>NC_133129.1:39190505-39790505 GCF_048418815.1 Hemitrygon akajei
TGAAATTGTTAGGTTGCGTTCAAGAAAACAATGAAATAGTGCGCTGCCGTCTGATAGCGTTTTCAAAAGTCTCCAGTTACCCCATCCACACTGATCTGCCCGAGCAGCGTTTTCAAAAATACCTAGCCTGGAAAGTGTTTCTGAAAAGCTCTGGTTTCTGGGGACGAAAACGCCATTTTAGTGTGGATGGAGGGTAAAAACGAAGACAAAAAGCTTTGGTTATGGATTTATCTGGCGTAGTGTGGATGTAGCCTCACTTTTTAGAGATATTCCCATTGTTCTATCCATTCTCTCAAACCCAAAAACTGACTTACGAGAATGATTCCAGGAATGAAGGCTTACCGTGTGAGGAATGGCTGGCAGCTCTTGGGCTGTATTCCCTGGAGTTCAGGAGAATGAAGGGGGATCTCCTGGAAACATTCCAAATGTTAAAAGGCCTGAACAGGTTAGATATGGCAACATTATTTCCCATGGCAGGGGAGTCTAGGACAAGAGGGCACAATTTCAGGATTGAAGGGTGTCCATTTAGAACAGAGATGCGGAGAAATTACTTTAGTCAGAAGGTGGTAAATCTGTGGAATTTGATGCCATGAGTGGCTGTGGAGGCTAAGTCATTGGGTGTATTTAAGGCAGAGATAGATAGGTTCTTGACTAGACAGGGCATCAACAGGTATGGGGAGAGGGCAGGGGAGTGGGGATGATTGGAAGAATTGGATCAGCCTATGATTGAATGGCAGAGCAGACTTGATGGACCAAATGGCCTACTTCTGCTCCTATATCTAATGGTCTTGTGGTCTTATAACTGATTTGTATTTACTTCTTTCCCAATCCACTTCTGGACCTCAAACACCAATAGTTTCTCCTTCCACAGCTGCTGCCTGATCAACTGGGTGTTCCCAATAATTTCTGCTTTCTCTGTGCCATTTTCACTTGGCTACTCTTTACTTCTGAAGGGATGAGAGTTCAGAATAGAGTCCCTTTGTATTGGACTACGATGGTAAGCACCTGGATAAAATGGCCCAAGTATGAGAGCTGGGTGAAAGGAATCAGGGCTTCAGTACAGAGTTGTTGTTCTGGGAGTGATTGCTGACATTGATTCATTTATCCTGTCAATGAATTTGGAGGAATTCATGCAAAATGCTTGAGGAACTCAGCAGGCCAGGCAGCATCTGTGGATAAGAGTGAACAGTCAAGGTTTTGGGCTGAGACCCTTCATCGGGACCTAATACCTGTCGTGATGAAGAGTCTCAGCCCAAAACGTCGACTGTTTACTCTTTTCCATAGATGCAGCTTGGCCTGCTGAGTTCCTCCATCATTTTACGTGTGTTGCAATGAATTTAGAGGGTTTTACAGAGAAAGACCATGTCTCTAAAGTATTCAGGAGATCAGAGACCACTGCTACTCATAAAACATAAGCTTCATGTCCTCGTCTTTGAACAATCTTTTCCTCAGGTGATCAGAGGATATGCTTGTGCATTAGGAGTGGTGATGAATTTCATCATAGGTGTCAAGCGCTGTTACTTCCTGATCCATATTTTCCAGGACCCTGTGGCACATAAAATTGTCCATTATCATTCACTACACGTCACCTTCTGTAAAATACTTTCTCATGCCATAAGATCATAAGGAGCAGAATTAGGCCATTCGGCACTAGATTATGGGAGGTGCCATAACAATGCTGTGTTATTTGTGTTTATTGTGTACAGTCCTGGTCACCGAATTATAGGAAAGATGTCAACAAAATAGAGAGAGTACAGAGGAGATTTACTAGAATGTTACCTGGGTTTCAGCACCTAAGTTACAGAGAAAGGTTGAACAAGTTAGGTCTTTATTCTTTGGAGCGTAGAAGGTTGAGGGGGTCTTGATAGAGGTATTTAAAATTATGAGGCAGATAGATAGAATTGACGTGGATAAGCTTTTTCCATTGAGAGTAGGGGAGATTCAAACAAGAGGACATGAGTTGAGAGTTAAGGGGCAAAGGTTTAGGGGTAACACGAGGGGGAACTTCTTTACTCAGAGAGTGGCAGCTGTGTGGAACGAGCTTCCAGTAGAAGTGGTAGAAGCAGGTTTGATATTGTCATTTAAAAAAAAAATTGGATAGGTATATGGACAGGAAAGGAATGGAGGGTTATGGGCTGAGTGCAGGTCGGTGGGACTAGGTGAGAGTAAGCATTCAGCACGGACTAGAAGGGCCGAGATGGCCTGTTTCCGTGCTGTAATTGTTATATGTTATATGGTTATAATACAAACTTTTTAGATCATATTTTAATAACTTGATGGTACTTCCATGTACTGCCTGGGCTACACTACAGTTATTCAATGTCAATTTTTAAAAGAATGCCATACACAAAAGTATCTGCAGATGCTGGAAATCCAAAGCAACACACACAAAATACTGGAGGAACTCAGCAGGTCAGGCAATATCTGTGGAAAAGAAAAAAAAAGTCAATGTTCCAGGCTGAAACCCTTCATCGGGACTGGAAAGGAATATGAGAAGTCAGAGTAAGAAGGTGCAGGGAGGGGAGGAAGAAGTGCAAGGTGGTAGGTGATAGGTGAAACCGGGGGAAAGGGGTGAAATAACGAGCTGAGGAGTTGATTACTGAAAGAGATAAAGGGCTGGAGGAGGGGGAATCTCATAGGAGGGGGTAGAAGACCATGGAAGAAAAGGAAGGAGGAGGAGCACCACCAGAGGGAGGTGATGGGCAGGTAAGGAGACAAGGTGAGAGAGGGAAACAGGAATGATGAAGGGGGGGCAGTTACCAGAAGTTCAAGAAATCATTGTTCATGCTATCAGGTTGGAGGCACTCAGATGGAGTATATGGTGTTGCTTTTTCAACCTGAGTGTGGCCTCATCGCGACAGTAGAGGAAACCATGGACTGACGTGTCAAAATGGGTATGGGAAGCAGAATTGAAATGAGTGGCTACCAGGAGATGCTGCTTTTACTGGCGGATGGAGTGTAGGTGCTCGGCAAAATGGTCTCCCAAAGTACGTGGGGTCTCACCAATATACAGCAGACCACACCGGGAGCACCAGATATAGTAGATGATCCCAAGAGGCTCACAGGTGAAGTGTCACCTCACCTGGAAGGACTGTTTGGACCTCTGAATGGTAGTGAGGGAGGAGGTGTAGGGGAGGTGTGGCACTTGTTTCACTTGCAAGGGTAAATACCAGGAGGGAGAGAGTACCATGGCTTTGCTCTGAACTCAGAAATATTAGCCATTTCTTTCATTGCATCTTTTAGTAATAAAGCTGAGATTATGTGGAAATCTGGAACTCTTTTAACTGAAAAATGCCAAAATGAACAGGAGTTAAAGCTAATTCTCAGCTGCAGGCTGCCCTGGAAGACAGGATAAAGAGAGCTCCTTATGAATTTAAATGACAATCTCAAGCTTCTCCATTTCCTACACAGCTGCCAGGACTCGTGTTTGTCAGGGAAGGAAGTCCCATGGCAGAATGCCACTGATACATACCTAAGGCGGAGAGAGGGATCATTCTCTGGGAAATAAGATCGTAAGACCATAAGATATAGGAGCAGAATTAGGCCATCTGGCCCATCGAGTCTGCTCCGCCATTTCATTATGGCTGATCCGATTTTCCTCTCAGCCCCAGTCTCCTGTCTTCTCCCCATATCCCTTCGTGCTGTGACCTATCAAGAATCTGTCAACCTCTGCCTTAAATATACATAAAGACCTGGCCTCCACAGCTGCCTGTGGCAAAGAATTCCACAGATTCACCATTCTCTGGCTAAAGAAATTCCTCTTGTTCGCTGGTCTAAAAGGACACCCCTCTATTCTGAGGCTGTGACCACTAGTCTCAAACTCTCCCACCATCCACTCTATCAAGGCTTTTCACCAATTGATAGGTTTCAATAAAGTCAACCCTCATTCTTCTGAATTCCAGTGAACACAGGCCCAGAGCCATCAGACGCTCTTCATATGAGAAGCCATTCAACCCTGGATTCATTTTCGTGAACCTCCTTTGAATTCTCTCCAGTGCTTCAGATTTGCTGACATCCAGTTTGTTTTCTTTCTAATGCTGTGTTGCCCAGAAGGCTTTCTATGCGTTTTCTGCTTTGTTTTGCATCAATGTCCCTGAGTGTATTGGAAACAGAACAATAATTGAAGAGTCCATTGTGTCATCCTGTTACTGTCTAGTCTCAGCACAACAGTGGGTGTTGGGGGAAGGGGGATTTAATGTCCCAATAATAGATAGATAGATAGATAGATAGATAGATACTTTATTCATCCCCATGGGGAAATTCAACTTTTTTTCCAAATGAAGAGCACCTTATGCGATTAATGACAGGACCTCATTTAAATTTACTTCCTATGCTTCCTGCCTGACTTTCAAGGCAGAAAGGGAGTAATGAGCACCATAAAAAAGTGAACAAAGAAAGATTTAAAAGGAATGGGTCAGAGAATTTCTCAGGTCTTGGAGACAAATCAGACACTGAAATGCTTTAACTCAAAGAGGCCGGGTCTTCCAGGAACCACAGCAGCTGAGGGAAGTTGAAAAAGGGCAGGATCTATGGGGCAAGGGCTTGACCTCTCACCCCGTGAGACTAAAACATAACTACTGTACCTATACACAATCAGATCCCCGTGTTTAGCCAAACATACACTTATTCATTGTTTATTCATGCCCTGCAGAATGTTTCACCTTCAATACACGTTTCTCTTTGTTTTTTTCACCTGATTTGGGCACTGACAAGGCCAATAATAATTACTGCTCTTGAAGGAAGTGAATCATTCAATTAACAGTTAAATGACATAGTGGCATAGGTGGGGATTGGGGTCAATGAATAGGCCACACTAGGCAAAGATGGTAGATTTTCTCTCCTGTATTCAGGGTTTTTATAACAACTTAGTAGCTTTGTGGTCATGATTGCTACCATCATTAATTACTTTTCTAGAATTCATAACCGTAACTGAATTTAACTTCTTCAGCTGCATTTGTGGGATTTGAACTCAGGTCTTTAAATTGTTAGTTTTCCAAATTAATCATCCAGTAACTTAACTTGAAACAGAAGTGATTGGCAGACTGGGTTTGAACTGGGTCTGTTATGGTGAAGTTTCATATCTTTAACCGGTGGACTACCAACGCAGACTTAGACCAGATGGACCCAAGTTAAGATGTTCACCCTGTACACATCAGACTTCCAATATAACTCGGAGTCCTGCCATGTGCAGAAGTTCGCTGATGACACGGCCATAGTGGGGTGTGTCAGGAATGGACAGGAGGAGGAGTATAGGAAACTGATACAGGACTTTGTGATATGGTGCAACTCAAACTACCTGCGTCTCAATATCACCAAGACCAAGGAGATGGTGGTGGACTTTAGGAGATCTAGGCCTCATATGGAGCCAGTGATCATTTATGGAGAATGTGTGGAGCAGGTTAAGACCTACAAGTATCTGGGAGTACAGTTAGACGAGAAGCTAGACTGGACTGCCAACACAGATGCCTTGTGCAGGAAGGCACAGAGTCGACTGTACTTCCTTAGAAGGTTGGCGTCATTCAATGTCTGCAGTGAGATGCTGAAGATGTTCTATAGGTCAGTTGTTGAGAGCGCCCTCTTCTTTGTGGTGGCGTGTTGGGGAGGAAGCATTAAGAAGAAGGACGCCTCACGTCTTAATAAGCTGGTAAGGAAGGCGGGCTCTGTCGTGGGCAAAGTACTGGAGAGTTTAACATCGGTAGCTGAGCGAAGGGCGCTGAGTAGGCTACGGTCAATTATGGAAAACCCTGAACATCCTCTACATAGCACCATCCAGAGACAGAGAAGCAGTTTCAGCGACAGGTTACTGTCGATGCAATGCTCCTCAGACAGGATGAAGAGGTCAATACTCCCCAATGCCATTAGGCTTTACAATTCAACTGCCAGGACTTAAGAACTTTTTTTAAAGCTATTATTAATGCTTTTTGAGTTAGTGATTTAGATGCATATCATATTATTACTGAGTTAAGTATTGTATGTAATGAGTTTTTGCTACAACAAGTGTATGGGACATTGGAAAAAAATGTTGAATTTCCCCATGGGGATGAATAAAGTATCTATCTATCTATCTATCTAAGTGCGGAGGAGACCAGAGACCGGAATGGAAATGAACAAAGAATCTTTACTTGTGGATTGGTTGGCAGAGAACACAGACTAGGACTCAAGACTGAACAGAGACAAACAAAACAAGGCACAGGTGCATTGATAATTAAAAAAGACACAGACAAAAATAATCAACTAATAATCAGGGGAGGAAGAGCATTGGAGCCTGGAGGACTCTGGAGCCCCCAGGTGGTGAGTAGGAAGCAGAAACAATAAGGCACTTTATGAAGATTTGGAGAGACAATAAATTCATAGGTTAATGTATTGCAGAGAAGCAGTTGCTGCACCTGAGGCAAAGGTTAGTTATCTATAAAACAAACTGGAAATTCATGGCTATTCCAGTAAACAGGTGCTCCCCAGGTTCTGAATAACCAACTTGTGCACATACAAATTTGGGAGACCAGTGGGATGGATTTCTTGGTGGCTGCAGGGTGGAAATGCCTTATACCCTACCTTCCCTCACCACCCAGAGTCTCAGCATTTGGGTGTTGGGTTGAGTTGAGCATTGCAAGGAGCCCTTGGTAGACTCACTCACTCACTGAGTCAGTGAGGTTGGTTGGTGACTGCTCTTCTCAAGCCTGCTTACTTTCTCACACAGCTCCCTATGGTCCTCTTCCACATACTGTTTTTGTTCATTTCTGACTTCTGTACAATTGAGGTTGTGAAAGGTTCCCAGAAATAGATCTCCAAGTGGACCACAACCTTGTTGTGGTTTGTAAGGTTGTGTACCTCAAGGACCTGGAGAGCTATGATTGCTGGAGTGAGGGCTTTACAGTGCTTATAAAAAGTATTTAACCCCCTTGGAAGTGTTTTTTTGTTTTACGGTATTGAATTACCTCCAGTGTATTTGACAATGATCAACAGAAAAAGATTCTTTCATGTCAACATGAAAACAGATCTCTACAAAGTGATCGAAATAGATTACAAATATAAAGCACAAAATAATTGATTGCATTGGTATTCACTTTCTTTAATATGATACACCAAATCATCACTGGTGCAGCCAATTAGTTTTAGAAGTCACACAATTAGTTAAATGGAGATCTGTTTCGGAGACTTGTGTCCAATCAAGGTGTTTCAATTGATTGTAGTAAAACTACACCTGTATCCGGAAGGTCCATCTGCTGGTGAGTCAGTATCCTGGCAGAAACTACACCATGAAGACAAAAGACGAAAGAACACTCAAGCAACTCCACAAAAAGGTTATTGAAAAGTACAAGTCAGGAGATGGATACAAGAAAATTTCCAGGTCACTGAATATTCCTTGCAGTATAGTTAAGTCAATCATCAAGAAATGGAAAGAATATGGCACAGCTGTAACTCTGCCTAGAGCAGGCCGTCCTCAAAATTTGAGTGACCGTGAAAGAAGGAGACTAGTGAGGGAGGCTACCAAGAGACCTATGACAACTCTGGAGAAGTTACAAGCTTCAGTGGCTGGGATGGGAGAGACTGCACACACAACAACAGTTGCCCGGGTGCTTCTCCAGCCGCAGCTTTATGGGAGAATGGCAAAGAGAAAGACACTGTTGAAAAAAACTCACATGAAATCTCAGTTAGTGTTAGCCAGAAGGCATGTGGGAGACACTGAAGTCAGCTGGAAGAAAGTTCTATGGACTGGTGAAACTAAAATTGAACTTTTTGGCTATCAGACTAAACACTAACTTTGCATAAGCCAAACACCACACATCATCAAAGACACATCAGCCCTATGAGAAGCACGGTGGTGGCTGCATCATGCTGTGGGGATGCTTCACTGCAGCAGGCCCTGGAAGGTTTGTGAAGGTAGAGGGTAAAATGAATGCAGCAAAATACAGGGAAATCCTGGAGGAAAACCTGATGCAGTCTGCAAGAGAACCGCAACTTGTGAGGAGATTTGTTTTCCAGCAAGACAATGACCCCAAGCATAAAGCCAAAACTACACAGGAATGGCTTAAAAACAACAGTTAATGCCCTGGAGTGGCCAAGAAAATCCAGACCTCAATCCAATTGAGAATTTGTGGCTGGACTTGAAACGGGCAGTTAGTCACAATCCCCATGCAATCTGGGAGAGCTTGAGCAGTTTAGTAAAGAAGGATGGAGAAAAATTGCAGTATCCAGATATGCAAAGCTGATAGGGACCAATCCACACAGATTCGTCTGTAATTGCTGCCAAAGATGAATACTTATGGTGAATACTTATGGAATCGATTATTTTGTGTTTTATATTTGTAATTAATTTAGATCACTTTGCAGAGATCTGTTTTCACCCTGGCACAAAAGATTCTTTTTCTGTTGATCAGTTCAATGTTATAAATCAAAACATGAAGACTTTCAAGGGGAGGTGAATACTTTTTATAGGCACTGTATGCTCTAGCTCTTGGTAGGGTCACCCATGCCAAACAGGTCGAAGGATAGAATCCAGAGTAAGAGTGGTGCCCCGGTTCTTCGGTTCAGAGGTTTAGCTCAGGTCTAACAACCCTGACTAGTAAAACAAAATTGTTATGGAAACAGCAATGAAGAATCCTATGTCTGAGTGTGATGGTATTCCTGAGTCTCTACTTGACTGACAGCAGTGAAAACAGAGCTACTGACATGATGAAGGAAGCCTTGAACATCACCAGAGATGGAGGACCTTCATTGCTGCCCTAAACTGTAGTGGTGTAATGGACAGTAAATAAAAAAAGTCAGGAATGGAGCTCTGTGGTAACCTGGAGACTGCCTGTAGATTAATTCCTTGAATATCCCTTTGCAGTCCCAGTCGCACACAATGCACTCCATGGATTTCATATCCCATCTACTTTGTTACAAAATGAAACATTTTGCCCTTTTTCTTAACGCCAAAGAAATGGAATCACCAATTTGGAGGTTTGAGTCTTGGCTATGCACGTCCCTGTCGCAGATCCTTCCTGGGCTGACAGTTTGGGCATTCCCTCCTAACCACAGGTAGAGGAAAGTTCCATACAAAATCATTCATAGCTTACACTTCAACTGCTTGTTCTTCTCTGGCCCAGAGGCAGGAAATCTAAACACCCACAGTGAACTCAGTGGCCACTTTATTAGGCACATCTGTACCTAATAAAATGGCCGTCGAGTTTATGTTCGTGGTCTTCTGCTGGTACAGCACATCTACTTTAATGTTTGATGTGTTGTGCTCTTCTGCACATGGTTATTTTACTTGCTGTCACCTCGGAGCCATTCTCCCCTGCTCTCTCTCAATAATAACACGATTTTGCCCACGGAACTGCAACTCACTGGATGTTTTTTGTTCCTCCCGCCATTCTCTGTAAACTCTAGAGACTTGTGCATGAAAATCCCAGAAGATCAGCAATTTCTGTGATACTCAAACCTGTCATTAACAATCATTCCATGGTCAAAGTCACTTGGATCAAATTGCTTCCCCATTCTGATGTTTGGCCTGAACAACAACTGAAGTTCTTGACCATGTCTGCATGCTCCAGGATTGGCTGATCAGGTATTTGCAGTAACGTACAGGTGTAGCTGTTTCAGTTGTCCTTTTAGTCTCTCACTTCCTATCAGCAATGTCTTCTGAATAATTACTGTAACGCTTTTCCATGTTCCAGGGAAGGTGTCAATGACAGCTTGGAGATGGGTCTCTGAGTGTGCACATCACTTGTGAAAAAACTGATGATTAGAGATGAGGGTGGTCTTGGTTCCGGGGAGGAGAGCATTTTCCAGTTTGTCTTATGGCTGGAGGTGACGTGCAGTGTTGCGGAGAGGCAGATAGAGAAAAGGGCCGCAGCACTGATACATCCATGTTTAATTAGGGATCAAAGATCAACTTTATATGCTATATTCATTTAAATGTATTAGGAAATTGCTGTGGCGTGTTGGTCAGGGTGCAATGTGCAACAAGAAACAAATTTCAACAATTGTAAAGAATGACGAATTATATAAAAATAAATTAGAGGTTAAAGTATGGATATGGGATAAAATATACCTATATATATCAATACCACATGTATTTGCAATGTAAACAGCATTATAAATGTGTGTTACAGTGTGTCCATTGACTGAGGTAATAAACAGGGGGCTGGGGTGGGTGAACTATAATAGTCGATCAGATTAACTGCCTGGGGGAAGAAACTTCTTAAATGGGGTGAAGTTTTTGTTTTAAAAACCCTATAGCACTTTCCAGGAGGGAACTTTTAGAGAAGGTATTTTGCAGGGTGAGTAGTGCCCGCAATGATGACCCACACAAATACTGAACTTTTTGGCTGAGCTGGTAGGAGAGAGCCCACTGTGCCAGTTTGTGTATGGTAAAGGCTTTCCGCTAAGCATAAAGCATATTGCCACTTGGATATTGCCAATGGTTCTGTCCACTCATTCGTGGGCTATCATAGGCAGTAAATCATTCAGATTAATAAATCCTTGCGGAGGCCTGGATGTTTTTGGGCTGTTACTACTGTATTTCAAACGCCACAGGGTGGTTCCTGGGTATCCACTGAAGAATGCTTCTGTTTTGCAACCCACATTCTCGTGCTAAGTCGGAATGATGTCAACACAATGGGGCAGACCACAGGACGCTGAATCAGAGGGTACCATGCCTGGGCCAGTCTGAAAGAACTCTGTTCTGCAGAAAGCTCTGCAGAGTTCATCCTGCAAATCCCCAAAATCCATGTGGTAAGCTGCTAGTTGCAAAAACTTGCTCTGATCTACTAGTCAAGAATCTGAGGTCACGGAATATGAGGAAGCAGGAAGAAGGGGTGTAAGAGGAAGGGAGGCAGTACCAGAGGCAGCTGCTTTCCACCTTCGCTGCCTGTGAAGAAGTAATTCATGTGCCGTGCCAGTAGCCTTAACATCAATTCCCCTTTTACATGCAGCCCATAATCTCTACCTCCTCCTTGCCGTTGGCTTTGACCACAATGCATTAAAGACAGAAAACCTTCCAAACCACAATCAATGTAAGAAAGTGCGTGCTTGCACCTTCCACAGCAGAGAAATGAGGAGGAAGTAGAACAGGCTGAAGGAGATATCAGAAAAGCAGAATATTGAATGGTTTCATCCTGTGGTACTACTTCAGCAATGGCCTACTGTTAGATCCCTTGCATTATCTTTACACGCAGGTACCATTCTCCACCTATGGAAGCACAAGTCCTCATTGAGGGGTCGACAGTGGAAAGGGTGAGTACATTCAAGTTCCTGGGTATCAAAATCACAGAGGAACTATCCTCGACCCAGTGCTTAGATGCAACTATGAAGAAGGTACATCTGTGTCTCAACTTTCTCAAATGTTGAAGGGATTTTATTCTCGGAAGCTGAAGGAAATTTGGCATATCATCAAAGACTCTGACAAACTTCTACAGATGTACAGATCTATGATTGGGGTGCCATGGTAGCGTAGTGCTTAGTGTAATGCTATTATGGTCCAGGGTACTCTGGAGTTTGGAGTTCACTTCTGACACTGTTCTTTAAGCTGTCTCTGTACATCCTCCCTGTGGGTTTTCCTGACCAATCCAGTGTCCTGCCACAGTCCAAAGGTATACCGGGTAGGTTAATTGGTCATTGTAAACTGTCCTGTGATTAGATCAGGGTTAATTGGGGTTGTGGGGTTGCGGGGGCAGCGAGGCTCAAAGGGCTGGAAGGGCCGACTCACGCTGTATCGCTAAAATAAATAGATAAATATGGTGGAACCAGTTCCATCGTGGGTTCAGTTCTCCTCACTGTCATGGACAAGAGGAAATGCCATCTATCATGTTTCGATGTTTTGATGTATATGTGACAAATAAAGCTAATCTTTTAAATCATTACTGAGACTAGTTTTTTTTTGTTTTAATTCCAGATACTATATACCTTGAGCTGCCATTGTGCGATTTAAACTCAAGTTCCAGGAACACAGGTTCAGATTATCTTGCTGGTCCAGTAACTAAGCCATTATGTTGCTGTGCTCATTAATTAGAATCAATAATGGGGACATTAAACTCTTTCCAACGTTATTAGTGCATCTGGTAGCACATGGCATTTGACATTAACCTCTCAAGTTTGGCCATTAAATTTTAAAATATAGCACAGAACTGCACCCTTGTCCTTCTAACTGAATTTTTAATTTCAACCTGCTCCCTAGGTTTTTATTAACAATGTCCCCTTAGGGTTGTGGATTGAGAATATCTCCCCTCCGACCTTGAACAAAACTTTCTCAGGTCAGTATTGGAAAACAGGCTCCCACCTCTCCATTCTTCAATCATTCTACTGCTTTGCAGGGTCAGGTTAATCTCACACGGGGCACTAAAAAGAGATAAGGTAGCTTTAAGCAGAGAAAGCCAGATCTATGTAGTGCTAGCAAGCATTGATTTTGGATCCCCAACTGATACATCCATCCAAAGAACAAAGGAAGTGCTGGCTGCAAGTCGAACTCATGCTGACTACAAGCAGGAATCAAACAGAAAGCAGGTTGTATTTAGTTATAGTTGGATTCTTGCCATAGCTAACATCGTGGTAAATGATCTTGTTTTCTGATAACAAAGGCTTAGAATTTTTTGAGAAATATACACCGCTGGCATTTTTTTCCATTACTGTTTGGAAGCATGAGACTTTCCTACAGTTACAAGTGAAAATGAAAGCCCCACTCTTCCTGACAGATGCTTATCAGTAATTTTGAAGAAAGGTAGAAGTACAGGAAACAGAATTAGGAGTGGGCCATTGAAATCTTCAAGACTGGCAGCCATTCAATATGATCAAGTCTCTGTATGATCTTCTTATCACATTCTTATTTACTGAAGCCTAAGATTCTTAAACAAATTTCATGACTTGGGCTCAATTGTCTTCTATGGGACAGAATTCCACAGGTTTACCACTTTCCTCGTCTCAGTCCTGTGTAGCTTACCTCTTATCCTTAGAAGGCAATTAATGGGCTTGAGCTTCCCCACCAATGGAACTGTCCTTCCAGCATCTAACCTAGCAATTATGGAGGGCTATAGCCATAGATGCTGCCTTACCTGTTCAGTTCTTCCAGCTTTTTGTGCTTGGTGCTCAAGATTGCCAGCATCTACAGAATCTCTTGTGTCATAATTCTCAGGGAGTGGTCTTACCAAGACACTTCGCAAAAACTTTAAGATATCCCTACTCTAACACTCAAATCCTCTTACTATGAATGATAGTACACCATTTGCCTTAACCACCTGCTGTATCAGTGGTCCTGGCTTCATTGACTGGTATACAAGAACACCCTGGTCTCAAGGCACTTCTCCCTTTCCTAATCCATCACCATTCAGATAATAATGGTCTTCCAACTTTGCCACCGAAGTTGATAACATCACGTTTATCTGCATTACACTGCATCCACCATGCATATACCTAGTCATTCAACCTGCCAATCACACCGGACCCACTTTACAACATTCCCATAGCTCTCACTCCCATCCAGCTTTCTGTTATCTGCAAACTTGTTGATATATATTTAATTCCCTTGTTAACTCATTAATGTGAATTGCTGTGTTCAAAGCACTGAATACTTCAGTACTCTACCAGTCACTGCTTGACACTCAATAAATAAATTGCTTATTTCCTCTTTTTATCTCCTGTATGCCAACCAGTTCATTAAGTTATCCCTTATACCACTGTTTTAATTTCACATACTTATCTGCTATGTGGGTCTTCAGGTCCAAATACACCACATTAACTGATTCTCTTCAATACACCTGGAAGTTACAGTATATCTTCAAAATATTTCAGTAAGTTTGTCAAGCAAGAGCTTCCCTTTATGAAGTCATGCTGAATTTGACTGATCCAGTCATTGTTTTCCGAATACTCTCATATAGTATCTTTAAGAATGGAGTCTAGCATTTTCCCCACTCCAGTCTTTAATTTTATGTTTTAGTTCTCCCTTTTGTAAATAGTGGAGTATATCTGCTACTCTCCCATCTGTAGCAACTGATGCAGAGTTTAAGTAATGTTAGAAAATGATGACCAATGCACCCAATATTTTTTGGGACACTTTCATGAGATCTCTGGGATGCAGAGTATAATGCCATCGTGGTCTATTGGCCTTCAATCCCATCGATTTTTCCAGCACCTCCTCCCTACTAATAAAGGCTTCCTACAGGAGGGTAAAAAACAGCTTCCAGAGGATCTCAATGGTTTTGACCGCATCTGTAGTGGTAAATGGACAGTCACCATTTCAGCGTGAGACTCTTCATCTGCCAGATGAATGGTCTCAACTTGAAACATTGACCATCCCTTTGTCTCTGCAGATGTTGCTTGACTTGCTGTATTCCTCCAGCAGTTTGCTTCTTTTTGCTCCTGATTCCAGAATCAACACAACCATATCTCAAGGATGTGCCCTTGGCCTACTGTTCTACTCTGCCTACACTCATGAATGTGTGGCTAGGCACAGCTCAAACACCACCTATAAATTCACAGATGGCACCACTTCTGTTGGCAGAATCTCAAATAGCAATGAGACGTACAGGACTGAGATAGATCAGCTGGTTGAGTGGTATCACAACCACAACCTTGCATTCAACATCAGCAAGGCCAAAGAATTGATTGTGGACTTCAGGAATGGAAAACTGGGAGAACACTCACTAGTCCTCATTGAGGGATCAGTGGTGCAAAGTGTGATTAGCTTCAATGTCCTGGGTGTGAACATCTCAGAGGATCTATTCTGAGCCCAGCACATTGATGCATTCGTGAAGAAGGGACGCCTGCAGCTATACTTCATTAGGAGTCTGAGGAGCTTTGATATGTCACCAAATACTCTGGTAAATTTCTACATAAGTACAATGGAGAGCATTCTGACTGGCTGCAACCCTGCCTGGTATGGAGCCTCCAATGTGCAGGATCAAAGAGAGGCTCTTAGCTCCATCATGGGCACAACCCTCAGCACCACTGAGGACATCTTCAGTCCCTCAAGAAGGTGTCCTCCATCATTAAGAAGCTTTACCATCTGGGGCATGACCTCTTTTCATTACTATCATCAGGGAGGAGGTACAGAAGCCTGAAGACCCACACTCAGTGTTTTAAGAACAGTTTTATCCGCTCTACCATCAGATTTCTGAGTGGTCTATGACCTCAGTATACCTCTTTCATACTATTTATTTTTGGTAATGAATAGTAACTTCTATCTTGCACTGTACTGATGCCACATACCTACAAATTTCATGACATACATCACTTAGTTATAACTTCCTTCGTGAATGCAGAACTAAAGTATTTACTGAATTTGTCTGCCATTTCTTTGTTCCCTATTATAAGTGCTCTTCCTGACTGACCATTCAGGCTATGCTCTCTTCTTGTTGTTACCATAAGGAACGAAGTATAGGTGTTATAATGAGCGAAGGAAGCAAACCCAAGTGCAGAACACAGGCATGGAGATTCAGTTTGGATGCTTACACGAGCGTAAATGCCAATCAGCAAACAGGAGGGATCTTGACACGAAGCCCTGATATGGAGCCTTGACATGGAGCCTTGAATCAGAGATTTGACACAGAGACTTGACTCAGAGAGACAGAGTTTCATAGGTAAACCTTGAAACTGGAGCTAAGCTTAGAACAAATAGTTCTCAGTGGTCAGGAAATGTAGTTTTCTCACAGGAGAAAGACCAACAAACTGGCAACTAGTGGCTGTGATGTTGAGGTTCTTATACTGCAGTTTTTGATGGAAACCAGGTGTGCTGTCATCAAAGTGAATTAGAAGCAATTGGGAAATTAACGGTCTGAATCAAGGCATAATCAAAGGAAATTAGGAGCAAGATAGGGAATAAACAATCGGGACCATGACAATAGGAGCCTCAGGACCCATATCATCAGTTTCAGGAATAGTTAATACCTTTCAGTCATCAGGCTCTGGAATCAGAGGAGATAATTTCACTCACCCCAACACTGAACTGTTCCCACAACCTATAGGCTCACTTTCAAGGACTCTTCATCTCATGTTCTCAAGATTTATTGCTTATCTATTTGTTGTTATTACTTTATTTTTGTTTTCTTTTTGCATTTGTACAGTTTATTGTCCTGTGCCCATGGTTGTTCAAGGTTTTTCATTGATTCTATTGTGTTTCTTTGTATTTACCTTGAATGCCTACAAGAAAATGAATCTCAGGATAGAATATGGTGACACATAAGTACTTTGATAATAAATTTACTTTGAACTTTGAAATGACTCATGGTAGTTTTTTTTTCTCTTTGCACATCTATGGAAGCTTTTATGATCAGTTGTTATGTTTCCTGCAAGCTTCACTCTCATACTCAGTTTTCCCTCTTTTAATTAATCTTTGTCTAAACTTATACTAAACTATTCCCAGTCCTCAGATTAGTTGCTTTTTTGTGCCAACTATATCCTTGTATCTGAGTTTTCTTGTTAGCTGTGGATGAACCACCCTTCCTGCTTATTTTTGTGCCAGATAGGAATGAGCAATTATTGTAGATTATCCATACACAGTTTAAATGTCTGCCAATGCTGATGTACTCTCAGCCTCCGAAGTAATAGTCTCCAATGTATCTTAGCCAACTCTTGCCTCATAATTTAGTTTCCTTTAATTAGATTCAGGACCTGAGTCTCAGACTCCACATCAAAACTCTCCATCTTACTATCAGATTATGGTCACTCCTCCCTAAGGTGTCTCACTCAACAAGACTGCTAAGTACTAGTCCTTTTGGCTTGCTCCCTAGTTTGGTTTTCAATGCATTGTTTGAGAAAACCATCTTGTATATGCTCCAGGAATTCTCATTTACAGTGTTATTACTAATTTAGTTTGCCCAATCTATACCTTTAATTTTCCTGTTTAATGCATCCCTAATGTCAGCAGTATTGTTTGGGATTCTGTATACAACTCATCTGTGCGTTCTCAGTGCCCTTGGTATTTATTAGCTCTCCCTGCTCAGTTTCTATATCCTTCCTCACTTTTGTGTTGATTGTACCTTAACCAGCTTTGCAGCCACCACACCCCTCCCCCACCCACTTCCTTCTTGTTGCCTTTGTTCCTAAACCAGTGGACAGTCAGTTCCCAAACTTGGTTCCGTTCCAGCCATGTCTCTATAATCCCAATTATATCATACCTGTTGCATCTATTTGTTTGATTAAAGCGAATCATATCTCGATGAATTTTGATGAAACTCACCATTAACACGCACCCCATGTGCCAGCACAACCTTGGCTGGCAGGAAAAGAGAGCTTGAAGTCCAAGGTTTGAAGCAAAGAAAAAACAAATTTATGGCTGACTGAGCAGCAATGAGTCAAATTCTCTGCAGGTTCAAAGGCAAGTTCAATCTGTAGTCGACATCACAGAGCAAAGCAGAAGTACCATCAATGTTCTGTTGTGGCTGTGCGTAGCTACATATCAATTAAATAAAAGCACGCACATGGGAGATGGCTTTAACTAGGGTATTCACATGAGAGGGGGGAGGGGGAAGGGATAAATAATGCATATGCAGACAACAGATCAATACGTAGTGCTGGGGGGGGGGGTCATTGCTCTAAAAGAAATAGATCCATACATTGCACTTCCTCCCCTTTAGATTAATGCAACATAAAAATGTATATGTACAAAACATTAAATATCCCTTTCATAAACCTATATTCCAAATAAACATGCTTTCACAATCAGTCTTTTGGGTGGTGCCGTGTTTTTTTTTCAGGATAGCACCTCTGGACCTGTGAAATGGCATCAGGTCTGGTACGTGTCTTGTCTAAGACAACATTCTCGGTTTCTGGTGTTATGTTGCTGTCAGTGACATCATCACTGAGAGATAAGTCCAGTGCCACATGACGTCTCCATGTCTGATCTCCAACATCCACTGTGTACATCAGTGGTCCAGTTCCTGTAGCTATCCTACCGGATGTCCACCTGTCTTCTCAGTAATCACGTGTAAGGACTTGCTGTTCAACTTCGAAGCCCCTTGCTGCTTCACTTGGCAACTGGCTGAACTGTTTATTCTGCACTTCCCTCCATAGATCTGATTTCAGGAGGTCTATGCAGGATCTCAGATTCCTGCTCATGAACAGCATTGCAGGAGTTTGATTTGTTGTCACATGAACAGAGTTCCAATACGCAAGAAGGAAGTTGTCCACCTTGTGTGCTGTAGAGAAATGTCCTCCTTGTCCATTGCTTTAATGGACTTCATGAAGGTTTGGATAAACCTGTCAGCTAACCCCTTCATTGCTGGGTGGTGAGGAACTGACTTGAAACATCTGATGCCATTTTTTTTCAAAAACAGTTGGAATTCTTCTGACGTGTATTATGGTCCGCTGTCACTGAAAATTTGTTCTGGAAAGCCATTTCTAGCGAAGATAGACCGCAGAGGGGTGACAGTCTTTGCTGAGGTGGTTGACTTCACTGGGGATAACCTCCAGCCACTTCGAATGAGCATCCACAGCAAACGGAAACATGGAGTCCATTAATGGCCCAGCAGAGTTAATATGTACTCATTGCCATGGTGACAATGGCCGCTCCCACCGGTGTAACGGTGCCTATGGGGGTCCATTTTGAACTTTTTGACATCCTGAACAGCTTTTGGCCAAGTCTTCAATCTGTTTATCTATTCCCAGCCACTCGTCATCTTGACAGTACCCAGGTGTCCTTCATGTAGATTCTCTAAAATTTTGGTGTGCAGTTTAGAGGGAACCACAACACGAGGTCCACACATCAGTGTTCTTTGGCATAGTGACAGTTGGTCTCGTCTCACTCAGAACTCTGGAAACATGGGGTTACCATGAGCTGGTCGTCCTTGCATGGTGATTCCATAGACTTTTGACAACGTTGGGTCATTCCTTACTTCCCTTTGTATTTCGGAATTTGTTACTGGCAACTGGTCCACCAATGCTGTGTGGAACACTTCTGCTGGGTCACAGAATGAAGACTTTTTTCCTTCAGCTGCCAATAGTGGAAGATGTGACAAGTCATCAGCATTGCTGTTTTGTTTGGTGCCCTTGAACGCTATGTTATAAGAGTGGGCTCCTAGAAATAGTGTCCAATATTGTAACAGGTAGCAGACATCTCTGGAATTCCCTTCTTGGGACTGAAAATGGACACAACGGACTGTTGATCTGTCACTGGCGTCATCTTTTGTCTGTAGAGGTAGTGGTGAAACTTCTTTATTCCCCATAATAGATTAAGGGCCTCTCGGTCAATCTGTGTGTCGTTGTGTTCTGTGCTCATCAGTGATCTTGAAGCAAATGCAATTAGGCATTAAGATCCATCTTTCATTCTGTGTGACAAAACAAGTCCAATGCTAGTCTGATGGGCAGAGATGGGTCATAATAGATGAGCAGTTCATTGGATGTTATTATGTTATTAGGCTGTTTGCATCCTTGAGTGCTCTTTCACATCTTTCTGACCATTCCCACTTTGCTCCTGTCTGCAACAGTGCATTCAATGGGTGCAGCACTGTAGCAATGTTTGGGAGAAACTGGTGGTAGTAGTTTACAGGCCCCAAGTATGACCTGAGTTGTGACACATTTTCTGGTTTGGGTATCTGTGGCACTGCTTCAGTCTTCTCTTGTGACTTATGTAAGCCAGGCTTGTCAATGAAAAGACCGCAATATGAGATTTCATTCTTGAAAAACTCACATTGGTCTCTCTTTGTGTGCAGACCAGACTCACTCAGCCTGGTAAGCACTTTACCAAGGTTCTGGAGGTGCTCTTCATCACTTTTGCCTGTCATGAAGATGTCATCAAAGTAACATTGTGTTCCTGGGATACCTTGGAGCTCTTGGTCCATTGTTCTTTGCCAAATTGCTGGAGCTGATGCAACGCCAAAAACGAGACAATTATACTGGAACAGTCCCTTGTGAGTCTTGATTGTGAGGAATTTCCTGCTTGACTCCTCAATCTCCATTTGCAGATGGGCTTGTGACAAGTCAATCTTTGAAAACCTCTCCCTGCCTGCCAAAGATGGAAAAATCTCTTCTATTTGTGATGTGGTGAGGGGGGGGGGGGGGGTACTGCAGAGTACGCAGCAATAGGTTGATGCTCACCTTGAAATCCCCACATATGTGAACGGCTCCGGCCTTCCCTTTCTTGATCACTGGGACAATAGCTGTGACCCAATCACTCCACTCAACCTTGGAGAGAATTCCAGACGCCTCAGAGTTCTGAAGTTCAGCATCCACTTTAGGACATAGTGCGTAAGGTACTGCGCATGCTTTGTAGAATCTTGGAGTAGCTGCTTCATTCAATTCAGTACTGGCCTTCGTGCCTTTGAGTTTACCAGTCCTCTTCTCAAATACCTTCTCGTTAACATTAAGCAACATTTACTACCTTGGTGGCCATTCCCTGCTGATGCCACACTGAGTGCTCTGATTGAGTGCCAGTCTAGTTGGATTTTTCTCAACCATTCACCTCCAAAAAGTGATGGCCCTCCAGTTTTCTATACATTAAGCTCTAACTGCTGTGTTTTGCCTCCATACATCATATTTATTTTCAGTTTGCCTTTGAGAGACACGTTTTCACCTGTGTAAGTCTTTAGCACCACAGAGGTCTTCTCTAATGGTATCTTAGAAAATAGTCTGTTGTAGTCAGCCTCTGGAATTGTGGACAACACTGACCCTGTATCCAGCTCCATTTTCAGTTTTACAGCAGACACATCTATTGTGATCCAGATGATTTTGTGATCTGCTTCAGTTATAGGCATGACAGTTCAGTTTGTCAGACTCTATGTTGTCTTATTGTCTTTTACATTTGGTAACTTAATGTATTTGCTTAGTTTTGTGTTTGGGACTTTTGCTTTGGTTGTGCTTTTTGTCTGCCTTGCACACTCTCTCTATGTGACCTTGTAGACTTTTTCTTTGAACCAACAGTCATTTGCATCATGGAAGGATTTGCCACATCAATAGCATCTTTGGCTTTTTGTACCATTCAGGGACATTTTGTGCATTTCACATTCTAACTTCCTTCTCTGTAGTTCTGCTGCATCCTTTGCTGCAGTCTCCAACAATATTGCAATGGTCAATGCCCATTCTAAGGTTATGTCTCTTTCTGCCAGTAGCCTTGTTTGACTACTTTGACTATGTATGCCACATACAAGTCAATCCCTTAATGCATCAGAAAGTCTATCTCTAAAGTCAATACTGGGAAAGTTGGCAGAGTTCTGCAATGTATTCAGAAAGGTTTTCATCTTTTAATTTGTTCCTTTTGTAAAATGTAAATCTCTCAGCTATTACCAGCAGTTTAGGGTTCACGTGATTTTGCAAAATTGGAACAATTTTGTTGATCGTCTTGCTTGCTGGCTTTGCAGGGGATACTAAGTTACATAAGAGACTGTACGATCGCAGGCCCATTAAGTTAAGACCTGTAGGGGCTTTCTTTTGCTCCTCCATGTTGTTCGTATTACAATACAGTTCAACCCTCTGGATATACAACTCCCAGCCTTCATTAGTGCTATCATATTTGTCAACTTTCCTGACTGAAGCCATCGCCATGTGATTTTCACTTTAAGTTCAGCACATCTTTCACTGTTACTTCGCACTGTACTCACGCCTTTGTTACCATCCGTGATGGCCATCTCTGTACTGTTTAACTCTCGCTGTTTCGTCCTGTAATCATGCCGTAACTGTTGGTACACTTTGTGATATTTTCTGACATTCAGGTTTGTCCTCGTTGCTAATATGTTGTGTCTGTGCACAACTACATATCAATTAAATGAAAGCACACTTGCGGGGGATGGCTTTAACTGGTCTATTCACATTGCAGTGAGAGAGAGAGGGAGAGAGAGAAAGAACAATGTGCATGTGCAGACAACAGCGTATGCGCCGACAACTGTCAAGTCAAGTCACTTTTTATTGTCATTTTGACCATAACTGCTGGTACACTACACAGTAAAAACAAGACAACTTTTTTCAGGACCATGGTGCTACACGAAACAGTACAAAATTACACTGAACTACTGTGAAAACAACACAGAAAAAAAAACTACACTAGACTACAGACCTACCCAGGACTGCATAAAGTGCACAAAACAGTGCAGGCATTACAATAAATAATAAACAAGACAATAGCCACAGAGGCAGTAAGCTGGTGTCAGTCCAGACTCTGGGTATTGAGGAGTCTGATGGCTTGGAGGAAGAAACTGTTACATAGTCTGGTCGTGTGAGCCCGAATGCTTCGGAGCCTTTTCCCAGATAGGAGGGAGAAGAATTTGTATGAGGGGTGCGTGGGGTCCTTCATAATGCTGTTTGCCCTGCGGATGCGGCATGTAGCGTAAATGTCTGTAATGGCGGGAAGAGAGACCCCGATGATCTTCTCAGCTGACCTCACTATCCGCTGCAGGGTCTTGCGATCAGAGATGATGCAATTTCCGAACCAGGCAGTGATGCAGCTGCTCAGGATGCTCTCAATACAACCCCTGTAGAATGTGATGGGGATGGGGTGTGGGAGACGGACTTTCCTCAATCTTCGCAGAAAGTAGTGATGCTGCTGGGCTTATATGCTGTCAATATGTAGTGCTAAATTGGGGGGAGGTAGTCATTGCTCTAAAAGAAGTAGATCTGTATATTACAGTTCCACCACAAAATACTCCAAATTCATTGGCAGAATAAGTGAACCTACTTCAGCATCTAGCATAGGCTACATTGAAGTTAAAATCACTCTCAAGTTGCTCTGGTTGACCGGCCACACGTGTCACATGCCTGATGTAGGACTCTTGGAACAAATACCCTACTCAATTTTCATCATGAAGTGTTTTTCGGGAAGAAAAAGACAATGCTTTGAGAATGTTCTAAAGATCTCCTTGATAAAAAGTAAAACCATCATCAAACACATTTAGGTTCAGAGCCTAAAGTTTAAAGCTCCAAGTTCAAAGTAAACTTTATTATCAAAGTACATATATGTCACCATTTACAACTCTGAGATTCATTTTCTTGTGGGCATACTCAATAAATATGTAGAATAATAATCATAACAGAATCACTGAAAGCCCACCCAACTAGGGCGTGCAACCAGAGTACAGAAGACAATAAACTGTGCAAATACAAAAAGAAGAAATAATAATAACTAAATAAATTAGCAATAAATATTAAGAATATGAGGTGAAGAGTCCTTGATGGTGAGTTCATTGCTTGTGTGAAAATTTCAATGGTGGGGCAAGTGAAGTCGAGTGAAATTATCCCCTTTTGGTTCAAAAGCTTGATGGCTGAGGAGCAACAACTGTTCCTGAACCAGATGATGGGAGCCCAAAGGGTCCTGTACCTTCTTCCTGATGGCAACAGCAAGAAGAGAGCGTGACCTGTGTGGTGGGGGTCCCTGATGATGGATGCTGCTTTCCTGCGACAGCGTTTCATGCTTCTTGGACAAGGGCCAATCACAGGAAACAGGGACTAGATGGGTGGGAACCTCTTGGCATGGGTTTGTTGGGCTGTATTGCTCTATGAAATCCTGGCCCATGAGTACTCAGAATGTTGAAGGATTGTTCGGGAGGGCGTAGTGAACCTCAGTAATCAGGGTCCACTGTAAGTACCTGTGTGGTTAACTTCTATCTGATAATATAGCCTCAGCTCTAAACAAGTAACTTTAAAGCATGGTTTGCCTACCATTTGTCATCATCTCACATATCAAATATGCTCATCATATGCCTGAAAGATCAGAACCAAATTTAGATAGCTGCATGATCCATGCACAGGCACACTTAATGCATTTATCATTTATCAAGGGGATTGCAAATTCAATTCCTTTGCATTCTACACAAAAAAGTCACTCTGCAAAGAAAAATCCAAGTCTATTGAGAGCTTTTGTATTCCCTCCTCCTTCTACTAGCACCTCGACACTTTCCAGATTGTCCTCGGATCAGCCGCCTACTCGTACTCCTAAGTGGTTTGTGCAGAAGTCTTGACATCACAAAAGCTATGTCAGGACTTGACAATCCTTCAACGGCAGCTTTGAAGATGTGAATACTATAGAGAACACTTTAAACAAGAACATTGTGATGAAATCAGACAAAAAAAAAGTAACTAACCTGTAAGTGGTTGAAAATCTTTGAAATAGATCTTGTCAAGAGGTAAGTCCTCCCTGCTTAGTTTCTAGCATTGTGTTGGCTTAGAGAGGCCTTCAGGCTGAACTTTATAGCTGCAAGTGTCAGAGGTGATGTTAAGTCAGGTCTCTATGCTGAATGATCTCATGACCTGCCTGAACTGCATCCTTGCAGTTAATTATTCCTTTATTATTTTCGACTCTAAAGGCACTTAAATCACCCTGCTGAATCAGAATCAGAATCAAGTGTATTATCACCGGCATGTGACTTGAAATTTGTTAACTTAGCAGCAGCAGTTCAATGCAATACATTATCTAGCAGAGAGAGAGAAAAAAAATAAATAAAATAAAACATAATCATAAATAAACAAGTAAATCAATTACGTATATTGAATAGATTTTTTTTAATGTACAAAAACAGAAATACTGTATATTTAAAAAAAGTGAGGCAGTGTCCAAAGCTTTGATATCCATTTAGGACTCGATGTCAGAGGGGAAGAATCGCTGAGTGCATGCCTTCAGGCTTCTGTATCTATAGAGTACAATTTTTCACCCAGCTGGTTTATGCCAAATAAATCAAAGGCTAAGGAAGTTCAAGGAGTAGCATGGGGTGGCACCAGGCTCTTAATCAAGAGAACATCAGTTATATGGCATTGAGTCAAACATCAAACATCATCTGTTCCTGAATCGCTGAGTGTGTGCCTTCAGGCTTTCTGTACCTCCTACCTGATGGTAACAGTGAGAAAAGGGCATGCCCTGGGCGCTGGAGGTCCTTAATAATGGAAACTGCCTTTCTGAAACACCGCTCCATGCAGATGTCTTGGGTACTTTGTAGGCTAGTACCCAAGATGGAGCCGACTAGATTTACAACCCTCTGCAGCTTCTTTCAATCCTATGTAGTAGCCCCCTCCCTCCATACCAGACAGTGATGCAGCCTGTCAGAATGAGTTGGATGAAGGAACCTTGTGGGTCCCTTCCCCGATCACTTGAGTCTCGGTCTAGTGCTGAAGTCTCTCAGTGAAATCTGAATTTACACCCTTCTGATTCATCAGTGAAAATGTAACCACTGAGTTACAGTTGACACCTGCAAATTCAAAGTATTGTACGCAGCACAATGAGTGAACAAAACGAAAGAAAATGTTTAAATAACCACCTCTCTTTTAGCTGTTGAGGAAGTATGTGAGTAATGTGGATGATGTGGTTTCCTGAAGTATATCAAAAGTTGGCAGGCTATGGCTTCAGATCCAACAAATTCCACATAAAGTTAGTATCTTGTTTCAGCCTATTGAAGAAAGTAGAATATAGAGGAGAAGGAATAAGATTATTATATGTAGGTGACCCAAACTCATAGACCGGCATATGGTAACGTGGTTAAAGGTGTGGGAACGTTGGAGCAGAATGAAGCAAAACCAGTTAAGAATAAGAATGATAATTTGTAAGTAAACCATGTAATGAGAAGAATTTTGTTTGTAATCTGGTGAATTAATACTTTTAAAATGTTTGTGTTTATATTGCTGTAAATCTGCAAATAAACTTTCTTGAAGAATAATTACATTGTGGTGACAAAGGGGTTGTAATTGAAGTCTCCCAAAGAAGAGAAAAGGCTGGAGAATTATATTGTCAATATGATAATTCATTTAGTTTATGCCCTTAGCTGTAAATCAAAATCGGTGAAAATAAAACTGGGTGTGATGTAGAATGGGTGGTTAACCCAATTATGCAAGTTTCTTGCTGGGTAGGTTAGGATTGACTCATCCTTCCAGATATAGTTACAACATTAAAGAGAATTCTCTTTACTACACTCATCAGAATCATTCATGTCACAGAACAAAACAGGCAGTAACTAACCAAGATTTAATAATTTGCAATTTTATGATTCCTTAATTGTTAGTTTATCACTTGTGAATGTAAGTACTGTAGTTGGATCTGCTTTGTAGCCATAGTTTATGACCTTTTCACATGAGCAGTTCACATCCCCAGCAGTAAGTCTAGCCCATCCCTGTTATCACAACTTATAATTATATAATATTATTGACAAGGTGAAAAACACACCAAATATTTCACAGGAATATTAACAAACAAGATTTGACTCCAAGCTGCAAAAAGAACATTGGTACAACTTGATCAAGTTTGGTCAAAGAGGTAAATTTTAAAGCACTTTGCAAAACAAGATGAAGAGGATTAAGGAACAAATTTTAGAATTCAGAGCTTTTGCAACTGAAGGTATACAGAGAAACAGTCGTCTTTTCTTGAACTGATGTAGTTCAGAAGGACCCATTGTACTGTTTACTGGGATGTTCAAGGTTTTTGATCTAGCATTTGTGCAGATCTGATAGGTAAGTGCTGTATAGAGGGCATGTGCTATAAAGAAAGGTTGAGCAAAGCATGGTTGTTTTCTTTGGAGGCTAAAGGGAAACCTGATAGAACCTATAAAGTTATGAGAGGCATAAGCAGAGCAGACAGCTGGTATCTTTTTCCCAGAGACGAAATATCTAATACCAGAGGGCATGGATTTAAGGTGAGAGGGGGAAAGTTCAAAGGAGATGTGCGAGGCGAGTTTTTTTTTGCATGGAGAATGGAATGCACTGACAGGGCAATTTGGAGGCAAATACACTAGAGGTGTTTAAGAGGCTGTTGGACAGATATACAGAGAATGGAGTAATATGGACCATGTGAAGACTGGAGGGATTAGTTGGTACTAGTTTAATTAGTTCAGCACAACATCTTGGGCCGAAGGGCTGACTGCTGTGCTGTACCACTCCATGTTCTATGTTCTATATACGTATCTAAGCCTGTGTCCTGATAACGGAGCTGATTAGAATGGACAATTAACTTGGTTCAGATGAGATTGCAGGAGAACCAAAGGAGGAACTTACAGAAACACTGGTTACAATTTTACAAACATCTATAATTTCAGGGGTGTTTGATGACTGGAAATGATGATTGTAACACTCTTGTTCACAAAATGATGCAGGCATATACCCAGTAATTTTGCTGAGAGAAAAAAAGGGTGAAATGATAAACTCAATAGCAGGCCTTTCATGTTAACTTTGGTACTGTGGGATATTCTGAAAATACTATTCAGGGGCAGAATTTGTTGTCGCTTGCCATATGTGAATTGATTAAGAAAAAAGTTCTGAAGAGATTTATTAAAATGGTTCCTGGAATGTGTGAGCATTATTTGATAATGCTGGAAAATACAGGATTCTTCTACCTGGAACAGAGGGGGTTGCAATGAAACCTTAAAGGCTGTTAAAATGAAAACTACACATCATCTTAAAAGTTTCTTCCCCCAGGCAGTTAATAAGATCAACCATTCCAGTTAGCTCTCCCCCATCCCTTCTGTCTATTACCTCAGTTACTGCACTGCACTGGAAACACTTTAAACTACTTTTTATCATGCTGTTTACATTGTATTTATGTACTTTTGCATATTTATTCCATATCCTTACTTCTAACTTTATTTTTATATAATTCTTTATTCTTTATAATTGTTAATTGGTTTTTTTTGTTGCATGCTGTGCCAACACCTCATAGCAAATTCCAAATACATGGATATGACGAATAAATCTGGTCCTTGTTCCGATCAAGGTATTTACTTCATGAAGGTCATAGGAAGAGTAGATAGAAACTAATGTGTGGATTCTTTTTTCTTATCCAATGAGTGTTTTGATTCTGGACGGCACTGTCAAGGAAGCTAGATACATATGTGAAAGGAAAGAATTTGCAGTCTATGAGGAAAGGGGATAGACTAGATACAGAGTTAGTATAGACTTTATGGTATGCATAGCCTAATTTTGCAGTTCTTTGATCTTGATTGGTATGCACAAACAGGAAATAGAATTCATTACACATCTGGAGAAGAGCAAACAATGAAATAAAACTTATAATCAACTAAGTGTTTTATTAAATGCATTTAAAAAAAGGACAAATTGAATTAAATGAGGCAACAATTAAAACAAAAGATTGGGCGCATCTGTGCAACAATACCTAAGAAGTGAATGCAGACTTAACAAGAGCTTGCCGTCTGTATTCCCAAATCAGCAATTTATGATTAAACAGGTCCCACTGAAGGTAACAAGTTAAAAGTAAGCTGAGAAACAAAAATTATGTCTAAAGGAACGAGTAAAGATTATTTCATTTCTAAGATGTAGGGAGTCATGTCTTCCTCTAAATTCTTGAATTTTTATATGAATTTATTTATTTTTTGATGGACAGTTGAAAGTTATTTAATTTGGAGGGGTATAAGAGCTGAGGATAAGCAAAATTGTGAAACTTGCAGCATATGATAAATGCCGCAGTTGGAATTGAAATTGAGGATGATTGAAAAATGTTAACGACATGAAAAGTCAATGTCCTGAGACATTTACTGTTCCTCTCTCCACAGATGCTGCTTGACCTGCAGAGTATTTCGATCATTTTCTCTTTTCATGGTGTAATTATTCTGAATGATATGCCTGTAATTCACAACAGATGGCTTCTGATGCCTTCCCCATCATTATGGGGGATTTTAACCAGGCCAGCTTGAAAAAGTCTCTAAATAATTACTACCAACAAATTACTTGTAGTAGCAGAGGAACCAATCTACTGTTACACCACCATCAAGAGTGCTTACCATGTAATCCAATAACCACACTTAGCAGAGCCTGATCACCTGGCTGTACTTCTACTCCCCGAGTATAGGAGAGACTGAAGACTGCAGCACCAGTAGTGAGGATCAAGAAAGTATGGACAAAGGAAGCACACGAGTGTTTATGGGACTACTTTGAATCAGTGGATTGGACTGTACTTAGAGATTTATCGTCGAGTCGAATGAGTTCACCGCAGCTATTACTGACTTCATTAAAACCTGTGTGGATGAGTATGTGCCTATGAGAACTTACTGTACATATACAAATCAAAAGCTGTGGATGAACCAGGAGGTTTGTTGTCTGAAGTTACAGAGCCTGGGTCTCTGTATCCCCTCTGGAGTTGGACCCTTGACTTCCTAACCAGAAGACCACAATCTGTGCAAATTGGTGATAATATCTCCTCCTCGCTTACGATCAACACTGGTGCACCTCAGGGGTGTGTGCTTAGCCCACTGCTCTACTCTCTGTATACACATGACTGTGTGGCTTGGCACAGCTCAAATACCATCTACAAATTTCTGATGATACAACCATTGTTGGTAGAATCTCAGGTAGTGACAAGAGGGTGTATAGGAGTGATTGAAAGAGCACATACCAGTCCTCATAGAGGGATCAGAAGATGGAGAGAGTGAGCAGCTTCAAGTTCCTGGGTGTCAAGATCTCTGAGGATCTAACCTGGTCTCAACATATCAATGCAGTTATAAAGAAGGCAAGACAGTGGCTATACTTTATTAGAAGTTTGAAGAGATTTAGTGTGTCAACAAATCCACTCACCAGCATTCACTTCCTTCTCGATGGTGAACATTACATGAAGTATTCATTAAAGACCTCATTCATTTCCAATGGCTTCACTCCATTATCCTTGAGCAGACTGACCCTTTCCTCACCTCCACTCTTCCTCCTCATACGTTTATAGTGCTTTGGGATTCACCTCAATCCTGCTTGACACCCTCTAGTCCTCGTAATCCCTTATTTAAATTTCTTGCTTATTTCTTTCATTTTCAAGAGACTTGGCTGATTTCAGTTCCTTACACAATTCCTTTTTGACTAAACTTACAGTCTCTCATTTGTATTATCTTATGTGGTACTGAAAACCCTTTCTGCCCCTAAACCCATCTAATCCTAGCTGGTCTCCAAATTTCCACCCTCCATGAATTTAAGCCCATTCACCCACTCACCCATGGATCTGTGGCTTCCGGGTAAGTAACTGGTTTTTACCATCCTCAGCCTTGGTTTCAAATGCCTACACACTTCCCAAGCCCAAACCTGTTCCAACCTTACAAATACTCCACTATCCATTACCCAGATACAGAAAATGCTGGAATTTCTTAGAATATCACCTGCATCCATGGAGCAAGGAAACAAGAACTGGGGTTTCAGAATTTTCCAAAGGTCGCCTGTTTACAACATCCTCTTTTTCAGATTTTTAGCGTGCACTTTTTTTGCTCTTCGATAAGAATGCAAACATTATTAAAAGTACATCATGTGACAATGCTGATCACCCTGTGATCTGACTCTGGCGCTGACCTCAGTCTGTCTTTCAAGAGGGTGAATCTTTGTGATGGAGTATCTGGTAGTACCTCTAAAAACCTGTGCGAACCAACTGGTAGAAGTTCAAAGACATTTTCAATCTCTCATTGTCACTGTCAGAAGTTCCCACCTATTTCAAAAGGGCAACAATTATGCTAGGTTAATGAGAGAGGCAAGAGAGAAGATTTCTGGGACCTTAGCAGAGATTTTTGTGTGCTCTTTATTCACAGGCGAGGACTAGAATAGTCAATGTTGTTCCTCTTTTTAAGATGGGTGAATAAACCTTACGTTAGTATTAAGGAAATTATTGGAGAAGATTCTTAGTGACAGGTTCCACTCACAGCTGGAGAAGCATAGTTTTAATAGGGGTTGTCAGAATAGCTTTGGGTGAGGGTGATCATGAATGTTTTGAGGAGAGGATGACAAAGGGGCAGTGGATGTTGTTTACACATTTGGCAGAAGACAAGTTGTATTGTGTTCAACTGCAGACTGCTGCAACATTCATGGATTCAGGAACTTTGACTACATTTTTTCGTGTGCCTGTATTTTACTGATATCTTATATGTACATGCTATCCTATATAGGCTTGCTGCTTTATATGTGCTGTATGTGGTGTAGAAATAGTTGTTGTGATGTGTCCAGTATGGTAGTGTAGTGGGTAGTGCTTGTCACTCTCATTTTCCGCTTCCACTGCTGGTTAACAATCTTGTGAAAAGGAGAGCTGAATGTGTAAGTCTTTCCAACAGCAAGCCTCATGTAATGCCTCCTTGCTGGCGACACATGGAAACTGAACTCCTTTCAGACTCAAGCTGAACTTTGAAGGACTGGGAGGAGATCTGGTCCCTGCATACATAGCAAGCAGGCCCACTAGCATGTGGACAAGCCCTGGTGCTCATGAACCAGATCCCCAGTTGTGGGAAAATAGTCCCAGTGCCTTGTGGGCAGCCTCGGGAGAGACAAAGGCTATGGGAGTAAACCCAGACAGTAAATCTGGAGTGGAGCCCCTAAGGTGGCTGGACGTTATCAAACATCCTTCCAGCAGCTCCTGCAGCCAAGCTGGTGTTAAATGTATTGCTTCATAAGTTTTCCTTTGGACTACACTGGTGAGGCCGAGCATAGCATCTTGACGACCGGGCATTTCTGGATCTCCATACTTTCCACTCAGGCTTGTAATGATGATGTTCATCACCCATTGTCCTTTGAGACAGATGGATGCCAACCATGTGCCTGACTGTTGGAACTGCGTTTTGCACCTTGGCCCCGGAGTAACGTTGTTTTGTTTGGCTGTATTCATGGGTATTCATGTATAGTTGAATGACAATCAAACTAGAACTTGCACTATAGTGAAACTCTGGACAAGCTCCTTCATGGTAGGCTGATTCAGAGGATTACGGCACATGGGATCCACGAAAACTTGATAGATTGGATTCAAAATCCACGTGGCCTTAGAAGAGAGTGGGTAATGGTGGGGAAGTGTTATTCTGATTGGAAATGTGTGACTGCTGATGTTCTGGAAGGATCAGAGCTTGGGATCTCAGTTGTTTTGTATGAAACTTAGTAATCAACCCATTTACATTTTCATCTAAATCAGTTTTATATATGGTTATTTTATACGTATATATCTATATTGTATATAAAACTGATTTAGATGAAAATGTAGATAGGCTGATTACTAAGTTTCAGACAATGCTAAACTTAGCAGAGCTGTGGATAATATGGAAGGTTGTCAAAGGATTCAGCAAGAAATAGATCAGTCAGAAATATTGGCAGAGAAATGACAGATGGCGTTTAATCCTGACAAATGTAACATGTTGCACTTTGCGAGGACTATTATCAGAGTGTATGCTCTATACATATATGCTGTAAATGGCGGAGAACCCCTGATGTACAGAAGGATCTTGGGATGCATGTTGAAAGTTTCATGAAAGGGGCAACACATTAAATACAGCGATGAAGAATGTGTATGGTGTAACTTGCCTTGATCAATTGGGTAGTTGAATATATAAGTCAGGAGGTCATGTTGCGTCTGTATAAAACTGTGTACTGGCCATATTTGGAGTATGTGTGCAGTTGCTGCATTGCAAGAAGGGCGTGGAAGCTTAGGAAAGGAGGTTCACTAGGATGTTGACTGGGATTACAGAGTATTAAATATAAGGACAGATTATATAAACTTGGGTTGTTTTCTCTGGTGTGTTGGAGGATAAGGGGTGATCTGCCAAAAGCATGTAAAATTCTGAGAAATATAAGTAGGGTCCCAGAGTGAAAATATCAAATACCGGAGAGTATTTGATATTTTCACTCTGTCTAAAGTTTATAAGTTTAAAGGAGGAAAAGTTTAAAGGGAATTTATTTTTTTTACACAGAGAGTGATAGGCGCTTGGAGTGTGCTGCCAGGGGAAGTGGTGGGAGCAGGTACAAAACCAACATTTAAGAGGCATTTCCACAAGCCCATCAAAATTCAGTTTTGAAGGGCTATGGATATGTGCAGGCAGATGAGATTAGTTTGGATTGGCATCATGTTTGGCACAGAAATCCTGGGCAGAAGTCTTACTCCTGCCCTGTATTGTTCTGAATTACGTATCTGAAGAAAGAGCAAACATACTTAACCTCGTTTAACCTCCGCTCAGCTCATCATCGTCATCCCTTCATGATAGATTCTGCAAGGGAGGGTGTGAAATGAGTGCAGTACCAAGGAATGGAGCAATGGGGACGGGGGCGGGGCTTAGGGACTGGGACGCGAGCCTGTGACAGGCGCGCGCACGAGCCGCCGCAGTGGTAACGCGAGGGGGCGGGGCCTGCGGAAAGGGCCGGGACGCCAGCCCGGGCGGGGGCGCGCGCACGCGCACGAGCCGCAGCAGCGGTGACGCGAGGGGGCGGGGCGCCAGCCCGGGCGGGGGCGCGCGCCCGAGCCGCCGCAGCGGTAACGCGAGGGGGCGGGGCCTGCGGAAAGGGGCGGGGCGCCAGCGAGCTGCGGGACTCCACAGCTGCGCTTGTTCTTTGGCTGAGATGCGAAAAAGTTCGGTCCCAGCGGCAATCTCGTTCGCTCCCGGGCAGGTATCAGGAAGGGAAGGAGAAGCAATCCCGCCAGCACCATCCCTCCAGATATGACAGAATAGCACCCTACTGTGTGCCGCCGTGCTCGGTTGGGCGAATAAGGGAGAAATTACCCCATTTCGGCAGGCGCCGAGAATGGAGGGGAAACTGGAAGATTTGTCGGAAAAAGATGCTTCTGAGAGTTCTTCCGATACGCTGTCCGAGGGCGAGCAGGACCCCACGGTTGGGGAAAACAACGACTGCTCAGATTCGGAACTCCAGCAAATGCCCCTGGAGCAGACGGGGAAAGGGAATGGCCCCGAGGATCAGAGCACCGACGAGGACGCACTGGACCGAGACGATGACGAGGAAAGTGAACGAGTAGGTAACATTTGATCCTTGATCATCATTTTATCTTTCCCTTCTAGGATGAGTACAATATTCTTACAGCATGAACTTTCTTATAAGTGCTGTGCCTTAGTTTGTTTGGGGTGACAAAGGCGAAGCTGCACATGGCTAATCCAACTTTTGATACATTCGGTAGCATATGTACTGTATTATAAAACAGTCTATCTTATACTAATGATTGTTTTGAGAAGAGTGCAGATAGTGGAAGCAAGGCGCAGCAGGTCGGCAGAAGATAAAGTTGGAGGCTAAACAAATTAATGAATTGCAGCATTGTCACATGATGTACTTTTAATAACGTTTGCATTCTTACCGAAGAGCAAAAAAAGTGCACGCTAAAAATCTGAAAAAGAGGATGTTGTAAACAGGCGACCTTTGGAAAATTCTGAAACCCCAGTTCCTGTTTCCTTGCTCCATGGATGCAGGTGATATTCTAAGAAATTCCAGCATTTTCTGTATCTGGGTAATGGATAGTGGAGTATTTGTAAGGTTGGAACAGGTTTGGGCTTGGGAAGTGTGTAGGCATTTGAAACCAAGGCTGAGGATGGTAAAAACCAGTTACTTACCCGGAAGCCACAGATCCATGGGTGAGTGGGTGAATGGGCTTAAATTCATGGAGGGTGGAAATTTGGAGACCAGCTAGGATTAGATGGATTTAGGGGCAGAAAGGGCTTCGAGTACCACATAAGATAATACAAATGAGAGACTGTAAGTTTAGTCAAAAAGGAATCGTGTAAGGAACCAGAATCAACCAAGTCTCTTGAAAATGAAAGAAACAAGCAAGAAATTTAAATAGGGGATTAGGAGGACTAGAGGGTGCCATGAAATGTCCTTGTCAAGCAGGATTGAGGTGAATCGCAAAGCACTATAAATGGATGAGGAGGTGAGGAAAGGATAGGTCTGCTCAAGGATAATGGAGTGGAGCCAGTGGAAATGAATGAGGTCTTTAATGAATACTTCATGTAATATTCACCACTGAGAAGAAAGCGGATGCTGGTGAGATTAGCGAGGAGTATGTTGATATTCCACGTGTCAATATTAAGAAGGAGGTATCTTGGGAAAAACATTAAGGTGGTAAGTCTCGGTGCTCTGATCAGATTAATCCCAGAGCACCGAGGGAATTGCTGAGGCATTGACAGAGATTTTTGTATCCAAAAGGCTATAGAATTACACACAGAAAATGTTGGAGGACCTCAGCAAGTCAGGCAGCATCTATGGAAGGGAATAACAGTTGATGTTTTGAGCCCAGACCCTTCAGACTCCATCTATGAATGGTCTTGTGCTGGAACATTGTCTGTTTATTCCTCTCCATAGATGCTGCCTTACTTGCTGAGTATACTAGCCCCAACCTCTTGCCTTCATATACCAGATTACCACATCTAGTTGCAGGAGATGTTAAGTCATTATAGGAGGTTAAGTCAGAATCAGAATTGGGTTTACTACCTCTGGCATGTGTCATGAAATTTGTTAACTTGAAGGCAGCGGCACAATGGAATACATGATAAATATAGAGGAGAAAAATCTGAATTACAGTAAGTATGTGTATTTTAACTATTTAAGTTAAAATAAGTAGTGCAAAAAGCAGAAAGGAAGTAGTGAGGTAGTGTTAATGAGTTCAATGTCCATTTAGAAATTGGATGGCAGAGGGGAAGAAGCTGTTCCTCAATTGCTGAGTGTGAGCTTTCGGGCTTCTGTACCTCCTTCCCAATGGTAACAATGAGAAGAGGGCGTGTCTTGGGTGGTGGGAATCCTTAATGATGGATGTCGCCTTTCTAAAGCCCCTCTCCTTGAAGATGTCTTAGATACTCTGGAGTCTAGTATCCTCTGTAGTAGTAAGAAGGATATTGAGGCCAGTTGTATTTTGCAAGATTAAGCTATCTTGGAACATCTTTGCAGGGCAGTCTGAAATGTATATTTTCTGTGCAAAGTGACCTTGTCACCCATTCAGTTTCAGATTTGTCTGCATTGGGAGGTTGCTTGTTTGTGTACCTAATGTTAATGTTAACTTTGAATTTTTTTGAAATGAAAGTATGATCCCTAAAAAACGGAGATGACAAAATTATTTAAACTTGTGTTTTACCCAAATGGTGTGTAGATTTTCAGTGATGTATTACTGTTTTATTTTCTATCTGAAACTTCTTTCACTTAACTCGTCTTCAGCAAAACTTCTTTATGCCCATATGGTTTGATTTTACTTGGTATTGCAGTGACTCCTGGGAATTCCTGTATAGCCCAAAATTTAGGATGTTTGTTGGCCACGGCTGCCAGAGGCTGAGTACAGGAAACAAAGGCAGGGTCAAAGTGTGGTAAAACTGGTTGTGTTTGTACATGGATTTGTTATGGAGTTGACCTGGGAGGAAGGAGGTCAGACCTCATCTGATTGACCTGGAAGCAAATGATCACTTTTGGAGGTGCAGGCAGGGGGGCTGCCTCTGACCTCCTCGGAATATCCATGAACAGGGGGGTTTGGGGGAGGGTTGGAAAAAAGGACAGGGCAAGTTTCTTTTGGAAATATTTTAAAATCTTTTTTTCTTGCCTTTTATTTAAGCACAGAAATGTCTGGAGCAGAGAACATTGAAGCATAATTTACTCTTTTTCCAGCCAAGTGCCAATGAGAACAATTTGGGAACATAAAATTACAGGCTCTCCATGGGTAATAAACTGCTTCCATTTTTACTAACGTACAAAAGTCTATTTTTAATTGCGTTAGAAAATGCACAAGGATCACTGAGGCTACCATACCTCCACACTATCATCATAAGTCTTATGAAAAAGAATAATTACTAAAAGTGGAGACAGAGAAAACTCATTCTGCCATTTGTAGGGACAACTGTATGCATGTACGTTGGACTTTTTCGATTTAGTAACATTGTGGGACTCATTTGTACTTAAGTTAGGCGTTAGTTAGTAAGCTGGGCATAGCCTGGACTGGAAGAGCAAGCTGATAAACATGGGAACAAGGTCTGGGGCCCAGCTGAACAAAACCCTAAGCCAATGCAATTTAAGGATTAAAAAAGAATTTGCAGACACAACGCAGGAGCAAGTAAAAGTGAATTTAAGTCTTATCTACTCCAGAAGAGAGAAATTTAAAGGCAACATGTGATTGAGTTGAAAGGGAGAAGGAAAGTAAGAATGCTTGTGTATCTCTAACAGCGGCTTTGTACTTTAGGAGATGAGGAAGAGATCAGACTGTGCTGTCTTTTTTCCAAAACAGGAATTGTGTTTACAAAGTGCCTTTGACATCCATTCCAGGACCCAACAAAGTACATTCTGACAAAAGTAGTAGTTTTGAAGTGTGGTCGCTATTGTAATAAAGAAAATTTGATCCGTTCATACCAAGCACTAACAAATTGTCATATGATATGAGCACGTGTGAACGTTGTGAGCTGAGGGCACGTTCCTCTGCTGTACTAGAAAGATAATTACCTTTCTCACTACCAAAGAGTCATCAAACATCTCACGCTTAGCCCTCCTCTCTCCTATTCGAACTTCACACCTATGTGTTTATAATTCTGGGAATATTGGCTAGGACAGTGAGGATATTTTTCTGGCTCTGTTTCTAAAAGGATTTTTACTTCTACCTGAAGAGTGCAGAGAAAGCCTGAATTTGATGTCTCATCTGTTCAACTACACCTCCAAGTCTCACTTGCCACTGTAGATTTCAGTACTCATCACTGGAGTGTGATTTGAATTCAGACTTGATTCAGGTGAAGATGGGCTACTGGTCCTGTTTTCTGGCCCAAGAGCCATTCTTGACTTTCTGTTTAATTGTCAGTTATTGTGGACATCCAGTAGAGTCACTGTTGCATTCCATACATGATGGTGATTTGCAACATCAAGAGTGGGGCAGTGCAGTTTCCAATGCTTTGTGGTAATTTAGAACATAAGAACATGTGTTCCATGTTCTAACTTCATTGTTCTATCAAATTCATTCTAATAGGCAGTGATGCAGGACAGGCATTTTCTGATTTTAATTGGACTACTTAATTCCCTCTCCTACTTGATGTTTAGCATGAATGAGGAACTATAGTAAAAAAGCTCAGTTCTCATCCTTTGATTAGAGTGCCAGATGTAAATTGTAACTTAGCTAATGTAGGTTATCGGTTATTAAATGTTTGATTAGCTGAATGATTTAGTGTTGTAACTGTCTTGTCTTGTGTACACTGCACCAACTGCCGCTACTGGGCTATAAATGTGCAGGAGCAGTGTGTGGTTAAGTGCCTTGCTCAAAGACACACACTGCCTCGGCTGAGGCTCGAACTAACAACCTTCAGATCGCCAGCCCAAAGCCTTAACCACTTGGCCTTAAATTACACAATGCTTGAATTTTCGGTGGTTCTCGATTGGGTTCATTCCATCTCTTTCCTTGTCAAGTCGGCTGTCATCATTTCCATTGTTATTTTGAAAACATTGTTTTTAGTTATTTTCCTGTATTTTGTTTTGCAGACTGTTACTGCAAGCATTATTTAGCTCTTTGCTAAGTGGAGCACACTTGATGGGCCAAATGGCCCAATTATGTTCCTATGTCTAATGGTCTTGTGCTCTAGCCTGACCTCTGGTCCTTTTCTCTCTCTGCCCTTTTGAAGATCTTTTGACCATTTCTGTGTGCCCGTTTCAATAAGCCCCTCTTTGAACTTGTTAGAGATCAGTTGCCTTATTTCTGATCACTGTCATATGCATCATTCCTGCCGACCCATAGCATCTCAGTTTAAGATCATTCCTGAAGCCAGCATTACCTACATGTCAGAGCAACTGACTTAATTTGCTGGAAGAGTTTGTGGGGGAGGATTTTTTTTTTTTTAAATTTTTTGGATCGTAAACCTGGATTGGAACTGGGAATGAAAAGTGGCAGGGAAGTAACGATGGAATCTGGAAGGGGTGGGATGGTGTTGTGTACTATCCAGATGGAAGTTTCCAATTTCAGATAACTCACATCTGTGCCATTTCCTCGCCCTCTTACAATCCTCTTCTGATCTCCCTGTTTTATGCCCTCCCCCTCCTGACTCTACTAACCTATTGTCCACATGTTTAACCCACTGATTTTCCCCATCCCCCATCTGATTCTGGTTCTTATTCATCTGCTCGTCACCAGAATTTACCTAGTGATTCCCATTATCACCTTCTTTGCCTATCAGATTCCTAACTGGCAGTCTTTGCATTCCTATTGATCACCCAGCAGCTGTCTCTATCTTCCCCTTCATCTGTCTTCTTTTTGCCTTCTTTGGCTGCCTCATCTCCCAACTCCAACCTTGCCTCTCCCTTATCCTGTGGGATCTATTTGTCATCTTTCACCCTGCATCAATACCCCCCCCCCACCCCCAGTCCACCAATCATCTCTAGCCCTGCACTCCCCATCTCCTCCTTGTACTAAAAACAAGAGAAAATCTGCGGATGCAGGAAAATCCAAGCAGCACACACAAAATGCTGGAGGAACTCAGCAGGCCAGGCAGTATCTATGGAAAGGAGTGAACAGTCGAGACCCTTCCTGAAATGTTGACTGTTTACTGTTTTCCATTGGTGCTGCCTGGCCTGCTGAGTTCCTCCAGCATTTTGTGTGCGTTCCTCTTTATACTGGCTATCTGACCTCTCCACTTTCCGTCCTGATAAAGGGTGTGGACCTGAAACAATTCCTTTCCTCCTTACAGATGCTGCTCAGCCTACTGAATCCACCAGTAGATTGCTTGTTATTCCAGATTTCAGCGTTTGCTGTCTCTTGTCTCTTATGTTGGGTCTGTTTATTCCCGTTTACCTTGGCGTGGTATTTTAAAAAGTATGTGATCTCTGCTGCTGTATCACCTCGGCGGTGTTAGCTGTGAGGAGGATGCTAAGAGGATTCAGGGTGACTTGGATAGGTTAGGTGAGTGGGCAAATTCATGGCAGATGCAATTTAATGTGGATAAATGTGAGGTTATCCACTTTGGTTGCAAGAACAGGAAAACAGATTATTATCTGAATGGTGGCCGATTAGGAAAAGGTGAGGTGCAACGAGACCTGGGTGTCATTGTACACCAGTCATTGAAGGTGGGCATGCAGGTACAGCAGGCGGTGAAAAAGGCAAATGGTATGTTGGCATTCATAGCAAGAGGATTCGAGTACAGGAGCAGGGAGGTTCTACTGCAGTTGTACAAGGCCTTGGTGAGACCACAGCTGGAGTATTGTGTGCAGTTTTGGTCCCCTAATCTGAGGAAAGACATTTTTGCCATAGAGGGAGTACAAAGAAGGTTCACCAGATTGATTCCTGGGATGGCAGGACTTTCATATGAAGAAAGACTGGATCGACTAGGCTTATACTCGCTGGAATTTAGAAGATTGAGGGGGGATCTTATTGAAACGTATAAAATTCTAAAGAGATTGGACAGGCTAGATGCAGGAAGATTGTTTCCGATGTTGGGGAGTCCAGAACGAGGGGTCACAGTTTAAGGATAAAGGGGAAGCCTTTTAGGACCGAGATGAGGAAAAACTCTTTCACACAGAGAGTGGTGAATCTGTGGAATTCTCTGCCACAGGAAACAGTTGAGGCCAGTTCATTGGCTATATTTAAGAGGGAGTTAGATGTGGCCCTTGTGGCTAAAGGGATCAGGGGGTATAGAGAGAAAGCAGGTACAGGGTTCTGAGTTGGATGATCTGCCATGATCATACTGAATGGCGGTGCAGGCTCGAAGGGCTGAGTGGCCTGCTCCTGCACCTATTTTCTATGTTTCTATGTATTTTCATCTTTCACCCTGCAAACAACCCCCCCCCCCCATCCAGTCACCAACCATCTCTAGCCTCACTCCCCATCTCTGCCTTGTACTAAAAACAAGAGAAAATCTGCAGGAAATCCCCACTATTATGCTCTGAGTTACTTTAGCTCATGATCTGGAGTGTCTCTTTTTAAAATAAATTCTTGCCCTTGCGTCCAAAGATCACCATGACCTTGCTCCATCCTGCCTGGGTAACATCCTTTAGCCCTCCACCCCTTAAGACCTTTGCTGTCTCGTTCATCCTGATTTTTAATCACTTCACAGTGAGAAGGTGTCAAACTTGGGAATTCCCCCACTAAGCCCATTTATCCACTCCTTATAACCCACTTCTCTGTCCAAAATTACCCTGTGATTATTTGTGTTTGAGTATTTTTGCTTGAACCTTGTGTTAGTGGGCAGTTAGCTGAACTCCCGAACACTGCAGCCCACTCAAACATAGCCAGTCGGTCTGTGTTCGTGGAGAGGTGGGAGGTCCATTAGGCGTTTATCCCTTAATTATTATCGATGATAATCCTTGGCAAAATCGTTGTTTTTCCCATGATTTGGATAGATTTATTCACAAATAAGTCTCCCAGTTATTTGTGTTCTTGAAAATCTAGTGAAGGGAATTGAAATGTATTGTTTACCAGTGCACTTAATTGTCCAGTGTTTGGTTGGCAGTTGGAATTGCAGCAAAGAAAAACTCTTGGGGGAGGGTGGTGGTGGGATTTGGTGTTTGAGATTTGAAGCCTGTCAGTGGTTGAAACGCTGCTATTCCATCAACATCTATCTACAGCAGCAGCGCTCCTTTCAAATGGTAATTAGGGGTTTCTGCCATTGATTCATTCTGTTTGATGTAACTCTCGATACATTTCAAGGTAATCCACTATATAGATGATTATATTAATTTCAAATGACATTTGTTTGAAGTGTGCCCATTATTACTTTTGGTTTTAGAGCAGTAACATTAAAAAAAATATTATTTTGTCGTAGCTTTTTCATTTGTACATGGTCGACCATTTCTATTCTTTATTGTTTTTGGGTCTGTTCCTGACAAGATATTTGACTGACTTTTATTTAATATGATAATAACTTCTTTTGTTTAGAATCTGGAGATCTGGAATGGTTGTTGGATAATTGGAGGATAGTGGAAGTTCTTCACACCCTAGTTTTATTCGAAACTATTTTGATTTTCTCACACATCTTCTGGTTTTATAAGCATCTTCTGCTCTGATTTATACATTTTTCAGATCTGAGTGATGCCGCCTTCAATCTTTTTAAAAGGAGTTCCGTTAAATCAGGTGCTCGAAGATCAGTTATATCAGGGGATCCCAACCTGGAATCCACAAACCAGACCCGTCGGTTAATGGTAGGGGTGCATGGAGTAAAAAGGTTGGGAACCCCTGAGTTATATGAATTTTCTCCATTAGCTTAATCCCCAAGTCTGGAATTATATTTGTTCTTAATTGATCCACCATGGAGCAGACTCAGTGGAAGCAAAACTGGCTTTGCCAGTCATGTTTTAATTTGCTCTAAAAGCTTGTAGAATTGCAACTGAGCATAGAGGTTGGACAATTTATATCCTACTATACAAGTCTAAAAATAAAATAGTTAAAACCAGATATAATGATATTTGAAAATCAATCTTAGATCAACAATAAATGTGCACAGGAAAATATTTTCATACATTGAAATCTAGAAACCTACACACACGTTTCTAAAACTTCTTGCCTTTAACTTGTGCATCATTTCCACTTACTTCTAGTGTGATGATTTCCAAAGGATTCCTGAAACTCTCGGGGGTAATTAACTAGCGAATTAAGAGTTTCCCTTTCCTGCACCGCTTTCACCTAGGTCTTTTGCTTTCTTGGTTTCTTTCTTTTACCATTCCAGAGTCCAGAGCATTCCTCCAAGCAGAAACTACATATTTTGCTCTTTTGTACTATAGGCATTGTTTACAATGCTACCACTCAATCTGGAGAAGATCATGGGTTGACTGTTGCAAAGAATATTTCCATTATTTTGTAAGCTTGATCCTCAGCTTCCAGTGGTCGCTACTTTAATTCTATTTCTGTCTTTCTGTCCCCTGCATGTTCCGGTGAAGCTTATCAGTTCCTTGGCTGATGGTTAATTGTGTTCAGTCACCTAGCTGTTCCAAATTGTCTGGAGTCGTCCTTTGGTTAGGTTACATTGTCCTTTTTATTTTGAGTCACATCTGCTGACCTTTTCTGCCTTCCATCCTTCTGCAGACCTTTCCTTCAGCTCATTTACCCCCTCTGAAGCCCCTTTTAATGCTGCTATTTAAAACAAACAACTTTGAAATCTTTGCACTTCTAAGGAAAGGCCAGTGAATTGACCTTGGTAAACTTGGTTTCTCTCTTTGTTGATGTTCTTAGTCCTTCTGACTGTTTCCAATGTTTATTATTTTAATAAAAAGTACTTCAGTAAGTTTACCATTTAAAAAAATTGTCTTATCTCTACTGTTTGCAAACCACGTCATTTGATGTTGACTGCCAATTGGAAAGTTTAAAGTAAATATTATCACTTTGAAAGTTATATTGGTACCAAGTTAAAGTCACTAAATGTTGTTTAAAATTTTGTAAAAATAGGGAAATGAGAAGTAAAATCAGCAGTAGGTTATTTGGGTCTTGTGCGTGCTCTGCAGTTCAATAAGGTCATACGTGAGCCTTTACTTTGGCCTTAATTTCCTGCACTAATTCCATATCCCTTAATGTCCAAAAATCTATTGTTCTCAAAATACTGCAGATGCTGGACATTTGAAAAAACAAGTTCAGAAATCACTAGGCACGTCACGTAGTATTTGTAATGATTCAGATTGTTGAGTTTTCAAATATGAGCCTGAAATGTTACCCCTACATTATTATTTACATAGAATTCAAGGTTAATTTCACATTTGGAAATCAAAATTTTCAGCATGAAGAGCTAATACCTTTTGCAATGATTATCTGGTTGAGTTAAAACAGTTTATATTTATTAATTTATGGAATATGTATGTTCCGGGATTGCCCATTCTTTTTTTCGTTGATATTGGTGATGAGCCTTCTTGAAGCACAAGTCTTTTCAGCAAAGGCAATATGGCTGGTTAGGGGCTTTGCACACACAGAGCCGGCAATGCTGAAGAATAGTAATATAATTCTCTTTGGAGTAGACTCAGTAAGAAGCTTGCAGGTGGTCGCTTCACCTAGAGGGACGGTTTGGAGCTTTGAATGGTGGTGAGGGAGGTGGTGTAAGGGCCGGCGTAGCACTTGTTCTGCTTACAGAGAGGTAAGCACCAGGAGGATGAGTGGACAAGGGAGTCGTGTAGAAAGCCCAGCGTGGCATATTTAGAAAGGCTAAATTTTGTTCAAAGTATCTCATGTGACATGCGTCATCTGCGATCCGGTTCTGTGCTTTACTTGTGTTATTTCTTTGAGGATGCTTGTCAGAGTAGGTAAACTAATGCCTATGCTCCCTTAAATAAAGCAGCAGTTGATGCTAATATTAGCAGGCAGTATGCAATCGTGCGTGAGGTGTATGTATTTACAGTAGACTACCCATTTTAAATTGTCCAGCTGTTGAAATTTAGCTTTCATTTGTCCTTCAGTTTGCGTAACGGAAATTCACATTTACAGAACTTGCAAATCATTACCAAAAGATTTGAGAGACAAGAATAAAAATTTGCCCCTGTGGAATTAATTTAGGGGAAAAATGACAATTTTTATCAAGGGCTGGAGTTACGGAAACTTGTGTGGATGGTTGTCTAGGAACTCCAACCCCTCTGTAACACAGATGTATTTGTTTACAGTAAACTCTAGTTTTAAAATCTAATTTACTAAATCCTCAGATGATTTATTTATTCTAATTAACATAATTGGAGTTTGATTTGTAATGAATGCATTCAAGTTTCTAATTGCAAGTGGTTTATAAACAAACTAGTCATTGTGACTGTTTATTCTTTTGGAGTTAAATGCAGCTGCAGACTTTAGTGAAGTATTATCAGGTTGGAACCAAGAATATGAGATGATGTAGTTAATAAAAATTTTCACTGATGGTGTATTGCATAGTGGACTAGAGATCCAAAGATGGGATGCTGCTTTATGGTACAGAGTGCAGAAGAAAGCCATTCAGCCCATCATGCCAACGGTACTACTTTGAGACTAATCTTCAGTTTGACTCACTGTGCAGGACTTTTTGCATTGCCCTGTTAATGATTAATTTTTGAATAAATTAATCATTGTCCTCTTGAATAAATCTGAAATTGCTTCCATCACTCTTTGAAGCAATTATTCATGATCACAATAGCCTATGTTGCCTCCCGTCACCACCTGTTTCTTTGCTAATCACCTTATGTTTGCTGCCTTTGTTTACTTTCTCTTTTATTTACACTATCAAAGCTGTCCACAATTCTAGATAGCTCCAGAAATTTTTCTTAAGCATTTCTACTTCAGGTAGAGCAACCCCTGCCTTCCCAGTCTCCCCCTGTGGTAATCCCCCATGCCATTCCGGACAATTCACTCCACATCCTCTAGGTCTAGAGCCATGACATACTTAAAAGAAAATGTCCAGATTGTCATCTGTAGTCCAGCTGCAGTTGGCATGTTAGAAAGAATTACCTCAGCATTATTGTTTTGTACTCTAAGTTCTGTAAACGTTACAATCAGCTATACTTACTCAGTCACCTTGAGCTGTGTTTGTGCAATCACTGTATCCCATTTGTGCTCTTTTGTTTACATTGCCTATCTTCATTTTTCCTTCCAAAGAGTAGGGTCATTTGCTGGTTATATTATTGTCTATTGATCTGTTCTGCATGATGTACTTGTGCATATGACAACAAGCTTGACTTCGATCTTTGATCAACAGCCACCAAGACAGCTGAGTTTTTTTCATTTAAGTAAACGTTGAATGTAAAATTCATATCAGTAATGGTGATTATTGCAGAAATCCATCTTATTCACTGATAACATAGAGCATGAAATTTTACAGCACAATATAGGCCCTTTGACCCACAATGCTATGCCAAGCTTTTCACTTATTCTCAGATCATTCTAACCTAAGTGGATACTTTCCTTCCATCACCTTAAAATTATGCCCCCTCATAGTAGCCATTTCTGCCATGGGAAAATGTCTCCGGCTATCCATTCGATCTATGCCTCTTATCTTTTACACTTCTATCAAGTCATTGCTCATTGTCCTGCGCTTCAGAGAGAAAAGTCCTAGATCGTTCAACCTATCCTCATAAGACATGCTCTCTAAATCTGGTAACATCCTGGTTAATCTCCTCTGCACCCTCTCTAAAGCTTCTGCATCCTTCCGATAATGAGGCAATCAAGTTTAATTTTAAACACAAAGTACACTGCAGATGCTGTGGTCAAATCAAGACGTACAAACAACCTGGATGAACTCAGCAGGTCGGGCAGCATCCTGCTGAGTTCATCCAGCTTGTTTGTACGTCAAGTTTAATTTTAATTGCCAATCATACATATGAATAGAGCCAAATGAAACCATGTTTTTTCAGGGCCAAAGTGCAAAACACAGTACCAACAGTCACACAGCGCGTAGCATGTAGTTACCATAGCTGGGCAACATAGAGTCACAAAAACAAATAGCTCAAGTCCCTGAGTGGCATGACCTGTAGATTGATGGTGCATGAAAGATTGTCGTGAAGCCATGTTTCTACAAGAACAAGCATGCAGCAGTTCTTCATCATGCTAGTGTAGCCGCAGGTGAATGCAATCCAGCTTTTCTTCCAAAGAGAGAACTCTGGAAGTCAGCATTGAAGGGACGGGCCAGTCCCCAACCCAGCATGGTCTCCAGCATGTCCGCTGCCTCTCTGCTCTGTCCCACACTGCCTCTGGCAACTTTTCCCCTGAGTGGCTGCATGGGGTGACACTATGGTACAAGGGCTGATCCACACGACAGCCAAAGCCAAGCGGCTTCCCTGCCATCGATCTCACCAATGAACCAGTGAACTGGATTTGCAGTATTCTACATTGCCAATGTCCAACAGGGTCTTGCGATCACAAGGAAATTGTCCACGGCAATCATTTGCGCTGTTTATTGGACTGTACACGGCTTCAGCTGTGGCAGGCAACAACAAGGTACTCAACACGTTTGGCTGAATTGCAATCCAGCAACTTGCTGCTGGGGTAGAGTTGCAGTACTTGATATTCTTAATACCCAGCAATGCCTTTTGATCATAAAACAGATGTACAGAATGAACAACTCCATTGTTGGTTTGACCCGGAGAGGCCGCTGTGATAACTGTGTGGTTGGGCTGGGAAGTAGAACTGAACACAATATTCCAAGCTTGGTCTAACCAGGATTTTATAGAGTTGCAACAATAGCTTGTGGCTCTTGAGCTCAATCCCCCAATTAATGAAGGCCAGTACACCATGCGCATTCTTATCAACCCTATCAATTGGCATACACGAGGAAATCTGCAGATGCTGGAAATTCAAACAACACACACACCTGACCTCCTGACCCCCTGTCCTGACGAAGGGTCTCGGCCCGAAACGTCAACAGTGCTTCTCCTTATAGATGCTGCCTGGCCTGCTGTGTTCCACCAGCATTTTGCGTGTGTTGTTTGAATTTCCAACATCTGCAGATTTCCTCGTGTTTGCTCTTGAGTCCTGATGAAGGGTCTCGGCCCGAAACGTTGACAGTGCTTCTCCTTATCGATGCTGCCTGGCCTGCTGTGTTCCACCAGCACTTTGTGTGTGTTGTTCTATCACTTGGCATGGCAGCTTTGAGGGATCTATGGACCTGGGCCCCATGATAAATCTGCTTCTTCACACTGCCTAGCATCCTGCCATTAAATGTGTATTCTTCCTTCCAAAGTGAATCACATCACACTTTCCAGGGGTGAGCTCCACCTGCTGCTCCTCAGCCCAGATCTGCCTCCTGTCAATGTCCCAAAGTAACCGAAGACAACCTGTCACACCGTCCACAACTCCCACCAACCTTCGTGCCTGCAAACTTACTAACCCACCCTTCCACTTCTTCAGCAGGTCCCGGCAGAAATGGACAAAGTGTGACTCCTGAGTGAGCCCACTCGCGATCAACCCAGCACTCGGCTGAGGAGTGATTAGGAAAGGATAATTGGTAAATTAAAACAAAGTGCACACTTGCAGTGCATTTCGTCTGCCATGGGTTGTTAGTTTCACTGATCTGTGCAAATGTTTAGTCTATTGCCATTCTTGTCCTTGTCTCTGTACTAATGTACTGTGTTCCTGTAAGCATGATTCTTGTGATGAAACATTTTGGGACAGCAAAGTACGTTACACTGACCTTTGGTGTAACCTTGTATTCTCACTGCTTGATGGGATGTACATAGGCGTGAGATAGATCAGCTTTGCACTCGGTGACAGTAAGTCCAAGGAATTTATTGTGTACTTCAGGAAGGAGATCATACAGCAGTTCTTCTTGAGGGGTCAGTGGTGGAAAGGGTGTGCAGTTTCAAGTTACTGGGTCTCAGCAGCTCTGAAGATCTATCCTGGGCCCAGCATTCTGACGCAATTACAAAAAAGACACGACAGTGGCTTTACTTCATTTGGGAGCTTGAGGAGATTTAGTATGTTACCAAAGACTATAGCAAATTTCTACAAATGCACTGTGCAGAGCATTCTAACTATTAGCGTCACTGCCTGGTATTGAAAATGTAAAAACTGCAGATGCTGGAAGGCTGATATAAAAACTGGAAAATGTAGGCAACATTCAGGAGGCCAAATGGTAGCTGTGGAAAGAGAAAAGGAGCCAATGTTTCAAATTTATGTACTTTCCTTCTTGCTGGCGCTGGATTTGTAGTTGCGCCACATTTTGTGATCTGGTGGGAGCAGATAAATCCCCTGGGAAATTTGGTCCTGTTCCCCCATGGAAATATTGGCACGGAGATCACTATGTAAATATGAGCACAATTTAGTGTTAAGTAGGGCCAAAGAACTGCATTTTTATAGGAATATCTGAGGTATTTCAACAGATTCAGAAGTAGTTCAGTGTCCCTGTACCTAATTGAGGATTAAAAAAAATCCTCATTTGCTGGTTAGAAGTTTAAATGTCATGCAAAATGTGTTGAAGGAAAATGATCAGGTATCTATGTAGCATTATTACAGCTTTGATTTTGATTTCAGCTTCTCGGGTATACTATGGTATATAATCTTCTGCAGTCTTGTTTGTTTCTGTGAATGTTTATATTTAGATTATGATGATTTATTTTAACTTCCATTTGGGCTGCAGAACTCAGCTGTGTCAGCATGGCCAGATACAACTCCATAAGAGGTAGATAGTATCGCTTGGCCAGTCCAAAATGAGGATTGATTGAGTTGCCCTTGGAAAACTTGTTGGTAAGCTGAACAAGAAAATCATCCATGCTGGCGTGCTATATACGTCTGGAAATGTATACAGCATTTATATTCTCTTGCACTGATGCCAAGCAGACATTGGAAAAACTGGTATTTCCTGTAAATTAACTACTCAAATCTGCTCTTTTGATAGCATTATTTATGAAACTAAACTAGTAAAAGTTTGAATTGCTTTCCCTGCTTTTTAATATCCATTCTCCAACCACATTTTAATCTGTTTTGCTAACATCTCATTCTTGGTTCAAACTCAGGAAATGACATTTGAGAACTTTCCTACATTCAGTGCTTTATGTAAAACGTGTATGTTTCTCACCAAGTTTTGAGCTGAGCTCCATTTCATATTCCATTTTGGTATGCAACAAGATGTTTAAATGGATGCTTTTAAATTTATGTTACCTTTTTTTAGATCTGTCAGTAAGATCTAATGTCTGTTCAGTCTGTTTCATAATTTATTGCATAAACTGATGACATCTATGTTCTTGCACCACAGGACCTTTCCCTCACCCTCCTGTTTATTCCTCTTCCTTGACTCAGGAGTATCACTAGACCTCCTGTCCTTGAATGCACCTTGGCCCCTCCAGGCCATCCATTTAAATTAATTACTTGTTGTCAAACTTCCTGTTGTGAAGTTGTTAAGGCACAAGAAGCAGTGTATTTGTAATGTGATGAATATGGAATAGATATTGAATTGCTTTGCAGTGTATGTCTGACATGTATTGTTTATGTCTGAATTGTGCAAAATTTGTATACAGCCGACCTAACAACCTTGAAGGTTTCAAATTGTATGGCAACAGCAATGGGAATTTTTTATATATGAATACATGGGAAATCTGCAATATAGGAAGGTTGCAGTTCTCCATCACATCAAGCTGATTAATAGGCAGGTCAAGAATCTTTATTTCCAGGTTTTCTCTGTGCACTGCTCTTCCTCCGTAACTGCAAACACTACATTCTGTATTCTGCTCTTTGTATTACCTCTGTGTACTTGTGTATGACATGATCTATTTGGACAGCATGCAAACAAAAGATTTTCATGTATTTCAGTTCATATTGCAATAATATACCAAATAGGAGTCGGAAAGATGTTTATTTACTTTATTACGTGAATTCCATCAGAGCGAATTTTATTCCGTATCTCAGATTTTTGGATAGTGATATGTGAATTCTGTGGAAGTGATTTTTTTATAACTATATAGGTTTTCTGGGATTTCAAAGTTCAAAAATTCAAAGTAAATGTTATTATCAAAGTACAGTACATACTATATATGTCTCTGCACATACAACTGTGAGATTCATTTTCCTGCAGGCATACTCAGCAAATCTCTAGAACATTAACTATGACAGGATCAATGAAAGAGCAACTAAAGTGCAGAAGACAACAAACTGCAGATACAAATATAAATAAACAGCAATAAATAACAAGAACATGGGATAACAAGATAGGGAGTCCTTAAAGTGAGATAATTGGTTGTGGGAACACCTCAATGGATGAGCAAATGACTGTAGTTATCCTCTTTTCTTCAAGAACCTGTTGGTAGCAGCTCTGGAGGTGTGGATTCTGAGGGTCTCGTACCTTCTACCTGATGGTGGCAGCAGGAGGAAAAGAGCATGGCCTGGGTTGTATAAACTTCATATAAGGGGTGAAGAATGGCTTTTCTCAATGCTGCAGATTTCTCTCTGACCTGCCAGAAAAGTTCACTTAAGCTCATCGCCCCTACTTGAGTATAGGTAGCCAACAACAACTCACCTGTCCTGGTCTAGATTTTCAAGTTGTCCCCAGGTATAGCCCGTTTCTGAAGATCCTTACTTTTGCAGGAATGAGGTCTTTGGAGCTTCTGTTGGCATTTCTATAGCAGTTTTTAAAAATGGGATGCGGTTGTTCGTCCTATGCCCAACCCCCCGTCCTTTTGCAGCTGGGCTTGGGGCCATCCATGGCAAAGTTGCCAAAAACAGAATAGCATTTTTTTTCTAACTGCATATTGTATTGAACAATTAGAAACAATTGTTCATCATCTTGGGCCAGAGCAAAAAGAGACCGCTTCGGAAAATGTGGAGGGTCTTGGCATCTTCAGGTGCTGCAACACAAAAACTTACATTTCCTCTGCTGTTTCCACAATGTCAGTGTCCAAAGTGCAGTAGTAGGAACAAGAGTGGTCCAACCCAGTGGGTTGGGGCTGGATTGCTTGCCAGTGGATAATAGTTTAGAATGCTTCCAATTAACTGTTTTGTGTGCAGGGGCTGAGGTCAAAGTTTGACAGAAGTTGAGGCTGCTTGTTTGTGGGATTGACTTCTAGGTTTCCTGTTTACTAGTAGTGATTGAAAATTGGCAGGAAGAAGGAACTAATTATTGGGGAGAGCAAGGACCTGTAATGAGAGGATTTAGAATGTGGACAGCTGACTGGAGAGGCAAGGAAAAGGAGCTCACATACACTGAGAAGATGAAACTGTAGGGAAATGAAGTGGCATAGCCAGGAAAAGACTGCTTCTGTGTTAATCAGGTTTAGAATAGTTAAAGGGAGAGAAAAACAAAATACTGGAGAGTAAAAATACTTAACTGGTGTGGATAGCTGTGAAATTGAAATCGGCAGCAATCATTGACCTGTGACGTGTGACCTCTACCATCCAGATAGATGCAGGGGAAGGACCACCAGCTGCAGATTACTTTTCAAATTGCACACTGTCCATTGTAACGGGATCTGTGCTAGGTAGATGTGGAGACTGGAGGAGGAATGATAGCCCTTGGAACAAAGGAAAAGAGATTTAAACGAGATATTTACAAGCCCTGTTATGTGTGTGTGTTTTTTTTTTAAAGAGGAAATTGAGATCTGTTTCAAATTGGGTTGATAACCAGAGCACTCAAATTTAAGGAAATTGGCAAAAGCAGCAGAGCCGAAATGCTGTATCGTTTTCAGATTTGGAAGCAATTTTACAGTGGATTGTGGAGATTTTATCATTCGATTTTTAAATGAACAGTAATGTAAGTTTTCTTTCTTTGGTTTAATGAATTATTGGTATTTTACTTACCTTGCGAGTTTGAGCATTGACCTAGTCTAAAATAGTGCAGAGCTTGTCCTTGGATGAAGCTTGGTGATCGGACATCTGGCTGTTGTAGAGCAAACTTGGCTTTCTCTAGCCCTTTTTCTCCGGAGTGGGCAAAGTATCGTTATCCTGATGCAGTTGAATGAAGAATGGTTCTGATGGTTGATTTTGCATGTGCCTTCTATTTTACTTGTTGAACATAATTAAAAGCTACCAACCATACTAATGCCATTATTTCAAATAGTTTTACACCCAGCTCCCTCTTGCTCCACCGCCCACCTGTTCCTGTATCCACTTTAATGTTTCTTATGTCTCCATTTGTAAATATTGCCAATTAGAGGAAATAATGTTTTTATTAGAAAGAGCTTTGTTCATACAATTTATTAATTTAATGATACAGCCCAGAGTAGGCCCTGCTGAAGGGTCTTGGCCCAAAGTGTCAATTGTACCCTTTTCCATAGATGCTGCCTGGCCTGCTGAGTTCCTCCAGCATTTTGTGTGTGTTGCTTGGAGTAGGCCCTTTCTCCCCTTGAGCTATGCTGCCCCAGTAACCCCCACAAACCCAATTAACCCTAACCTAATCACAGAATAATTTACAATGACCAGTTAATCTGCCCACTACATCTTTGGACTGTTGGAGGAAACTGGAGTACCCAGGGAAAACCCACGTGTTCCAAGAGGAGGACATACAGACTCCTCAGACAGTGCTGGAATTGAACTCTGAACCATCCCAAGCTGTAACAGCTTCAGGCTAATCGCTACACCACTGTAGCGTCCACGTTGGCAATTCTTTGCCAAATAAAGTTAAAGCTTCTGTTGAAGATCATCTGGCAATTTTAATTGTGTTTTTGTCTATCTCCAGGGGGCTGCATTTATTTCCCTGACCTTTTAGTCATAGAGACGTACAGCACAGAAACAGGCCCTACAGTCAATGCTGAAACCATTTAAACTGCCTACTACCATGGCCTGCACTGGGAGCATAGCCCTCCAGGCCCCTACCGCCCATGGACCAATCCAGGCCTCCCTTAAACATTGAAATCGAGCTTACGTGCACCACTTGTGCTGGCAGCTCATTCCACACTCTCACAACTCTCTGAGTGAAGAAGATACCCCTCATGTTCCCTTTAAACTATTCTCCTTTCACCCTTAACTCATGACCTCTGATTCTAGTCACACCCAACCTCAGTGGGGGAGAAAAGCCTACTTACATTTACCCTATCTATACCCCTCATAATTTTGTATACCTCTCAAATTTTTCTCAACCTTCTCTGTTCTAAGGAATACAGTCCTAACCTATTCAATCTTTCCTTATAACTCAGGTCCTCCAGACCTGGCAATATCCTTGCAAATCTTCTCTGTTCTCTTTCAACCTTGTTTACATCTTTCCTGTAGGTAGGTGACCAAAACTTCACACAGTACTCCAAATATGACTTCACCAACATCCTATACAACTTCAACATAACATCCCATCTCCTGTACTTAATACATTGATTTATGAATGCCAAAATGCCAAAAGATTTTTTACAACCCTATCTACCTGTGACACCACCTTCAACAAAATATGGACCTTTATTCCCAGATCCCTTTGTTCTACCACAGTCCTCAATGCCCTACTGTTCACTGTGTAAGGCCTACCCTGGTTGGTCCTACCACAGTGCAAAACCTCACACCCGTCTGCATTACATTCCGTCTGCTATTTTTATCAGTCCATTTTTCCAGCTGATGCAGATCCCTCTGCAACCCATGATAGCCTTTTTCATTTTTCATTACACCCCCAATCTTGACGTTGTCTGCAAATTTGCTGATCCAGTTAACCACGTCATCCAGATCATTGATATAGATGACAAACAACAAAAAATATTATATAAGATCTCCCCTGTCGGTTTTGGCTCCACAAATGGACTACCATACTGATCTTCCAGGGGACCAATTTTTTCCCTTACAATCCTTTTGCTCTTGACATATCTGTAGGATCCCTTGGGATTCTCTTTCATCTTGTTTGCTAGAGCAACTTCATGCCTTCTTTTAGCATTCCTGACTCTCTTTTTCTTGTATTCTCTTGCATTTCTTGTACTCCATAAGCATCTCATTTGTTCCTACCTGCAAATATGTGCTATGTGCATCCTTTTTTCTCATAACCAGGACCTCTATATCTCTTGCCTGGTACTCTTAAAATTTTGCTTTCGATGGCCTCCCACTTACCAAGTATATCTTTGCCAGAAAACAGCCTGTTCCAATGCACACATGTGAGGTCATTTCTGGTACCATAAACATGGGTTTTTCTCCAACTTAGAAACTCAACTCATGGACCAAACCATCTCTTTACATATTTACTTTGAAACTAATGGTGTTGTGCTCACTAGATGCAAAGTGTCTCCCTACACAGACTTCTGACACCTGCCCTGTTTCATTCCCTCATAGCAGATCCAGTCTCGCATGCTCTGTCATTGGGGTTCTGATTCCGGAATCTTTCCTGAACGCAGTTGGCAAACTTTATCCCATCTTGTCATTTTACAGTGTGGGATTCCCAGTCAATATGTGGAAAGTTAAAATCACCTACTAAAGCAACCTTTGTTTCTTGCAACAGTCTACACTCTCTGGACAAATTTGTTCCTTTTAATCTCTAGGACTGTTTGGTGGTCTGCGTTAACCCATTCTGACATTTACATTTCTGACTAAGTAATGGGATGGTGGGTGGGGGGGGGGGTGGCAGAAGAAAGACTCAAACATCTAGTTCAAGTTCAAGTTTGTCATTCAACTACACACACGTATGCAGCTAAATGAAACATTGTTCCTCTGGGGCCAAGGTGCAAACTCACACACAGCACATATAGTTATTGTCCAGCACACAGTCGTAAAGTAATGAGCACTAGTCCCTGAGTGCCCTGGGATTGACAGTTTGACATAAAGGGCAAGGTGTATGTTTATGTAAGACAGTATAATGTTACTGGCACAATTGTAGTGGAACAAGCTGTAGTAACTAGTACAGGACGAGAGCGTGTCTGCGTTGTGGAATGGGGGGGGTGGTGGCAGGGCATTCAGATAAGGTGTCCATGTGCACTGGGAGGCAACAAGGTGTTGGGTCTTAAGCCTGGGGGTAGAAGTGTAGAGAGAGGCGACAGTGGATATTGGACTGCTAGAAAATATGCTGCAGAGTTAGTAATGGGAGACAATGAAATGGTGGACGAACTGAATAAGTATTTTGCATCAGCCTTCACAGTGGAAGACACAAGCAGTATGGTGGAAGTTCCAGATGTCAGGGGTCATGAAGTGTGTGAAGTTACCATAACTAGAGAGAAGGTACTTGGGAAACTGAACGGTCTGAAGGTAGATAAGTCACCTGGACCAGATGGTGTACACCCCAGAGTTCAGAAAGAGGTGGCTGAAGAGATCATGGAGGCATTAGACTCTGGAATGGTTCTGGAAGACTGAAAAATTGCAAATTTCGCTTCACTCTTCAAAAAGGGAGAGAGTCAGAAGGAAAAAAATTAAGGGCCAGTTAGTCTGACCTCAGTGGTTGGGAAGATATTGTAGTTGATTATTAAGGATGAGGTGTTGGGGTACTTGGAGGCACATGATAAAATAGGCCATAGTCAGCAAGGGAAGCCTTGCCTGACAAATCTGTTGGATTTCTTTGAAGAAATAACAAAGCAGGATAGACAAAGGAGAATTGGTTGATGTTGTATGCATGGATTTTCAGAAGGCCTTTGGCAAGGTGCCACACATGAGGCTGCTTAACAAGCTACAAGCCCACGGAATTACAGGAAGCATACTAGCATGGATAAAGCAGTGGCTGATTGGCAATCGGCAAAGAATGGGAATAAAGGGAGCCTTTTCTCATTGGCTGCCCGTGACTAGTGGTGTTCCACAGGGGGCTTTGTTGGGACCAATTCTTTTGATGCTATCTGTCAATGATTTGGATGATGGAATTGATGGCTTTGTTGTGAAGTTTGCAGATGATATGAAGATAGGTGAAGGAGCAGGTAGTTCTGAGGAAGTAGAGAGACTACAGAAGGACTTGGATTAAGAGAATGGGCAAAGAAATGGCAGATGGAGTACAGTGTTGGGAATTGTATGGTCATGTACTTTGGTAGAAGAAATGAAAAGGTTGACTACTTTTTAAATGGAAAGAAAACACAAAAACTGAGGTGCAAAGGGACTTGGAAATCCTTGTACAGGATTCCCTAAAGGTTAAGTTGTAGGTTGAGTCTGTGGTAAGGGAGGAAAATGTGATGTTAGCATTCATTTCAAGAGAACTAGTATATAAAAGTAAGGATGTAATGTTGAAATTTTATAAAGCACTGGTGAGGCCTCACTTGGAGTATTGTGAGCAGTTTTGGGCCCCTTATCTTAGAAAGGATGTATTGAAACTGGAGAGGGTTCAAAGGAGGTTCACAAAAATTATTCCAGGATTGAATGGCTTGTCATGTGAAGAGTGTTTGATGGCTCTCGGCCTGTATTCACTATACATCAGAAGAATGGGAGGTTTCAATGAGGAAACCTATCGAAAGGTGAAAGGCCTTGATAGAGTGGATGTGGCAGAGTCTGACCAGAGGATGCAACCTCAGAATAGAGGGGTGTCCTTTTAGAATGGAGATGAGGAATTTCTTTAGCCAGAGAGTGGTGAATCTGTGAAATTCATTGCCACAGGCAGCTGTGGAGGCCAGGTCTTTATGTATATTTAAGGCAGAGGTTGATAGATTCTTGATTAGTCAGGATGTGAAGCGATATGGGGAGAAGGCAGGAAATTGGTGCTGTGAGGATCATCCGTGATTAAATGGCGGAGAGACTCGATGGGCCAAATAGCCTAATTCTGCTCCTTTATAATATGGTCTTATCGTCTAAGAAGCTCTTGCCCTGCATTAAAGTTCTATTTCTTGTGCTATAGTACCATCTGTGGTAGGACAGAGTGCCTGCTCCTGGGGGGGAGGAGGGTTCTTTTCTCTGCTGGCAAATCATTTAGTGTATCAGAATGTGCATAGAAGACGCTGAGCCTGTCAGGAAGAGAGGCATCACTGTTATTTATATGCAGGGTGATCTTGTAGTCTTGGAGTAGGTTGAAAAGTTGGCATAACATTGTGGGCTGAAGGGCCTGTACTGTGCTGTACTGTTCTCTATTCTTATGGCCTGAATGCCCTGCTGCATGTGTCACTTGCGGTGTCACAGAACTCTGAACATTTTCTGTGTGTAGTCCTGATTTGCCTTCCTGATGGCCCAGAAAAGCACAACTCTTGCTGACCAGAGAGCTGCCTTACCTCCTGAACTGAAGGTAGCATTTCGTACTTTGAGCAGTGCCCGGACCTCTGGTGTCAGCCGTGGCTTCTGATTGGCTCAAATGGTGATGGGTTTAAGGACAGCGATGCATTTCACCATGTAGCCAGTCACAGGTTCTGCACGGTCATCAATGTTGAGATGATGGCCATAGGTGGCCACTTCCCTGAACATGTTTGAGTCAGTGCGTTCAAAACCGTCCTCTCCTGCTGAAGTGGCTGCTTCTCACCAAACTCTACTGTATATTCCTCATGCTGCAGCTTTTGTGTTGCTTGTGTTTCCTTCAAATCTCCAGATTATTTGCTGGATTTTTCTGCAATTGTGGAATATATTGAGGGACAAGATCTAGAGGATTCTGGGGCAAGTTCCTTATGGTATGGTTAGTTGGTTTCAGTCAGGTGGTGATGAGGAATCTATTAATGACTTCCAAGTTCTTGGACCATAGAGGATGGGGAATCTCTTGGAGAGCAGTTTCTGATTGCAGCCCATTTACTTTTGCAGGGAAGTGAATGTGTATTGGATTAGGACAGGATTTGGGATAATGCTCATTAGATAGATAGATACTTTATTCATCCCCATGGGGAAATTCAACATTTTTTCCAATGTCCCATACACTTGTTGTAGCAAAAACTCATTACATACAATACTTAACTCAGTAATAATATGATATGCATCTAAAATCACTAACTCAAAAAGCATTAATAATAGCTTTAAAAAAAAAAGTTCTTAAGTCCTGGCAGTTGAATTGTAAAGCCTAATGGCATTGGGGAGTATTGACCTCTTCATCCTGTCTGAGGAGCATTGCATCGACAGTAACCTGTCGCTGAAACTGCTTCTCCGTCTCTGGATGGTGCTATGTAGAGGATGTTCAGGGTTTTCCATAATTGACTGTAGCCTACTCAGTGCCCTTCGCTCAGCTACCTACCGATGTTAAACTCTCCAGTACTTTGCCCACGACAGAGCCCGCCTTCCTTATCAGCTTATTAAGACGTGAGGCGTCCTTCTTCTTAATGCTTCTCTCTCTCTCTCTCTCTCCACACCCCCCTGCCCCCACTCAAACACTCATCTATTTTAAGGTCTGGTTCGAATGGGGCTTGTGCGAATGGGACTGTAGCATTGCTAATTCTGGTGCAATTCTGATTTGGTGCAAGTTGAGAGAGGGGGAGATTGACAATTGAACTAATAGGAATTGCTAGAAATTAAGTGGTCTCTGCCTGCACCCCGTGAGGTCTTTGTTCGTGCATTCTGGAATTAGATTGCACTCTGCTGATTTTATTCCGATTTTAAAACCCATTTCATGGTCAATAATGTTATGGAATTTTCTTTTTGATTCAAATGAAGTGCAGGGATTATAAGTAGGTTTGGCTGGAATGATGTCACCTAGGGAGTTATGGTAAGGCATGGCCTAATTAGTTACATTATGCAGGTGTCAGCACCAATCATCCAAGTGCTTATTGATGCCTCTTGCGATGTTTTTATAATTATCTTAGTGTTGATTCATTGCAAAATTTACTGCTCTCATCTGCCTTTTCAGATGGGAAAACAGAAGTTGCTGGAAGCACTCAGCAGGTCGGACGTAGTTGGCCATTGGAGGTTTCCTTGCATTGATCCTGTGAAGGACTTGAGCAGCTGCTGTAGTCCTGATAGGCTTGCAGGAAGAGCTCAAGATCTAGCTTTCTCATTGTTTTGTGAACCATGATCTCTTTTTACAAAACACTGGCAGAAATCATTAAAAAAAAAACATTCGTGGGAGTTACTCAGCTAGTTTGAAGAAAAAGTGCCAAACTAATAGGGAGAGGGGAACGAGGTGGATGTTGGCCTGGAGAGTCAATCTGCACTTGAGGGATATGTAGTTGTGGATTTTTTGGCACAGGAAAGAATGTATGAATTTGAAGAGAAGCTCTATATTATGGCTTGTCACGCAATTTGGTCAAAATGTCTCAAGTGTTTTTTTAGAGGGTAAATTCTGTTTGGAATACAGTAATTACTTTGTCTTGCCTTATCCACCTGAATGAAATGTAGACCATAATAATATCAGAGCTTCTGAAATATTTCAGTAAGTGCATAGAGTGGGCTGGCTTTCCCACTCAAGTAATTGAACACGATGCAAGGTTACAACGTGACTGGTGAACTACTCATGCAAAGGTTTCATTGTCTGGAGGGAGGTGCTGAGCAGTGCAGGCTCTGAGCTTGAGAGCAGTGATGTGGAAGCTGCTGATCTGAAGCTGACAGCGATTTCAGAGGGCATGGCTTTAAATGGAAGAACAGAAACTTCCCAACCAAAGCCTGGAAGACCAACCTGATTTATAGATGCCTGATTTCCATACCTTTCAACATTTGACCATTATTACCGATTGACCATTTTAGCTTGAATATGACGAACTTTATTATCAAGATGTCTTGAAAATCTTATTTTTTGAATCCCTTCCTAATATTTTTGAAGTTTGAATTCAATGTTCAAAATATTGCACTAGGTATAATGAAGTAAGTACAGAATCCTTTAATTGCAGGTCTGCCTTGACATTGTTGGACCACAAGGCTGAGAAGATTTTTGACTTTTGGCACAATTCTGATCTTCCAGTTATTGCATTCTGAGTTTGCACATGTCATTCTGATTTCTTGTTCTACCTGCCGATGTAACATGCATCACGTTTCGCCCACCATTTAGCTTGTGAGCACTCCCCATCTCCACAGGCCCATATTTTTCCCCATATGGCCGCTCTGCATGATAGCTGCCCTAGTCATAGGTTTGTCAGCTATTCCTGGGACAGAACCAAAGCCGGTGGCATCATCCTGGTAACTGGGAGGAATGGTGGGCAGGCTCCAAATGCAGATTGGAGGAAAGGGCTCATCTCTTTCTTGCAGTCTGTTCCCCAAGGACCATGCATTTCCTGGCTTGTGCTCTTGAGGATCCAGCGCATGGACAATTTATATTCGTTAGAAATAGAGTGGAGCAAGTTATCCTCAACCCTGAGGAACCATCTTAGAAGAACAAGAAAAAGAAAACCTGTATTGCTGCTACGTCTGTGCAACAAAGCTGAAGATTCTTCTTTGGATTGGAGTCAAATTGCAAAAAAGCCTTATTTGAATCCATGCAAACCTTTGAGACAAATCTACCAAAGCCTTGAGTAACTTGAACCAGGGTAAGGGCTCCTGATAGTTCACAGATATGACAATAACAAAGAATTATATAGCAGTGTATAACTGGGTAACAATAATCGGAGCGGGGGGTTTGGAGGGGTTAGTTTAATCTAACAGAAATTAGCATGATGTGAAAGGTTTAAAAAAAAATACGTTGAATCAACCAGTAGCTGAAAGTGATTTGGTCATGTTTGAACAGGTCCATGACTATTGAATCATTAAAATGTCTGACTGGATTAAAGGAATGTGAAATAGAATGGTAGTTATTGATGATATGTCAAAATAGGAGTTATATTAAATTATACTGTTAAGTTGTTGACCATATTTCAAAGGTTTGCAATAAATCTTACTGGGCTAGATGAAATGTATTGGTTAATACTCTTAAATACAGTAAAGTAACAATTGCCAGCAAAGTGTAATCAATCTTGCTTTTACAAATTCTGACTTTTGATACTTTTGAACGATGTCTGCCCTTGTGATTGAATTGCCTGTTCAGATTCAGGAAAAATCTTACTGGCGTCAACTTAGCAGTGGAAGTGCAAAGGACATTGGCAAGTTGCTGGTCCCCTGTGAATTTGAGCAATTATCTAAACAATATGGAACAAGTTTTTATAGGGGTCAGTATTTAATTTTGAAAGATGAACTGAAGTATTCGGGTAAATTCTCAATGAATTTGGCAGCTTAACCTTTTGTATTCTCCCTTGAATTGTAACATCTGCTTTTTTTTCCCAGACTGGAGGATGTGATTTCCGTGGGAACAAATAACAAATGAAATAAAATTTAACAGATGTAGCATTATACTTCTGAAATTGAAAACAATTGCTGCTCAAGCTAATGAAGCCAACTAAAGAAGGAAAGATAAATTTTTGTACTGTTTGCCTGTGGCCAAAAGACATTGATGTGCAACCAGTTTCTCCAGACATTACCTGGAAGTTTTCACTTGTTAATATTTCTCATGATCTACCAAAAAGTTTTACAGCCAGTGAAACATGAAGTGTGATTACAACTCTAGTACAGCCAACTTGTGTACTGCAAACTCTTAAGCAACAATGCAATAATGTCTGGTTTATCAGTTTTACGATTTTGATCAAGATATGAAGAATAATTACAGCAATCTTAAATAGTGCCAGTGAAACAGTGATCAGGGTCTTTAATTCAGAAAGACACCTTTCCCCTACTACTCCGCTGGTTTTGGGCAAGTACAAAACTCCCTTCGTATGTGGGTGAGAATCATTGAATAATGGTCAGTGCTGGACATCTGTAGTTATGAGTTACTTCACAAGTTAGTCCATTATTTGTTCCATTCCTTGGATTATTTTTACTGGGTATCAACTATCTAGTTTATTTCACATTATTTTTGCTCGCTTAAGCATATTTGTTTGCACTTGTATGTTCAGATAAGCTATTTTCCTGTGATGGTGTACTATGTTACTGTGACCGGGTTTTGAAGTTAAGCTCAGCAAGTTGTGTTTGATTCTTTCTGTCCTTTCTACTCTGCTATCACTAACCATTTCTAATCACTCAGTTTTTAATTTGTGTTAGTTCCCTAATGATCGTCCAGTAAATAATTCTTTCTTGTTAATTTTATTTTGAATTGATCTTTTGAGGAATAACTACGTTACTTTCTGTTGTTTAAGCGAAGGCCTCTGTTTTGCTTTCAGTGCTCCAGCAACAGCTTACATTTGAAGAATGCCCATTTATGTCGTAAAATGAACTTCACTGGACTGCTCTTGAATGAGCCCACGTTGCGGTATGTTAGTGCAGGAGAGCAGGATCTTGTAGGAGAAAAGTGAGGGAGAGAACTCTGAAGCTTGAGGCCGTGCAGCTGAAGCGATGGCGGCAGTGGTAAGATGGTTCAGGTGATGTGCGTTCAAGTAGCCCGAATGAGAGAAGCACTATATGTTGAAGTCTGTCGGTTTACACCCAGCTTTCTAAGATGGGAAACAGGATTCACCGTAGGGTTGCCTTCCAAGTGGAGACCTCTGGCTGACTTGGACTGATGAGCTATCATGTGGAGCCCTATTGCATCTCAATTAACCTATAACCTCTCTTCAATTCCCTCACCCAATTAAAAACTTCATGTTGCTTTTTCTCCTTTTGGTTGCTTTTGTATGTTTTTCAGCGAATCTGTCATTTGCACGTGGTAATGGTATGGCTGTGCAAGTAACTTCTTTTGATTTCTATTTCTATAAAGAATATTTTCTTATTCAAAATCTAAGTGGTACATAGCAGCATGGGCATGCTACAAGCTTATTATCCAATATAAAATTCAGAATGTTACCTTCTTTCATCCTGCTGTGGGAAAAGGCTGTGAATTGGTAAAATCTCCAACCTCTTCTCCGCATGATGTCAGCAGCTTTGTGAGCTCATTATTTTGAAGAAAGCTTTATACTGTTAGTCAGATGGATGGGTAGGGTTTCGATGCTACTTGTAAAATCACTTGCAGAACCTCCAGTGGAAAGAGAGAGAGCTGATGAGAGAGCTGGTCTGGGGAACTCTGAGTAAGGGCTTTGAAATGAAATGTTAACTCTGTTTCTCTCTGACCTTCAGAGTGTCTCCATCATTTTCCTGCAGTAGCTTTTTGAAAAATTTCCTGAAACTTCAGATTTGGATACAAACGTTCACCTCTCAGGAATGTTTATTCTGACCTTGAACATTCTTATCTTTGTTTCTCAGTTTCTGTAATTGATTCCAAGCCAAATTGACCCAATTCCTCCTTGAACCCCTCCTCGTTTAACTAGTTTAATGCTTGAGTGTAACTATTTTGACCCCAGTAAAATTTTGTTCAGTGCTGCTCACTGAAACATGTCCATTTGCTCTCCTCTGTTAAGGTGAAGAGTACAGAATTGGGTGAAGGGAAGTAGGAGGAATTAAAGGACTGGTAAAATTAGCCAATAGTTTGAGGTAAAGAGCAGAAAGAGATGTGACACATAAGTGTTATCATGGACCAGTCGGCCGTAGCAGATGCTGTGGAACTTCAGTTATACAAGTTCTACTCAATTGCACAGAAACGGAGCAAAAATGCAGGGACACAGCACAGTGCTGACATTTGAGAGACAGATGGATTGAAAAGTGGACATCTAACGGAATACCTTTTTGGCAGTTCCTCGTGGATTCTTTGACCATAGTATATAGAACAGTACAGCCTCCTCAGCCTGTGATGTTGAGCCGATCCTATAACCTACTAAGGTTAATCTAACCCTTCGCTCCTATACAGTCGGCCCTCCTTATCTGTGAATTCCGCACGTGCGAATTCAACCAATCGCAAAAACCCGAAAGTGCTCTTCCAGCACTTGTTGTTCGAGCATGCACAGACTTTTTTTCTTGTCATTATTCCCTAAACAATGCAGTATAACAACTGTTTTACATAGCATTTACATTGTATTAGGTATTATAAGTAATCTAGAGATGATTTAAAGTGTACAGGAGGATGTGCGTGGGTTATCGTGGATTGGGATTGAAAAAAATTGGAAGTTCTCTTACTCAGTAAGTCGGAACAGGTGCATCTGGTATTATTTAGTGTCAGTTAGTCGAACGTTTGTCTTAGTATATAGTATATATTTTACCTTTCTATGCATATAAAACACTTAAGAATGTATGTTTCAGCGCCGTGCTCGGGAACTTCTTCCCGAGTTCGATCCAGTGACAGACCGCTATCGAGTGCCCTCTCCACTGTGCCGGGTTGATGTGAGGATCAAAAACCCAAAACCCCCAAACCCAATAGTTAAACCACTGCGTTGCTTAGTAGTAATTGTAGCTTTCATTGGGACACAGCCTTTCTCACTTTATCCTTTAAAATTGTTCCGATTGTTGATCAACTGTAACCTAATGCTTTTCCAATGACTGATGGTGTTTCACCTCTTTCCAATTGCTTTATTATTTCCACTTTATTTTCAATCGCGATCGTGATTATTTTCATGAACAGAAACACTGCGGATTCAGATCTCTGCCGCTGGGTCCTAATGTCCACCGCACTGGGACAGGTTAAATAAGGTCTGGGGTTCTGTTGGGTCCTAAGATCCACCGTATTGAGACAGGTTGAATAAGGGACTTGAGCATCTGCAAATTTTGGTATCCGCGAGGGGTCCCGGAACCAATCCCTCGCGGATAAGGAGGGCCGACTGTATATCCCTCCATTTTTCTATCATCCATGTGGCTATCTAAAGAGATTGTTAAATGCCACTAATGCAGCTGCATTTGTCACTGGCAGGGCATTCTACACACTCACCACTCTTTGTGTAAAGGACTTGCCTCTGACATCCCTCCTATACTTTACTCCATTTACTTAAAAATATGCTCCTTCATATTATCCATTGCCACCCTGGGTAAAAAGACACTGACTATCCACTCTCTCTGTCTCTTATCATCCTGTATAGCTCTATCAAATCACCTGTCATCCTCTTTCACTCCAAGGAAGAAACACAGCTTGCTCACCCTTTCTTCATAAGACATGCTCTTAATTAGGCAGCATCCTGATAAATCTCACCTGCACCCTCTAAAGTTTCCACATCCTTCCTATAATGAGGTGACTAGAAATAAATACAATATTCCAAGTGTGGTCTAACCAGAGTTTTGCAGGGCTTCAACACTACCTCACAGATTTTTAGACTCAATTCCACCAAATAACAAAGGCCAAAACACCTCCTTTAATACCCTATCAACTTGTGTGGTAACTTTGAGGGATCTATGGACATGGACCCCAAGATCCCTTGGCTCCACACTGCTGAGAATCCTGCCATTAACCTTGTACTCTGCTGTTAAGTTTGGCCTTCAGAAGTCTATCGCTTCACACCTCCGGATTGAATTTAGTTAGCCAGAGGGTAGTGAACCTGTGGAATTCATTGAGATGGATGGCTGTGGAGGCCATGTCATTGAGTATATTTAAAGTGGAGGCTGATAAGTTCTTGATTAGTCAGGGTGTCAAAGGTTAGGTGGAGAAGGCAAGAGAATAGGGTTGAGAGGGATAGTAAATCAGTTATGATGGAATGGCGGAGCAGACTCAATGAACCCATCATTCTGCTCTTATGTTTTACGGTTATATGGTCTTATGGTTTCTACCTTTTATAATTTATCACTATCTCAAAGAAGTCCATCAGGCTCATGAGGCATGACCTGTACCTTACAAAACCAGGTTGAATATATCTAATCAGACTGTGTCTCTGAAATGTGAGTAAGTCCTGTCTCTGAGAATCCCCTCAATAGTTTGGCCACCACTGATGTAAAACTCACAGGTCTGTTTCCTTGCTGACCTGTTTTGGAAATTCTAGCCATGTCGAATGGCATGTTAATTGTTATAGATCCATTCCAATTTGGTTCACGTTTTGTTTTCATTACTTCTCTTGAAATTAATAGCACATTTTCAGTCTAGACCTTATCCTTACTGAATTGAAAGAAAAAAATGTTTACACAGTTCTATTGATAATCCTTGCTGTTGAGTTGGTCGTAACCACAGCTTCACTGAGCACCAGCATTGACTGCCCTATTCTCTGGTGTGCTCACTACTTTTTCTTGAATGTTTTCTTTGCTGCCTTTGGATAGCTTTCTTCTGCTTTTAGTGAAGTTTGGAACGACAATGGATTAGTTGTCATGGGCAATTTGTATCAAATGGACAAAAAGGTTGTGTCGTCTCTGCAGGTAAACCTAGCCACTCCTTGCGCAGAACAATTCCTCAAAATAGTGAGTCAGATGAATGGCATCTCTTTTCATCTCTAAGAAGAGTTAAGCACTGGAAAATTGCTATTATGCTAATGAAAATTCATATCTCATTAATTTGTTGTCTCTTTATTGGCCGGGACACCAAAGATTCAACAGATGGGTTGTATTCATTTTGATGGCTTGACTGAACTATTAAATTGTTCATGCCAATTTCCATTTGCTTTTCACGCACTCACTAACACCCCATCCTAGATGCACACAAGCTTATGCCATATGGAGAAGAAGAAGACATATTCATGTCTTGCAAATATTCACATCTTGAATGATTAACATTATACATTAATATGTCTTCTGCTGATGTTTTTTTGGTCTTGTCACACTTCATTCACAGTTTAATCATTAACCAGGTGGTGTTGCTGTCAAGGCAAGCATTTAAACATCCCAATTTACTGTTGAGCAGATAGTGGTAAATCACTTTGAACCTTTCAATATCATTTAAATTGAGATGCATCTGGTTGTTTAGTTGAAGTTGTACAGTACAAAATGGTTTTAACGCTGCTTGACATCGTGATGTCACCCTGTCAGTTACATATTTGTAATATGGAATTGCAGTATAGATCAAGTTGGAATTACTCTTTGCGGCTTGATTGCCGTACCTTATCATTTCTTTAGCGTTTATCTGTTTTTTTTTTGAGGTCAAGTTGCCAGCTCGACTCTTAACCCAGCACAGATGAGAAGTGTGCAAGGAGCTGGCCAGACTTAAACCTGGGACAGCTTGCCTCGAAGTCTGGTACGAATGCCACTGTGTACCACCAGCTGGCTATTCATCAAGTTACCATGGGCGAGGACTGACTGCCTATGTAGTTTATGTGCACACTTCACCATGATCTTCAGACCTTCCCTTAATTTCTATGGATTAAAACAATTCATGCAGTGTACCTGTTTAAAAAAAAAAGAGAACTGTTGACAGTGGTTATTGAGCATTTGTATTTAACAAAATACCTTGTATGAATTCTTCCCACTGTATTGCTGCTTTGTAATTGGCAGGGTCTGGATGCTGTTGTTAATCAGTGCAGACTGAGCTGGTTATAGAATCATGATCATGAAAATGTTATATAATTTTACTTTCAAATTAAAACAATATCTCCTTTTGGTGGTGAAACTCCGGATAGGAGGAAAGTTAAGACTTTTGTTCAATGAATACACTTATTTTCAACTGTAGGCATGCCTAGAGCTTTTCCCTGGTGTTATTTGGAAATGCAAGGAAGTAATTTTATATTGTCTCTGGATACTTCAGTGCAACTGCAAGTCAAAAATTACTGGACAGTAAATACATCACGTTTAACATGAACACTCGCTGATTTATAACACAGATGCCTGGAGATTCAATTGCGTGACGCTGATCTTTCCAAAATGTTATGTAAGGCTTTAGCACACTAGTCTTGGCAAACACTTCTTTGCAATGTAGAGGACATGCAGGACTCCTGAGGCCCTGTTAACTGGATCTGCTCTCTGGGATTCTTTGATATAACAGCAAGATCAATAATTTCAGTTTCTCCCTCAACCTCACTTAAAAATGGATTATCTGGTTCATTATCACCTTTGATCTTGGTATACGTCAGTTCCAACGTTACAGCAGTGGCTGTGTTTTAAGTGCACTGGTCAGCATCAGTAAAAGGATGTGATCTAGCTTTTGACACTTTGCGTTTTTTTAGGAGCTTGTATGCAGAATGGGTGATGAAAATTTTGCACGCCACATTCTACATTTGTTGTGAAACACTTTGGAATATATAGATAGTAAGACTTAAAAACTCCTGCCCTGTTTCTCAGATGTTGTGTTCTGGTGCCATATTGTTGAGTCTTGGTACTGGCATTTGTGGAACAGTTTGGACTTGTTTTGTTATTGTAATGAATATTGGCTAAACATGAATTAGCTTGACAAAATAAGAGGTCATGGGTCATGCAATTGAAGTTTTCAAGGTATTATGGGCGGTGATAACATAGATGGAATAATAGCTAATTTCCCTGGATGTAATATCAAGGAATAAGGGGCATTGCTTAAATAAAATTAGAGGCAAGCCTCCATTGTGTGAAGTTAGAAAAGACTTCTGCCCAGAAAGGATAGCTTGGAGCTCTTCTACAAATTGTGGATGGTATTGCTCAACTGTAAAAAATGTAACTCCTGATTTACTTTAGGTCATCACTATGGAAATGCAGTTGATGCTGTTCCTGACCTTGTGTACTATCTGTGTAAAGTTTGTGACTGTGGATTTTCTCAGGGTGTGCTGGCTTTCTCCGTATTTGTCAATTGGGTACTGAAAATTTATTCCCCATCGGTTAATGCCCAAAAGAATTTTTTTTTAAATGATGGGAATGTGTGACTGCGATTAACTTGCATGGAAATAAAGAAGTAGGGTGGCATGGTAGCTGTGTGGTTAGGCATTACTCTGCAGCATCCTTGATCACCAATCAGGGTTGAGGTCTCGTTGCTACTTTTTTGGAGTTTGTATATTCTCCCGGTGGCCCTGTGGGATTCCTCAGGGTGCTCTGGATTCTTACCACTTTCCAAAGGTTTATGGTTAGGGTTAGTGAGTTGTAGCCATGCTACTTTGGTGCCAGAAGTGTGATGAATCTTGTGGGCTGCTCCCAGCACAATCCTCACTGATTCGATGTAAATGACACATTTCACTGTTTCGGTGTACACTTGACAAAGCTAATCTTTAATGTTTAGGTGGAGAATAGGCATAATGGTTAAATCGGCTCCTTTGTCATTAAAACTATAATACTGCTTTTAATTAGCCAAAAGTTCAAGTGAAGATGGATCAAAGATCCCAGAGGATAAGAAGTTGGCTCACAGATCATCCTGCATTTCAGCAGATTGTGATTATATCTTTCAACAGCTTCTCCAGTCCTATGTTCCGAAATGTTATGCCTTACTCATTCTTTAATTTTTTAAAATTGAGATAAATGTTAATTACTGCCAAAAATTCCTTTGGTATTATAAATTCAATACTAATGATCAATGGAAATATTTAAAAATATGTGATTTTAAATGGGTTTTCTGTCAGGGATAAAGGGCAAGAAGAATGAATGGTGCAACTTGTTGCTAACTGTAGAAGATCTAGGTCATTGAAGTGCAAACAAGGCAAATGCAATGTTGGCATTTATTTCAAGGGGAGTAGAATGTAAAAGCAAGGAAATAATGCTGAGCCTGTATAAGACATCAGTCAGGCCACACTTGGAATTTTGCCAATGGTTTTGGGCCCCATACCTCAGAAAGGATGTATTGTCACTGGACAGAGTCCAGAGGAGGTTCACAAGGATGATTCGGGGAATTAAGGGGTTAACATATGAGGAGAATTTGGCAGCTTTGGGCCTATATTCACTGGAATTTAGAAGAATGCGGGGGCATCTCATTGAAACACACTGAATGTTGAAAGAACTAGATAAGGTGGATGTGGAGAAGATGCTTCCTCCGGTGGGGGTATCCAGAATTTGGAAGGCACAGTCTCAAAATTGAGGGTGGCCCTGTAGAACAGAGGTAAGGAGGATTTTTTTTTAGCCAGAGAGTAGCAAATCTGTGGAACACTCTGGCAGAGACTGCATTGGAGGCAAAGTCTGTGGGTATATTTAAGGCGGAATTTGATAGTTTCCTGATTGATCAGGGCATCAAAGGATATGACGAGAAGGCATGTATATGGGGTTGAGTGGGATCAGGGATCAGCCATAATGGAATAGTGGGGCAGGCTCGATGGGCTGAATGGCCTAATTCAGCTCCTATGTCTTATGGTCTTCATACTCGTGCTGAAGAAGGGTAGGGTGAGCTGCCTTAATGACTATTGCCCGGTAACACTCACATCTACTGTAGTGAAGAGCTTTCAGCAGTTGATAATAACTCCTGCCTGAGCAAGGACCTGTATCTGCTGTAATTTGCTTATTTCCACAACAGGTGTACAGAGGATGCAATCTTCACTGTCTTCTTTCTCAGCTGCATGGGTCAGGCTGCCGTATTTCAATAACATCTTGATAAACACCCTCAACAAGCTTCAACACTTGATGCTTTGTACTTTTCTCTGCAACTCGATCATTGACTTCCTCATAGGGAGCCTTGTGGAGATTAGTAAGAACGTCTCCTCCTCGCTGATAATGGACACAGGCACAGCTCAAGGATAAGTGCTTAGCTTACTACTGTACTCTCCATCCACTCGTGACTGTACAGCTAAGTGCAGCTCAAATGCCATCTGACGAATCGCCAGTGACCCCACTGTTGTTGGCAGAATCTCAGATGGCAAGGAGACATACAGGAGTGAGGTGGATCAACCAGCTGAGTGGTGTTGCAATAGCCGTCTCACACTCGTGTCAGCAAGACAAAAGAATTGGCTTGATTTCAGGAAGAGGAAGTCAGGACCACATACACAAGTCCTCATTGAGGGGTGGTCAGTGGAAAGGACGAGTAGCTTTGACTTCCTGGATGTCAGCCTCTTGAGTAATCTATCCTGAAGCCAGCAAATTGATGTAATTACGAAGAAGGAGGAATTTAAGGTGGGGGGTTATATGGGAGGCAGGGTTTAAGGGTCAGCACAACATTGTGGGCCAAAGGGCCTGTAATGTGCTGTACTGTTTTATGTATGTTCTAAGGCATGGCAGTGAATTGACTTCATTAAGGATTTGAGATTTTGTATGTCACCAAAGACTTTCAAATTTCTACAGATAAATGGTGGAGAGCGTTCTGATTGCATCACAAGCAATGTATGGAGGCTCGAATACACGGCTGCAAGAGGTGCAGAGTGTTGCATACTCAATCAGCTCCAACATGGGTGCAACCCAGCTCCCCATCGAGCACATTTTTTAAGAGGTGGTGTCTGAAGAAAATGATATCTATCACCGAGGAGCCTTATCATCTGGGACACGCTCTCTTTCCTTTCCTAGCATCAGGGAGGAGGTACAAGAGCCCAATGATCCACACTCTGTCTTAGCAACAGCTTCTTCCTCTCCATAACATTTCTGAATGGTCATGAACACTGCCTCACTTTTCCTCTTTTGCACCATAGAACGTAGAAATCTACAGCCCTTTGGCCCACAGTGTTGTGCTGACCATGTAACCTACTCTAGAAGCAGCCTAGAATTTTCCTTCTACATAGCCCTCTATTTTTCTAAGCGCCATGTACCTATCTAAGAGTCTCTTAAAAGACCCTATTGTATCTGCCTCCACCACTGTCATTGGCAGTGCATTCCACACACCCACCACTCTCTGTGTGGGGAAAAACACTTAACCCCGTCATCCCTCTTGTACCTATTTCTGAGCACCTTGAAGCAATGTCCCCTCGTGTTAGCCTTTTCAGCCCTGGGGAAAAAGCCTCTGGTTAGCCACATTATTAATGCCTCTCATCATCTTATACACCTCTATCAGGTCACCTCTCATCCTCCATCGCTCCAAGGAAAAAAGGCCAACCAATTACTCAACCAATTCTCATAAGGCATGCTCCCCAATCCAGGCAACATCCTTGAAAATCTCTTCTGCACTCTCTCTATAGCATCCAATAGAGATAGTGTGGAGGAGATTTACAAGATACATATCTTGTTATGTGTTTTTATTTTATAATTTGTCGTTTTTATGTCTTGCACTGTACTGCTGCCAGAAAACAACAAATTTCATGACATATTATTGATAATACTAGGCCAAATACTGATTTGTTGTGAGGAAATGGACTGTCTCACATTATTCAAGTTTTCTTTGCTTAGGATTCAGCCTTTGCTATCTGCAAGTCTTTTCCAAAGAGGAGAGTGAATGATAGATAAATAGATACTTTATTGATCCCAAAGGAAACTGCAGTGTCACAGTAGCATTACAACTGCACAGATTTATGAATATTAGAAGAGAAGTAAGAAAGGAAAAGAAGTTACCTTAAAAATAAGATGTACAAGATTTGCAAATCAAGAATTATACGATTTACAAGATTCCCAAGTTCACACTGATAAGATAGTCGTGCAAGAGATACCGTAATATTAGACAGTAATGGGTCACTTTCACACCGTCCAGATAAAAAGTGATGGTAGTACTGCACAGGGTGTCCATGATAGCACAGCTTGCTAAACAAAGCTTTAACAGAGCTCTGGTAAGCAGAGGTTAATAACAAGCTAACAGGAAGTGTCATCACTTCCCTGGCTATAGGTTGACTGATTATAGAGCCTAATGGCTGAGGATAAGAATAAGCTTGTATAGTGGTCTTTGGAGCAGCACAGTTGTCCTAGTCTTCTACTGAAACTGTTCCTCTGTTCAGCTGCAGTGGTATGCAGAGGGTGTGAAACATTGTCCAGAATTGCCAGGGTTTTCTAGGGGGTCGTTTGTTCCACCACAGCCTCCAGTATTTTCAGGCTGCAGTAGCTTGGTGTACAAGAACATCCAGGTCCTGGGTGCCAGTGCCTTTTGATCTCTCACCATTTAGTAAAGTGCTTGCTATTTTTAATTTGCCAGGCTGGTGGCCTCACGTTTTTTTGCACCTAGTATTCCAACTGCCATGCCTTTGACCATTCACTCGCCATCTCACAGCCTGTCTGCATCTTCCTCCCAGCTCATACGGCTATTCAGTCTTGTACCATTTTTGAGAGGGCAGGTAGCGGCCATTATCACAAAAACATTTAAAAGTGTTGTCTAATTCTTGGATCCTCTCCATATTTTCCAACTGTCAGTGGTTTAACAGAGTCACGGACACATGTTATGGCATAGCCATCACTTTAGTTGTGCACACTTAGTCTCCTAACTATGAACTAAATACTAAAGAGCTTAAGTAGTGAACCATAAAGCTTACTTTCATAGTGACATTTCATGAAATGCTTTAAGCTCTTCAATTTCAGCTGTTAGAATGCAAGGGGCAGTTGCTTGCTTTAATTACTTATATTTTCCCACATGACATTTAACTTTCTTCCCTAGAAACACTTATAAGTGAATTAGCTGTCCCATGTGTAGGATTACCTATCTGAGGATCAAAGGATGAAATCTCTTTTCTGCTCAGTGTTCAATTTGTGCTTTCCTTCTATAACCTTGAGTAGTTTCCATGGCAATGGGAGGTTAGTTACTGTGAAACAAGTCTTATCTGCCTAATTATTCATGCTGAAAGTAATCACCTTTCCCCCTTGACATCATAGTTCTTATTGTAAAATGGCTAGGTGAATTGGAATTGTCATATTGGCAGAGATAATCAGATTTGAAATTAATGCACATTTATCATTGTGTTTCTACTGGCTGTAATTATGTTTTCGCAGCTTTTGTTTGTTATGTTTGAATTCTGTCCCTGAGTAAGTCACCTGGTGCTCCCAGAATGTGACAGAGGACTGATTAGCCTTTGGGATACTGGCTTGGGACAACCAGCAGTGAAGGTCTTTATCAGTTTGAAGATGAATGAAAATATGTGCGCACCCAATGTTATCAAAAGTTGTTAGATCTGCTACGATGAAACGTTTCATCAAACTTTGGAATTTATGAAAAATTTAACACTTGTTATGCTTGAATAATATTCTCTCAAAGCGTTTCATGATCAGACTGAAGATCAACTTCGGTATAAAATTAAAATCAAATCTGAAATGAGTGCCGCATGAAATCATTTTCAGTTGGGCAGCCAGAAAGAGTTAGATTAGCCAATCTCTTTTAATAAATCAAAACGCAAAAAAAAATTAGAGCTGCTGGAAGTAGAACACACTGGAGATACTTAGCAGGTTAGCTAGCATCTGTGGAGAAAAAGTCCAAACACCTTTTGTCAAACTGCTCATCCATGAAATTGTCAAGTTCAAAGTACGTTTATTATCAAAGTAGATATATGTTACCGTATACAACCCTGAGATTCATTTTCTTGCAGGCATACTCAAAAAATCCATAATTGAATCAATGAAAGACCAACTTGGACATTTAACCAGAGTGCAAAAGATGACAAACTGTGCAATCACAAAAAGAATGATAATAATAACAAAAATAAATAAATATGCAATAAATATTGAGAATATGAGATGAAGTCCATAGGTTGTGAGAATATTTCAGTTATGTGGCAAGTGAAGTTATCCCCTTTTGTTCACGAGCCTGATGTTTGAGCATCTCCAACACCATCACACTGAGCACGGGGGCTCCCCAGGGTTGCGTGCTCAGTCCACTGCTGTTCACTCTGCTGACCCACGACTGTGCTGCAACACACAGCTCGAACCATATCATCAAGTTCGCCGATGACACAACCGTGGTGGGTGTTATCAGCAAGAATGACGAGTCAGCTTACAGAGAGGAGGTGCAGCGGCTAACGGACTGGTGCAGAGCCAACAACCTGAGTCTGAATGTGAACAAAACAAAAGAGATGGTTGTTGACTTCAGGAGGGCATGGAGCGACCACTCTCAGCTGAACATTGACGGCTCCTCGGTAGAGATAGTTAAGAGCACCAAATTTCTTGGTGTTCACCTGGCGGAGAATCTCTCTTGGTCCCTCAACACCAGCTCCATAGCAAAGAAACCCCAGCAGCGTCTCTACTTTCTGCGAAGGCTGAGGAAAGTTCATCTCCCACCCCACGTCCTCATCACATTCTACAGGGGTTGTATTGAGAGCATCCTGAGCAGCTGTATCACTGCCTGGTTCGGAAATTGCACCATCTCGGATCGCAAGACCCTGCAGCAGATAGTGAGGTCAGCTGAGAAGATCATCGGGGTCTCTCTTCCCACCATCACGGACATTTACGCTACACACTGCATCCGCAAAGGAAACAGCATTATGAAGGACCCCACACACCCCTCATACAAACTCTTCTCCCTCCTGCCGTCTGGCAAAAGGCACCGAAGCATTCAGGCTCTCACGATCAGACTGTGTAACAGTTTCCTCCCCCAAGCTATCAGACTCCTCAATACCCAGAGCCTGGACTGACACCAACTTACTTCCCTCTACTGTACCTATTGTCTTGTTTATTATTTATTGTAATGCCTGCACTGTCTTGTGCACTTTATGTAGTCCTGGGTAGGTGTGTAGTCTAGTGTAGTTTTTTTTGTCTGTGTTGTTTTTACGTAGTTCAGTGTAGTTTTTGTACTGTTTCATGTAGCACCATGGTCCTGAAAAATGTTGTCTCGTTTTTACTGTGTACCAATAGTTATGGTCGAAATGACTATAAAAAGTGACTTGGCTTGAGAGATAATAACTGTTCATGAATCTGCTGGTGTGAGTTCTGAGGCTCCTGTACCAACTCCCCGATGGCAGCAGTGAGAGAGAGCATGTCCTGAGTGGTGGGGGGATCTCTGATGATCGATGCTGCCTTCCTGCTGTAATACTTCGCTTGCATGTGCTTTATAGTGGGGAGGGCTTTACCTGTGACTGGGCCATATCTGTTACTTTTTGAAGGATTTTGTGTTCAAGGGCACTGGTGTTCCCATACCAGGCTGTGATGCAGCTGGTCAAAATCCACTCCACCCCACACCTATCAAAGTTTGACAAATTTGTTGATGTTGTGCTGAATCTTTGCAAACTCCTAAGAAAGTAGAGGTGCTGCCGTGCTTTCTTCATAATTGCACTTGCATGCTAGGCTTAGGACAGGTCCCCTGAAAGTCTTCTGAATCACATCTTGAATCTAATTTGAAGGAGCGTTTACTGTGGAAGGAAGTTCTCCAGCTCGGAGTCTTGTGTTGAGATTAGAGTCAGGCAATGGGAAATTTTGAAAGCAAGGGCAAATGGAGGAGAAGATGCAGATGATGGTGTTGGAAAAGTAGGACAGCCACAGGAGAGAGAGGAACAGTGGGACAGAATGTAGATGGCAACATGTTAAAACATGCTAAACGAATAAGGAAATGATCAGGATAATCTGGAGATAAATATTATCTGCCAATGGATCTTGGCAAGATTAATGTAGATCTGAAGATGGGTCGAGTGGAACTTTCTAAGAAGAAAAGAAAATGCTGTAAATGCTTCTCAGGTTTGGACACAAGAACATTAGAAAATAGGTGTAGGTGTAAGCCACCAGGTTGCTCAAAACAGCCAATCCATATAATCCTGGTGTTAAGGGGAAGCTGTTGTAGGATTAGGTGGGCATTACATAACAGTGGCTTATATCGTTGATACCTCAGGCTGATGAGGTAAAGATCTGTTTGGTGGGGGTGATTGTTCAGTGAAAGAGCCCCTCTGACCACTCACTGCAAGGTGTTGACCTATGCACAAACTTGACTGGTTATGTACCAGTTGGTATTTGATTACGTAGTTTGTAAAGTGAGCAGAATATCGCCTGGAGTCCAGCTCTGGCATGTTGATGGGGCAAAAAATCGTATCGCTTTCGGCAGGTGTGCCTTGTTGTCTGGATCAAGTCCTTATCCTTGGAGCTATAAAGTAGCTCTTTTCTTTAATCCTTTGAGAATGATTTGTGAAGAGGCAGAAGAATAAATGTGCGTGGGTATATATGAGTGTGCTTTTGAGCTTTTTATTGATTGTAGGCAGAAGTAATGTTTGTCATCGACAGAAGGTAGAAGTGTACAGTATTAAGAACTTGCATCAAAAGCTTAGCTACACCAATGCAAGAGTTAATTTAGCATCGATTTACAGCTGCTGTTTGCTTAGGTCACGTGGTGACCTTGTTTGCAATATTGCTTTCTGTTTTTTGTTACTAAGATTTTCATTATCACATTTTCCAATGTCTGGATAATTGCATTGCTTTATTGTCGTAATTGTTAACATTTACACTATACTTAAAAACATTTTGACAAGGCGTCCTTTTCTTTAAACATTAAAATAATATCTGTAACTCAGCTCATTTTAATATACCCAATCATTACATTGATTGCAAGAGCAGCCTTTGATTCAGCTTAGCTTTAAAGAAAGAATTAATAATTTCTTTCATGTGCTCGGGCTGTCTTATCACCAGTCAGGCACTTTAACCTGAAGTGCCATCACTGCCATGGTGCACAAAGCAGAGCAGCTAATGGGCACAAGGCAAGATTCCATAAAAGCACCACCTCTGGCAATGTAGCACTCTTTCAATTATGGCCCTGGAGAATCAGCTTGTATTATACGGTCAAACCCACAGTGTCAAATGAACCTACGGCTTTCCACTGAGCTAATGATGCTGCAATCTAGAGTCTTAGTGCTGATATAAATCAACTTACAACGCTAATAGCACTGTTTATCATAAAATGACAATTGTGACCAGAAATAAAATCAGATAATTTGGAAATGCTATTGCCATTGGCTTGCTGGAGTGATGTCATTCAGATTTGAATGGACTTTTGATCGGCACTGTGAGGCTTCTAAATGTTACTTGTCTTTGGCTTTGGATTAAGTTTTTATAGGGTTACAGCAGATTCCAACTGGGAGTGGGTTATTGAACTGTGAGAGTGCCAAGGACTTCCGTATGTGCTTGAATTAAACCAACAGTTTCAGTCTGTGTCTATGATATGTTGGTCAAAGATATTGGGAGTGTTGTAACTGTGGACTTTGTTCATGAATAGTAAAACAAATGTGTAGAAGCTGTGCAAATTGAAGGTGCAGTAACGTAGATAATTAGACATACAGTCTCTCCACAGCTTTGTGTGACCCTGACATCTCCTTCAAATCGATATTGTTTCAATGACCCATGCAGATACTTTTTAATGTTCTTGGTTTATTTTGTGTGGATTTGTTTCTACAGGAAAGCTGTTATTTACACAATCTGTCACTGCAGTTCTGTTGATCTTCACACTCTTCCCTGTTGTGACTAATCATTGCTAGGGAGATGTAATTCATCATTGTTGCTATTGCAAGAATATAATCAGTACTTTGTATCAGTAAGGAAGATTAAAGTGTTGAGAAGGTGATGGCCTTTTGCGTTTATGATGCATTTGCTTTCAACGTTTTCATATCCTTTCCCTCTGTGACCACAGGAAGATAAGAGATGGGAGCATGTATGAGCTGTGTAGTCCCTCGTGCTGGCCTTTTATTCATTAAAGTTATAATTGATCTTTTTTTTAACTCTGCACCACTTTCAGTAGAATATTTAGGCCCCATTAATATCCATTAAAAATCTGCATCCGTGCATTTTGTAACATGTAGCATTTGACTTTGGTTTAAATATTCAATACAGATCTGGAAAGATTTACACCCTTCCCCCTTCCCCCTTTACTTAATTGTATACATGCTGAAGGAAACCATTTGGCCCATTGACTATCTGAATCATGGTGCAGCTTCATTTACGGTGTTACACAGCAAAGAAACAGGCCCTTCGGCCCAGCTCATCATTGCTACCAACTTGTCAAGATTGTCAGTGATTGTTTTACGTATTAACTTCCGTGGTCTGTGGTACAATCTCCAGTGTACCTGAAGTGAGGACCCTGGGTTTGTGGAGGGCATGGTTGCTCGGGTTGTGAGGCAGCAGGTCACCTAATTGTGCAACCTGCAATCCTCTGCAGGCTTCGTGCTCTGGCACAGGTTTGGGAGCAGCAGCTGGTTGCTGATGTGTTCACCAGCACAGTTTCCCTCTCATTCCCTTCCGTCAGTGAGACGACGCTTGCTGCTGAAAGTCCGTGAATTGATGCTGCATCTCGGAGAACGCCCTCACATCCTTCACACATTATGGAGACCAAAGTTGTACACAGTACTCAAGGTGTGGCCTCACAAGTGTATTATACAGCTTGAGGAGAACGTTTCTAGACTTGAACTCCACTGAGCACATAATTGACATATCACTGGCTGAAGGGCTGGATTGTTTGATGTTCCATATATTGCTCAAAAAGGCCAGGTCTTTGGCTGCCCTGGCTATAAATTTAGAAGTATCCTTCCTGAACTCCTTCACTTGCAGAACACTCCTTAACACCTGCTCCTCAGAGGGTTTTTATCGTTGCCAGTGTTGATGTTAAATTTTGTTTAACATTTTAGTGATACACCGGAGTACTCTCTGCAACGTTAATAGTGCTATATAAATGCAAAATTATTGCTCTTGTATCTCCGTAGTAAAATATCCTTTGCTAATCAAGGTGTTAAGCTCTTTAAGGACTACTTTGCCGAAGAATGAAATCTGCCCGGTGGGTGTTCCATCTGTGTTTCATCGCTGGGGGGCTCAAACATAACTGCAGTCGAAGGAAACCTTTGAGTTTGGATGTGAAAATGCCCACATTCGGTTTTTAATCTTCAGGGCTGGTGATAAATTACCCATCCCTGACTCTGCCTGGTATCACAGCAAGTGTTTATTGATGAAAATGTTTGAAATTTGTAGCAGTTAAATCATCAGAGTTTGGAAGGATGGGATGAGGCCTAGGTAGAGTGAATGCGGAGAGGATGCTTCCATTAGTAAGAGAGTCTAGGTTCTTATTTATTTATGCGTGGAGTTAACCCTTCTGGTCCTTCAAGCCCTGCTGCCCCAGCAACCCCCAACAAACCCAATTAACCCTAACTGAATCACAGGACAATTTACAGAAACCAATTCACCTACCTTTTTAACTGTGGGAGGAAACCCGGAGGACCCGGAAAAAAACTCATGCATTCCACAAGACTCTTGCAGAACAGTGCCGGAACACCCCGAGCATTAACAGTGTTGTGCTAACCACTATGCTACCGTGGCGCGCAAAGGATGCAGCCTCAGAATAAATGGACGTCCCTTGTATAACTGAGAAGAGGGGAGATTTCTTCAGTCAGAGGGTGGGGAATCTGTGTGTTCACTAGTGCAGAGAAATTGTTAGGTTTTACGTTCAGTGTTGACCCACACCTGCGAGGATGATGCAGCCTTTTGTTATGGAAAGCTGCTACGCTGCTTGCTTCAAGGAATAGGCACGGTGATTTGCCATAATGAAAGGCCGTGGGGGTCAGCTGTACTTAGTTTAAAGAGCAATGAACAGAAATTATCAGTGTGCAAATTAAGGTCAGAATGCCAGATCTGGCTTCTGAGCATTCCTCAAGCTACCTGAACGTTGCCTGCTGTTGAACGCATGAAACCCATTTCAAATGTAGTGGATCTCACAGGAAAGTGAAACCAGCTGTAGTTAAAATTCACTTTCTAGAGCTATGGAGAAGCAGAGATAGTTCAGTGACTTAGCTGAATCCCCTTAAATCTTTCATCAGAAGAGCAGAAAATGGAAATTTACAATTGGTAGGGCAGAGAGAAAAATTCCTGCTTGATGGATTTCCATCCTTCACTTATCCTCATTGCCCAGGGCACTTAAAATTTCACGCCAGTTTTGGTGGGAGAAAGAGGATGGTGTGAGTGAGGGAAGAGAAAGATGGACAAATAAAAGGGTGAAATTTAATTTTGTTTATTTATGGGATGGACAATATGTTTGCTTTTTATGTGATATGATGCAGCTGTGCCTATGTGCTTCTACATTTTACAAAAAGCAGGAAGGTTTGGATTTTTGTTCTGCAAGGTTGGAATTCTGTGCCTAGTAGAGGTCACTGATCTTGTGTTAGAATCCTCATATCAGATAGCCTAATAATGCAGGTTGTGTAACTCTTCTACTCAATAAATGCTGACTTAGCATCCTTCATTTGCATCTTTAGCAAAGTGGTTTGTTAACTAAATTTGAGAGAATGATAATTGAAACTAAATTATATGGTTACCTTTATAGTGTTTTCATTTGAATTTAATGATAAAATTCAAATATCTTGAAATACTGACTTCATCTATTTCTAATTAGTCAACTAAATGAGTATCTGGCAAACAGAGGCGCAGTGAATACATTTATTGTCAATATAGGGAATCCTTTCAAATGAAAATGAGTCCCAGTGGATCTGGTCCTTGATGCAAGGCTGGAATAATTGTGACATGTGAAAGACGAGGAGCTTATGCTGAAGAATGAGGTGGGGGGGGGGGGGGTTAGGTGTAGGGATGGTGGATAAAAACAATGAGGCCCCGAGTAAAAGAAAAGAAACAATACACCAAGAAATGGATGGAGTGAATTAGTAAAGTTTGGTTCAAGGCAGAACTGAGAGAAATGGTTTTACCAATTCTCGAAACCATACAAATTTGAGCAGAGAGAAAACTCTTCATATCAGCGAGGTCAAGAATGATCAGTCGAACAAGAGATATTGCTATTTCTCTGACATATTATAAACTTTAAGCTCCTAAATCAGAATCAGGTTTGTGGGGCTTGCGGTGTTGATACTTAAATTGTAACAAAAAAAAATTACACAATAGCTCATACTTTTATGCTGTAATTTCAAATACTTGATCTGCTTTGCAGAATATATTAACTAAATTGTGTGTGTGTGTGTGTGTTGAGGAACAAAAATGTTTCAAGTGGTTATAATGCAGAAAGTGCACCTATATAGTTCTGAACTGTTTAAACTTGCAGCTTTGCCTTGTTTGGTCTGCAGAGAGCAAAATATGAAAACTCAATTGTATTTTCAAGTTTCCTTAATGCAGGAAGAAAAAGACTATCCTGTCAGTACTCAGAGAAATCTGACAGCCAGTGAACAATGCTCCTACCAGAACTTAATGCTTTGGACATATGATATTAGAACTGTGCAAATGTGTGCCCCTGTCGACAGTCTACTTGAGAAGCAAAGACTGTTCTTGGTGACACTTAGCCCATTTGCGGTGGTATTAGCACAATTTTCCTGTTTATTGTGGGGGTGGTATTGGAATTTAAAGGTAGAATCTATTGAGAGAATCTATTGAGTTTTGTATATGCAGGGCGTTATCTCTGCAGTTAGTCTACCAAGCCAGTTCTTATAATCCATCCTGTGGAATGTGCCTGTGTAAGGCTTGATAAAGGTTAGAGGTCAGGCTGAATTCATAAACGTGGGCCTACTGAAGAACAGTACAAGACCAGTTTATCTTTCAAGCTAGTGCTAGATGGTAATGGTAATTCCATTTTAACAAGGTATTAACAGCTACTGGTGTTCTGCTTGAGGTTATCAGTGTCCTTAATGCATTTAAAATGGAGTTGTAGTAATTATCAGTAGAAAATGATTATTGATAGATACTTTATTGATCCCAAAGGAAATTACAGTGTCACAGTAGCATTACAAGTGCACAGATATACAAATATTAGAAGAGAAGTAAGAACGAATAAGAAAAGATAAAAAGAATTAAAAAAAAAAATATCATTTGCCTTGTGTGGGTAGCTGTCTGGTGTAAAGGGGATTGGTGAAAGTGGTGGATCAAGTTTATTATATTTTAAGGAGGAACAGTCAAGCTGAACTACAGGAAGTAAATAAGAGTGAAAATTGTAAAAGGTGCAGGCTTGGCTATTACAGAAGCAAAGATGGTAGAGCTTCACAGCTCCTGCTCTTGGGACCAGTTTTCAATTCTGATCTCAGGTACTGTCTTTGTGGAATCAGCACATTCTTCCTGTGACTCTAGGTTTCCTACCAGATCACGAAGATGGGATTTGGTTGAGTAAATAGCCATTGTACATTCCCAAGTGTGTTGGGGGAATCTAACCATCATAGCTCTGTTAACGGAACTAACAAATGGTAAAAACTGGCGAAACACAGCGATGTGAAATGACCGCAAAACAAAACTCATAGACATACTTTTAAACTACCGTAGATTCCGGATTATAAGCCGCTACTTTTTTCCCACATTTTGAACAGCTTTGAACTCTGCGGCCTTTAATCCAGAGCGGCTAATACATGGTTTTTTTTCATGCCGCCTCGTAAACATTTTGCCTCGTAACAGTAGACCAATAAAATTGATGAGTAGTTCACAGAGGTCCAATGAAATTGTACGATAAATCAAGCGCACTTTCACAATTAAATTATTGTAAATCAGTCATTTGTACTCACCCTCATCAACATGGAAAATACTCGAAGAAAAGCAAGACCCGAGCGCGTCAGACCCGAGCGCATCAGAACCGATTAGACCCGATCGCGTTACGCAAGCGCATCAGACCCGATTAGACCCGATCGCGTTACGCAAGCGCGTCAGACCCGATTAGACCCGATCGCGTTACGCAAGCGCGTCAGACCCGATTAGACCCGATCGCGTTACGCAAGCGCGTCAGACCCGAGCGAAAACGCTGCTTTTAAGTTAAAGGCGATCAATAACTTTTCCTGGTAGTCTATATATTTTTACCAGTCGCTAGGAGATATTGGAATGTTGTTCGTGCTGTTCAGTAAAAAAGTATATGCAACGTAATTTGTGTTACCGATACGTATGTATATTTAAAAGTAGCGGTGCGGCCTAAAATCCGGTGCGGCCTAAAATCCGGTGCGGCCTTTACAATTAAAAAAATTGATTTTATTTCTAAAATTAGAGCCAGCGGCTTTTAATCAGGTGCGCTCTGTAGTCCGGAATCTACGGTAATATTGTTGCAACCTGCAACCGGTAATTTCCATTTAAGTAACATAATTTTGAATTGTTTAAATGAACTAGTGATAGTTCAAATATCCTGAAGGACTTGGCAAAATTGACTCTTGACTTTAAGTTATGTATGACTGGAAGAGCGATCAATGGGGAGGACTCCAAGATGGACAAAAGCGACTGGGTGTAAAACTTCCCTACCCAGTATCACGTTGGCAAATGAAAAATCACTGAAGAACAAGATGAGGATCGAAGGGCAAGGTTGCTGTGTTGGAGTGAAATGAGGGATTGCTGCTTTGTGTATCATAGAGACATGGCTCACCTCTAACAAGCCGAATTGAGCAGTTAGACTTGAGATGTTCTTGATCCACCGGATGGAGTGGACTGCTGGTTCAAAGAGGACAAAAGCTGGGGGGGGGGCAGTTTCTGTGCTTCATGATAAATTCTTCATTGTACTTGGAAGTAGCAGAATTGTGTACACTTGTTCTCCCAACCTGGAAGTCCCGTCCCGTCCCGTCCCGACGTTTTTTTCAGGACCATGGTGCTACATGACACATTACAAAAACTACACTGAACTACGTAAAAACAACACATATTTTAAAAAACTACACTGGACTACAGACCTACCCAGGACTGCATAAAGTGCACAAAACAGTGCAGGTATTACAATAAATAATAAACCAGATAATAGGCACAGTAGGGGGCAGTAGGTTGGTGTCTGTCCAGGCTCTGGGTATTGAGGAGTCTGATGGCTTGGGGGAAGAAACTGTTACATAGTCTGGTCGTGAGAGCCCGAATGCTTCGGTGCCTTTTGACAGATGGCAGGAGGGAGAAGAGTTTGTATGAGGGGTGTGTGGGGTCCCTAATGCTGTTTGCTTTGCAGATGCAGTGTGTAGTGTAAATGTCTGTAATGGCGGGAAGAGAGACCACAATGATCTCAGCTGACCTCACTATCCGCTGCAGGGTCTTGCGATCCGAGATGGTGCAATTTTTGAACCAGGCAGTGATGCAGCTGCTCAGGATGCTCTCAATACAACCTCTGTAGAAAGTGATGAGGATGGGGGGGGGGGGGGGGGTGGGAGATGGACTTTCCTCAGCGCTTTCTTTGCTATGGAGCTGGTGTTGAGGGACCAGGTGAGATTCTCCGTCAGGTGAACACCAAGAAATTCGGTGCTCTTTACAATCTCTACCTGACTACCTCTACCTCTCTACCAGAGCTGTTGATGTTCAGCGGGAAGTGGTCGCTTCGTGCCCTCCTGAAGTCAACAACCATCTCTTTTGTTCACATTAAGAGACAGGTTGTTGGCTCTACACCAGTCCGTTAGCCGCTGCACCTCCTCTCTGTAAGCTGATTCGTCGTTCTTGCTGATGAGACCCTCTGAATATTAAGTGCAGTCTCTTCTTACCAAGAGAGTTCTTCTCCATGATCTGGACTGCAGTTTACATACTTCCAAAGGCCATCATTAAGCAAACTCTGAATGTGTTGAGTTTCGTGATTATCAAACAAGAAACAACCTACCCCAACATTTTAGAAATCATTGCTTGGGGATTTCAATTAAGCTTGATTTGAAGTAATCTCTACCCAATTATCACCAATGTTTCACCTGCAGCACAAGGGGTCCAAACACACTCGACCACTGCTACGCCAGCTGAAGAAATGGCTAGAATTCTGTCCCTGGACTGCATTTCAGGAAATCTGACTATCTGGCTGTCGTCATCCTCCTAACAACATGTAGACAGAGGTTAAAGAACAAGGCTCTAGAAGAAGGATAACAAAAGTGATTGTGGGAGGCAGAGGAACAGCTATAGTACTGCTGCAACTCGGTGGACCGGGCCATGTTCAAAGACTCATCAGAGTATCTGAATGAATACACCAGGGTTGTCCCCCACAAAATCATATAGTCTTCCCCAACAAGAATCTCTGGATTAACCAGGAGATCTGCAATCTGCTGAGGGCCAAATCAGTGGCATTAAGGTCTGGCGATCAAATAAAATACAATACGTTTCGGTACAACTTCTGGAAATTTGAATCACAGAAGGATGTTTGCCGACTGTATCAGGGCTTGAATGCTATCACCATCTACAAAGTAAAATCAAGCGACATAGATAACAACAAAGTATCACTCCCAGATGAGCTCAGTGCCTTTTATGCCTAATTTGACTGACAAATCATGGGCACACCTTTATGAACTCCCATGGACCCAATGACCCTGTGATTTCAGTCTCTGAGGCCAACGTGAGAGCATTCTTCAGAAAGGTGAACTCACAGAAAGCATCTGATCCAGAGACGATACCTGACCATGTCCTGAAAACCTGTGCTGATGAATTAACTGGAGTGTTCACTGATATCTTCATCCACTTGCATTGGCAGTTTTGAGGTTCCCAACGGCTTCAAGCAAGCTTCATTTAAGCTGGTGGCTAAGAACATGCTAACCTGCCTCAATGACTATTGTCCAATAGCACTTGCATCCACTATGATGAAGTGTTTTGAGAAATTGGTGATGAAACGTATCAGCTGCTGCCTGAAGAGTGACTTGGATCATCTCCAATTTGCCCATGTCACAACAGGTCAACAGCAGATGCCAGTTCATTGGCTCTTCACTCAACTCTGGAACATCGGGACAGGGAAGATGCATACATCAGGATGCTCTTTATTGATTGCTGCTCTGCATTCAATATGATCATCCCCATAAAACTATCAATGCCTCCTTGTGTAATTGGATCCACAATTTTCTTTCTTGGCCATCCCAGTCATGTTTGGATTGGCAACGACAACTCCTCCATGATCACCATCAGCACAGGTGCACGACAAGGCTGTGCTTAGCTTCCTGCTCTATTTGATTTATACTTGTGACAGTGAGGCTAAGCATGGCTCCAATGCCACATTTAAACTTGCTGGTGATACCACTGTTGCTGGCTGAATCAAAAGTGGTGACTAATTAGTGTGTAGGAGAGATTGGAAGTTTGTCTGAATGGTGCCACAGCAACAACCTCTCACTCAAAATCAGCAAAACCAAAGAGCTGATTATTGTCTGCCAGAAGACTTTGAGGGATCAGAGGTGGAGAAGGTCAGAAACCTTAAATTCTCTGGCATTATTTCAAAGAATCTGTCCTGGGACCAGCAAGTAAATGTCATTACAAAGAAGGCATGGCAGTGCCTCTATTTTCCTAGAAGCTTTCCGAGATTATTACCACTCAACCATCAGGCTCTTGAACAAGAAGGGATAACTTCACTCAAGTTCATTCACCCCATCACTGAACTGTTCACACAACTTATAGTCTCACTTTCAAGGGCTCTTCATCTCGTGTTCTTGATATTTATTTATTATTATTTTGGGTTTTTTTGTATTTGTACAGTTTGTTGTCTTTTGTGCATCGGTTGTTTGTCCATCTTGTCTGCATTTTCATTGATTCTATAGTTTATTTGTATTTGCTGTGAATGCTGGCAAGAAAATGAATCTCAGGCTAGTATATGGTGACATATATGTACTTCGATAATTTACTTTGAACTGATAGCATGAATTCATTCTACAGCAACAGAACCAGTCAAGATGAAGAATCTCAACCTGAAATATTGACCATCCATTTATTGTCGTGGATGCTGCCTGATCTGAACTTCTTCAATGCTGTTGTGTTTTGCTCCAGATTTCCAGTATCTGACTCCAGATCAGTTAGAACATTCTGACCATTTTCTCAAATTATTTAATTCCATTGCCTGTTGTCAGAATAGTTGAGCAATCTGTCCTCTTCAGAGACCATTTCAACAGACTATAATTATTGTGATATATTGGAAGCCATAGTTATGTTAAAAGGGCTCAAAATCCCCTGCAAATGAACATTATCTTTTCATGATGAGACCATTCATTCTAGGCAACATCATTGTGAATTTCTTCTGCACTCTCTCCTGTGTAATCACTTCCACACCAAATTTCACAACGTAAAGTATGCCGTTGATATTAAATCTAATGCTGATTCTGATTCATGTGTCGGCATTCAGAAATATCTGCCAACCAATGTGTTTCTTGAAGAACACTTATGTTCACTTATAAAAGGTTGATTGCTAACAGAGTAACATTTATCCTTCAGTCCTTGTCTAATCACTGACAACTTAGAGAACAATTGTGGACTTCAAGCCTATTTATGAAATCTTTGCCAATTTCTTTGCAGAATTCAATGATAATTTTGTATTGGTGGTTTTTGTTTCTCCATTGTAGACTCAAGTTATCCCTTGCCTCCTCAAACCTATAAACTTGCCTCAGGGAATTACAGCCCATTTCCGTGGTAACAAACCTGTTCCATTTTTGCAGGCATCCTTAAGTCATTTTGTCCATAAGTCAGAAAATACACAAAAACCACTTTGTATGTTAACCATCCCTCCACAGTATAGTATGAATGGCGTGAACAGTGCAAGACTGGTAAGAACAATGACTAAAAGTGAAGATGGTGGGGAAACAAGTTCTGCCGTTTGTAGGAATGCAAGTATGTATCTTAGACTTCTGAGTTTAATAACATCGTGGGACCTCGATCGTACGGAGGATCTGTCCATAAGTCAGGCATTCGTAACCTGGCACATTTAAGTTTCAAGCAATGTGTTCTCCATGCTTCCTATGAAAAGGAGATCAATTCAAGGTCAAGTTCAATTGTCATTCAATCATACACATGTATACAGTGAAATGAGATTTTGATTCTTGCTATCTTGGGTTTCTCATTATCTTTCTGGAACATGTTGCTGGCATCCTATACATTGCTTCAATTATTTCTGTCATGCATTGCACAAGATTATGTACACACTTTATATAAAATCAGCACAATATGCTGCCTTTTTTTTTACTCCTATGCAAAACTCCGGAATCATTTATGGTTGTTTCCACCTGCACCCAAGGTGGTTTTGTTTCAATGAGCGGAGTTGCTTATTAAAATGCCTCAAATGCTCATTGGATCACTCGGTATTTATGGAGAGAAACAGAACTGATGAAAAAACAGAAACTCTTACTTTTGCCTTGTGCTGCCTGATGTGATCTTTCTCAATTCTCCTTTTATCCCAATCTCTCATGCAGAAGGATGGACAGTGTGCTTCTGTTTTCCCTTCCTTTTTTTTACTTGTGTGCATCTCTTTATTTTTCTGTCCCTTCCCATTTCTATGATCTCCAGTAAGTAATTCGTACAACTCTCATAAGGGGAAAGGAGTAAGAGAGGGTATGCTTAAACTTGCTCAGGTTTGCAAGTCTGAATAATTTATGGTATGCAAGACTGGATCAATTGCCATTCCAATTTGACCCTTCCCCTTCTTTGTGTTCTGTAGCACCATTGCCCTTGGTTAGATAGATAGATACTTTATTCATCCCCATGGGGAAATTCAACATTTTTTCCAATGTCCCATACACTTGTTGTAGCATAATTAATTACATACAATACTTAACTCAGTAAAAATATGATATGCATCTAAATCACTCTCTCAAAAAGCATTAATAATAGCTTTTTTAAAAAGTTCTTAAGTAGTTTACTTAAATACATTAAATACAATCAACCCCGGCACTTTAACATATCTTACTCCAGGCGGTTGAATTGTAAAGCCTAATGGCATTGGGGAGTATTGACCTCTTCATCCTGTCTGAGGAGCATTGCATTGATAGCAACCTGTCGCTGAAACTGCTTCTCTGTCTCTGGATGGTGCTATGTAGAGGATGTTCAGGGTTTTCCATAATTGACCGTAGCCTACTCAGCGCCCTTCGCTCAGCTACCGATGTTATACTCTCCAGTACTTTGCCCACAACAGAGCCCGCCTTCCTTACCAGCTTATTAAGACGTGAGGCGTCCCTCTTCTTAATGCTGCCTCCCCAACACGCCACCACAAAGAAGAGGGCACTCTCCACAACTGACCTATAGAACATCTTCAGCATCTCACTACAGACATTGAATGACGCCAACCTTCTAAGGAAGTACAGTCGACTCTGTGCCTTCCTGCACAAGGCATCTGTGTTGGCAGTCCAGTCTAGCTTCTTTTCTAACTGTACTCCCAGATACTTGTAGGTCTTAACCTGCTCCACACATTCTCCATTAATGATCACTGGCTCCATATGAGGCCTAGGTCTCCTAAAGTCCACCACCATCTCCTTGGTCTTGGTGATATTGAGATGCAGGTAGTTTGAGTTGCACCATATCCATATCCATATCATAATTCCTTCCATTTTATAATCTTGGGTGAGGGAACTGCAATCAGTGAATACTGTGAAATCTGCCTGGATGACGTTGAGCTCAAGCCTATTTTGTCTGCAAGGCATGAGTTGCACGTGTGATGCTTACAGCTGTGTTAAGTGTATCACTGTGTGTTTAAGAGTGTGTTTTGCTAGAAGCTGTTGGTAGATTGAATGATTAATGAGACTAGTGTAGAGGGGTTTGGGACTTGAGTTGAATTCAATGACCAGCAGCATTTGTGCATTGCTTTACTAAGTTCAGGCTCTTTGGACCTGAACTGCGACCTAGACCTCCAGGCCGTCTGACCCTGCTGACCTTCGAGGCTTCCTGGCTCCCTGTGGGTACAGGATATCCATGTTATATTTTACCATTAGGCTTCAGATCCTTGAATTCCCTCTCATTGTGAACAGCATTGGATTACTCTTAATTTAAAGATGGCATACAAATATAATATGCTTATTATTAAAGGATGTTAAAAGAGAAGAAAATCAGCATAATGACTATTGATTCATTAGCTGGGTATGAGATTAGCCTGAGATATTTCAGGGTTTGTTTTGGGAAAAAAAAAGTTCTTTCAGATTTTTAATCCTTGCCTGCTCATCGTTAATTTATTTGAATACTTTCATTTTATTCACCAACAGATTCAGACTTAATCCCACCATTCCCCAATTGTCCCTAAACCATGTAGGCAGTTAAAGATGAACTCTATTATTGGTTCTGGAGTTGCATAGAGACCGAATTTTGTAACTTACTGCCTGTTACGCCACTGACAGGGCAGCAATGAAGGTCGTCCTCCTCTATCTGTCCTTGACCAATTTCTTAGTGGTGATCGGGGCTTTCTTCATCATGCCAGTAGCTTCCTCTCGGTCTCCATTACTGTCCACTGTGCAAGTCTCTGGTGGAGACTGAGGAGAACCTTTGCACACAGATGTAGAAGGATTCTTCATTGTTGTTTGTCTGTTTGAACTCTGCTGAACCCCTGAATCTGGGAGGGCCAGTGGACCATTCCTGGTCTGGTCTCTACCCTTGACCTCTTTGGGATTGGGTGACCCTATCATGAGCCAAAGCTGAAGGCCCTGACTCCAGCCAACATGGCTCTCCAGGTCACTGAGACAAGCAAGTCTCCAGCTTGGTGTCTTGGAGAAAAAATTTATAATGATGGCAGATTGTCTTCCCTGAAGAACATTAGCCAGCTGGGCTTTTGTATAACAATCTAGCCACTCGTATACATTTTCAAAACTCCCATTTTAATAAGTTACTTGAATCCATATTCATTACCTGCTGTATTAGGATTTGTACTCCTGACTCTGGATCAATGTCCAAGCCGGTCGAGCAGCTTTTTCTACTAATTCTTTTTTAATCCAGGTTCTGTTTATTTTGGCAAATGTGACCAAAACGCAGTGTGCTGCTTCCAACTACTGCTGTGAAATACAAATGTCTCCAATGAATATGATAACCTTGGACCAGAGTCTTTTAGATTTACAGTTAGGTTTTGTTGGGGTCGTCCACGCATGCTGTGCCTCAGCTGTCTACGTGATACACAAGCCAGGGCATTACGATATGGAGAGCTAGCTGGCCCATGTAACAGGCTTCCTCTCTCCATGCAGCTGATGAGTCCATAGGAGCAGCTGAGACTGATGCAGTTTGGCAGCAGTGGCATCACGGGGGTTGTTAGTCAGCATTGAATTCCACAGGAATGCTAGCTCCGGATTTTTCCATGAGGTTTACTCTCAAAGCCTCCCACCTGAGTGGGTATAGCTGCAAGGCAGCGGAGGTTTGAGATCAGAGTTTTCCTTCTCCTAGATGAGCTGCCAACCATGGCTGATGAGCCTTGTCTGCCTGAAGTGACTGGTTTTAAGGTGCCAGTAACCCACCTTTGCCCCTTCACCTGTCAGTGGAAATGGTTGTGCTGGGCTTGGGGGCAAAGCCACATGTGAAGGCTAGGAACTGGACATGGTTGTCAGAGGCTATTTGGGATGCATGCTTTTGGGAGCATTTAATAGGGAGTGGGAGCTTATCCCAACTACCACGCCTGCTGTAACAACCATAAGGAACCTGAATTTTATTGCATATACGAGACACAGATAAAATATTGCATATTAAAGGCCTTGAACATGTTTCATGGAAAGCAGTTTGTTCTATATCTTTATAATGGGCCCAAGTCCAAGAATCTACTTTGTTAGGAGGCGACTATTCTTATTCTTTGATTTACAGCCTTCAGTCATCCAGCCCTGTCTCTTAGGTGGAAATAACTTTTTACCTGTTCTTTACTTTTTGTTCCCCAAATAGGTTAATTTTCCTTGAGTCATTGCCCTTCATTTTGTGCATGAAGAATTTTTTTTCCTCCTGATTTTATTTCTGCATTTCTAATCTTATGTTTTTTTGTATAAACCTCAATAGATCTTTTGAAGCAGAAGTTCTTGTTATTATCAGGTAACTGACTACCTGATAACTATAAAAGCAGATTTTGAGTTATGTGTAAATTCAGATCAAACAAATGAAACATTAGATGTTAGCTACTTTAAAAAGTCAAGCTACTTTTTTTTTTGTGTCTTAACCAGTACTTCAGTGTGTTCTACAGTGATTATTACGTCTGTTCAAATGAGAGTCCTTTGCGTAATTTCTGCATTCGCTACCAGCTACCCGAGGAAGTACTTTGGTGATTTTGGTTCAGAAACTGGTTACTACCTGTCGCTGTTTTAGCGAATACAGACCCAGCTTTATGAACTGGGAGAGAGTATGCACATTGCTGTAGAGCAGCCTCCCCTGGTTTCTCCAGATTGCTCATTGCCATTCTTGGACTTGATGCAGTGCACTTGTAATATTGGCAGTGTCTGGTGTCTGAGGTGATCCTGTTCTATTTATGTTTGTTTGGAACATGAGCTGTTGAAAGTTCAGTCAGCTTTCCGAATAGGAAGAGCAATCGGGGTATAATTCCTTTGGGTATGTATAGAAAAGGCAAAGGTAAAACATCTGTGTAAAACTATGATTTTGATGTGAAAGCATGGGATTTCTCTTGTAATTGAAAATGCATTTAATTTAAACTACAGTGCATAATCATGGAAGAGGCTTCCTGCACAATAAGAGGATTACATTTGTAGATCTGAATGTGCACTTAGATTTGGAAACCTTGCACATTAGCAGTGTGTTACTTGGTTTTGAATTATACCGGAAATAAAATGTGTGTGTTTTAAAATAAATTGCCTGAAATTTGGTATTTACACTGGGAGGCCTGTTTTACAGCTTTGGCCATTATGTTATAAAACAAATGAAGCTCTGATTTAGCTTTCAATTGTAGGGCAGGTTAATGTTTAATGGATTCCGAAATGATGGCCTCAGTTTTCATTTGGATATAATAGATCCCCCTGGCATTTTATTGAAGCCTTTGCATCAGCAGAGTGGTGATAGGAATGGAAATCTTAAGAACTCCCGACAGATGATTTGTTTCACATATGCAGTCCTTGCTTTTTGATTTTGTTTTAAATTATTTTTCTGGAGGAGAGGATGTGCTATGTGCCTGAAGGCGTAGAAATTGGTTGGAGTAATTTATCTTGTGATCCAGGAGAAAAACTACAGCTGTCACATATTGATGGCCATTGTTTTGTCTTTTAAAGGACGTATGAGCCTCTGAACGGTGGCAGGGTTTGCCATGTGAGTTGTTTGTGGAGAGGAGGAGGACGGGGGAGATGAGCATGATTGAACTGAGAAGTAAAATAGGATGCTGTTTGACCGTTTACTCTAAGGCTTAAAGAATTCAATTTTGTATTCTGAACTTCGCAAATCCTGCAGGTTTTTCTGTATTCTGACTGCATTGAAATCTTTTATCCAAATTGGTAATTCTTTCATTTTGTCTCAAAAGAATTGTAACTCTTCCCTTGCTCACCTGTAAAGAGTAATTGGGCAGAGCCAGTGTGATTTTTTTTTAGAAAAGGGGAAACATGTTTAAGCATTTTTGGTGTCTTTTTAGTAAGTATCATGTATGGTGGATAGAGTGGAACTGGTGCATTCAAAAGGTTATTTAGTAAGGTGTCACATCAAAGACTGCTGTGGAAAATAAATGCTTGTACAGGAGATAATATATAGTATTGAAAAGAATACTGGGTAACTTGCAGGAAGTGGAATAAGCAAAGTGGACTTTTTGAGTTAACAAGGTCGAATAAATGGTGTGCCATTAGAATCAGTGCAGTACTTTTGACTTTACAATAATCGTAAGTGGCTTGGAAAAGGCACTGTACATATGGCTGCAAAGTTGGCTGATTGGACAGCAAGGTAGAAGAGCACTTTGAAAATAAGCTGGAAAGAGTCCACCAAGTAACACAGGTTAAATGATTGGAGAAAATGCCCCGTGGAGAAAGTGTGGAAAAACACTCGGGCAACTTTATTAGGTACACCTGTACACCTGCTCATTAATGCAAATATTTAATTAGCCAATCCATACAAACATGGTGAACCAGTTCAGCGGTTCAGTTGTTGATCAGAACAATAGACGGTAGGTGCAGGAGTAGGCCATTCGGCCTTCTAGCCAGTACTGCCATTCACTGTGATCATGGCTGATCATACACAATCAGTACCCCGTTCCTGCCCTCTCCCCATATCCCTTGACCCTGCTATCTATAAAAGCTTTATCTAACTCTCTCTTGAGTGCATCCAGAGACTTGGCCTCCACTGCCTTCTGGGGCAGAGCATTCCACATATCCTCCACTCTCTGGGTGAAAAAGTTTTTCCGCATCTCTGTTCTAAATGGCCTACCCCTTATTCTTAAACTGTGGCCTCTAGTTCTGGACTCACCCATCAGCGGGAACATGCTTCCTGCCTCCAGTGTGTCCAATCCCTTAATAATCTTAAATGTTTCAATCAGATCCCCTCTCATCCTTCTAAATTCCAGTGTATACAAGCCCAGTCGCTCCAATCTTTCAACATATGACAATCCTGCCATTCTGGGAATTAACCTTGTGAACCTACGCTGCACTCCCTCAATAGCAAGAATGTCCTTCCTCAAATTTGGAGACTAAAACTGCACACAATACTCCAGGTGGGGTCTCACCAGGGCCCTGTACAGCTGCAGAAGGACCTCTTTACTCCTATACTCAATTCCTGTTGTTATAAAGGCCAGCATGCCATTAGCTTTCTTCACTGCCTGCTGTACCTGCATGCTTGCTTTCATTGACTGATGTACAAGAACACCTAGATCTTGTTGTACTTCCCCTTTTCCTAACTTGACTCCATTTAGATAGTAATCAGCCTTCCTGTTCTTGCCACCAAAGTGGATAACCTCACATTTATCCACATTAAACTGCATCTGCCACGCATTTGCCCACTCATCCAACCTGTCCAAGTCACCCTGCATTCTCATAACTTCCTCCTGACATTTCATACTGCCACCCAGCTTTGTGCCATCAGCAAATTTGCTAATGTTACTTTTAATCCCTTCATCTAAATCATTAATGTATATTGTAAACAGCTGCGGTCCCAGCACTGAACCTTGCGGTACTCCACTGGTCACAGCCTGCCATTCCGAAAGGGACCCGTTAATCACTATTCTTTGTTTCCTGTCAGCTAGCCAATTTTCAATCCATGTCAGTACTCTGCCCCCAATACCATGTGCTCTAATTTTGCCCACTAATCTCCTATGTGGGACTTTATCAAAAGCTTTCTGGAAGTCCAGGTACACTACATCCACTGGCTCTCCCTTGTCCATTTTCATAGTTACATCCTCAAAAAACTCCAGAAGATTAGTCAAGCATGATTTTCCCTTCTTAAATCCATGCTGACTCAGACTGATCCTTCTACTGCTATCCAAATGTGTCGTAATTTCCTCTTTTATAATTGACTTCAGCATCTTTCCCACCACTGACGTCAGGCCTATAATCGGTCTATACTTCCCTGTTTTCTCTCTCCCTCCTTTCTTGAAAAGTGGGACAACATTAGCCACCCTCCAATCAGCAGGAACTGTTCCTGAATCTATAGAACATTGGAAAATGATTACCAATGTGTCCACGATTTCTAGAGCCACCTCTTTAAGTACCCTGGGATGCAGACCATCAGGTCCCGGGGACTTAGCAGCCTTCAGACTCAACAGTCTATCCAACACCGTTTCTTGCCTAATATAAATTTCCTTCAGTTCATCCTTTACCCTAGTTCCTTTGGCCACTATTACATTTGGGAGATTGTTTGTGTCTTCCCTAGTGAAGACAGATCCAAAGTGCCTGTTCAACTCGTCTGCCATTTCCTTGTTCCCCATAATAAATTCACCCGTTTCTGTCTTCAATGATCCAATTTTGGTCTTAACTATTTTTTTGCTATTCACATACCTAAAGAAGCTTTTACTATCCTCCTTTATATTCTTGGCTAGTTTACCTTCATACCTCATTTTGTCTTGGTGTATTGCCTTTTTTGTTATCTTCTGTTGCTCTTTAAAAGCTTCCCAGTCCTCCAGTTTCCCGCTCATCTTTGCTATGTTATACTTCTTCTCTTTTATTTTTATACTGTCCTTTACTTCCCTCATCAGCCACGGCCATCCATTACTCCCCTTAGGATCTTTCTTCCTCTTTGGAATGAACCGATCCTGCACCTTCTGCATTATTCCCAGAAATACCTGCCATTGTTGTTCCACTGTCTTCCCTGCTAGGGTATTGTTCCATTGAACTTTGGCCAGCTCCTCTCTCATAGCTCCATAGTTCCCTTTGTTCAACTGTAATACTGACACATCCGATTTTCCCTTCTCCTTCTCAAATTGTAGGTTAAAACATGGTCACTACCTCCTAATGGTTCCTTTATCTCGAGGTCCCTGATCAAATCCGGTTCATTGCACAACACTAAATCTAGAATTGCCTTCTCCCTGGTAGGCTTCAGTACCAGCTGTTCTAAGAATCCATCTCGGAGGCACTCCACAAACTCCCTTTCTTGGGGTCCAGTACCATTCTGATCCTCCCAGTCTACCTGCTTGTTGAAATCCCCCATGACAACCGTATCATTACCTTTGCGACATGCCAATTTTAACTCTTCATTCAACTTACACCCTACATCCAGACTGCTGTTTGGGGGCGTGTAGATAACTCCCATTAGGGTCTTTCTACCCTTTGAATTTCTCAGTTCTATCCATACTGATTCTACATCCCCAGATTCTATGTCCCCCCCTCACAAGGGACTGAATATCATTCCTCACCAACAGAGCCACCCCACCCCCTCTGCCAGTCAGTCTGTCCTTTCGATTAGATGTATATCCTTGAATATTCATTTCCCAGGCCCTGTCCGCTTGAAGCCATGTTTCTGTTATTCCCACAACATCGTACTTGCCAATTTCCAACTGAGCCTCAAGCTCATCTACTTTATTCCTTATACTTCGTGCATTCATATATAATACTTTTAATTCGTTACTCCCCTCTCCTTTCATATCAATTTCTATTTCACTTGGCCATACTGTATGATCTCTTCTTGAGCTTTCTACTCCATTGATCCTGTTGTCCTTTTTAACTTTTCTTATTTTCACTTTCCCTTTAACTCCATCCTTATATTTCCAGTTCATCCCCTCCCCCCCACTACTTAGTTTAAACACATCCGTGTTGCAGTGGCAAACCTGTCTGCCAGAATGCTGGTCCCCCCCTATTAAGGTGCAACCCGTCCCTTTTGTACAATTCATCCCCACCCCAAAACAGATCCCAGTGGTCCAAGAATGTAAATCCTTGCTTCCTGTACCAGTTCCTCAGCCACACATTCAGATCCATTATCTCTCTGTTCCTGCCCTCTCCAGCACGAGGAACTGGAAGCAAACCAGAGATAACCACCCTGGAAGTCCTGCTTTTCAGCCTTCTTCTGAGTTCTCTGAAGTCCCTCTGCAGAATGCCCTTCCTCTTCTTCCCGATGTCATTTGTGCCGACATGCACGACCACTTCCGGCTGTTCACCTTCACCCTTGAGGATTCCCTGCAATTGGTCCGTGATGTCCTGGATCCTTGCACCAGGGAGGCAACACACCATCCTTAAATCTCGCCTGTTGCCGCAGAAACCCCTTTCCGTACCTCTTACTATGGAGTCCCTTACTACCACGGCTCTTCCTGGTGTCTGACTCCTCGGCTCTGCTTCTGCACCAATTTTCGGCTCACAAATATCAAAATGAAGAAGAAATGTGATCTAATTAACTTTGACCATGGAATGGTTGGTGCCAGATGGAGTGGACTGAGTATCTCAGAAATTGCTAATCTGGGATTTTCATGCACTACAGCACCTGGAGCAGAGTCCTAACTTTTTTAATGCAATGGACTCCTACCATTCACTGAGGGGTCCGTGGACCCCAGTTTGGGAACCACTGCTGTTGAATTTACAGATAATGAAACCAAAAAATATCTAGTGAGCAGCAGTTCTGTGGGTGAACATGCCTTGTTAATGAGAGAGGTCAGAGGAGAATGGCTAGACTGGTTCAAGCTGCAGCAAAGACGACGCTAATTCAATTAACCACGTGTTACAACAGTGGTGTACAGGAGCATCTCTGAACACACCACAGGGCAAACGTTGAAGTGGATGGGCCACTCTGTGTGAAATTGTCTCTCTTACAGGAAGAGTAAAACAGATGTGTAAGTGGTGAGACATCGATGGTCTTAGCATACTGTAGTGCATGATTTACCAAAGTGTAGTATTCAGATATGGTAAGTAGTTGGAAAGTTGACTATGTTTTTCCTTATAGCTGGGAAATTGAAAACAAAAATGGGGACATAATTCTCTTATGGGGTATGGTAAGACCAGATCTGAATAGTATGCAGTGTATAGCAACACATATAAAATGCTGGAGGAACTCAGCAATCCAGGCAGCGTCTATGGAAAAGAGTAGACAGTTGAGGTTTTGGGCTGAGACCCTTCTTCAGGACTGAAAAGGAAGGGGGAAGGAGGCAGGCTAAGAAGATGAGGGGAGGGGAGGAAGAAGTACAAGGTGGCAGGTGATCGGTGAAACCAGGAGAGGGTAAGAGGGTGAAGTGAAGAGCTGGGAAGTTAATTGATGAAGGATATAAAGGGTTTTTCTTTTACAGGGTATTGATAAGACTAGATCTGAATAGTATTTAGTGTACAGGTCTCTTTATTTAATAAAGAATGTAAGTATTATTGGAAGCAGCTCAAAGAAGGTTTCCTGGTTTAATTCCTGGAATGGGTGAGTTGTCTGTAAAGGAAAGATTGGATACACAAGTTATGTGTCTGCTAGAGAGTATGGTTGACTTGACTGAACCATGCCTTGACAAAATGGATGCAGAGACATGAATTGAATTGACTTTATTACTAACATCTTTCATATACATGTGGAGTAAAAATGTTTACGTTATGTCTTCATCTAAATGTGCAATCATAGTAATTTATAATCATTTATAATAAATGGAACAGTCAACGTAACAGAAATACACTCAAATCAGAGTGAGTTAATCAGTCAGATGGCCTGGTGGAAGAAGCTGTCCCGGAGCCTGTTGGTCTTGGCTTTTATGCTGTGTTACTGTTTCCCAGATGGTTATATCTGTAAAAGTTTGTGGTTGGGGTGACTTGGGTCCCCAATAACCCTTCTGGCCTTTTTTACACACCTGTCTTTGTAAATGTCCTGAATAGTGGGAAGTTCGCATCTATAGATGTACTGGGCGGTCTGCACTACAGAATCTTGCGATTGAGGGAAGTACAGTTCCCATACCAGGAGTGATGCAGCCAGTCAGGATGCTCATATTGTGCCCCTGTAGAAAGTTCTTAGAATTTGGGGGCCATACCAAACTTCCTCAACTGTCTGAGGTGAAAGAGGTGCTGTTGTGCCTTTTTCACCACATAGCCAGTATGTATAGACCGCATGAGATCCTTGGTGATGTTTATGCTGAAGAACTTAAAGCTGTTCACCCTCTCAACCCCAGATCCATTGATGTCAATGGGGGTTAACCTGTCTCCATTCCTCCTGTAGTCCACAACCAGCTCCTTTGTTTTTGAAACATTGAGGGAGAGGTTGCTTTTTTGACATTGTGGCAGTTTGCACACACGGGACTTGAACTGCCATCGGGAGCTGCAGGCAGACACGCGGCCTGCTCGGGGTGGACCTTCTGTGGATGGTCTGATGTCACGTCCGCCCTGCTGCTCGCAGGGACCCATGGGAGGGGGGATTTAAGCGCGCGAGTTTGAATCAGTAAAGTTATTCGGAGTTCAGTTCTCTCTGCCTCCGTGTGTTCCTTTCGGCGCCTTGCGCGCCACTACGTTGGTGACCCCGACGTTCCAGACGGCATCTGGAACCAGCGACTCTGCAACCAGTCATGAATCCGAACAACTCGCACAGCACGGTCGCTCTGAAGCTTTCGACGTTCTGGGCCACTCAGCCCCACGTTTGGTTCGAGCAGGCTGAGGCCCAGTTCAGTATCAGAGACATTATGGCCGATGCAACGCGGTACTACTACATGGTCAGCGCACTCGACCAGGAGACGGCAGGCTGGATCATCGACTTCCTACGCCAGGCACCAACAGAGGACAGGTACACTAAGCTTAAGGCGCTCTTGATCCGTACCTTCGGACTTGACCACTGTGAACGGGCCGCGCGGCTCCTACACATGGACAGCCTGGGCGACTGCACGCCATCCGAGCTCATGAACGATATGCTGGCGCTCATGGACGGCCATAAGCCGTGCCTTTTATTTGAACAGTTGTTCTCCGAGCAAATGCCAGAGGATATTCGCCTCCTCCTCGCGAGTGAGGATTTCAGTGACCCGCGTGGGGTCGCAGCTAAAGCAGACGTCCTTTGGAAGAGCAAGCAACGTGGAGCAGCCTCCATGGGCCTAGCCACGATCACGCGCCCCAAAGCCCAGGCCCCGCAACTGAAGCCACCGAGACCCACGGGGGGAAAAGACGACAGTTCAGAACAATGGTGCTTCTCTCACCAAAGATGGGGCTCAGGCGCGCACCGCTGCCATCCGCCATGTGCTTTTCTGGGAAATGCCGGGGCCAGCCGTCGCTAATGGCTGTGACAGCTGGCCACTGAGACAGCCTCCTGTTCCTCTGGGACCGATGCACTGGGCGGCGCTTCCTGGTAGACACTGGGGCCGCAAATGGCACCAGTATTCGGACGTACGGCTTCCGAACTATCGCACTGCATTTCGGGTCCAGCCGTTTCACTTGTTTTTCACGTTGGCAGCGGTGTCACAGCCACTACTAGGGGCAGACTTCCTACGAGCCAAGTGCCTCCTGGTCAACTTGAAAGGCCGGCATTTTGTTCACGCTGAGACGTTCCAGACTTTCCGGCTCGGAGAAGCCAAGCTACCGGCCCTCCACCTGGATTCCGTGACCCTCTCGGGTAATGAATTCGCCAGAGTGTTGGCGGAATTTCCCTCCATAGTCACCCCAGTTCTCCACGGCCGATCCCAAGAACGGCGTGCAGCACCACATCCCCGCGCAAGGCCTGCCGCTGCACGCCCAAAGCTCGCAGGCTCCCACCCGACAAGCTCCACCTCACTAAGGAGGAGTTCCGTAAGATGGAAGAGATGGGAATCGTATGCCGCTCAGACAGCCCAAGGGCATCTCCGCTGCACATGGTGCCCAAGTCCGCAGGAGGATGGAGGCCCTGTGGAGACTACTAAAGGCTCAACGATGCCACAACCACCGACAGATACCCGGTACCCCACATCTGGGACTTCATGGTGAACCTGCATGGAGCGACCATCTTCTCCAAAATCGACCTGGTCAGGGGATACATTCAGATCCCAGTGCACCCCGACAACGTGCCCAAGACAGCCCTCATCACCCCGTTTGGCTTGTTCGAATTCCTGAGGATGCCTTTTGGTCTCAAGAATGCAGCCCAAACTTTCCAAAGGCTCATGGACTCGCTGGGACGCGGCCTAGATTTCATTTTAATTTACTTGGATGATATCCTGGTGGCCAGCAGTTCGCACCAAGAGCACGTGGCACATTTGCGCCAGCTCTGCCAACGGCTGAGCGACCACGGACTGGTAATCAATCCGGCGAAGTGCCAGTTTGGGCTGACGGAGATAGACTTCTTGGGCCACAGAGTCAACCAAGATGGCGCAGTTCCCCTACTGGACAAGGTCCAGGCCATCTCCCAGTTCCCCAAGCCCATCACGGTCAAGGGCCTGCAGGAGTTCCTGGGGACGGGCAACTTTTATCATTGGTTCGTGCCGCTGGCAGCCCGCATCATGCGACCCTTGTTCAGCCTGATGGCTGGCAAGGCCAAAGTGGCATGGGTCACAGAGTCCACGGAGGCGTTCGAGCAGACCAAGGAGATGCTGGCGAAGGCGGCCCTCCTAGTGCACCCGAGAGTCGATGTACCCACGGCACTCACAGTCGACACTTCTGACACGGCAGTTGGCGGAGTCCTGGAGTAGCTCGTCGAGGGCCAGTGGCGACCACTCGCTTTCTTCAGCCGGCACCTACGGCCACCAGAGGTGAAGTACAGCGCCTTCGATAGAGAGTTGCTAGCGCTCTACCTGGCTATCCGGCATTTCCGGTACTTCCTCGAGGGAAGGGAGTTCACCGTGCATACGGACCACAAGCCCTTCGCCTTCGCACTGGCCAAGGTATCGGACCCATGGTCGGCTCAGCAGCAGAGGCACCTGTCCTTTATTTCGGAATTCACCACGGACGTCCACCACATCGTAGGGAAGAACAACGTCGTTGCCGACACACTGTCTCGCCCCTGCCTCCATTCGGTAGGCATATCGTCCTCAGGAATAGACTACACAGCACTGGCGGAATCACAACGGTCGGACCCCGAGATTCCGGCTTACTGCACCGCCATTTCGGGGCTCCAGTTGGAGGACGTCTCCATCGGCCTGGCAGTGGATCGACTCCTGTGTGACATGTCTACCGGTAAACCCCGACCCGTGGTACCAGCAGCATGGAGGCGCCGGGTGTTCAACACGATGCACGACCTGGCCCACCCGTCCATCCGGGTGTTCGACATGCTGCACGACCTGGCCCACCCGTCCATCCGGGCGTCCATCAAGCTGGTAGCGGACAGATTCGTCTGGCATGGTTTGCGTAAACAGGTCGGACACTGGGCCAGGACCTGCGTACACTGCCAGACCGCCAAAGTCCAGCGGCACGTGAAGGCTCCCCTCCAGCAGTTCCAGCTGACGCACAGGAGGTTCCAACACATCCACGTGGGCATCGCTGGCCCCCTGCCAGACTCCCGGGGCAGCAGGTATATCTTTACCATGGTAGACAGGTTCACCAGATGGCCAGAAGCCGTACCGCTCGCAGACACGTCCACTGAGTCCTACGCCAGGACATTCATTGTCAACTGGATCGCCAGGTTCGGCCTCCCAATGGCCATCACCTCTGACAGAGGGGCGTAGTTCACGTCTGCTTTGTGGACAGCACTGGCGCAGCTCCTGGGCACCCAGCTGCATCACACCACAGCGTACCATCCCCAGTCCAACGGTTTGGTAGAGCGATTCCACCAGCATCTCAAGTTGGCCCTGATGGCGCACCTCAGGGGCCCCAACTGGACAGATGAGCTTCCCTGGGTCCTACTGGGCATCCGCACAGCCCGCAAGGAGGACCTGGGCACCTCCTCGGCGGAATTGGTCTACGACGCCCCCACTAACGGTCCCGGGCGAGTTCGTACCAGAGGCCTGAGGTTCGGATGAAACTCCAGCAGTGGTGCTGATGAGGCTGCGGGACAAGGTAGGGACTCTGGCACCGGTCCCAAACTCCAGGCATGGTCCCACGCCATCCTTCACCCCTAAAGACGTCCGAGACTGTGAGCATGTTTTTATTCGCAGGGGCATGCACAGGTCACCTCTACAGCGGCCGTACAAGGGACCCTTCAAGGTGATCCGGCACAACGGATCCACGTGTGTTATGGAGGTGGGTGGCCGGGAAGAGACTTTTACAGTGAACCGCCTCAAACCGGCGCACTTGGACATTGAGCAACCAGTGAGTGTTCCCGCACCTCGCCAGCGAGGCCAGCCACCCAGGCAAGCCACACGGACTGGGGGCTCCACTCCCCCGATGGACATTTCTGGGGGGTGGGGGGGGGGGGATGGTAAGACGGTCCATACACACGAGACTCGAACTGCCATCGGGAGCCGCAGGCAGACGCGCGGCCTGCTTGGGGCGGATCTTCCGGGGATGGTCTGACGTCATGTCCACCCTGCTGGTCGCAGGGACCCATGGGAGGGGGGATTTAAGCACGCAAGTTTGTATCAGTAAAGTCATTCCGAGTTCAGCTCTCTCTGCCTCCATGTGCTCCGTGCACTATGCTTTGCGTGCCACTACAACATCACTGTGTCAGGGTGATGACTTGTAGGCTGCCTCATTATGATTTGTGATTAGGCCAATCAGTGTAGTGTCATCAGCAAATTTAATTGGCAGATTGGGGTTTTGGGTGTCGACTCAGTCATGGGTATACAGAGAGTAAAGGAGGGGGATTAGTACACAGCCCTGAGGGGCAACTCTGTTGAGAGTCAGCGGGGCAGAGGTGAGGGAGCCCACTCCTACCACCTGCCAGTGATCTGCAGATGCTGAAATCTAGAGCAGAAGTACTAGCTTTGAGAGGAACTCAGTGAGACGGGCTGCATCTACTGTGGGAAATGGAGTTAATAATTCATCAAACCGTAGAGAGAATCAGATCAGTTTAAGAATAGTCACCCATTCAAGGCAGAAGTGAAGCAATTTTTTTGTGTGGATTGAGTCTGCTTCTACTGCTCTTTAATGCAATTAAATTTCCAGATGTCTTAAACAGTTTGAAGTCAAAGTGGATACATTCTTTGAGTGTAAGAGTGTGAAACTTGCTGGGAGTATGGAGATGAGGCTATAGTTAAATTAATCTTCTCATTAAATGGTGGCAGAGGCTTGAGGGACTGACTGGCTTACTGCTCAAAGTTTTCATGTAATTGGCAGAAGAACAAAAGCACCTGAGAAAAAAATTAATTTATGAAACAAGTTATTAAAATCTGGAAGGCACTACATGATAGTACTGGAGTGGATTTCATTTTAGCATCATTAAATGCTTAAAAGAAAAGAATTGATGGATTATGTGGAGAGGGTAGGGGAATGGGCAAAGATGGATGACTCTTGCACTTGCATTGAGTTAAAGTTAAAATGTAGTTTATAGACCAAAAGATGACTTTGTTCTCTGACGCATCCGAGTGATTTTCTAGGCGATTGGCAGAAGTGTTGATGATCAGCTGGGGTCATATATAGATCAGACTAAGGACGGACAGTGGATTGCTTTCTAGTGAAAGAAATGATGGTGACTTTCTTCTAAATGGATTGAAGTTGCATTTTTGAAATAATTGTAGATAAATGTTTGTGATGAGGGGAGTGTCCAGATGAGCCTTTATGTTGAAAGTTTAAAGTTTTTTCATTTAGAAGTTAAGGCTCAATTTTCTGCTTTCGGACCACTTGATATTCTGGCAAGAACTCTGCATATTTTGAGCCGTCTCCTCCACCCCCCGAAGTTTCCCTAAAACTCATCTGCATTTCATCAAAGTCAAAATCAGCATAAGCCTGGAGAACCATGCAGCTTTTTAATATATTTTTAAAAATTACACCTTATTTCTTAATTTTTATCAGAACAATGAAACATTTTAAATTATAATATCAGGCCGTCATTTGCAGTGATCCTAATTTAATAACTGAAATCTTCAAAAATATTTTCATTGGTGTACAGTGGTGAATTCCTTGGCAATTTTTTCAAAAAGTGCATTCAGAATACAACTACTGGTGGCCATATGCCAATATAACATTTGGAACCTTTTCAAAGTCCTTAAGTGATAGGTGAGAAGGTTTTGCATGGTTACAAGGTAGAATCTGAGGAGTGTTACAGGGAAATCCAGAAGGAGGGAGCACAGCTCAGAACAAAGGTTATCATTTGAGAGAATAGAGATGAAAACTTTAGAAACATTTGGTCAGTAGAGGATTGGGAGGTTAATGGAATAGACAGTAAAGTGGGCCTGAGGGCAGGACTTATTTAGTCTCAGTCTTACTAAATGATGGAGTGTTTTCTTAAATGAGTACAGCTAATAGCAACCTCAGTGAGGAATTCCTCCTGAGGGTGTGAGCAATATTGGGTTCAGATCTTCTTCTTGTGTTCTAAATCTTTTGAAGACTTAGGCAAGCTACCATAAACTTGGTTTTGCTGCAGAATCATTTATGCATAAAATTCTTGCAGATTGGCACTGATTAAGGAAATATGTGATATGATGAAAGATATTGTCCTAAACACTGAATTCGTTTCTCTCTTTTGATGTTGCCTGACCTGTTGAATATTTGCAGCATTTTCTCTCATTTTCAACATTGGGTGAATTGATCATAAGACACAGGAGCCCAGTTAGGCCACTTGGCTTATTGACTCTGCTCTGCCATTTCATCACAGCTGATCTGTTATCCCCATCAGCCCCATTCTCCTGCTTTCTCTCTGTACCCTTTGACATACTTACTAATCAAGAACCTATCAGCTTCTGCTTTAAAAGTAACCAATGACTTGGGCTCCACAGCAGACCATGGCAATGAATTCCACAGATCCACTATCCTCTGGCAAAAGAAATTCCTCACCTCTGTTCTAAAGAGGTATCCTTGTTTTCTGAGGCTGTACCCGCTGGTCCTAGACTCCTCCACTATAGAAAACATCCTCTCTACATTCACACTATCTAGGTCTTTCAATAATCAATAGGTTTCAATAAAAGCCCTCATACTGTTCTGAATTCTTCTTGGTCACAATTGAGCAGAAATCTAAGGCTGAAAAATATAATCTGAATGGAATTCTTCAAAATGTAATTTTATACTGTAAAGAGTAACAGCTGTAAAATATTTAGTGTTAGAAAACACTTGGCAGGAAAATTGGGTTATAATTGTTGTGATGTACCAGAGATAAAATGACAGTGGCTATTGTTTCAGTTCTTGAACCTTGGAGGAGTGTTGACATTTTTTTATTATAAGGAATTAGTTTCTTGAGTTATTTTTACAAGTAAGATGATTCTTCTTGGTGCCTACCCAACCTTCGATTTAATCTCTTTGTAATTAACCTAGCTTTTTTTTTGTATTCACCAAGTTAGTCAAGTTTGGGCAGACTATTATTGACGTAGTATTTGCTGAACGTGGATCATGCTGGCATGGATCCAGATTACACTGCAGCCAGACAAAGTAGAACCCTACCCTACATTGTAATGTACTTGCTGGTGTCCCAGCGGTAGATGTATTAATGTTGGCAGAATATTGACAGGAAAAGCAGCTTTTAATTTTCACTGTGCTGCTTACAATTATACTGCAGGGATGTGTCAAGTTGCAGTAATCTTGAATCTCCTATTCCACCCATTGTGGTGAACATGAGATAATAAATTCTGATGTCACAGGAAAAAATGTCTTTTTGTCGAAAACAATCTGAGCCTCGATTTTTTTTTACATGATCAGATGTCTTTGAAACAGAGATGAGCATGTAGTTGGGAACATGCAGCTTAGAGACATAATTATTAAACCAAATTCAAAAAAGATGATTAATAATAAAAAAAGAAAAATCTGGAAGTGCCAGAGGTCTGAAGTAAATGGAGAACGTGAAGGTATTCAGCAGCCCAGGTGGCATCTGCAAGGAGAGATGCTGTTAAAGTTTCAGGTTGATTGAAGTTGCAGGACTTGTGTGTTTGTTTTCTATCTGCTTGTATTCTATGTGGCATATTGATTCTGGTAGCGTGGATGAGGTCATGGTAAAAACCAAATGTTTAGCTAAGTATTCATGCTTTGTTCTGGGCATCTTAGAACTGGGAACTGCTGGGTGTCACATCTTTCATTGACCGCTTAATTACTTTGATTAATTTGAAATCGCTTAACTCCACATAACTTCTGCTAAGTCTGCTCAAGTACGTTTAATGTTGATAGTTTTAGGTTCGTTGCTTCAAGTTTATGTTTTGCTGGTCGATGATAAAGGATCGAATGCTTTTCTTCGATTTTTGAAACGTTATTATTGGAGTGATCGGAGGAAGCGTCATACAAGATAACTGCCTGTGTGGTCTCTAGCAGCATCATTGTTTGTTCGAGTTGCCGCTACAGAAGTTTCTGATGGAAGATAATTGATCTGAGATCAGTGGTTCTCTTTGTGCTGGAGAATGAGAAATGTTTGGTGATTTAAGTTAATAATTAACATGTAGAGGTGTGAATGGTTGGTCCAATCCAGCTGTTGCAGCTGGGGAAGTTGAATTTAAATAATTTAACAATTTAAGCAATTAAATCTCGAAAACAAAGTATCAGTAATGTCAACGTATACTTAAAAAGGGAAATCGGTCTTAACACACTTAGTGGAATTTGATGTGGCTGGAACAGAATAGATGAGGGAGAACCGGTTGATGTAGTGTATTTGAACTTCCAGAATGCTTTCTTTAAGGTAGTTGTCATATAAGATATTACTGTTCCAAATTAAAGCATGTCAGATTGAGATAAATGATTGGCAGGAGGGAAATAGGAGGAATAAATGTATTTCTTTGAGTGGCAAGCAGAGACTAGGGCTCCAGTTGTTCATGAAGTACAGTTAGACTGTAATCTGATATCCAGTCATTTGGAACTTCTCATCGTTTGGGAACTGGGCCACTCATTATTCTGGAGTGTGAGTGGGCGGACTGGAGCATGGATGGGGTATGTGGCCAGCAGGTGGGCCAGGAGTGCTTCTGGGGCTCGGGTCCACGGTGTTTGTTTGAGCTGAAATGTCCTGGTGGAAACACAACAGGTTCTACTTCCCAGTCTCATTAAGCTCGGCGGGTTCACTTAAAATTTTATTATACAGGTGTAACATGTAAGCAAAAGTAGAAGTGTGCTGAGGTACAAATAGGGGTATCATCCAGCAGACTGGAAAGATAGTTCTGAGGGCGCCAGCTTATCAGGGTTTGCAGGATATACGTGAGAGCCGCATAGCAGCTGCAAACTCAGTAGCTACATTCTGTTAGTCACAAGACTGGAAACAGGCCCTTCAGCCCATCTCATCCATGCTGAAACCACTTAAACTGCTTACTCCTATCGACCTGCACTGGGACCATGGCCCTCCATACGCCAACTATCAACGCACATATCCAAACTTCTCTTAAATGTTAGAATAGAGCTCCCATGCACCATTCTTTTTGCTGGTGGCTCAGTCCACATTCTCAACCCTCTGACTGAAGGTGTTTCCCCTCATGTTACCCTTAAACCTCTCACCTTTCACCCTTAACGCATGATTTCTGGTTGTAGTCCCACCTAACCTCAGTGGAAAAAGCCTGCTTGTATTTACCTTATCTATAGCCCTCATAATTTTGCAAACCTCTATCAAATCTACCCTCAATCTTCTCCGTTCTAAAGAATACAGTCCTAGCCTATTTAATCTTTCCTTATAACTCAGGTCCTCCAGACCCAGCAACATCCTTGTAAATCTTCTCTGTGCTCTTTCACCCTTGTTTTCATTTTTCCTGTAGGTAGGTGACCAAAACTGCACATAATACTCCAAATTAGGCTTCACCAGTGTCTTGTACAACTTCAACATAACATCCCATCTCCTATACTCAAGATTTACGTATGGCAGCCTATGTGTCAAAAGCTTTCTTTGTGACTCTATCTACCTGTAACGTCACTTTCAAGAAATTTCAGTGCCCTACAGTTCACTGTGTAAGACCTACCCTGGTTGGTCCTACCGAAGTACAAAACCTCACACTCGACTGCATTAAATTCCATCTGCCATTTTCCAGCCTATTTTTCCAGCTGATGCAGAGCCCTCTCTCTGCAAGCCATGATAGCCTTCCTCTTTGTCCACTGCAGCCTCAATCTTGGTGTCATCAGCAAATTTGCTGTTCTGTAACTACTTTAAGTTTCATCTTTCAGATTTTTGTTTCAAAGTAAGTATGCAACAGAAGTTTAATTGTTTTCTTCTTATAAAGGGAAGATGTAGTCTTCACAAACAAAAACCTGTTCACTGAAAGAAAACTAGCCGAGAATGTCGTCAACAGAGGACGCCATTTGTCCCGAGGTTCACAATGGCTTTCAGCATTGCAGCTAGTCAGAATTATGTTTATCATCACTGACAAGTCATGAAATGTGTTGTTCCACTCCTTTCCCTTTGTACCCTGCAATTGTTTTCCTGTCAAATACTGATCCAGCTCCTTTTTAAAAGCTTCCCCCCCACCCCTTACTTAACCTGCCAAACAGCACTTTGCAGGGGCTAATCAGTTTTGATTTAGTTTCTCCTCTTGTCACACGGGTTACCTTAAAAATCTTTGTGACTACTCTTTCAGGAAGTATGAAGTCTTGCTGACCACTGTTCCAAATGAGGATCTTCAACCTGAAACACTATCATATGTTTTTTCTGCGAATAGTCCTTGAATATTTTCCTGCAACATCAGTTTTTATTTCAAATTTTCAGCATCTCTAGTTCTTGATTTTTGTTTATTATGGCCATTGGGAGGATTTGAACCACGCGGCAACAAAATTAATCAAATCAGTTTGTGTGATGCTATTACAGCTCAGGGTGTCAAAGAATTTGTAGTTCAATTCCAGTGTAATCTGTGAGGAGTCTGTATGTCCCTCCCTGTGAAACTGTGGGTTTCCTCCGGGAGCTCGGGTTTCTTCCCACAGTCCAAAGACGTGCTGGTCAGTAGGTTAATTGGTCATTGTAAATTGTCCTGGGGTTAAATAGGTGGGTTGCTGGATGGTGTGGCTTGTTGGGCCGTGAGGGCTTTTCCCACACGCTATCTCTAAATAAATAACATTAATACTTTTGCTGACCCCTCTGACCCTGCTTTGTATCCCCGTCTTTGAGAAGCTTCTTACAACTTCACCCTTTTTATTAAATCTCTGATTATCTAAGCTAACATCTTGTGACTCAGCTAAATCTTGTTTAGTTTCCTGATGTTAAAGGTGCTATATAACGTCAAGTTGCTGATGCTAATTTTAGCTGGGAGGCTGACATAACAGCCATTTATTTGTGAATATCAGCTGTAATCAGGAACCAAATGCAGCTTCGTGTTTTGTTTTGGAGGAAGAATAACGTTGATAATTTAACACTAAACCCCCAAGGTCCTTAATTCTTCGGAGCGAACGTGATGCTGCCTTGCATGGTGACGATGGCTGAGGTACATTTAATGAATACAGTACAGCTCTAGTTATGTTGCAGGGCATCACACAATGCATTCTAGTCAGGAACTTCTGCGGCAGTATGAAGTGTGAATCTTCTAATAAGTGCGGGCCACTGGAAAGAATAGCCCGAGGGAATGTATTGCATCTTAGTTTTATTACTTACTTGTTAAAATCTGTTAAGCACTGCGATCTCCTGAGTGACTCCATAAATGGATCAGATCTGCAGAAACAAACGGCTCTCTGGCAACCGTAACGTTGAAGGAGAAATGCACAGAGCAAGTTTTCTGAGACATGCTCTTAAGGAATTAAAATGGTTTGAGAAGGGCAGCCCATGCATTCACTGAGTGGACTGCACTGCCTTTGCATGATTGATGTGTGCAGTTCATAGAATAAGCCCTGGTCTGGAGGCGTGCCCTGATTTTAAAATTAAAATGAAAGGTCTTTTTTGAAGCCAACATGATGTCAACAATTGATGAAGATGACTGGGTAATTTTAATTTTGTTTCTCACTTTACACCAGTTCATCAATAACGTGGAACCAAAATCAAATTGCTGTTTGAGGAAATTGTTTTCAGAGATTTGTAATAATTGCCATTTGCTACTTGGAATTGTAAGGATTTTTGGAGATGACTTTTTGAGCCCAAACCATTTTATTTAGGTCCGTGTTTGATGGCTTTGGGAGTTCCTTTTAATGTTTGTTATGATTCACTTAATGTAACTTTGAAATTTTCTGCACCCTCGCTGCCCTTTTGCACATTAAAAAAAAACTGGAATTAATGATGCATAATGACCACACAAGCATTTTGTGAAAGTCCTGTTTTTAAAGAAAAATTGTGTTGAGGTATGCAACTGTAATGGATATCATGCTCAAAAATATATTTGCCAATTGATATGTGCACAGTCAAGGGATCTTGCATGCTGACTTTAAATACTTGAATTGACTTGGTCTGTAACCTGTTTTAGCTGATTTGAAAGTGATTATGCTAACACTGCTGGAGTGTCAATCGGATTACTGATGTTGGAGGCCTAATTAAGATTGTCACTTGAACCTTCATGTGGTGTATCACCTTGGGAGCATGCTAGAGGCTTATTTGACTTGTAAAACTGATCACCTATTGGTAATGTAATTTTCCTTCATTTTAGCCTGACTGCTAAAATCCTGCAGTTGAGAACCATCATTATTTATCAAATGATCTTTAATTGGATTGCACATGGGAAGCTGCAGAAACTGAATTAAAGACAGAAGTTATAGAAAACAATGTTGATTAGATGGTAATGAGATTAACTATATTACTAAATTGCCCAACAAATCTAATAGGCTAAGTAACTGCTGTTTATAATATAATTGATCATAATGGTCATAAAAACTATTTATAATATGGAGCAATTACATACTTAAGTGGCAGTGAAAAGATTTGAATACTTCTATTAGTGAAAATAAAAGGTATTTTTATAGGCTTTGTTGAAAATTCTTGTGTCAATGAGGCAGAATAAGATGGGGCAGTATAGTGGCTAAGTTGCTGGATTTATAATGCAGACACAGGCCTTAATATTCCAGGTGATGATAACTCTGCCATGAGACAAAACAACTTGAAAAGTTGATTGCCGTAAAAATACAAGTTCGTGGCATCATTGGGCAGAACTGAAATTGACTGAAGCCAGTAAAGGGCAGTCCATCATGAGCCTGAGGTCAGATAATGCTGGCACTCGTCTCCTCCTCAACTTTGAAAATCACCGTCAGTGCAGAGTAGAGCAATTGGACGCAGTGAGCATCTGGACCCCCTGGCTTGCACTTGTAATAGAAACATAAGTCCATTTATTTTTATGGGAATTATGAACATTTTTGAAAGCCCAAGGTGCTGGAGTTATTTCATGCTGGCGTTGTTAATTATTTGTTAGCATTTTATGATTTAATTAGATGTTTAAATGTTATTTTAGCAATTTTAACGTTTCAGTTATTGAATTCAATTTGAATACTTTTTAGATATCTTAAAAATGAGAGCCAATTTAAAAATAGTTCTACAACTCTTTGATATCTGTGACTTATTCTAGTCATGGCTTGCTCCTCTTTGGTTGTTCTGGGATCTCCTACTAATGGAACCATTCTCTCTATCCAGGTCCTTTGGTATCTGGGCAGGTTTCAGTAAGAAACCTCACCCTCATGCCTTCCCCTTGCAAACTTCAAAACCCAAATGAGTACAGGCCCAGAGGCATCAAACACTCGACAAATCCAGCCAGCGTGACCTGGCCTACTGAAGTAATGAAGGTTTGCCCTGCTCATCTGTCCTGGCCTATATGTGGCAGCAGCCCCATGCAACACAGTGGGAGTCTTGTAGCCAGCCTTTTGACTGTACTAATTTTTATGTTGTCACTTCCAGGGAATTATAAACCTTGAATCCCTGTAGTCTCTCCGTTCACCAGCATTTCTTTTCACACAACATTTACTATATGTTTATGCCCTACCTGTATGTGATCTTCACAAATGAGTAATTTTGCACTTGTCAACATAACATTTCTTCTGCCAGTATCTTCTCATCTGATCTGTAACCTGCTGTAGCCTTGAGCAATCTTCCTTGCTATCCAAAACGCAACGGGTTTTCATGTCATCCGCACACTTACTACATTCACATACAAGTCATTAACGTGATGGAGGGAAAGGAGCAGTCAGAGACCTTGGATTAAGGTTCTTGGCCTGAAACATTGACTGTTTATTTCCCTCCATACATGCTGCCTGATTAGCTGAGTTCCTCCAGCTTTTTGTATGTTGCTCAAGATTTCCAGTATCTACAGATTGTCAAGCCATGAATATAGGTCATTAAAATATATCACAAGCAGCAAGGTCCTAGCTTTAATCCCTGTGGTATATCACTGGCTACAAACTTCTGAAGAGGAATGTACCTTTCCTTCACTATCTCTACCTCCTATCATTAAACCAATTTTGGATCCAATTAACTAGCTCACCATTTGAGTGTCTTAATATTCTGGCCAGCCTACCATGCAGGAACTTGTCAAGTGTCTTAGTAAAGTTCATGTCAACAACATCTACTGTCTGCCTTCATCATTTTCCTTTGTTATCTCCTTAAAAAAAAAATCAGTCAACTTCATGACATAAGATTTCTCCTGCAGAAAGGTATGCTGCCTGTCCCTGCTCAGCCTCCACCTTCCCAACTGTACATAAATCCTGTCCCTCAGAGTTGTCTCCAAGAAAGTCCCTACTGCTAATGTAAGCCTCTCTGGTCTGTGATGACCCAATTTTCCATGATTGGACCTTCTACTTTGTCATTCCAATGATTACTAATCTTACCATCTTTGTCTTTCACCCCACTGGAACATCCTGACCCCGAACACTCAGTAAATGTCTTTAAAAAGGCTCCCATTTGTCAGATGTCTCTTGACCCTGAAGCAACTGCTCCCGACCTGCTTTCACGAGGTCCTCTCCTATGGTGTTGAAAGCAGCCTTCTCTCAATTTCAGATCCTAGCTTGAGAACAAACCTAATCCCTTTCCGTAACTAAGTTGAAACTTGCAGGGCCATGGTGACTTGAGGAATAATGAATTGTGGAAGGTCGGGTACTTTTCGTAGAGTGAGCTTTCGAGAAACTTATTTCATGGGTGTTTCAGCAGTCACTGTGAGCACCTTCTGATGGGTGAAACACCCTCTCCCAGAAAGCCTTTGCTCCTATCCTGGCAGATACTGTCTTAGTGGATACTTGTATGCTTCATCCATGTTGGGTGCATGTGTGACTGTGTGAGAGAACGTTAAACAGCGGATGTTACACTGCTGTTGCAGCCTCCGTGACCTAACTGGTGATATTTTTTGCAGTTGTACGCAGGGTGTGTGTTGTGTCTCCTATTCGCTAGTACTTTAGGTAATCTCTTGGGGTGTGCAGAAGGAGTAGGGTAAAATGTTTTAAGAAGTATTTAATACTGAGTCCTGATGCAGGGTTTCAACCTGGGACATTGACAGTTCCTCTCTTGTCACAGATTGTATTTGACCTACTCAGTTTCTCCCGCAGGTTGTTTGTTGCTCCAGATTCCAACATCTGCAGTCCCTTGAATATTTACTGCTGATGTTCACGTTTCTTTCTAAATGGCCCACTTTTTTTTTCTAAAATAGTTTTGCAAGTCATTATTTGACGTTGGTAGCGGTTCTTATGATTGACTATAAATGTAAGTAGGCATGTAAAATTGATCAAGCAGTGACTATTTTTATTTCTAATGACTTGAACCATTATTTTGCTTCAGTTATGAATATAAATAAAGAATTGGATAGATTTATGATTAATAGAATAGTATCAGGTCTGTGCAGATGTAGAGTAGGAAAATGTGATTGATGAGCGTTTAGCAAAGTACTGATCAGTCATACTGATTTGTGTCCTCTTTGTAAATACAATCTGGTTACAAGTGTCAGTCACGAGGCCGGCACAGTGGGGTAGCAGTGTGTGCTGCTTGCTGACCTCCGATGCCATCATGTAGAGATTGCATGTTCTCCTTGTGATCACGTGGGCTTCTTCCAGCTCTGAATCCCCAAAAAAGTGTGTTCACAAGTGGATAAGCCATTGAAAATTACCTCTCAGTGCAGGCTAATGACAAAAGTTATCAAAGGGAAGTTTCTGGACATGAGAATGAGGGAATATTTTGCATGTACATAAAGAAATAAAGAGATGGATTGTTCTTCAGGAGCTAGCATGAACCTGAGGGTCTGAATGGCCTTCTGTGTTACTGTAAATATAAAGCAGGATAACAAATTGGCATTTATACATCAGTATATCCTCAACAAGTAACCAGATAAATTCAGACTATTCACCTTGACCAAAATTTTCTGGCTTTGTTTTGCTGATTTAGTGAGTGAAAAGCCTCCACTCTTAGCCCTTCAGCTTTGCAACTGATATCCTAAAGTATTCTGCATGTAAATGTACATATTTAATAATCTATTTACAGCAGTCTCTTGTGTAATATCGTCCCTTCTGCCTACATGATAGAAATTTCAAGGTATTCTATTGTGGTTGTTTGGAAATTTGTCAGAGAAGAATGTGATCACAGGTCTTTGTGAGTATTTTCATTAAATTGTGATTGCCTTTTTGTTATGCTGCATTTGTTTCTGGAACAATAGGCATCTGAAAACTATTCTGGTGATTTAGCCGAGTACATATGCTACCCAACTATGGAAATGATTCTACAACAGGGGTTCACAATTTTTTTCTTAATGTCATGGAACCCTACCATTAACCGAGGGGTCCATGGACTCTAGGTTGGGAACCCATGTGAATCTACAGTGAAGGAGATTTTAGAGTTGACTTCTACTCTCTGCATTACTCTAATTTGGGTTTCCAATGAAGTGCCAATTTTGGTTAATCTTGTGCTTGCTGGGCAGAGGCAAGCATAGAAAAAAATTATTCAGCTTTCTTGTTGGCAAGTGTTTGGTATAACTACTGTGATTATAGGATTCAGCTCAACCGTGTGAGGTCTATACAACCAAATAGCCTGCCTACATGTGGTACTTATTGATTCTTACAAGTGTAGAATGGCTACTGCAGATATATGATAGAGGAAAAATAGTATGTAAATGGTAGGGAATATGGAAGGAAAGCTGAGTATTAATCACCATGAAAAAGAATGAACAATCATAGCTCCAAGGGTGGCTGTTCCTAATACCAGAGCACCCTTTTTAAATGAGTGGAGGAAAGTTTAAAGATGTCAGAGATAGATTCTTTTATTAAACAGTGGTGGGTACCTGGAATGTACTGGGGGCAGATACTTAGCTTCACTGTAATATCAAAGAAATGTGTACAATGTACACATCCTGAAATTCTTCACAGACATTAGGGGTATTTAAGAGACTCATAGGTACAGGTATTGATGAAAGAAAAATGAGGGTTTTATGCTATGTAGGTGGTGTTGGGCTTGAAATTCTGCCCTGTGTTCGTTTAGGAAGAGAGACAACTTACACCGGAATATTACAAAACGTGGCTTTATTGCAGAATTCGTAACTGGCACAGTGAATCCACGGAGTCGCTGGAGAAGGCGTTCTGTTTTCCCCTTACAATCTGCTCTTATTTATACCCCTTTTCCCCCCAGCACAACCCCGCTACATATTAGGTAATATCGGGCACTTGTGTCCATCTTATTGGCCCGCAGCCATATACTCACGAGTTACCTGTTTCTTTTGTTTACTGAATCACGTGACACTAGTAGTTTCGGTGTAGCGGGGTCCCCAGTTTCGCTCCCCCCTCCCTCGCATTCCGGCCTCCTAACATTATGTGTGTTACGTGAGCCACTCCTGACCTGTAATGGCAGTCTCGAATTAACCCCAACACTCCCTCCCTTGGCCTCCCAGAGGCCACATCCCCACATCCCTTACAATCTTTTCTGCGGCTGCCGGGATCAGGCAGGGAGGTGAGCGTCCCCCGGCACTCTTTGGCGTGTCCTCCCTATTTGCTTATCCTGATTTGTCCGACCTAGGGTCACAAAATATGGGTAGGGGTTCCCTAAACATCCGCAATTTTTACAAGTAGCATGCAACATTTCAGAAAACTTATTCAATAACAAATTCACAATCCCCCCCTTGCCATGGTCCATTTCAGTCCGTGTCCTCCCATAGCGCGTCCGCTTTCCGGGAGGGCCGTGTCCTCCCCTTCCACCGGGAACAAGGGTGCCTGGTACGCCGGTGGAGGTCCATTCTTTCCAGTCAAGGCTCGATCTATAGTCCGGATGACTAGGGTCCTAATACAGGGTATGCAACAACAACCACACGTGATAAAGATAGCAATTGAAATAGACAGTCCTAGAGCCGACTGTCCCAGAAACGCTCCCCACTTGCCAGAGGTCTTATTTAGCCAGTAGAAAATGATGCCAGTTATTGTCCCCCTCCCTTCTTGCCTTTTAATGCCCTGTTGGAGACCTCGGTGACAGGGTATGGACCATGCCACCGTTTTCTGTTCCAGGTGAGCTTCCCCGGGCCTCGGAGGAACACTTCCACTCCTACCTTGATGGTGTCCGACCCCTGCGGCTGCTCACTGTTAGATTATTGAACTCGCACAGTTATCAATTTTACCATATTTCTAAAAACTCTCATATACTCTGTTACTCAACACACCAATGTCTGAGTTTTGGTAACTCGAAATTGAAGTGCTCCATGGCTCCCTAGTACACAGAGAGGATCAAATGTGGGACGGTCGCCTTTCAAAACCTGACCTTCGCGTGGGAGATTTCTCCTCTTAACAACCAGTCTAAGGTAGGCGCCGTCATTATCCCTGTGTACTACGGTGTCCGCAACACTTTTCTCCTCACTCCTGAGACTTTTATGCCCATCGTGGGCGGCGGGTACCCTCACTCAGAAGACTTTTCCACGGGCGGAGAATTTTCCTAAAAACAGATAAGAGTTAGTACTTACCAGTCACGATTCTGCACCGGGAATGATCTCTCCCAGGGTAATTTGGGGTTGGTGAGGATCCGTCAGCAGACAAGATCTAACTCAGTGATTTAACTACCTAGTGGAAGTCTTCGATATAACAGGCACTTCCTGACCTTAGTCGAGCTTGCGGCCGCAAGTTGTCTGCTGTCGGACCCGCCAGCCTGTGTTGTCTCTCCCTCCCCACGTCGGGGTCACCAAATGTTGGGCTTGAAATTCTGCCCTGTGTTCGTTTAGGAAGAGAGACAACTTACACCGGAATATTACAAAACGTGGCTTTATTGCAGAATTCGTAACTGGCACAGCGAATCCACGGAGTCGCTGGAGAAGGCGTTCTGTTTTCCCCTTACAATCTGCTCTTATTTATACCCCTTTTCCCCCCAGCACAACCCCGCTACATATTAGGTAATATCGGGCACTTGTGTCCATCTTATTGGCCCGCAGCCATATGCTCATGAGTTACCTGTTTCTTTTGTTTACTGAATCACGTGACACTAGTAGTTTCGGTGTAGCGGGGTCCCCAGTTTCGCTCCCCCCTCCCTCGCATTCCGGCCTCCTAACATTATGTGTGTTACGTGAGCCACTCCTGACCTGTAATGGCAGTCTCGAATTAACCCCAACACTAGGTGGGAAGGGTTAGGTTAATTGTGGAGTAGGTCAAAAGGCTGGCACAACAACATGGGCAAAAGGGCCTGTACTATGCTGTATGTTCTAAATTCAGAGTGGGTGATTACTTTATACAACACATTTCTGTTCTGCAAAAGAACATTTTCAATGCAAACACTGAATTTAAGAAAAACAGTGCAGCGGTTTAAATAAGATATTAGGTGCTCTAAGATACATTATTTATTATTTAGTTGAACAGTTTTAATGGTGAGTACGAAAGCTTTGGAAAGGGTGCAAGTTTAAACATGGGCCATATTACCATTTACATTGCACAGTTTATAAATGTTTATCCTTCTGAACTTGTAATCTTATCAATGTTTGCTGACCTGAGGCTGAAGGTAAGGTGTAGCACAAGTGGATCATGATAAACAGCTGCTGCTATGGCAGACCTCTTGGGGTGCATTTGAGATTTTCTAAGTATAATATCTGTGAGATTTAGCTTTGCCACTGGCTGAAGGGATATTTGTTTTCCTGTTACTGTCCTAATATTTTTACTGAGCTACTTTCTTCAGGGACCAACTGAGTGCCTGCTGCTCCCCACATTCGGTGAGGGGGGGAAGTTAAATTTAATTTTCAATTATTAAATAAAGCACGTGCTCTCGGGAACGTGTAACTGACAAGGAGACGGTGTAAGTCTAGCATCATCTTATTGCTTTGATAATTGGAATCATTTTATTCCCCAGTGGGCAGACAGTGGGAATTCCCTGTGTGTGATTTGGACGTCTCCTACTATAGTTAGGATAGATACAAAACCAGTGGACACCTTCGTAGCAAAATTTGACAGAATAATTTAGGAGCTGAGCCAGGATTTGACTTATTGGACCACCGGGGAGCTTTTTAAAACTCCGTTCAGTATTTCCTTTGTTCTAATAGAGGAATGTAACCAAATGTTATGGCTCAAAACACCTTTGTGACTGTTCATTGCACCCTGAAGCACTGTGTGGTCAGCAACGTTCCATTGCTGGGTTGGGAATTGTACGGCTGGATTATGGCAATGCTTGTCAATATTTGTGCAAATTGAAAGCTGCTTTTTTGTTAACATAAATTTCAATTTACAATGGCAGCCGTCTGAGAAGCAAACTGAATAATGTATGATTTTTCTTTAGCTGTGATTTTTTTTTGCTTTGTAAATCCTCCAGCAGTGGAAAGGAAAATGTTTCCGAAACCATGTAGTGAATATGGATGGCTGGGTGGTTTTGTCTGGGGACATGAGGCACTGCAGATGCAGAAACCGGAGCAATGAGACAAACTACTGGGCAAGTTGTGCGGGTCGGGGAGGATCTATGGAGGCAAAGATCGGTTGATAGTTCAGGTCAAGACCTCTGCCTCAGGATAGAGTGTGGAGAGAAGGTGGCTGGTATAGGAAGTGAAAGGGAGATTTGAGTCGAGGGTTGGTAGGTGATAGGTGGAACCAGATAAGAGAAAGATGATCTCATTCCAAAGGCACATGGTTTAAATCTTCTCTTTGACGGGAGTTCAGTGAAACCCTCTCTCACTGCTCCCCATAAATAATTTCTTCCGCCCTTCAACTTTTCGATCACATTTTGACCCAGACCCGTTACTACAGACATGTATCCTTCCTTGGAACATGTCTCCATTCTCCAGCTGTGTATCCCTTTTGCCAATCACCTTTCCACCTCTTAGCCTCAGCCCTCCCCCCTCCTGTCTTCTATCATTTCAGATTTCCTCCCCTCCCCCCCCCCGCTTTCAAATCTCTTACTATCTTTTTCAGTTAGTCCTGACGAAGGGTCTCGGCCCGAAACGTCGACAGTGCTTCTTCCTATAGATGCTGCCTGGCCTGCTGTGTTCCACCAGCATTTTGAGTGTGTTGCTTGAATTTCCAGCATCTGTAGATTTCCTCGTGTTTGGGTTAGGGTTAGCAAGTTGTAGGCAAGCTTATATGGGTGTTGGCAGCATGGTGATTCTTGTAGGCTGATCCCAGCACTACTTCAGACTGAGTTGGTCATTAACTCAAACTCACTCTGTTTCAGTGTACAGTACTGTGCAAAATTGTTAGGCACATACAGCTGAAGTGCTTCTCACTTCTGCACAGTACTGTGCTAATTTTATGTATTGCACTGCCTCAAAAAAAAGTTAAATTTCATGCGATATGTGAGTGATGATAAACCTGATTCTGATATGGGTCTCTATCGTGGACTGAAAGTGGGAAGGGAGAATCATGATTGGGAGAAGGGGAAGATAGAGGGGAGAGGGTGGGAAGCACCAGAGAGACCTTCTGTAATGATCAGTAAACCAATTGATGGAGTCAAATGACCTTGCCTGGTGTCTCAGGGCTGGGTGTGTCCCCCTGCTCCTGACACTCCTCCTCTGCCATCTGTCCCACACCCCTCCCCATGGTGCTCCACCCTTGCCCTTCCCAATATTCTTTACTCCCACCAGATTTACAAACTTGCCCTCTGCTCCACGTTGACAAATAAGAGTGTTGTACAGAAGTCTGAGGCACCACAGCTATAAATGCATGCCAAAGACTTCTGCACAGTACTGTACATATGAAAAATAAAGCTGATCATTTGCAGCCCCCTGCCCCTACCTGCCTGAATGTGGCCAGATTTGTATCCCTCATCTGTTTCTACCATTCGCCAACCGCCCGCCTCGAGATGCCCCTCTCTACTTTTCCTCATGTGCCACTTCCCCCTCCTCTGCTACTGGGCTTCGCCTCGTCATTGCCCCCTCACCTGCTTCCATCTGTAACTTATCACCCCTTGTCTTATTCCCCCTCTCTTGTCTCTTTATGTAGGTTATCTTCCCTCTTCATGCTTAGCCCTGATGCAGGGTCTCGACCCAAGATATTATCCAGCCTTTTGTCTCCACAGACGCTGCTTGACCTGTTGCGTTGCTCCAGTAGTTTGCTTTTTTCTCCCCCCCCCCCCCCCCCACTGTTGATTTGATTTGTTGTTTAAGTTTGGCTCCTGTGAAGCTGAACTGGATGCTAAATTCCCAGTATTATTCAAATTTGCAGTGAGCTGGTCGCTGGCCTCCTGGGTGCCTGATTGTTTGATCCCAGCACTATTAGAAGCTGAGAATAATCCTTCACAGCAAGTGCAGATTTCTCTGCTTCAATGAACAAGAGAAGCCTCAGTCTGAAAAATGAACACATTGGCTGAGTGTTGTAAAGGATGGGGAAGGAGGAGGGAGACGCTAATACAATTATCAGTGGGGAATCTGCTTAAAGATAATTCCTCCTGGATTTGGAAACTGTGCTTTATTGCAAATTGCACACTGTTTGGCATTCCCAGGAATCCTCATAAACTTCGACATTGTTCGTGATTCTATTCTTTAAAAAAAAACATCTCTCGACCAAGTCTGATTTAGTTGAAAGCCTAGGCTTCCCAACAACATCAAAAGCTCACAGAGAGGTGCTGGAGGATTAGTTGATTTCAGCATTCCTAAAAAGGCAGGTACATTTCACCCATGGTAAGCAGACTACCATGTAAAAATACCTCTCACTTCTTTGAATACAGCGAGGCTATTCAATATGATGGCTGGTCTTCCCCAGGCCTCAACTCCTCTGCCTTGCCAATGCCTGTAATTCCTGATCTTTCAAAAATGCCTATGTTGCTTTTTTTTCAATGCCCTCAATGATCTAGCTGTTACACCCCTTTGGGACAGAAAATTCTGGAGATTCACCACCCTCTGTAAAAGAAGTTCCGATACACCTCAGTATTAAAGGACTGCTTCCTAATTCTTGTAATAGGTTTGAGATCCGGCTTCTAATGGAAACTTCTACAGATTGATTGTAATAATAGAGCTGAGTTGATGTAAAGAGATATAATGACATAGGGGTGAAACACAATTGACCATTCCTAATATTGAATTGGTATATAAAATATGATTATGGAATGACTCTTTCATTAGGGAATCGCATTCAAAATGTCTGATATAAAACTTGTTTTATGTGCTAGAGGTTAGAAAGCCTGTAGCCTACACATTCATGTTGATTGGTCTCTAGAAACTGTATGACTGTCTTCATATTTCTTGTAAGTTGTGTTACTATGAACCAAAGTAATTGAACATTATAAATACTGTTGTTTGAAAAATACTAAAGCAGCAGTTTTTATAGTTTATCCTACATTACTACGGTACTATAAATATAGTTTAATGTCTTTCTTTTATCTTTTAGTTTGACCACATCTTGTGCCCACCATCCTTCCCATTTCGGAAATCCAGCAACCCTGATCTTGCTTGTGGCTCTGGCAAAACTTTGAAATTTAACAGACAGCTAAGTGAAGATGCAAAGTGTTTGAGACGAGGAAGTCTGGGGGGAGCCTTGACTGGTATGTAAAAATAACTTCATTTTTTAAAACTACTTAATAGATTTAAAAACCTTTTTGTTAGTAATAATCTGCTTGATGGAAAATGAATTTTGTAAAATAGTGGAACTCTTTGTTCTACTTGTGTGTTCCTCCATGCTAGCATCACTTTTCATTACTGAGAAAAAATCCACTACAAAACTTTTACTCTAATTAGCTGTCGCATTTGTCTTTTTCAAAGAATTATGTACTTCATTTAGACCTGGTTGAATTAGTTTCTGAAGATCTATTGACCGATAAAAATCACTGTTTATTTTTTGGTAAATATTTTGATTTGCGTTGTTTTCTATTTTTGGGTTTTCACATTAGGATGTGGGGTTGAACTTTTGTTAATGGCAGCAGTATACAATTAAAAGTTCCATATAATCCTTAAACAGTAAGAACTAAATATGTATAAATCAATAAATCATGCCTCTTTAATCCCTTCTGTTAATTTGCAGTAATATGATTAAAAAAACAGTGAAATATGTCTTGGCTCTTTTGATACAGTTATTATAATAGAGATGCTAAAGAATTGTGCTTATAGAAACATAGAAAATAGGTGCAGGAGTAGGCCATTCGGCCCTTTGAGCCTGCACCGCCATTCAGTATGATCATGGCTGATCATCCAACTCAGAACCCTGTACCTGCTTTCTCTCCATACCCCCTGATCCCTTTAGCCTCAAGGGCCATATCTAACTTCCTCTTAAATATAACCAATGAACCGGCCTCAACTGTTTCCTGTGGCAGAGAATTCCACAGATTCACCACTCTCTGTGTGAAGAAGTTTTTCCTCATCTCGGTCCTAAAAGGCTTCCCCTTTATCCTTAAACTGTGACCCCACATTCTGGACTTCCCCAACATCGGAAACAATCTTCCTGCATCTAGCCTGTCCAATCCCTTTAGAATTTTATATGTTTCAATAAGATCCCCCCTCAATCTTCTAAATTCCAGTGAGTATAAGCCGAGTCGATCCAGTCTTTCTTCGTATGAAAGTCCTGCCATTATTGAAAGAAGTATGTCATTAATCTGTGAAAATGGGGTGCATATCTCAAGTCCCGATTATGCAACCACTGACAGTCTCTGGAGGGTATTGACCGTGGCTGGGGTCACCCATCTTGTAAAGACACTGCCCAGAAGAAGGAAGTGGCAAACCACTTCTGTAGAGAAATTTTCCGAGAACAATATGGTCATACACCACAGACAATAATTACCCGCGTCATACGACACGGCACATAATGATGATGAATGAGGTGAAGTTGACATTTGGGTAAATAATGACCAAAAAAAACCCACTAATCATGCTTTAGTAGTAAAATGTTTACTCGTTTACTTAATGTTAATAATTCTTTTTGACTCTTGTATTTATTTTGTTACAATGGTGTTCAGTTTGCAAAATCATGATAGAGCATAGTACATGATTTAAACATTACCTGTTTCCCTAAAATATAAAACTGCTCTTAATGTGGGATATGCTTTTCTTACAGAGCGACTGTTGCTCAAATAAAAATGGTAGTACAGTACAGATGTGTCTAAGTATAACTAGCATTTCTAATGAGGAATATAGAATGGCAAAGATCCGTGATGTAAATATTTATTGTGAGATTATGCATGCATAAAAGAGACACATGGGATGCTCATTATTAGTGTATAATGAATGGAAAACAACCCAGTACATCTTTTTGCTATTATATTTAATATTTAAACAAATCTCATGCCTTATATTTCTTCTATTGATTCTTTGGGGAATTTCCAAATTGGACGATGAAGATAACATGTATTGGGACCTGTGAAATGCTTTGTTGTGTACCAACCAAAATGATTGAATGGAATCCCTTTGTAAATGTTGACAGCTGTCATATAATAGACAAAAGACCAATTGGAGGTTAATCATTTTGAATTATCATATTCAGTTTTTAAGACATGCCATCTAATTAATGTGGATAATCTTGTGCATATCTTCTAGATGATGCATTTTTGTGTGAAAAGCTCAACTGTGATAAACCTTCAATCAGATTGCATTTTCATCCATCAGAAACTTTTGATGTTGATGATGGAGACCTAAATTTTTTGAGTTAGCTGTGAAGGAACTGCCCAACCTTAGTCCCATCTCAAGGTTGCCCATGAGGTTTGGACTGACTTTCAGCAGATATTTCATCATGTTATGGCTGTAGACCAGATGCTGGTAAATGGGACAGCGACTTGATGTTGGCAAAGCATCTGCCTTTGTACAGTATGACTGTTTAACTCTGATATTCCTGATGTCCTTTCCAGGGATCTTGAGTGACAGATAAGGAAATGAGTCAGTAAGGTCCTTTAACTAATCAGATTGTAAAATCTTTGCTGTGACACCTAAGAGACTAAACCAGATATACTGTATAAGGCAGACAATTGTTTTCTTAGCTGTTTTCACTGATTTTGCTATGAATACACAGAGAATATGACACCATTCTCTGTGCATTGTAGCAAAATAATTGTAGTGCAGGGCTTCCCAAGCTTTTTTCTGCCATGGACCCCTACCATTAACCAAGGTGTCTTTGGTCCCCAGGTTGAGAGCCCGGTCCTAGTACATTCTGCCTACCTCTTATACACTTCCCAGGTAACATGCCTTTTGTAAATGGAGGTATGACTACAGTATTTTCTGTTGTTGTAGGAATGTAGAATGACTGCTGGTGGCTCCCTTTGGATCAGCTCTTCCTTGCTACCTTCCATCTCTAGCCTTACTCCTCCTCGGAAGCTGTGCACCTTGATCTGTTACCAATATGTTATCTGGAAAATTAAAATGATTATTTCAATCTTTCTACCCTTTCACATGCCTTCCTTTGCTGTCTTTTCTCCTCCCCCCCCCCACCCCACCCAACTAAAACATCTTTTTATTTCTAACTTATTGCAGTTCTGTTGGAACGCCATTGACCCAAAAATTCCCTGACCACCTGCTTTGCTCCAGGAATTTGTTCAAATTTCGAAGTATGTTTACTATTATCATATGTATATGTCACCATATACTACCCTGAGATTCATTTTTGTGCAGGCCGACACAGTAGAAAAGAAGTAGTATAGTAGAATCAATGAAAAACTACACACAAGGACTCAGAAATAACCAATGTCCAAAAGAAAACAAGCTGAAAATACAAAAAATTAATAATAATAATAAATAATATTGAGAACGTGAGTTGTAGAGTTCTTGAATGACTGGCTCCTCTGGTATTTTGCTTTGAGAGTTATCTGATGGTAAGTTGTCATTCTGCTTTTGAATCCAAGCAGAATCAGTGTGGAAACAGGCCCTTTGGCCCAAGTCATCCATGCCACCTGCATTGCCCAGCAAGTTCATCCCATCTGCCTTCATGCAGCCTATAGCCTCTCCTATCCAAGTACTTGTCCAAACAAGAGAAGATCTGCAGATGCTGGAAATCCGAGCAGCACACACAGAATGCTGGGAGGAACCTAGCAGGCCCAGCAGCCTCCATGGGAAAAAAGCACAGTTGACAATTTGGGCCGATCCAGTTACTTTTAAACTTGGCTAATGTACCTGTCTCAACCACTATTTCTGGCACCTCATTCCAAATGGCCTCCACCCTTTGCATGAAGATGCTGTCCCTCATGCTAGCTGGAGTCATGCAGTTGAGTTCCGTTTAATCCAGCATGTTCTGAGAAGTGATGCAGTAGTAGAAATTCTAATTCTACCCTACCCAGAGACTTTAAGATCAGTTGGATTTTGCTAGGGTAAGGCCACTTTGGAAAGAAGTAGTTCTAATTTAAAGATGCGTGTGATTCTTTAGACTAATGGGAAACAAACTTTGTCCTACAGGAAAATATCTTCTTCCGGTTGCTTCTGCACAGGGGCCATGGCAACAGACAATGGAGACGACAAATCTTGTTCGTATGCGCAGCCAGGCGCTGGGCCAGTCAGCTCCTTCTCTCACTGCTAGTTTGGTAAGTGCATCTTTTCAAAGCTTTTGCGTGTGTTCATAAAATAAATAAGGCCTGTGCTTGACAGATTGAGAAAGTAGTGCAAAAAATTCTAGTCACAACATTCATTTAATGTCTTGCTGCTTTTTATACTCCCCTTAAGTTTCGAAATCTCCTTGATTTAGAATTCACTGAATTGATGAGAAGTTACCTAAATAAAGGAAGAAATCCACTCAGATATTGTATGTGTATGTCCGTTTTTGACTATAATAAATAAATAATAAATAAAGACTATAATCATTGCAGATTTGTATGTGAACTCTGCCCTGTTTCTAAGCCTGCTTTATTTTACATTGGTGTTCATAGTTGAAAATCTGTTGCCCAGTGACTTTAGGACTGAACTGTATTGGAAGTACAGAAACATCTAGATAAAATATATTGCTATTTTTATAAGTGGTATTTTCATATGCCTGACATTATTCATGAGTAATATGCTTTGTGTGTCAGTATAGAAAGCAATAAAAAGAAAATGCTGTTATTATATTTTTACAATGGTACATGGCAGCACACAGAAAATGAATGATCTTTGGAGGTGTTGTGATCCAGTTTGGGAATTTAAGTGCAAGAGCATTTTGATCTCGACAGCAAATTTCACGACGAGTGTCAGTGATATTAAACCTGATTCTGAGGTTCTGATGAGAATCTATGACCTGGTATTTGTTTGCCTGTTACAGGCAGGAGGTCATCGTCTGCTAGCTATTTTATTCCGAGCTCTGTCACAATAAGAGATTGCCAGGAAGATGCAAGAAATGATTCAATTATGTTCTCAAAGCTTTCAAAAAGTATGACATCCCTTGCAAGTCATATGAATTGTCACTCCAAGATTACTCAACATGGGTTACAGTGAGAATTCCATTCATCAGGACTGTGCAGAAACCAAGCGTAAATGGTAGGAGGAGCATGTCATCTCCTGAGCTGCTCACCTCCCTTGCTGTTAAGCATCAATTGTCCATCAGTGGTAAGCTCTGCATTTCCCACTTTGGCCTCATCAACTGCCTCAGAATCCACAAAACTGGAGCTGGAGGCCTGCCCCTCAATCCTGAGGGACCAGCAAAGAGCAAGAAGACTGATATTTATAAATAAAACATTGTACAGTGTAGGCACTAATAATAAGTTAGATATCCAAAGTTTAGTGAAAGAGAGTCTTGTACAGAACTTTAGGGAAACTGATCCAAATGCTGATAGGGCAGGACAATTTAATTCTGAGGCATATAAAACGCATGCATCTTGTACCTTGCTTCTGCCCCCTCCTTCATCTGAGATTTGATAGCATAAAATGAAATGGGAACTCTATTAATTCTGTTTCTGTGTATCAAGCAATAACAAGTTTGCATTAGTTCAAATACCTATCCAATATTTTTGAGGGGAGATAGATGGAATCTACAAAGGATATTGTTGGATTAGGTGAGGTAGATTTTGACTGAAGGGATGTAAGGAGGGAAATGTGAGGTTAAAAACTTTGGTAGGAAGTAAAGAAGGACAGAGTTGTTGATGTAGACAGTGGCTTTGCAGTGTCATAATACAGAGGGAATATTGTGTATAGTTCTGGTCACCACACTACAAGTGGGATGTGGTAACCAATAGAGGGAATACAGAAGAGGTTTGCCAGCATTTTGCCTAGAGTGGAGGGATGTAGTTGTAAAGAGTGATTCGCTAGGCTAGGTTTACTCTCACTGAAATGTAGGAGTCTGAAATACGAGCTTATGCAGGTTTCTAAAATTATGAAGGGCATATGGTTTGTGTATTTTGTTTTACAAACCTAGCGGGCCCTAAAAATTTTAAAGTGATATAAAGACAGTCAAGTCTGAGGAAGAAATATGGGATGAAACGTTTCAGGTGTTGATCTGCCCGGTGATGAAATGAAGGACCTAGACAGGACTGTTTCCCCATTTGCTCCTCAAAGCTCATACCAATTGGTTGAAATTGAGCAGTTTGGTATTGGGTGCCGTGGTCACATAGCGGTTAGCATGATGCAATTACAACATGAGGCATTCTGAAGTTCAGAGTTCAGTTCCGGCACCGTCTGTAAGAAATTTGAACGTTCTCCCTGTGATTGCGTGTGTTTCCTTGGAATGCTTCCGTTTTCTCCCACGGTCCAAAGATGTACCGGTTAGTAGGTTAAATTGTTCTATGATTAGGCTTGTGTTAGATAGGTGGGTTGCAGGCTATGCACCTCAATGAGCCAGAAGGGCCAGTTTCGTGTTGTATCATCATTCAATCAATCCATCAAAGCAGTCAGAAGCTTTCCATCTAAGATGGGGGGGGGTCTGGTCTCAAATTAGAGGGCACAGGTTTAAGGTGAGAGAGGAGACATTTATTGGAGATATTGGGGCAGGTTCTTTCACACAGGATAGTGAATATCTTCTGGCTGCTGCTAACAGTGGCAGCAGATACAACGTTTAAAAGACACTTGGATGGGTGTGTGGATAGGAAAGACACGAGGCATATTGACCTAATGTGGGAAAATGGGACTATTATAGATAGCGAGAATAAAGTGGGCCGAAGTTGTCGATTCCTATGCTGTGTGTTTCTATGATTTTATGAAATATTTACTCATTTTGTGCTTGTCTTCAGTTTCCTCCCAATTATTTCTGAGTTTAAAAAAATGCTTTACATTTATGTTGTTGATGTCTTTTTGTCTGAATGTAAGTGGTTAAATTGGCAGGTAGAGGAAATATATAGTCATAAAATAAATTTAAAGTGGTCTTGATATACCAGGATATACGTTGAATCAGTGTAATATAGAGCTAGGAGTCCGTGAGAGACAAGCAACTTCTGAGTGGCCAAGGCTAACTGTGAAATATTTGGGAAACAGCTAAATTGAAGGCGTAGTTGAGAAGTGGAAAAGTAATGGTGTTTGACATATTTCATACCGTAACATTCTTTCCTGTATAACATAGCTGTTAGTTCTCTTCAGATTTTCATTAAATAGCTTCAACCCTGTCCCACTTACAAATGAAAATTTTCCATTGTGTCTGTTCTGCCATTTTACTGAAGCAAGCCATTGTCATACTCCAGGTTTTCCACTGCCCTGATGCTCTCTCTGTCTTAATTACTTTTTCTGTTGTCTCTTAAATGTTGTCATGATCTACATCGCACGTGTTTCTTGAGGCAAAAGTACCTGTTTATTTATTATTTTATTTATTGAGACACAGCCCAGAATTGGCCCTTCCGCCCTTCGATCCACGCCACCCAGCAACCCCAGATTTAACCCTAGCAGAATCATGGGACAATTTACAATGACCAATTAACCTACCAGCTTGTATGGCTTTGAACTGTGGGAGGAAACTGCAGCACCAGGAGGAAGCCCACACAGTCAAAGGGAGAGAGTACTTAAAAACTCCTTACAGACAGCAGTGAGAATGTTCCCTGTGTAGTTTTATTTTATTCCTCTAACTTGTTTGGTGATTTTTAAGCTGATCATCTAACTTGAGCATAAAGATGCTCACTGACTACAGCCACCCATTTACACTGATCCTGTTTTAATCCTTCCTTTATTCTCCAGATTGTCTTCACCCCCCCCCCCCACACCTCACTTAGTGACATAGTAGGAGGAATTTATGGTGCTCTATTGACCTACCAAACTGGGAAACAAGAACATAGAATAAACCATGTAATCACAGGATGAACATGAAGATTCCATACATATATCATTTGAGGTCAGGATTGAACCCAGGCAGAAGCTCTGTCAACCACACCACTATTCTGTGTCAGAGTTCTACGTAGTTTGTTTCCTGAGACGGATAAAAAATTATCCACTGACATTTACTACAGAAAACGCAGTCCCATAGCTGCCTTGACTATACCTCTCTCTATGTTGTCTCTTGTAAGAATACCATCCCTTTCTCTCTCTCTCTGTGCTACTTCTCTTCTCAAGATGAGACCTTTCACTCCAGGACATTGAAGTGTGCTCCTTCAGGAAATTTGGCTTCCTTTCTATTGTGGTTGATAAAGCCCTCCTTTACGTTCCCTTCATTTCTTGGACATCTGCTCTCAGGCCCCATTCATCCCTCCCCACACAACCCCTGGCACTTTACCCTGCAACCACAAGAGGCATAACACTCGTTCTTACACCACCGACCAGGGGCCTAAACAGCCCTTCAGATTGAGCAAAGATTTGCGAGAACCTTCTCCAATCTCGTCTCCTATATCTAATGCTCCAGATGAGACTCTCTCTGTTCTGGTGAGACCAAATCCTGGCTATGTTGTAAAGCACCAATGCAATGGGCATCCGTAACTTCTGGATGCTTGCCATTTTAGCTCTTCTTCCCAGTTCTCCCACTGACCAATCTGTCCTAAGGCCCTGCATGGCTAAGATGAGGCTCAAGGCAAGCACAAGGAACAATACATAGTTCCGGCTGGTGGCCTAAACCCCACAGAATAAGCATTAACTTTACAATTTCAGATAACCATTGCTTCCTGTGCCCACCCCCCAGCTTTCTAATCTACAAGCCATTATTGTGTTATGGAGCAGTGCAGCACAGATACAGCTTTTTGGTCCAATAATAAGTCCATGCTGAGCCATACAAATGTACTGCATTCGGCCCATATCCCTCCTAGTGCTTCCCTTCCATGTGCCATCCAATGCTTTAGCGATACGATTGTATGTACCTCAACTACTTCAGACCATGTCTTCTGGCAGCTGGTTCCATATACCTTCTCACCACCCTCTGGGTGAAAAGCTTTGCCCCTTGGTTACCTTTTTAAATCTCCCCCCTCCCCCGCCCAGAGGATGGCAGGGTAGAGAGCTGTCTCTACCAAAGGAGGTGTAAGATGCTCCTTCCCTCCACTTGCCTGTAGGTCACCCTTGGCCAAGGTGTAGCACCTGCTTAGCCCCTACGAATAGAGTCAAGTGGAGCCATGGAAGCAGGTGGTGTATATCACAAGATCTGGTTGTGCGCTCACTGACGCCGGGCAGACAATCTCTGAAGAGTATTGATAATGGCTGGGGTCACCCGTCTTGTAAAGACACTGCCCAGAAGAAGGCAATGGCAAATCACTTCTGTAGAAAGGTTTGCCAAGAACCATCATGGTCTAAGACCATGATCACCCACGTCATACGACACGGCACGTAATGACGATGATGTCTCTGAGGAAAAGACTGTTACCGTCCACCTAAGCATCTCATAATTTTAGACATTCCTATAAGATGACCCTCATATAAATTGTACATTTAGACAAAAATGTAACATAAAGATTTTTACTCCTCATGTATGTGAAGGATGTAAGAAATAAAGTCAATTCAATTCAAGGAACATGGCTAACCTCTTCATATAACTCAGGCCCTCTAGTCCTGGCAGGATCCTTCTAGAGCTGCTGTGTATTCTTTTCAGTTAATCACTTATTTCCTATAACAGGATAACCAAAACTGTATGCAGCACTCTAAATATAGCCTTCCCAACCTTCTATTTTCGCTCCCTTTCCCTTCAGATCTCCATTCCCTGTTTCAGTCCACCTTCCCTTTCTCTCCAATTCCTCCACCTCGGTTCCATTCCCTACTTACACCCGCTGGATTATCTCCCCTCACCCCTTGCCATTTTCCGTACTCATCAGGCTCCAGCACTGGTATCCCTGCTTTTCACCCTAACCTGCCCCCACCTGGCTCTATCTCTTTGTCTGTTTCTGCCTATTATCCTTTGCTCCTTGGCCCATCGTTCACAAAATGACCCATCTCAGCCCTTCTTTCTTTCCTCTTCATTCTCAGTCCCACTGCTGGGTCTTGAGTGAATGGATTGATGTAAATGGGTCAGCATGGCCTCAGTGAACAGAAGGGCCTGTTTCCACATGCTTGTCTCTGTACAGTTATACCTATATAGATCGAGAAGGGATCTCTTTGAAGCCTTTTAGATACTGAAAGGCCTAGACAGAGTGGACATGGGGAAGATGTTTCCATTAGCAAGCAAGCCTAGGATCTGAGAGCACAGCCTCAGAATAAAGGTGCGTCCATTTAAAACTGAGATGAGGTGAAATTTCTTCAGCCAGCGGGTGTGAATCTGTGGAATCTGTTGCCACAGAAAGCTATACGAGACAAGGTTCATGATTGGTAAAGTGGCTATGGGTTACAGGAAGAGTGCAGGGAATGGGGTCGGGGAAACAAATCAGCCCTGTCGTGGAACCCACTTACTCAATGAGCCAAATGGCCTAATTCTATTCCTATAACTTGCATTATTCCACCACATTCAGTATATGCAAGGTTTCCATGTCAGAAATTGGGAACTTTAAATGTATTAGGAAGTCTGCAGTGACTTTACAGGACTGTTATGGAAGACTTGACACTGACTAATCAGGCGTTATAATGACAGTCATACAGGAGGTACAGAGGTCCCACAGGCACAACTACTTTCCTGTAGCCACCAGGTTCCCGAACTGACGTGTGCGCAACCCGAATCCTACTTCAGCAATGGAACACATCTGGCACATCCATGAACTTGCCCCTCTTTATATTGCAGTAATGTATTGCTTTTGCCATCTTTTCTTTTCACTGTCTTGTATAATTTATGTATAACTTATGTATAATTTATGTTTTGTTGTCTGTACCTACATGCCTGTGAAACTGCTGTGAGCAAGTGTTTCGTTGTACCAGTACATAATTTTACTGTGCACCTGACCTGACTTGAACAGCAACTCCCTGGTTCCTTTCCTGTCCTTCCATTGTTGACCTCCCTTCCATTCCGTATTTAATGAAAGACTGTGGGTGGTGATTTCTGGTGTAACTCATTTGTAAATTTTCTTTCTTTCTTTTTACAATATTTTTATTCAGAAGAAAAAAAATTTACAGAGTGCAACACATAGATACATCTCAACATATATATATTAAAAAGTCAACCCCCTACCAACTACCAAAGAAAAAAGCTGATGGATGACCATGGATAATTAGAAAAAAAAACATATTCACTTAAGAAGAGTGAACTCTTCTCTTCTTAAGTAAATTTTCTGAAGAGTGTGTATTCACTTGTAGCAGAATTCAGTTCTTGCTGGGGATGTTTTGGTTAGGAAGTACCAAAGATTTCACTGCTATGGAAACTCAGTCTGCCGGCAGGGGCAAAGATTCTTTGATTTCTATCACTGTTACCCTTTGCATGGAGTGGGGGTGGTAGATGTAATGAAAATAAGCATACTATATCCTTTACTATGGTACAACTGGAGATTTCTGTTTTAAAGGTAGCCTGACTATACACTTGGTGAAAGGCTAGACAAGCTTCTTGTCTAACCAGAATCGAGCCAACCAATCAATTTTCTATGTGAGATCTTGTCTTCAAAACTCATTTACACTTGTTGCCACCTGAAACACTGGTAAATACTCTTGTTCCTGTGGCTTTGTTCAGTGCCCCCAGGCTGCGTAGTAACTTGATTTCATTTTCATTTCACATGCCGCACAATTGTAGCAGGGCCTTCCCTGGATTTATTGAGTTAAAGTCTATGATTCTAGTGCTGGAATAAAGGTCAAAATTCAGAATCTGGATGGAAAAACATCAAAGTTGCCACATAGAATGGGCAGATAGATCCTTCTAATATCTTATCCAAAAGGCAACCTGAAATAATACGTTTACAGAATTTTGATGTTACTGTGTGACAGGTGAGAGCACTGTCCTGAGAGAGGATATAGCCGTTTATTTAGATGGATTGGGTATTATTTCTCCAGTGGTCTGAGGTGCTCGCTGTAAGTAGGCAGTTGTATAGGAGAGCAGGGTCACTCTGCCTTATAGACCATGATGATTGTGTAGACTATGAACCTCAAGTGCCATTTTACTCAAATAGCCAAAAATTATGCAGGCCCACTGAAAGGGATGATAAATTTCATCATTGAAATCTGCCTTTGCTGATGGGTGGCTCCTGTCATTCTGGAGTTAGTCATTTAGCATAGAAACAGGCCCTTTGGCCCAACTAATCCACTCTGACCAATTTGTCAATCTCAGATAAATTTATTTGCCTGCATTTGGGCCATTATCCCTCCAAAACCTTCTTACCCATGTACCCGTCTAATGAGATGTGGTCTAGAGCTGTGGATGCTGATTGTCAGAGGGCTTGGTTTAAGTGAAGTTTCATAGTCTTGTATACTCAGCAAGTTGATGGCGTCTGATGATGTCAAAGCACTCCTGAAAGTGTCGTCTTTATAATTCAAGTCAACTGCTGAAGCTGGGGGTGACAAGAGTACTGATGAGAGGAAATGAGTTCCTGCTCCTCAGTCTGTCCAAGCCTCTCATAATTTTAAGCATCTTTGTGAAATTTTACCTCAGCCTTGTGAGCTGGTTGTTTGCAACACCAATCTCTCTGATTTTTAAATACCACCCTGACAATTGTCTTGAGTCTCCTCTGCATCTGTTGTGTCCTTTCTGTGGTGTGGTGATACGGATTTTGGTCAGCAGAGGGAACCGGTATGAAATCAAAAAGCATACTTTTATTATTACCGATAGAAAAATCCAAAGGATTTGGTAAAATAGTTAAAAATGGCAGACAAAATGTACTGTCTTTTAAATTGTATTATCAGTGGTGTTACTTGAAGTGAACTGAGAATGTGTGAATCACTGCACTTGAGCATGATGGAAATTGCCATTTAAAAATGAAAAGACTTTTGTATTTTAAGTCAGAATTAGTTTGAAAAGAAATGAGCTGTCAAGTGCAGAGGATGTAAGTAACTGCTACAATTAACCGTATTGTGGCTGTCTCTGTGGTGAACTTTCAAGAGAGTCACTTGTGCAGTCGATCAGTGGAACAAATGTTTTTTTTAATATAAAAGAGCACATGCTGTTTTCCAAATCTGAATTCAGGACAGGATTGTTTTGGTAATGTAGAAATGGTATTGCACTGTTTTTGATGCATCTACCTTGTGGCACTGGTGTCAGATCATGTCATGGGGGGTTGGAGTGGGGTGGAGGGAGGCAAAATTGATATTATCATCATCAAGTGCACAGAATGAAGCTGTGAAGAAGTGACCAAGGTTTCTATTGAAGGAAATTCAGACCGATCTTTTTGCAGGAAAGCACTGGTAGGAAGGTGTTGCCACAAAGGCGCACACAGCACGACAATCAGTCCACAACAACACACTGAGGTACAGAGAATGAGGAACGATTGCAGGGGAGAGTGATAGAACTCCCGGGTTTAAATGGGATGTGGAAGTTCTCATCCATGCGATGAATTCCACTCAGGAGGTCCTGTGCAACTGGGACTGGTTACCAGGGCACTCGCCACAACCTCCATGAGAAGAGCTTTGAGTTGGTAACACTGTGAGTGGGAACCCTTGCACAACTGAGTTATGTTGAGATGTGCCTCAAGCCTCTTAAATACTGCTCTCATGCAGAAACGTACCTGCAGACTGCCTAGGCACTTGTACAAACTGTTACTCGCCCTAGAACTTTGCCTCTTCTACCTCACACTCCGTATTCAACATACCAATGGCACTTCACCCGATCAAGTAGGATAATGAAAAGATTACATGGCAAGAAGTTAGAGGCAGTTACCCTCTTCCTCCCCCCCCCCCCCAAATCAAACTGTTGGAACTTTCCTCCTCCTGCAATTGAAGCACATGCACTTAAAAAAAACCAACAGCTGGTGAGATGCCTCATTGGATCAGATGTCCATGTTGCCCAGAGGACCTGGCAGGGAGCCAGAATTGAGAAGATTTCATGGCCGTGTGGATGTGCTGCACAAAGGAAGCAACCTGGGTGACTGACTGCAGACAATGACCAGGAGTGTGAAGAAGAACCTCACTGGAGATTGCACGGAGCCAGGAAACAGTGTTCTCTGCTCTGGCAGTCAAGTGTGTTCCTTTGAAAAAGCTCATTGACAGTCATGATTACAAAGACAAAGGGAATCTAGACAATGTCCTGCTTCGATGGAGGTGTTGAGATGATCCTGGTAAAGGTTTGATAGATAGATAGATACTTTATTCATCCCCATGGGGAAATTCAACATTTTTTCCAATGTCCCATACACTTATTGTAGCAAAACTAATTACATACAATGCTTAACTCAGTAAAAATATGATATGCATCTAAAATCACCCTCTCAAAAAGCATTAATAATAGCTTTTAAAAAGTTCTTAAGTAGTTTACTTAAATACATTGAGTCCTAACCCCGGCACTTTAACATATCTTACTCCTGGCGGTTGAATTGTAAAGCCGAATGGCATTGGGGAGTATTGATCTCTTCATCCTGTCTGAGGAGCATTGCATCGATAGCAACCTGTCGCTGAAACTGCTTCTCTGTCTCTGGATGGTGCTATGTAGAGGATGTTCAGGGTTTTCCATAATTGACCGTAGCCTACTCAGCGCCCTTCGCTCTGCTACCGATGTTATACTCTCCAGTACTTTGCCCACGACAGAGCCCACCTTCCTTACCAGCTTATTAAGACGTGAGGCGTCCCTCTTCTTAATGCTGCCTCCCCAACACGCCACCACAAAGAAGAGGGCGCTCTCCACAACTGACCTATAGAACATCTTCAGCATCTCACTACAAACATTGAATGACGCCAACCTTCTAAGGAAGTACAGTCGACTCTGTACCTTCCTGCACAAAGCATCTGTGTTGGCAGTCCAGTCTAGCTTCTCGTCTAACTGTACTCCCAGATACTTGTAGGTCTTAACCTGCTCCACACATTCTCCATTAATGATCACTGGCTCCATATGAGGCCTAGATCTCCTAAAGTCCACCACCATCTCCTTGGTCTTGGTGATATTGAGACGCAGGTAGTTTGAGTTGCACCATATCACAAAGTCCTGTATCAGTTTCCTATACTCTTCCTCCTGTCCATTCCTGACACACCCCACTATGGCCGTGTCATCAGCGAACTTCTGCACATGGCAGGACTCCGAGTTATATTGGAAGTCTGATGTGTACAGGGTGAACAGGACCGGAGAGAGCACGGTCCCCTGCGGCGCTCCTGTGCTGCTGACCACCGTGTGAGACCTACAGTCTCCCAACCGCACATACTGAGGTCTATCTGTCAAGTAGTCCACTATCCAATCCACCATGTGTGAGTCTACTCCCATCTCCGTTAGTTTGTGCCTTAAGATCTTGGGCTGGATGGTGTTAAAGGCACTAGAGAAGTCCAGGAATGTAATCCTCACAGCACCACTGACCCCATCCAGTTTCTGCCGTGTGGGATATGCCGTGCAGCATTGAGTAAAAAAATGCCGTTCATGAGCAGATAGTAGATAGGTTTCCATGGCGTGAAGCGACTGAGAGTACGAGACTCCCCCTGGATAGGACGCCAGTCTATCACGGGGTTAACCCCCAGCATTTTGCCGGTACCCATTTTCAGCTGGGTGGACTGGAGGAATGTGTGGTTAAGCGCCTTGCTCAAGGACCCAACATGCTGACTCGGCTAGGGCTCGAACTCATGACCTTCAGACCGCTAGTCCAACACCTTAACCACTTAACCACGTGCCACCACTGTCCTTCAGGAGCTGTGGAAATTCATTCTTCTGCTGCAGAACCAGTGGCAATGGTGCCCACTTTCTGATTTCCACACTTCTCTGGAGTGAATAATTCCTGCACATCTAACTACAAAAAAAGAGTGATGAGAGTAGGCCCCCGAAACCTGACTTGGTCTTTTGGCAGGTTCAGAGGTTGAAACAGACATCCAGTGATCGTTGCTGTCAGCAGATAATTGCACCATTATCTGGCCTCAGTCCCCTTCCCGCTGGTGGGCAGGTTCAGCTCCTTGATATTCTCTTCCGCACTGGCACCAATTTAAACTCCAAGCCAGCAAGATCACACATCTTGTGTGATCATTCATCTGAGACTGCTGCTTTAATAGAGATCAACAGTCTGACTTCCTTAAGGATCATCACAGACATTTGTGGGAATGGGAAGGGAAGGGGAGCATCAGCTGGCATTATGGCATGGCACACTGAGCAATTGAAACCATTTCACAAAAATAAGTGCTGGGTGGGCATTTAACATAAATAACCTTTTATTCTACATTTCTGTATCTTTCAGTTTCTAATAAGATGCATGTAGTAGATGCAACAAAATTATTTGTAGTAGCATCACAGACATGTAAAACTAGATGAGCAGATTTCACAAGAAAAACCCTAATTAAATGAAACTGAACCTTTCAAAGAAAGAACAGAATTAGAACAGAAGTACTAAGTATATTTTAGTGCGAAGTGATCAAAGTAGTCGTAGTGGTGCTAGACGGAAGTAATGATTAGCATTTTGCTGGTTTGTTCAATAGTTGAAGGGAAATAGGTGCTTTTGAGATGGTGATTTGGGAGACGCTGCATACCTGATGTTGCCTCACTGAGCAGGGTATTCATGTCATTCATTTCAAGCCAACTGGAGTAAGGTCCAGTTGATGGATGCTTTTCGAATGCAATGCACCAGGAGTGTGGAATAAATACAAGGGATACTGTTGCTGCCATGTGATGTAGCTGATGGATGAGCTGGACATCTGATTCTTCACGTCTGCTCAGTCTGCTGTTCAGGGGTTTTATTGTGTCACTCTGTAAAGTTTGGTCTCTCATGGGCTGAAGAATGTTAGATCATATGAGAACAAATGTGAGCTGGTCTCCAAGAGCTGTCATTTATGCCTGAGATTCTTCAGTATTTTTGTTTTCATTATAATCTGTATAAGTGGGTAAAATGGGATTAATTAGAAATTATTCTTTAAACGGGATTGTGACAATCGTGGTTTGCATCTACCTAGTGTAAACAGAGTGCATTTTGAACTTGTTTTACCCCCAGTGACACCTCTTTAACACTTTCAGATTGCGTGTTTTGGAACGATTAATTGGTTCAATAGTTTAAAACAAATCTAATGACAAAATGAGTCTCTCAAAGATTTTTCCTTGCTAATTGATGCTGGACTTCAGTGACTTAAAATGTTAGCTGTTCAATGCAATCCCTTCCCCACTGTTTCAATCTGCTCAATGTGTTGAGGTTCACTATTCTCAGCTGCTTGTTCTGCTGCTCTAAATATATAATGTCACAGTGAGAAATATGACAGAGATTGGGAGCATTTGTCTGGAATGATAGTTAAAATTATTCTAATCTCCACCCACGTTGTTGTCCTGGCCCACAGACCTACAGAGTGTCTTGGATGATGATTTGAAAATGTGAGCCTGCAAGAAAATATTTCTCATCGGAGAAGTCCACATGTTGTCTTGTATCTCTTAGCGCTGTGAAAGTAGGGTCTCTGCACCTGGGTGCTTTTCTGCCTGCATTTCTGTGGTCCTTGACCCTAACAACATCACTTGTGATGATGCTGAGCTGATGTTTCTAGTGATGAAGTGCTTCTGGTGGTGCCCCTCCGGAGCCACCCATTGACTGAGATCCTCAGTGGTTCATAACATTCCCTGTAGGATTGATCATACTAAAAAAACTCTGCCGTGCATTTTACATTCCGTTTAGAGCTGCTTTGTGAAGTATCAGAGTTATGTTGCGTTAAAATGGCATTGTGCTCCTTGTTCCCTTGAGACTGTTCAAAGTACATTTTATTATCAAAGAATGTATATACAGCCTTGAGATTTGTTTGCTTACAGGCAGCCACAAAGCAAGAAACCTGAAAGAACACAATTAAAAAAAAATAAGACAAATACCTGATGGGCAGAGAAAAGGGGGAAAACCCACAGATTGTATAAACAATAGAAGCAAATATTCTGAACCACAATGAATTCCATGACTATTTTGAACTTTGTGCTATAACATGTTGAAAGGGGCATTTGATACTGTATGTTTCATGTCTGATGTTGTGTTAGTGTTGGGGGTCAATATTTTGGATTAAGACTCAGATTCCAATTTCTTAGATGATGTGATTTCACGAAGGAATGAAATGAGATTTATTTCAGGCAGAGGCATTTCTTGTATAAGTACCGATTAAAGTATACTTGCAGTCCAATATCTACCTACGTATGTTTGATCCAAACCTGTTGTTATATCAACCAGGGATTCATTAATGACAATACAATTGTTTTGTTAGCATTTACACAATCGATTTAAAAAATTTGGAAACTGAATTGCATTTTGGTGCAAGATTAATTGCTCCAACATATGGGATGTAGGTATTGCATGCTTCTGTCCTGTATGTTCTTCTGATACAAATTCCAGATTTTGTGCTTAATATTGTTTCCATTCTTGTTGCCTTGGGAAGCGCGTTGTGAAGAATAAGTGTTTTATCCACATGGGTGAATTTTGAATTGGAAATTCTTTGCATAAAGTACAGCCGCTAACTCTTGTAACTTGTATGCAAATAGACTGGAAACTAATGAGAAATGCCTACTTTAATTATTCATTTCTGCTTTGTTTTCTTTCTGTAATATTTTCAAAGCTACATAGTATTGCTCACTCAAGCTTGAATTATGTTTGGGGTAGAAACTCCTTTATTATCGTACTTTCCACTTGCTTTAATATTTGTTATTTTTTGTTGTATTATATTCGTTATAGTTATTTAAAAAAACCCTATAGCTTTCTAAATACAGAAAAATGTAGACAACACTTCTGTAAAAAAAAATGGATACAGCTTGCAGATTTTTTTGTGTGTAATATTTTTACCATTTGCATCTCAACGTGCCATGATTGTGGAATTAGCTATTTTATAATTACTTCCCCAAACTAGTATGCATTTTTATTTGGCACTTAGTTAATGTCTAGATGCTATAAATGGGCTAGCTTTGATTTTTTTTTTCTACTTTGTTCTTCTACGGTGATAATTTTGCTATATTTCAATTATGTGGCATGACAAAATGTCTGGTTAAAAGATGTAGGAGCAGAACTGGGCCATTTAGCCTATTAGGTTTGCTCTGCTGTTCCATCATGGCTGATTAATTATCCTTCTCAACCCGATTCTGCTTTCTTTTTCCCAGTAACCTTTGATGTCCTTGTTAATCAAGAAGCTATCAAACTCTGTTTTAAATATACTGTACCCAATGACTTAGCATCCACAAGCCGTCAGTGGCAACGAGTTCCATTGATTCACCACCCTCTGGCTAAAGAAATTCCTCCTCCTGAAGGGAAGTCCTTGTAATCTGAGGCTGTGCCCTCTGGTTCTAGACTCCCCAACTTAGAAAACATCTTCTCCACATTGTCTCTATCTTGGCTCTTCAATATTTGGTACATTTCAATGGGATCCTGTGGTAAACTATGTATACCTGTCTGGACACGCCCCTCTGCTGACTGCTCCTGTGGCTCCTCCCACAGACCCCTGTATAAAGGCGATTGGGGCACTGCTCCTTCCTCAGTCTTCGACATGGTTGTGCTCTCTTTTCGCTGTTAATAAAAGCCTATCATTTACTTCCAGTCTCCGAGAGTTATTGATGGTGCATCAGATCCCCACCTGTTTCTTCTAAACTCCAGTGATTACAGGCCCAGATCCATCAAATACCCCTCATATATTAACACTTTCTTTCCCAGGATTATTCTGTTGAACTTCCTGGATCCTCTCCAATGCCAGTGCATCCTTTTTTAGATAAGGGGTCCAAAATTGCTCTCAGTACTCCAAGTGTGGTCTGACAAATGCCTTAAAGTCTCAGTTTTGCATCCTTGCTTTTATATTCTGGTCCTCTGGAAAATGAATGCTAAATTGTATTTGCCTTCCTTACTATTGACTCAACCTGCAAGTTAACCTTCAGGGATTCCTATATGGGACCACCCAAGTTCCCTTGCATCTCTGATTTCTGAGCTTCTCCCCATTTAGAGAAGTCTGTGTCTTTACTCCCTCAACCAAAGGCAATGATCAAACAGTTCCCTGCACTATATTCCATCCGCTCATTCTCTTAATCTAAGTCCTTCTGTTTCCTCAACACCTATCTTTGTATCGTCTGCAAACTTGGCCACAGAGCCATCAATTGTCGCAGAACGTGAAAAGCAGTAGTCCCAACACAGTGCCCCTATGGAACACCACTTGTCACCTGCAGTCAACCAGAGAAGGCCACCTTTATTTCCCCTCTTCGCCTCCTGCATGTCAGCCAATCTTCTATCCATGGGCTTTTATTTTGCTTAGCAGTTTCATGTGTGACACCTTGTCAATTATTCTCAAAGTAATGTTGATCCAGGTCTTTATAATGCTCTCCGGAGATTTTAGTGGCCAGCTTCATATGAGGAGGAACAGCAGGTGTGTTTTTGCTTCTCCGTTTGAGTCACTGCAGCTTTAACCTCTGACCCTTGTCTCAGGAGCTGATGTTCCAACCCAAGAAAGTGTTCCGGTTTCCATGTATGCAAGCTGTCAGAGGATATATCCCAATCATACGGGGGTTTCTAACCTGGCGTTCAAGGACCCCTCAGTTAATGGGAAGGGTCCATGGCACAAAAAAGTTGGGAACCCCCCCCACTTAGGAGCATTGTCTTAAGGAGTTGATGAGTAGGGACTTTTTTAAGGTATGGAGGAATGAATTTGAATTTGCGGTGGAACAGGCATAACTCCTATTCCTGTCAGCCCCATGAAGTTGATGCTTCATCTTGGGAAAAACCTGTTTTCAAAGCCTCTTGCACCTTCATTCCGTTGTATAGCCATTGTGGTTTTCCCACACGAAGAGCTAAATTAGTGGCCAGACTTAAGAGTTATAGCTCTCTTTAAGGAGACCCTGGTAATTTCAGGCCTCGGTGCCTGCTTAATGCCTGCTTTGCTAGTATAAACCATAAATTTATGTCTGCAGGAGCCAAAGGGTCACCAGCAGATAAATCATCCCGTCAAGTTCAGCTGCCTACCCCTCCTCGATGTATTTAGCTGTAACACCTAATCTTTCACAGAGAGGAAATTTGTTTTCAAGGTTGTGTGATTTCTGAGACAAACTGAAAGTTTAAATTGCAGTACCATAGTTCATGAGCTGATGTAATAACTGCTTTATGGATGCACTTGGTAATCTAGGAAATGAGTTACAGTAAAATCTATTGAGCCAGTCTTAGATAAAATGACAAAAGCAAATAAAATAATAATCACGAAATACAGCATTTTTTCACTGGTATTTTATTTCGTTGTTTAGTAAATTCACTTGTCTTTTTATGGTAAATGGCATTTATAGGGCATGGCATTAGCATTGCTTGAGGTGACCTTTTGTCAGCACATACATGGATGGCCATAACCTGTGTTTATTTCTATATTAAATACAAATCACGTGCGAATGTACTCTCTTGATACCCTTGCCATTTGTATACAGTGGTGCACCTCTACTGACATACATTTCTATCACCCTGACAGGGCAGAGGTATACACTTACATTAAACTTCACAATAATGGACAGCGTTGCATTTGGCTCAGGCTTGTGTTATTGCCATCAGGGATAGGAAATCTGACGCAAGGAATCCATCTCTTCTAAAATTTAGTGTTCTGTTTTGAAAGCTTGTATTGTACATCCTCAATTGATTTTGTGGACAGCGCACTGTCATTTGTAGCAGTTTTGTGTGTTTCATAAGCTGTTTGCATCACTGCTAGTGTTCCTACCTTTTACTGGTGTGTTATTGGAGTGGTAAATTGATTTCCCCAACTTCGGTTGTGCTTAAGAGATTTCCTGCTTTTGGTTTGGCGCGTAGCAGTGCACAGCCAGACCACTGCCCACCCTTACTTCTGGCGATGTTTGTCCAAAGGGGACCGTAGAAACTTAAAAAAAAATTGTCTCTGCAATTGAGTCACTATTTCTGATATTGGCTTCTCTAATGCTGTCACATCCCTTTGTTTTCTAGAGGCAGCACGTACCGCTGATCTCTCTCATGTTTGCTAAGAGAATCTATTCTACTTTGAGTTCATTAGTTTCAGGCACAGCACCATGATCATTCAATTCAATTATGTCAGCCGCTACAGTGCTGCGAGCGAGAGGAATGCCTTTGCTTCTCACATGACCTCAGATCTTGGTTTACTGCAAAGCTTGGAGGCAAGGATAACTGAGCACCTACTTAATTTCACTTTCAGATTGGTGCCCTTTCAAGCCCTGCTGGCTATGGTTTATTGGTAGTGCTATAATCTGTTGCCCAGGTTCACACTGATTATTCTCTGGCTGTGCTTGAAAAATGCACAGGTTAAAGTGAGTTTACCATTAATAAGTACCACAGCAGTGAGCTGAACAATTATTAACCATTATCAAGGTAATTTTGTATCCTGGAAGGACATATTCAGAATCCCAGTGTGACTATTCCCACCAAATTATTTATCTGACCTTTTGGAACAGCAGGCACTTTATGGTAGGTCACTCTTGATCACTGCTAAAACATTGGTTAAGAGGTGACAAAATTCTCTTGGTCTCAACCTGAGTTGATGTGATTTTGTTTGAGTTTATATTTTTCTGTTTCATTTTAAAGCCAGTTATTCTCTGTTTCCAAACTGCTGCCTCTGTATACTAATTAACTAAGTTTGACCCACTGATTTTTATTGTCCTTATTTGTGAATTACTGATTAGGAGTTGGTCTCACAATTAGAATTAATGTGGAGATTGAATGGCTTAATTATACCCCTCAAACCTTGGATGCCACTACTGCTTCTATCCAGTTCTGTGCTAGCAAAAGTTGTGTTGTGTTTTGGCAAAGATCACATTAATTGAACAATCAGATTAAGGTTGTTATAAAACATGCAAGCATTGAGTGCATGAATTGTCTGATCTGTCTCAAATTGTTTTATGATTGGACCCCCTGCTTTTTTTTATTTTGAACTAAGAATATTTCATTGCTGGCCCCCTTCCGAGTGTATCTGCTTTGTCAGCAGCTGATTAATTCAGAATGCAAAGCCAGAATGCTAATTTAGATATTAATGTGTGAATTAAGGATTGCAGCTCAGTTTAGTCCATGTATAATATGCTGCCTCTGTCACTGTAGTAATCTTGCTGTCTCTGGTGATCATTTATTGTTCTGCAGCCTCAGACCTTGAATGGGTTCATTGTGACAATTAATTAAAAATAACATTTTTGTTTTAATTTTTGGAGCTGCACAATAATCTAGAGAATAGTGTTATTCCCTCTGCCATCTGATTTCTAAATGGACATTAAACCCATGAGCACTATTTCACTACTTTTATTTCTGTTTTTGTACTACTTATTTAACTATTTAATATACATATGCACTTACTGTAATTCAGTTTTTTTCTCTATCATGTATTGTACTGCTGCTGCAAACTTAACAAATTTCACAACATATGCTGGTGATATTAATTCTGATTCTGTGTATTTTTGTTGCTTATTATGAAGTGGTCTGGATGATTGTAATTTGGTTTATGATTGATTATCAGTTGAAAATTATAACCACTATTCATTTTGCAATGAAAGATGTACCGATTTGATGAAAATGTGCACTTGTTTAATATTTTCAAATCCACCAAGTGGTCTAAATAATAAAAAAAAACAATAGCTGCTTCTAATATTGGAATTCAGTATAATCATTTACCGCATGTCATTGCTGATGCATGAAGTTTATAAAATAACACCATGCATTGCTGATGTAATTTGGTACTTGGAGGATTAATGTATTAAAGAATTACTTCAGGCACCTCAGGTTGCCTTGTGTGGAAGGTAATTTTTCTATGAGTGAGTCAACGATGATGTATTTCTCATTCCTTAATTAAGAGGTCACATCCATTTTATATTATGTAAGAGAACTTTGCAATGAAAGACTAGCTGATACAATAGATTTTTAAAAAAGACATCTGTATATTATTTGAACAGTCTTCTAGATTGTACAAACTTGAATAGAGCAGTTACCAGTAGACCATTCTTTTCTGTCAAACATATAATGGTACAGCTTGAAGCCTGGCTACTATAACTCTGCTTTACAGGTAGTTACAAGCTTTTGTGTTCAACAGCTTGCATTAATGCTATGAGCTTGTTCCAAAGTCGTGTTACTGCTAAGCTGTGGGACACTGAGCCGACAGTGAGTTTGAGCAAATTTGGAGGTGGGTTGAAGAATCAGTTTTTGAGTGGGCTGGATCCTGTTGCTTGCTGGCAATGGTTTCCTGGTGAATATCTACATTTCATGGGTCAGCTCAATCCAGGCCAGTACCTGTGTGATGCTGTGCTCAAGTCTGAATTGTACTGAAAGTCTGATGCAAGCGCTTCCAACCCCCTGCCCTGCCCTTGGATTTAACACTGAGCTGAACGTCTTCAACTGAGGAACGCGGTACAATTCCTCTCCGGATCCTCACACCGGGCTTGCATAGGCTCTAACTCTTTCACGTGAATGGGCTTACCCATCTGAAATGTTAAATAAAGGGAAGTGCTATGTGTGACTAGTTTAGTGAAGAAGATGGTGAATCAGGAATCAAGTATTGCCCACAGCAGATGGGAGTGACAAGCGCTTGCCCTTGGCATTTTGTTCACTCTTTGGATCTTAAGATTGCATTTAACTGCTTTTGTGATCATTTCCAGCTGTTAATGCAGATGTTATGTCATACACAGAAACAGATATATTCACAGGCTGCCTCAGGAGAAGTTGAAGGATTACTGGGTCCTGATCTTGTGCCATAACCACATGATGATCATACTGATGTCATCCCAATTCTTATTTCTGTACTTATTTTGTATCTTCATTCATGTCCCTTCATTTAAGAAAAGATACATATTCAAATTGTGCCTTCGTACCTATCCCGGTGCTTCCTGACCAGTGGAAAGTGTTTTTAATGTCAATTAAGCTTTCTGAACCTCGGAGGTTGAAAATTCCTTCTCAAAACTCATATCATTGTCATATTTTCAATCAGCTTTCAGTTGACTGAAGATTTCCTCCTGTCAATGCCATCCCACCACTATTTTTCCCCTGTGACCTATTCTTCCCCCATTCCCAGCCACTCCCCCACCCTCTGTTTGTAACAGAGACACACACTAGGGGCAGTTTACTTGGCAGTGTGGAGGATCAGAGGGATCTTGGGTTCCGAGTCCATAGGTTGACTGTGGTTAAGAAGGCATATGGTGCATTGGCCTTCATCAATCATGGAATTGAATTTAGGAGCCGAGAGGTAATGTTGCAGCTCTATAGGACTGTGATCAGACCCCACTTAGAGTACTGTGCTGACTTCTGGTCACCTCACTACAGGAAAGATGTGGAAACCATAGAAAGGGTGCAGAGGAGATTTACAAGGATGTTACCTGGATTGGGGAACATGCCTTTTGAGAATAGGTTGAGTGAACTCGGCTTTTTCTCCTTGGAGCGACGGAGGATGAGAGGTGACCTGATAGAAGTGCATAAGATGATGAGAGGAATTGATCGTGTGATTAGTCAGAGGCTTTTTCCCAGGGCTGAAATAGTTGCCACAAGAGGACATAGGTTTAAGGTGCTGGGGAGTAGGTACAGAGGAAATGTCAGGGGTAAGTTTTTTTTTACTCAGAGTAGTGAGTGCGTGGAATAGGCTGCCGGCAACGGTGGTGGAGGCGGATACGATAGGGTCTTTTAAGAGACTTTTGGATAGGTACATGGAGCTTAGAAAAATAGAGGGCTATGGGTAACCCCAGTAATTTCTAAGGTAGGGACATGTTCGGCACAACTTTGTGGGCCGAAGGGCCTGTATTGTGATGTAGGTTTTCTATGTAATTAATGCAAAGTATTCCTTGGGACGTGGGCGAAACCTCAACATCCAGGAGAAGCCTAATTTGTCATGGGAACAACATGCAAACTCCACAGAGACAGCACCCCACTAGCCATGCCACTGTACTACACAATTGTGTTTGAAGAATATGAACTTTCCTTTGAAATTATTTTTTGATTGGTGTTTTTCCTAGTGGTTTTTAAGAAGTTTTCCCTCACTTACATGACAGACTCCCCATTGGACTGGCTAGCAATGCCCCTTTTTAGATGATGTGAACATAGTGCAGAGTCTGACTAATGGCACTAAATGCTGCCATCTATATTCAATGGGCCAAGAAAATGCAATAGGAATTTTGGAATGGACTGTTGTTCATGGATATCCCATTGGTCTGAAATTTAATGTATAATAGTTTGCATATATTTCCTTGTGAAGTATTGATTTATTGTCACGAGTCCCTATGTCACATTTGCGAACTTAAGCCAGTCAGGGTGTTTGCTGCTTTATAGTTCTCTGAAGATGCACTCATTGTCCACTTTATTAGGTACACACTGTATCAAATAAAGTGGACGCTGAGTGTATGACTGTGGTCTTCTGCTGCTGTAGCCCATCCACTTCAAAGTTCAACCTGTTGTGCGTTCAGAGAGGTTCTTCTGCACACCACTGTTGTAATGCAAGGTTATTTGTATTGATGGCTCCTTCCTGTCAGCTTGAACTAATCTGGCCATTCTCCTCTGACCTCTCGCCATTTTCGCCCACAGAACTGCTGCTCACTGGATGATTTTTGTTTTTCACACCATTCTCTGTAAGCTCCAGAAACAGTTGTGCATGAAAAATCCCAGGAGACTAGTAGTTTCTGAGATACTCAAACCACCCAATCTGGCACCAACAATTATTCCATGGTCAAAATTACTTGGATCACATTTCTAAGGAACTGTTGATATTTGGCATTGAAACCCTGCATCAGGACTCCTAATTAGCTTCTGATTTGATTGGGACATTTTCCCACCCAGTAATTAGTAGTCAGTGTTAGTGTAGAACCATTGCTGAGCACAATGTATGTATGCAGTAATCTGTCAGAGATCTTAATCTGGTGTGTGTGTGTGTGCCATCAATAAATTTGACTGGAAGCAATGAAATAGTTCTGCTGATTGTCTGCTCACATATGACACTCCTAGATAGTCATGTTTCTGAAAAATGCAATACTGTCAAAGTTATTCCTGCTGGGCAGAGTGCAGATCTGGTCTAGGTTAATTACTATCCCCAAATGAGATTTGAATTGATTGCTGATGGCCTTGGAATTTTTTCCCCTTATCTACATGTCAGATCTCTTTCTTCTCTGCCTGCCGACTTATCTGTTAGCTACAAATCTTTTACTGGAGGTGTGCTTACAAACAAGGTAGATAATTTCCAATCACAACAGAGTAGCAGAAGTTTGTAGTACCTACTACTCTGATTCACTTGTTATTAAATCAATTGACTGAAGCCTATTTGAAATACCATTTGTGTATTGTGTTTACAAAGCAGGGAGCTACAGATGCTGGAAATGCTCATGTTGGACAGTACCCTCCGACATATTGTCAGTGTTTCAAGTTGTGACCCATCATCAATGCTTGCATCATTTTCTGTCCCTGTTTATATATTGGATCACTAGATGGTGCTAGTGTGTAGCTACTTTCTGCATCAAATATCTGGAGGGTACACTGTACAAAAGTAAATCCTGCTGTTCATTGTGGACGCAAGATTCCTGCTTTGAAGAAGAAATTAACATAACAAGTTGGTGATTGTTTTGTGAATGTGATCTGGACCTTGGGCAGATATGGAACTGAGGTCAAGTATGTGGGCGATGGGGCCTGAACCATGAGTTTCGTACCAGTCGGAATATGGCCAGGGACTGAATGGGGGAATGAGAGTCACGGCTGAGATCTAACATGAAGTAATACAGATGCTGGAAAAATGAAATAATGACAAAAAAGTTCATACTAAGCATTACGGGCAATGTTTTATTCATGATCTGTTTCTCTATCTAATGATGCTGCCTGATTTGCTGTGTTTTTAAGCCATTTTGATATAATTCTAAAAATTGGCAGTTCATATATTGGGACAGAACGCTGTTGGATAACGAGGACATAAGCAAAGATCCTGAAATCTTATTCCACCCGGATCCTTCCGTCATTGTGCTCTTATTTCTGATGTTTTGTTCTCAATTACGGCTTAATAGCTGCAGTATTTTTTTTGGATATTTTGTCTTGTTTCTTATTTGCTTGAACTTTTCTCGAAGAAAAATCTTAGGTGGCCTTTGTGGTGGTGTTAGTTTTAGTGGAAAGCACATTAAAACAGTAAAGGAGTCTAAATATGTGAGAAAATATTTCTTGTACTATGTCTGTTGTATTTTGATTGAGCAAGTTTGTTTTGTAAAATTAGAGCACTTGCCAAACCCTGTCAATTAAAGAATTGTAGGTGTGTTTTCTAGCTCTTAGCAAACAGGTCATTGTACAGCAAATGAAGTTGATTAATTTTATAAACTGCTTTATTAAAGCAAATTGTAAATAAACTACACTGACTTCTTCCAGTAAAAGCAGGGTAATTTCTTTAGAAAGTTTGTAATGAATGAGTGATTCTATGTAGAAACTTGATTGAAGAGGGAATTATCTGGTCAGTTCTGCTCTGGCTGCCTCCAAATGCAGCCAGAAAAATATTTTGAATGGTAATTACTCAGCCCACTGTGATATAAAGGTGGTTTAAATTTGAGCATGTGTTCAGAACTAATTGCTGCCTTTAAGCATTACAGTTGTTTATTTACTCGATAGGCTGAGACCACTTGACAGGTTAATCTTTAAATATTAATTTCTTCTGCTTATGTTCATAAAACGTATGTTAGTTTTGAGTGACGCATAACCAGCTTAAGGGCAGCATCCATGCCTATTTTTCCTAAGTGGTTAACTAGTCAAAATATATTCAAGTTTGAAACAGCATGAGAGCTTTCATTTAGAAGTGATAATGAATATTGCACTAACACCACAAAATAGCTAAAGTGAATCTTCCCAGCAGCTTTTTTTTTGTGTTGGGAGTGGAAAAGTGGATTGGGTGGTGTATACGCGTTCTATCCAAGAGAGGCTTTTATAAATGGTAAATGTTAATGTACATTCTTAAGAACAATGATTTCTGTTGACTCAAGTACAAAGGCTGGCATTTTTTTTTGTTTTTTTTTAAAAATTGACTTGAGCAGTCAAACTCAACAAATATTTCTTGAATAGATCAAACATTGGGAGCACTCATAGTTTCCCAGTTGATAACTGAAAGTGGTACAGATGTCCTTATCTGCTTACCTCTGCAGAAGGTAGTCATTGCATTAGTAGGATATTCAGCAGATTTTATTCATAAATAGGACGTGGGGTTGCTGACAAGTGAGTCCAGAATTTATTCCACGTCCATTTCCCTGCCACCTTAAACTGCTACAATCTGGTTGCTTGAAAATACTTCGTCTGTGCTCTTGGGTGGGATGCTGTGAGATTTGGACCCTGTGATCTAGAAGATTTGGGAATATACTTCCAAATGGGTAATATTTGTCAGAAAGTTGAGCCTGCTTGTGGTTGTTGCCACGTTTTTGCTGCCTTTCCTTGCAATAGAATTTGAAAGGTACTGCCAGATTAGTCTTGATAAGTAACTGCTATATATATGTTTTAGATAATAGACTCTACAGCCATAGTCCTCTGAAGGTGATGATGGGGAGGTATGTTTGCTGCCCTGTCTTGAATGAAGTAGAGCTTCCAGAGTATATTGGGTTGCTTTGGGTTTGTCAAACTGAAAATATCTTTGCTCAGGAGCAATCAGTTACAAATGAGTTTTACATTTTCCTTGTAAAGTGTGATGAATATTTAAAATTTCTCTTTCCCCTCATCCTCATCTTTTTATTACTACCTCAAGAGTTATTAGATTCAGTATTCCAATTCCAATCATGGGTTGAACAAAACTAAATAATTTTGGTCCCAAAATGTCAGTTGTTTACTCATTTCCATAGATGCTGTCTGAGCTGGTGAGTACCTCGAGTATTTTGTGTGTGTTCTGGATTTCCAGCATCTGTGGAATGTCTTGTGTTTATAAGGCACCCATCCCAACCTTACCGTCAAACCCTCAGACAAAGAGGGTGTTGTAGTGCGCGCACTGACCGCTACCTTGCTGAGGCCAGGTGGAAACTCTCAGACACATCCTTGCATCTTCCTCTTGCACCCATGCTGAGCTTGTCAATTTTAGTAACTTTGCCTCTAACTTCTCCCCTGCCCTTAAATTCACTTCTTCCATCTCTGACACCTCCCTCCACTTTCTCAATCTGTCTCCATCTCCAGAGACCAACTGTCAACTGACATCTTTTATAAACCTACCAATTCCCATGGTTAATTTGACTGTACCTCTTCCCACCCATCTCCTGTAAAAATGCGGTTTCCTTTTCTCAGTTCCTTCACCTCAGCCACAAGTGTTCCCAGGACATCTGATGTCCTCCTTCAAAGCATGGGAGGGATTTCTTCCCCCCCCCCCCACTATTGATGCTGCTCTCACTCCCATCTCCATTTCCTGAACATCTGCACTCACCCCATCTTTCCCCCCCACTTAACAGTGAAAGGTCTCCTCTTGTCCACCCAATGGGCCTCCACTTCGTATATCATCCTCTGCAACTTCTGCCATCTTCAAAGGGATCCTACTACAGGTCTATAATCCCTTGTCTGAAATCCTTGGGTCCAGTTACATTTTGGAGTTCAGAATTTTTCGGATTTCAGAATCCCTCCTTATTGGTTCTGGGACCCCCTGTGGATACCAAAAAACTTGTATGCTCAAGTCCCTTATTTAACCTGTCTCAGTGCAGGTGGAGTTTAGGACCCGGCGGAGCTCCAGACCTACGCATATCCTCCCGTATACTTTAAATCATCTCTAGATTCCTTATAATACCTAATACAATGTAAATGCTATGTAAATAGTTGTTATACCATATTGTTTAGGGAATAATGACAAGAAAAATATTTTATTTCCAACAAAAACATTCTATAAAACATAAAAATATACAGCCCCAAACGAACCGAATCAAACACATGGTAAATGACTTATTGGAATAAATGTAGAACATCACTGTCACTATAAAACTTCAGTAAATTGTCTTTCTGTTTCTTTAAATCATATACAGTGGTAGTTCCGACACCATCTTTTTCAGTAAGACGTTGCACAGACACACCACGATCAAGCTTCTACAATAACTCCACTTTCTGCGTTATTGATAATGATAGATGCTTCCTTCTCTTTTACTCATTGTTACCCATAGGGGTATCTGCAGCTCTTTTTGACATTTTCACAGTGAAATTAAATACAAATTAAAAGCAGTGCTTCATCTGCGTATTTGTTGGGATCATCTATTTAGTCCGGACCTCACGACGTGGCATCCTCTACGTTGGTGAGACCCATCATAAATTGGTGGATGACTTTGTTGAGCACTCCACTCCTTCTGCCAAAAGTAGAACTTTCCAATGGCAAAACAGTTTAACTCCGATTCCTATGTCGGTCGATGGCCGCCTGTTGTGCCAAGATGAGCCCACCCTCGGTGGAGGAGCAACACCTTGTATCCCGTCTGGGTACTCTTCACCTGATGGCATGAATATCTATTTCTCTTTCTGGTAATATGTTGAACTCCCCCTCCCCTCTTCCTCTATTCTTCGCTCTGGCCTTTCACCTCTTCTCACCTGCTTATCACTTCCCCAGAGATCCTCTCCTCCATCCCTTTCTCCTATGGTCCACTCTGCAGTCCTTCCAGGTTCCTCCTCCACCAGCCCTGTGTCTTTCCCGTTCACCCACCTGGCTTCACCTATCACCTTCTAGCTGGCCTCCGTCCACTCACCCTATCTTTTTATTCTGGCATCTTCCCCGTTCCTTTTCAGTCCTGAATAAGGGTCTCACCCAGAATGTTGAGTGTTTATCCATTTCCATAGATGCTGCCTGACTTGCTGAATTCCTCCAGAATTTTGTGTGCGTTACTCTGGTTTTCCAGCATTGGCAGGCTTTCTCAAGTTTACGTTGGTCCTCTGTCTGCCCTTATTGAGCCATGTGACTCCATTATTTTTAAGCATCTTTGTTTTGGCCCCAAGCCTACAGGATTATTTTAACATTCAAGAAGGTCATTGCTCAAAATGATAAGAGTTGACAATAAATCAATATTTTTTCATGGTGCATTTAGAGGTGTTGTTGTGATAATCCTTATTTCAAAGTTCATTAAAGTCTGAGATTTGCTTTCATTTTCTAGCTACTTGTGTCCTTCGCTGCTTTTCATGACAGTTAATGTTGCAATCATTGCGAAGCTAGACAGTGAAACTCCAACTTAAGCTGGTGTCCAGCTTTCATTTCATTGGAGTATTATGTGCATTCGTAGCTAGTTTAAATGTTTGGCATAGAAGCTTCAATTCGTATAGCTGCTGGCAGTAGTAAAGAAAATTCATTAAAACCACTAAAATTGTGTGTGAAATTCAACATTTGATAATGCTGGATTTTTGTATATGCAAGGGTGTGCGTATTTTGGAGGTGCCAGTCAGGTCTCCCCTGCCCTCCCCATTGAAGGAGTCTGACTCCCATCACCACTGCTACCTGACATCACACCTGCACCCCTTAATGGACCATGGTCATTAGCGCCCAGTATTGTCGTATAACACTCTCTGTCATTGTCACCTTCAGCATGCCCCTGTGGCCCAGACTGTTCCTCCCGGGCGGGGTTGGAAAATGGGAGAAGAAATGGGGAGTGGTAAAAGAATGACAAAATGGCAGGACTTGTATTGAAATGCTCTGTTCCAGCTAAAGATGTTGCCTGGCAGTAACCTCAACTAAAATTTTACAAACGTTCTTTCCAGAAGGCTAAAAGGTCCTGCTACGTTTGAATGTTGACTGATTCACTTGTGTCTGGTGCTAGTAGAATGTATGCCTATGAATTGCAGTTGTGGCCAGAGATGGGCTGTCTCTCTTGCTGTCTGCAGTGAATAAGAACAGTGCTATGCACCAGATGACAGCAAAGTGGATTTTTTTCTGCTCCTTGTGCAATTCTCTTTCCCCCTCATATTTCCTCACAATGTAGAAAGAAATAATTTCAGTCCATCACAGAGCAATCCCATTTCCTCACCAATCTTCACCATAACTCATTCTCCCGCATTCCCGTCAACTCTCCTGAGATTCTATTATTGACCGCTCTTCAAGGGCAAATGTCAGTTGCCAATTAACTGACCAACCCACATACTTTTGTGATGCGGTAAGGAGCTGTTTTGTTTCTTGATGCCTTCAGTGCTGCTCTGCTGAAGATTGTGGTCATGCTGTGTTGGCAACACTTACGAGCTGCCCCCAGCATGTCTTCGGGTTGCCTTGATTGTTGACATAGATAACACATTTCACTATATGCTTCAATATACATGATTAACTAAATTAATCAATCTCATTTCTGCCAGGGGCAGAGATCAATGAAAAACAGTGTGCAAACTGGAGAGCACTGGAGGTCAGCATTTAACCTGGAGAGCTGGACATGGGCAAACATGGACTAATCTGCAGATGCTGGAAATCCAAAGCAACACACACAAAGTGCTGGAGGAACTCAGCAGGCCAAACAGCATCTATGGGGGAAAAAAAGTGAACAGACGATGTTTCTGGCTGAAACCCTTCATTGGGACTAGAAAGGAAGGGGAGAAGTCAGAGTAGGAAGGTGGGGGAAGGGGAGGAAGAGGTACAAGGTGGCAGGTGATAGGTGAAACTAGGGGAAGGGGTGAAGTAAAGAGCTAGAATTTGATTGGTGAAAGAGATAACGGGTTGGAGAAGGGGGAATCTGCTAGGAGACCACAGAAGGCCATGGAGGAAAGAAAAGGAGGAGGTGATGGGCAGGTAAGCAGATAAGGTGAGAGAGGGAAACAGGAATGGGGAATGCTCAAGGGGGGTGGTAATCACTGTAAGTTAGAGAAATCATTATTCTGCAATCAGGTTGGAGGCTACCTAGACAGAATATAAAATGTTGCTCCTCCAACCTGACTGTGGCATCATCATGACAGTAGAAGAGGCCATGGATTGTTATGTTGGAATACGACGTAGAACTGAAGTGGGTGGCCACCGGGATATCCCACTTTTTCTAGCGGATGCAGCATAGGTACTCGGCGAAGCCATCTCCCAATCTTTACCAGGTCATACAGGTATAGATTACCTATACATATAGGTGGCCACACTGGGAGCATCAGACCCCAGCAGACTCTCAGGTGAAACGTTGCCTCACCTGGAAGCACTCACAAACAAGAAAAAATGTGCAGATGCTAGAAATCCAAGCAATACACAGAAAATACTGGAGGAACTCAGCAGACCGGGCAGCATCGATGGAAAGGAGTACGGTCGATGTTTTGGGCTGGGATCCTTCGTCAAGACCAGAGAAAAAAGATGAGGAGTCGAAGTAAGAAGGTGGGGGGAGGGGAGGAAGAACCACAAGGTGAGAGGTGAAACCGGGAGGGGTGAAGTAAAAAGTTGGGAAGTTGATGAAAGAGATGCAGGGTTGGAGAAGGGGGAATCTGATGGGAGAGGACAGAAGGCCATGGAAGAAAGAAATGGGGGAGGAGCACCACAGGGAGCTGATGGGCAGGTAAGGAGATAAGGTGAGAGAGGGAAATAGGAATGGATAATAGTGAAGGAGAGGGGAAGGGGGCATTACCTGAAATGCGAGAAATCAATGAGCCCCAAGTGCCTGAAGTGACTGGTTTTAAGGCGCCATTAACCTGCCTTTGCCCCTTCTATCAGTAGAAATGGTTCTGCTGGGCTTAGTAACTACGCCACACATGAAGGCCAGGAGCTGGACTTGGTTGTCAGAGGCAATTTGAGATGCCTGCCATTTTGGAGCATTTAATAGGTAGTGGGAGCTTGTCCCCATTACCACCCCCAGCTGCGACAACCGTTGTAGCCTTGTATCATTCAAAAGCCTTCTCTTGTAACCTGAACTGAAGAAGCATGTCTTGTATGAAGCAAAAAAAAACCCAAATTGCTGGAGGAACTCCGGTTTCTGGCAGCATCTGTGGAGGGAAATTGACTGGTACCATTTCTGATCAAGACCCTTCTCTCAGAATGGACCCTCCTCCTCCTTGAAATGCCAAGTGTCCACTTCCCTCCAGGGAAGCTGCCTGGTCTGCTGAATTCATCCAGATTGGTTTTGCTCCAGATAACAGCATCTGCAGACTCTTGTTTTTCTCTGTCTTGAATGGATGTTGCTCTCAATTCCTGGAAGGTGGATGAACTTAACGCTAGTAAAGTGAGGTTTGATGTGTACTTTTAAATTGCTTTCAGTTTTGAAGGGAATTAATTAGCCCATTATATTTGTGTAACTCTTAATGAAGAAAAGTTACTCTGGGTAACCCAACATTATAAACTTGACCTGCGCAACAAGTTAGATCTGATGATGTCGTCCAGACAGTTCCTTGGAACTCAGGAATGAGTTGCAAACCTTTTGGTTGCAGCCAGTTTCTGACCTATACAATGATGAACATCTAAACTGTACCAGCAAGCAAAGCAAGTTAAGAAAAGTAATGAAGTAACAAAGGAACATGAGCACATGCTATTCCTTTTGTGCTAGAAATTGATCTTGACCGGTTTACATAAGGAATCTGTTACCAGGTACAGTCTGAGTCATTGCAGACAATGATACAACAGAAGCATAGTATCAAACCTACTACAAGTTTCTCAAAGTTAACAGAAATTATGCAAATTATAATTTAAAACTGCAAGGAAGAATGCCATAAAAACAACAGTATGGACCCTAATCCTACAAAGTCTTCCAGCTTTTCATTCAATATTTCTGATTTTTCAGGGACGCACTTCTTTTAAGTAGGAGGACTGTACTTGTGTCACACTCCTACACAAGACACTGGGGTTCAACTTCTGGTCCTTTTCTAGAAGTGGTAGGTTAAGTGATCTTTTCAAAGCTTATTGCTTCACCAACATGCATCTTCTAAGTCAGGGTTTCCCAATTTCGGGCCTGTGGGCCCCTTGGTAAATGGTAGGGGTCTATGGCTTAAAAAGGCTGTGAGCCCCTGTTCTAAAGGAAAAGGTCACAGGGAGTGCAGATAGTCAGCTCTTTGCTCAATGCCCCTGGAATGCCATTGCTACTCCCCTGTGTCTTTCCATTCTTCTGGGTATTGGAGCCTGAGGGTAATTATACCTTCATCTGAGCGAGGAAGTTGCCCTCACTTCCTGCTAACAGAATGGAAGTGAGATGTTTGATCTGAATGTAATTTGTGCCAAACTAGACTGAAACCTCTCCATCTCATCCAAAGCTGAGGTGTGGTTTAATCGAATGCACCTTTCCATAACTACCGTGTACAAAATAATGATGTCTGCCACAGTCAATGTCACTCTCTGTGTCCCATAAAATGGTGGCTTTTCCAGTCTGGAGATCAGAAGGAGAAATATCTGCAAAATTGCATCTATTTTATAAATAAGCCAGTATCGTAAGTGAACAGAAACACAACATCAAATTTATCTGTCAAATCTGACAGCCCATTCATACTGAATATGGTTTTAGAGATAAGCTTCTTTGCTGCACAATTCCTTTTATAGATTAGTGTTAAAAAGCAATCATGGCACATGCCTACAATAATTCCTGTTTAGTCTGCTGTCTATAAACCTTAATGTCCTCTGAGCTCCTTAATTAAGGACATGTCTTGGTTTTAATTTTATGACTTGTACAATCCCTAAGTGTGCAGAAATAGTTAATCCTGATGAGTAGCAGTTTGCTCTAAACTTACAGGTAGGCTAAAAGTAAAGTTAATCTAAGAGAAATGGAGAAAAGTAATTCATACTGGTAAGCTCTGAAAAGAAGGCAATAGAGTGGAATTAATATCACAGAAGGACAAAAAGCAATGGGCATTTCTTTTGTTTCTGGTTTCAATCACAATGGGGAGATAACACATTGATATGAAAGATGATATAGATTGAATAGCATAGTTCCTTTTATGTTGATCATATGACTAAGCATTGCATTTAATTTATTTATTGAGATACAGTGTGGCATAGACCCTTCTGCCCCTCGAGCTGTGTCGCTCATCAGTTCCCCGATTTAATCTGAGCCTAATCGTGGGGCAATTTACAGTGACCAATTAACTTGCTAACCGCTACGCCTTTGGGGTGTGGGAGGAAACTGGAGCACCCGGAGGAAACCCACAGGGTCACGGGGAGAACGTACAAACAGACTCCTTACAGGGAACAGTGGGAATTGAACCTGGGTTGCCTGTACTGAAAAGCATTGTGCTAACCACTGCACCAGTGTGCTGCACTGATGCTCGCACACCAGCGAGAGTGGAAGTGCAAACCCATTGAACGTTTCAAGTTCAAATATAAAACAAATTTAATTTTCCAAGATTCGTCTTTGGCTCTACTTGTTTGTATTTGTTCTGTCTGCTCTGGGCTGCTGTGTCCTTCCATTTAGCATGCAGGTGCATTCAGAACGTATACACTAGCAGCTTATAAGTTTGCAGCGTTTAGGTAGAATTTAGGTAGAATTGTGCATATGACTATGTATATCCAAGCATCTCTGTTCTCTTGTCCATTCAATAAATCAGCTGATTACAAATGCAAGTTACAAAATACATCAACTTCGAGCCTGACTTTTAAATGTGAATTTATTCCACGGCTCGGTTCAGATGGTTTCTCAAGGCAATGCATTGATATAGAGCCGCCTGCGATTCTGTGACACTTCTGACAGAGTGAGAAGATTATGGTTCCAAATCCCAGAAAATGTTACTGACTCTCGGTGGCCGACTGGTAGCATTACCTTGCATAAAGGATGTTAAAGTAAACCACCATCATCTCCCACATTGAAGATCCCATGATACAATTTTAAAGAGATGCAGAGAAATTAACTGGCTAATATTTATCTCATCACCACTGATTGTCGGTTATCTCATCGTTACTGCTTGTGGGTGGCTGCCAGATCTCCAATGCTGTAATGGAATACCAAGTGCTTATTTGGCAATTAAGATCTTTAGGATGTCGTCAGGTTTTGAGAGGGGCTTCATTATAAAGCCTTTCCCTTTATTTCAAACAAAGCTAGAAGCAGTGTAAATTTATGGCTTCTTAGTTGGACTCGTGATGTTCAAAAAAATTATCACCTGCCCCATTGTTAAGTATTTCACGTAATTGTAGATTCATTGCTTTTTGATTCAGACTGGAGCACACTCCTGCTAATACTATGCAAATTAACCATATCTGGATGAAGTACTGAGCCAGAATGGTCTGAGCTGGCATGCACAGTTGAATCCCTCCAGGCTTGGGTTCGTTAGTCAAGCTATCATGCATTAAAAGGGGTTTGAACAGCAAATTGAAGGTGGAAAGGGATTGGTCAAAAGTTGTCTCTTAGAGAAATAATTTCATGACAAGGCAGGTGGCGTGAATGGGGAGGGCCTCTGCCTGAGGGGAGAACAATTAATATCAGCCAACTTGAAGGGAGAGCAGCAAGTTGATAATCAGTTTTATGGAAATAAGGAAGCTTGAGGTGGTTCTCTTAGATAAAGAGGTTGTAAAGGACTTGAAGGGAAATGTAAAATATGACCACCTCGGACAGGAAACTTCAATACTCTACATTTCCCTGCTTCTCTCTCTGTTTCCATTCCACTTTTTAATTTTCATTGTGTACCTCAGTTCGTTGCCAAATGGTTCTCGTGCAGATTGAAATGATGTTAGAAGTAGTAACATCTGCCATGTGCAGATGCTACCCTCAGCCCCCATAGTCATGAAGAGGTCTCAGTGTTATGAGAGTAGTTTCCCCTTCCTCATTACTGCTTATTCTTTTGCTACTGGCATTGGAGCTCACCAGGTGTTTACATCCTGTTTCAATACTTCTATTGTCCAGAGTAAACCTCTAGGTGTAACATTAAACATAAGATATACAAATAATTGGTCTCTCTTTATTTAGCCCAGGGAGAATACCTGTTTTTACATAGCGTTCCTTTTCCTTTGGTGATTCCATTCTGTTTGCTTTATTTTCCAAGTTGCCTGAGGCATCCAAGTGTCTCCAATGTTATTTATGTTGTCTTTTTGCTCTCATTGTTACTACAATGTTTCCAGCCGCGCTCCTCGCTGCTGCAGTTTAGGTTTTTGCCAATAGCCACGAGGGCAGGCTCAAAGGGGCATATAATCTTTACCTGCTGCAGTTAAGTCCCAGAAATCAGTCCAACAATTGTGGTGAGTGTGTGTTTCAGCAAAAGAAATGTTTTATCCTCACCTTGTGCCAGACTGTTGCAAGTTCAGAATATTTTGTGCCCTATCGATTAATAACTTTTAATAAACAACAGACCAAATTTATAAAGCTGTGAAAGTTTAGGAAGAATTCATCATTGACCTGTAATACATTTTATGCCTTTTAGATTTTATCATCCTGTTCTTGTTTCAAACTCCTACATTGAATCTATCTGCATCAGATCTGTAGATTAAGGTAAAAGAGCATCCTGCCACTGTCTGTAAGGAGTTTGGATGTTCTCCCCATGACCATGTGGGTTTCCTCCCACATTCCAAAGACGTACTGGTTAGTAGGTCACATGGGTGTAATTGGGCAGCGTGGACTTGTTGGGCCAGAAGGTCTGTTACTGTGCTGTATCTCTAAATTTTTTTAAAACACTGTTAAAATCTGAAATAAAAGTAGAAAGCACTCAGCAGGTCAGGTAATATCTAAAGAGAGAGTGACCTCAAACATAACAGGTTCTGTCTACTACATGATGCTGCATATCTCCTGAATTAGTTCTGTATTAATTGCTTGTTTCACCATCGAACAGAGTTGTAGGTTCTATTTCAAAAGAAAATGGTGGAGCACAATGTGCCTTCCGTAACACTGGGTGCTCCAAATAGTTTAATAGGCAACAAAATCCCTTTGAAGTGCAGTCACTCTTGCACTGATGGGTTGTGCAGGCTCTACCAACAGTACCGTAGAAGTGATTGGTAATGTTGTTTTAACATCTACAGGAAAAGCACCGGCCAGATGCCAGGACTCCCCTGTTCTTCTTTGATGCAGTGGTCTGGGATCTTTTGCATCTACCTGAGGGAGCAGGGACTTAATGCCTCTTTGCAAAGAGGTCTGTTCATCCTTCTAGGCCAAGGGTTCCCAACCTTTCTTATGCCATGGAACCTTGCAATTAGCTGAGGGGTCCATGGTTAGGAATCCCTGTTCTAGTTGTTTTGTTGGTGATGGAGGGAGGGGTAGCAAATTCTGACTAAACTTTAAAAAGAGCCAAATGTTGCTGCTATTTGCATTGCCCCAAGCCTCCCTACACTGATGGAACAAATAGAACGAGAACCAAATATACAGTAATGTCATTTATTAAACTAAAAGAAGAATACAGCCAGCAGAGGGAACTCTTGCTTCTTCACACTAGAGCAGTTTTGGAATTCATTGGTGTACTTTTTCACAATTCATCTATCCAAACAGAAAGATAAAAGCCGAGTTTGAGTGCTGGGAAAGCAGAAGTGCTATGCTGTATCTCTCCACTGCGGTCAAGAAATAACAGGCTCCTTAGAGTTCAAATCATTGCATCAATATGTAACACTGTATAACCTATGCATTCTTCTTCATTGCTTCCATCAGAAAATAATGGATCACTCTGATAACTTGGAAACTATGAATTTGTTGACCTGATACTGAACCTGGTACAGCTGTTTGTACTTTTATTTCTTTTAGCATTAAAACAACTACAGTCTTTAGTGTGCATGAGATGTTGGTATGAACGACCAAGTATACAGGCTCGCAGAGACGTGGAAGTCCATTAAGGGCTATTATATTCATCAAATCAATGTCTTTTTTTAAATATGTTTCAGAACAAAACAACGAATTGCATTTCCCTATCTCTTGCTGCATTACTCTAGTATTTTCATCTGAACAGTCAATTTAATTTCTTCCTGATGCATTGGAAACTCCATCTATATGCCTTTCCAGTGCTGCATTCCAGATCATAACTACCGGCTGTGCCTCGCTAGCCATGCTGGATATAAATTCTTGTATTATTTTCCTTAGTGTTGATTTTGAGCACACTCAGAAATAAAACCTTCCTGGTATCTGCACAGGACATCATTTCTAATCGTGTGATGGGGCTTGTATTAGCAGGAATGAATGTCTGCGTTCTACAGAAAAGGGTGTTTTTGAAGCATTGTGTAGAAAACATCTGAAAAATTCCACGTTCAGAGGCATAAAATATTTCTGAAAAACTTGTTCTTATTTGTGTATTCATTTTGCACTGGGGGTCTAAATATTTTCAGTACCATATTTAATCAAATTTGTATCAAGAAAAGTAAAGCAAAATAAATTGTAATTTAAATCTCAGTGCAACTTTCTGTACTAATGTTCATCAGCCCCATGTCAAGAATACTAGGAATAGTATATCGCATACAGAATGGCATTTCGCCTGTAAATATAGACATATAGTCATGGATATGACAGTGTTTAATTGTAAGTTAGTACTTTCATCTCCTTTTCGGTTTGATTGGTTCCCTTACATAGAATTGATCCTTTTAGTACTAAAATGTTTAAGCATAAAATTTAAATTGCGGTTTATTTTGGCATGTATCAAGTATTCATGATTCTTGCTGTTCAAGCTGAATTTAAGAAACATTCGCCAAAATATTGCTTTTTAATCTTTTACACCTGATCTCTCTCATTTGTTGACAAGTAATTTCACCCAAGTTAATGCTGAAAATTTAGAGTATTTTATTTATCATTGATCCAATTATCTTAAAAGTAGCAAAGAAAGGATGCATATAACCACATCTGTGCTTTCTTGTACGCTGATCTGGGATCCTATGATCTTCTGGACTTCGCTGATTTGAGCATTTTTAGCTATGGGTAATGTTGTACATTGTTTGTGTTGCTTGTTCCATTCACATTGTGAAGTGAAAGTAAAAATTAAACTGTTTAGAAAAATTGCTGTGTTTTGGCATTTTGTTAAATAACTCTGTTGTAGATCAATCATCTTCACTGCCAAACCTAGTCTGTGTGCGTCCTGAGCTTTGTTTTCTTTGAACATGCTGGAAAGGCGCTAGACAGAGCTATGCTGCACCATGAGCCAGCTGTGTCCCAGTTTTGTACCGTCAAATCCAGCTGCTATCTTTGCAGAGGTGTCACTGCTGATTTGCCCTCGTGTTTGACCTTAAAGGCGGTTGGTAGCACATTTATCATATAACAGGCAAGAAGAAAGCTAATGGTTTTACAGGGATTTTATCTTTAGAAATGACTTGAAGAGGGTCTGACAACTACAGAAGTATTTTGCTTTGAGCCGGGTAGTGAGTGTGTGTGAGAGAGACACTGCTGGAGCCCACTTGCTGCTATGCACAGCAGCATTCATGATCTCCTGAAGTTGCTGGAGTGAATAACTAGAAGCGTCAGCTGACTTTCTTTCTCCAATTGGAATTGCTGTGATGTAAGTGTTTAGCAGCTGCAAGCTTCAGAATTAGCATGGTGAGGTCTGTGGCACTGCAGTATGGCCATACAGTGGAAGAAATGAGAGAAAACCAGGACTAACATGGACGAGTCCAGCATTCTTCGGCGACGAGGGCTTCAGGTGGGCATCATCACTTTATTCTTGCCATAAGGTTGTATTTGCACAGGCAAAACTATTAATACCTTCTGTTACATTCCTTCAGGTTGCTTTTTTAAGAGACAAACATTTGAGTCTTATTTTGGGACATATGGTGCCAAAAAATGTGCTGCTTTAGACAGTATATTTTAAATGGTGTTCTTGTAAAGTAGTTGATAGTTGTAGGTTTGTTCAGTTAGATTAGTTGCTGACAGTTTGTGCTACATCATATGAAGACCAGAGAAGGTACTTCATCCAAACTACTTATTCTGCTCTTTGTGCACACAGTTACGTTCAGTGAAGCTTTTTTAAAAAAGCTTGAAGTCTGACTACAGCACATATATTTTGTGATAATTTCTGTGCTCAGACATTGAGTTTCACACCTGCTGTTGAATAAGTTGAGGTTCATATCTCCTTTTAATTGAGAAAGTTCAGTTTACCAACTATTAAACGTATCAGCATCATTGAAAGCAAACGTGGACGTTCTTTCAGAGTTAGATGTTCGGTTATTGTGGATTTTAATTGGTGTAATTGGTGAGTTAATGACAGCAAATATTGAATTTTAAAATAGCTTGATATACCTTTTGACGTTCGCCTTGAACGAACTAACAACACTAAAACATATTTCTGTGCAGTTACCCTTTTGTGACACCGAGACAGAGGCTATTGTTTCTGCCAGTCCAGACAGCTAATGTTGCCGTGCTGTTTGAAAGTGGGAAGCCAAGATTAAGTTTGATCTACTCTCCCTTGGTGATTGCTCTTCTGACAGGACTTGCCCGTTGGTGTACAGTGAAGGAATCCCGGTTGATTTAGCTAGCGTGAAACGTGTGCCCCTTCCCGCTGCCTCTGCTGATCTTTAGTTCATTCACCAGAAACAGTGAATCAAATCTGTTATCTCGCGGATCTGCATAGCTAAACTGCTGTCTGCCTTTAGATTAGCAAAGTTTTGCTTTGCCCTATGTGTTCACAGTATGCTGGTATACTGAGCGAGTCTGTCTGTTAACAGATTACTCAATGTAAGAGGCAGTTGGGTTAAAGTTCTAATTACAGTAGGTTATCTGCTTACTAGTTTTGGAAAATAGATTTTATAAATATACCTGGAGCTGAAAAGCAGAATGTGGAACAACGCTCATACCCTTGGTCTTTTCTCACTCAGACTCTGAGCCTGAATTCTGGAGGGTAGGGAGAGGGTTATTTTCTCATAACCAGACTACTAATGGTCTGGTGTTAATAGCATAGTTTATTTTGATTACAGTTTACCTCTGAACTATGCAATTAGTGCAGTTTGAGGAAACCCTGCATTATTTTGAGGTGGGAATTTCTAGCTTTAAGGATGTGGCTTGGGGTGGGAATCAGATTTTGAACAGGGAAGCAGTCCATGTTGCGTGCATCACCTTCATAACATTCAGATGTCACGTAGGAACAGCCTTCCATTTGTACATCCAATTGCACTTTTCACCAGAGATCTTAAGCCGTGGAGGCAGCTGTGTTTTATTTGAAGAGGAGTAGGACAATTGAACTCCTGTTATTTGGATTGCAGCTCAGCTTGCTTTATTATCTACGTTCTGAGGTTAGCTGGCATACTTTGTAGGAGATGGGGTGGGAGATGTGGAAGGGTGCTAACCGGGAATGAATGACTGACCTGGGGTTTATGTTTTTCAGTAATTTGTGTGTCTGCTATTCATTTTGCATATTATGAGCTCAAGTTTTAAGTTTGATGCAAATGCAAGGAAATAGTTTTGTAATAATCCTGAGGCTTGACAATATGATATAGGAATAGGTTTGGGCCTTTTGGCCCATTGAGTATGCTTCACCATTCTAACATGACAGTTTTTAAAAATTCCATTCTTCCACCTTCTCCTCTGTAACCCTTAACCCCTTTATTGATCGAGAACCTATCAATCTATTCCTTAAATGCACTCAATAAGTTGTCATAGCACTGTATGCCAACAAATACCATAGATACACCACCCTCTGGCTGTGGGGGAGGGCCAAACTCTTCCTCAATGAAGTTTTAAAAGGACTTCCCTTTTATTCTGAGACTGTGTCCTGGGATCCTAGGCTGTCCTACCAATCCTTTCCAGGAGCGTAGTGTAGCTATTATCAATGGAGGAGATGAATAACTATCTTCCACAAGGATTAGTCTTGGGCCACTGCTCTTCAACTACTTAATGACTTAAAAATTAAAGATGAGCTTTATTTGCCATATGTACGTTGAAACAGAGTAAGATGCGTTGAGTCGAATCAAATCAGTGAGGATTGTGCTGAGCAACTGCCGTCTTGCTTCTGGTGCCAGCAGCATTCCCACAGCTCACTAACCCTAACCATACATCTTCAGAATGTGGGAGGAAGCCAGCGCAGTGACAGGGAGAACATACAGCAGTGGGAATCAAACCCCAATCTTACAGCTAACAGTGTAAAGCGTCGGGCTAACTGCTGGGCAATCGAGCCAGTCTCTGAGATCAAAAACATGATTTCTAAATTTGCATGTACTGCTAATCTTAGGAAGGAAAGTCGGTACTGATGAGAACTACAACAGATAGCAAAGGAGGGGGCATTGATAAGCTTGCAGAATAAGAACACAAGAACAAGGGTTGGCCCTTCAGGAGTCTGCCATAACATGCTCTAATGTTGAGGATGATTTGCTACCTCACTCATTTCTGCCTTGGAACCAAGGCACATTCGTTCCTTTTAATATTGTAGTTTCTTTTTGTGGCACATTAGGCGGCACTTCTGATGTTTCCATTGCATTTGACTGTTTTTTTACGAGGTCGAGCTGCAAGCTCGATGTTCAACTCAGCACAGGTGGAAAGCGTGCAAGGAGCTGGCCCATTTCAAACTCGGGGCCATTTGCTGATGCCACTACACCACCAGCCGACTATTCCTTTAACGTTACAAATAGGTAAGTGAAAATGAAGCTACAAATGCTGGAAATCTAAAATAAACCAGACAATGCTGGAAATGCCCAGCAGGCCAGGTTGTATCTGAAACAATTAACATCTTGGGCAAGTAATTGTCATGTGAAATTAAGCAAAGTAAATGCAAGGTAGAACACTTTGGTAGGAGGAATAGGGATTTAGTTGAAACCTGGAAAGTGTGAATCTAGGTGAAGTGGAGAACAAAGGGAATTGGAGTACAATGCACCAGTCGTATCTGGGGCAGCTAGTAGAGTTGTTCTAACAACCTGGGTTCCTCTTGCTTCTCAAAGATGAACAAATGGTAGTTTATTAGGGTACCGTAATTTTCCCCAGTGTGTGTTTGGATGGTGGGGAGTGAGAGGGTTAGTGGTAAATAGGTTGCTGAGAAAATTAATGGAAATTAATTTTTTAAAATGCCTTATGAGCTGGCATAGATTTGATAGATTGAATGATCTCCTATTTTTGTAAAGAAATGTGATGAGTTATTTAAAGTTAATAAAAACACAAAATGCTGGCAGAACTCAGCAGGCCAGACAGCATCTATGGGAGGAGGTAGTGACGACGTTTCGGGCTGAAACACTTCATCAGGAGTGAAGTAACATGGGATGGTCGAGGGGGGATAAGAAGTGGGGGGAGGGATAAAGTAGAGAGCTGGGAAGTGATAGGCTGGAGGGAAATGGGCTAGGGGGAAGGTGGAGAATTATGGGAAATAAAAGAGAAAGAAAGGTAGGGCTGGGGGAGATTATAGTGAGGGGGAAAAAGAGAAAGAAAGAGAACCATACTAAAATAATTTTTAGGGATGGGGTAAGGGGGGGGGCAGGGGTATCAACGGAGGTCTGTGAGTTGAATGTTCATGCCGGCAGGTAGGAGGCTACCTAGGCAGGAGATAAGGTGTTGCTCCATCGACCTGCGTGTGGCCTCATCTTGACGGTAGAGGAGGCCATGGACAGACATGTTGGAGTGGGAGTGGTCTGTGGAATTGAAGTGTGTGGCCACAGGGAGATCCCGCCACTGCTGGAGGACCGAGCGCCGGTGTTCGGCGAAACGGTCTCCCAGTCTGCGGTGGGTCTCACCAATACATAGAAGGCCACACCAGGAGCACCGGACGCAGTATATCACCCCAGCCGACTCACAGGTGCAGTGTTGCCTCACCTGGAAGGACTGTCTGGGGCCCTGAATGGTGGTGAGGGAGGAAGTGTAAGGGCAGGTGTAGCACTTGTTCTGCTTACAAGGATAAGTGCCAGGAGGGAGATCGGTGGGAAGGGATGGGGGGAACGAATGGACAAGGGAGTCGCGTAGGGAGCGATCCCTTTGGAAAGCAGAAAGGGGGGGGAAGGGAAAGATGTGGCTGGTGGTGGGATCGTGTAGGAGGTGGCGGAAGTTACGGAGGATTACACGTTGGATCTGTAGGCTGGTAGGGTGATAGGTGAGGACCAGGGGGACTCTATCCCTGGTGGGCTGGCGGGGGGGATGGGGTGAGGGCAGAGGTGCGTGAAATACGGGAGACACTTTCTTTAAAAAAGGAAGACATCTCCTTTGTCCTAGAATGAAAGGCCTCATCCTGAGAGCAGATGTGGCGGAGGCAAAGGAATTGAGAGAAAGGGATAGCATTTTTGCAGGAGACAGGATGGGAGGAGGAATAGTCTAGGTAGCTGTGGGAGTTAGTAGGTTTGTAGTAGATGTCGGTGGATAGGCTGTCTCCAGAGATAGAAACAGAAAGATCTAGGAAGGGGAGGGAGGTGTCGGAAATAGACCAGGTGAATTTGAGGGCAGGGTGAAAGTTGGAGGCGAAGTTAATGAAGTCGACGAGCTCAGCATGTGTGCAGGAAGCAGTGCCGATGCTGTCGTCGATATAACGTAAGAAAAGAGGAGGACAGATACCGGTGTAGGCTTGGAACATAGATTGCTCCACATGGCCGACAAAAAGGCAGGCATAGCTAGGACCCATGCGGGTGCCCATGGCTACACCTTTAGTTTGGAGGAAGATATAATTTAATAAGTGAGGTACTGTTCAAGGGTTCAATGTCCATTTCGGAATCGGATGGCGGAGGGGAAGAAGCTGTTCCTGAATCACTCAGTGTGTGCCTTCAGGCTTCTGTACCTCCTACCTGATGGTAACAGTGAGAAAAGAGCATGCCCTGGGTGCTGGAGGTCCTTAATAATGGATGCTGCCTTTCTGAAACGCTGCTCCCTAAAGATGTCCTGGGTACTTTATGTTCTGTACTTTATATTTTATGTTCTCGCCGAGGAGAAGCACATATGGTTACTTGGGGAACAAGCAAATATCTCACAGCACTGGAGGTCAGGATTGAACCTGAATCACCGGGAAGCAGCAGCTCAAAGAGCCTCACATTCCCTTTGTTCTCCTAGGTTGGACAGAATGGACAATTTCTGAACCATGTATCCTCTGTATATAATACTATGCAACTACATGGAAGGGTGTTTTAATCCTTTTGTACCCCTGTCTTCTGAGTTGGGGTGAACAGACAATAAAATATTTAAAGCTATTGACAGTGGCTGTTTACTCTAGATAGTACTGGTTAATCGGAGGTGGCTGCATCCTGAGCAGTTCTGTCCTCTACCCTTTCCAAAGGACAGTTTAACAAGCCAAACATATGGAGAATTGGCAGTAGCAACATTCATGTGCATGTGTCAGAAGAGTGATTATCTTGTAGCGCGGATTAAGCAGCTTTTCAGTGTCATTTAGTGATTCTAACTATGAAGCTGATTCGTAGCATTGGAAATCCCTGCTACTCATAATTCGACTCGATGGCCAATTCACGGGGGAGAAAGTCACTCGGTGCATCAGCAAATATTATGTAAAATCCACAGACAAGATAACTGTGAGATAACCACACAGCTCTTCTTTCTTAATTTTTCTTTTTTTATATAGGGAAGTTAGGGGTGAGGGGTTAAGGGGAGGGGGGAAGGGATATATACTTTTTTTTTCCATACTTGTAATCACTTAAAAATGCAATTAAATAAAATTTAAAAAAAACCACACAGCTCAATTCAGTGGATCTACTACAACTCATTTAAACGTTTTGCTGATAATTGCAGTCTGGCTCCAGGTATAGAAAGTAATGTGCTTGTTTTGTAGCATCTGGATGGTGGTGCAGAAATTCACATTTGCAATCTCTGCGTGCTGTTCAAACAGTCTTTGTTTTACTGAACTGGTCAAAGGATTGAGGATAAAGTCCAAACAGGAGAAATCCAAAGTAATTGCTGGAAGAACTCAGCAGGCCAGGCAGCATCCGTGGAAAAGAGTAAACAGTCGACATTTTGGACCGAGACCGTTCATCAAGACTGCAGGGGAAATGAGAAGTCAGAGCAAGAAGGTGCGGGGAACGGGAAAAAGAACTACAAGGTGGTAGGTGATGTGTGAAGTAAAGAGCTGGGAAGTTGATTGCTGGAACAGATAAAGGGCTAGAGAAATGTAAATCTGATAGGAAGGTGTAGATGACCATGGATGAAAGGGAAGGGGGAGGAGCACCAGAGGGAGGTGATGGACAGGTAAGATGAGAGGGGGAAATGGGAAAGGTGAAGGGGGAGTGGCAGATACCAGAAATTCAAGAAATCGATATTCATGTTATCAGGTTGGAGACGAACCAGATGGAATGTAAGGTGCTGCGCCTCCAGTCTGATTTGTGACCTCGTTGTGGCGGTAGAAGAGGTCATGGATTGACATATTGGAATGGGGAGTGGAATTGAAATGGGTAGCCACTGGGAGATCCTGCTTTTTCTGACAGTTGAAGTGTAGGTGCTCGGTGAAGTGATCTGCCAGTCTACATTGGGTCTCGCCAATGTGCATGAAGCCACACTGGGAGCACCAGATATAGCAAATGATCCCAGCAGGTTCACAGATGAAGAGTGAAAAGCTGGAAAGCAACCCAGAAAGAATGGGTGGCTTTGTTGATGAACCCAGTAAGGTCTATATTGTTTCAGTTCTTATCCATCCAGTCCAAGCCGGAGACTTGTATATTTCTGCAGCTGTTGTGACTTCTCTTCCTGCTTTTGCATGTTTAATATCCCCCAAGGGTCTACTGGTTTACCTGTACTTTTTAGCTGCTCAGCTGTGTGTTACCCTTAGAAAACACAGTCTGTAAAACCCACCATCATTTTCCACTTCCAAAGCAACAGACTATACCCTAACAACCTCTCACCGAGTATCCAACGTGCCTGTCTGTTCATCTGGCATTCAGATCAAAATTTTCTCCGGCCAAATTACAGGAGGTGTGAAGCTTCAGATCGACCTAATTGCAAGCTCCATTCCCTCGCCATTGACTTGATCTTTCTCCCTAATCTGAGGCTGAGCCAGACTATTTGTATTCTTAACTCTTAAGTTTCCAGTCACAAATGTGAAGTATTCCTAAACTGTTTGGTTCCACCTCTATAGCATCACCTCATCCTCAATCACCACAGGCTCATCTTCTGCACCAATATATTTCCACACATCCCTCCCCTAATTACATCTGGTTTGATACTACACGACAGCCTTCCACTTTCTACATTTTATATTTAAGTTCATTTGGCTGCTTGAGCCAAATCCTGGTCGTCCTTTTGTCCCTCCACTTGCTGACAGCCCTACACCAGGGCCTGTCTAAATAATGCCTGATTTTAAAATTCTTAATGTTTGTCCTCACTTCCGTCCATGGCTTTGACTTTTTCCATCTCTTTAATCTAATCCAGTCCATCAATTAACTTGAGATACCTGTGGTCTCTAGGCTTGGCCTCAATGCATCATTAGGTGTTGTCCCTTCAGGTAATATCTTCTCCCCTTTCCTCCAAACTCCAAATCTTTTCTGCCTCTTTACCTTTTTTTTTGCTTTATCCTCAAATCTACTTCTCCAACTGAGCCTTGGCCTGCCTATCTTTATATCTGCTGGTTTGGTGCTTTGTTTAATAAAATTTCTACGAGACATTTTACTATATTCTAAGTTTCCATTTATTATGACACTTGACCTTTTATGTGGTGTCCTTAGCACACCGTGAACTTCACAGTGCACATAATGATTGACTTAACCTATCCCTATAGTTAAGGAGCTATCAGAGGTGCTGATTTTTAAACTTGACCAAAGTAGCTACTGTGAAGGATGAGGAGAAAGGGCTGCTGAGGTTTAGTTTTTGAAATGAAAATTAAAAACTGCAGATGCTGAAAATCAAAAACAAAAAAAAAGATTCTTGATACTCTTCCACTTTTCTTCCCATGAATACGACTTGACCTGCTGAATATGTCCAGCATTTTGTCATCTTTTGAAATACTGTCACTGCTCTGATAAGCAGAGCTTGCTATGTGTATGCAGCTTAGACAAGAGGATTTAAAAACCTTGTTTCTCTGAATCTATAGGAACAAATGAATGAGAAATTGCTCCAAATTGTTCTGATCTTTTAAAAATAATTTTATTTTGTGCAGCACATTACAAACACACATAATGAGTTAATTACCAAGTGGCTTTTGTTTTCAAAACAGGAAAAGAGAGCAGCTGGTGACCTGTCTTGGGCATAGCATATGGATGCAGTAATGAAGAAGGAACCAGTGCCTCTACTACCTTGGAAGCTTAACTAGATTTGGCATCTCACCAAACACCCAAAAAAGATGCGCTTTTGGTAGTGTCCTGACTGGGTACATCATGGTCAGGTATAGCAGTTCCAGCACACAGGAAAACAAGAGGTTGTACAGTAGTGTACACAGTCCAGTCCACCTTGGACACCTCCCTCCCCATCACTGACGGCATCTGTAGGAAGCACTGCCTCAAAAACATGGTGTCATCAAAGATCTCCGCCATATACATCATGCCTCTTCTCACAACCATTGTTAGGCAGGAAGCACATAAGCTCAAAGACCCACACCACCAGGTCTAGGAGCAGCTGCTTTGCTATGGTCACTAGGTTCTTGAGCTTACCTGCACAACCCTAAAGCTACCTCAGCAATGGAACCCGCTACAAACCACCCGCATTACCATGCACATGGCTTCAATCATTATCTTAAAAAAAAAAATTTGCACTGAGGTTTGTTTTAACACAACTTTTTTTTTTAAAAAAATTATTTAATCTAATTTTATGCAAAGTTTATATTCTGTGTGTTGTCTGCACCTACAAATCTGTGATGCCTTTGCATTGCATTGCATAGTACAGTCGGCCCTCCTTATCCACGGGTTCCGCATGCGTGGATTCAACCAACCGCGGATCAGGAAAACCGGAAGTTCTCTCTCCAGCACTTGTTGTTTGAGCATGTAGAGACTTTTTTTCTTGTCAATTATTCCCTAAAAAATACAGTATAAGAACTATTTACATTTACTTTGTATTAGGTATTATAAGTAAGTCGGAACAGATACATCCGGTATTATTTAGCGTCAGTTAGTCAAACGTTTGTCTTAGTATATAGTATATATTTTACCTTTCTATGCATATAAAACACTTAAGAAATGTACGTATTTCAATAATTAAACCACTGCATTGCTTAGTAATAATTGTAGCTTTCATCGGGGCAGGGCCTTTCACATGCTCCATTATTCTCTCTCTATCCTTTAAAATTGTTCTGATCGTCGACTGACAGTAGCCTAACGCTTTTCCAATGATCGAGAGCGTTTCACCTCTCTCCGATTGCTTTATTATTTCCAATTTATTTTCAATCGTGATTGTTTTCTGGAACAGAAACACTGCGGGCGGGGGGGTCCCGGAACCAATCCCCCCCCCCCCCCCCCCCGTGGCTAAGGAGGGCCCACTGTACTTTTACACATGATAAACTCAACTTGAATCATCTTTTTCAAACAGTACTACAGGTCTCATGGTGACTTGCTTCCACTCTAGTTCTAAGGAGTGGAACCTGAGTTGTTTTAGTGGAGGTAGTCATTCTACACCAGCTATCTTGTGCTCTTTGCAGTGAGGTGTCACCCCAATGGCAGAGAGGTCCAAGAAAGGCAAGGCTTTTCTGCTGAGAATCAATGCAAATATTTGTGAGTATGTACTTGGTTAACTGTGTACAGACAAATTATCTTGAGCACTTTCTCTTGGACACCCTGTTTCTGCCTCTCTTTGCTTCATTTCCTCCTCCCTCCTATTTCCCAAATTTGTTTCTCCAGCAACGCCTCCCCCCAACCACCACTGTCTGATTTTCTCAGTCAGTCTCTCCTTTCTTACTGTTTCCTGTTTTCCTCACCTCTATCCTGGCTGCCCCCACTCAATCTTGCTGTGCCCATGCCCACATAAAGCGAACCAACTCCCATTATGCCTGTGTCCTTGATATCTAGAAATCTACTGTTTGTTCTTTAAGTCAACCTAATAACTAGGCTTTTACACATTTGTGGTCGATAATTCCAAGAAATTTCTGTGTAATTATGTTCCAACCCCCTTAGTCTCAGTCTGTGACCCCTGGACCTGTGCTCTTCACCTGGGGAAGACCCCTACAACGCATTTATCATGTTTTGCCATCTAAGACTTTTGTACATTTCAATGAGATCTCCTCTCATCCTATTACAATCTGTACAATACAGGCCTAGTCCAGCTAATCTTTTCTCAGACGGCAACATGACATTCTATAAACCAGTCTGATTGTTTTCCATTGCACTTCCTCTATGACAACTTTTTTGAGGTAAGGAGATCAAAACTGTGCACAATATAGTCTCACCAGTTATTTTCAATTTGATCCCTTTATTCTTGGATGCAAATTATCTTATAATAAAGGCCAGCATATTACTAGCTGCATCTATTGTATAAACTTTTCGTCACTTATGTACAAGGATGCACAAATCCTTTCAAACATCAATGTTTGAAGAATACTTTTCTGTTTAATCATCGAAGTGGATGACCTTGCATTTTATTGGTTAGTGTCTCACTTGGCCACTGATGTCACTCGGTACACGGAATAACCTTGAATTCGGGGCTTCTGCTGGCTGGTGATCTTTTGACTCTTGGGTTAACTGTCAGCTTTACTCCTCTTAAACTCATGAGGCCTCTGAAAAAGGATCTAGTACTTTCCCAGCATATATGACGAATAAACTCTTCATTCTGTATGATGTCATTCTATATGGTATCATCCCTGATGACGATGGCGGAGTTGGTCATCAAAACGTCGGTTATAATTGATCCCTGGCTAGAAGCCCAAGGAAAGTTTATTCGTCATGAGGCCTCTGTTTCCCATGCTGCTCTTGTGTGGTGTCTGTGAAGTCTTAATATGCTTCTCCTAAGTCCCCTGAGCTTTTGTTTCCTGCACCTTTTGTGAATTGCCACAAAACACATAAATTCAGCAGAGCAAGACTGGCAGTCTGCATTTAAGGTGAGCTACAGCCCAGTGTTTCCAAGCAGATCGGTTTTTATGCACAGAGTGCTGCTGCCTGGGAGTAACGGCCTTAGCAGTCATGCAAATTTTAATGTGATGAATGACTGGTTATATCGTTTAGGTGTTGGTTAGGGCATCCAGGAAACTGGCTGCTTTACAATACGCTGCCTTCGCTGATGGCTGTAATTTCATGTGTCATTGAAAGGACAATGGCGCTGATAATGCAGAAGTCCAGGAGAAAGTGGGGATCACAACCTCCTACTCTACAGACCAAAGTGCCACTAAGCAAGTTAACCTGCTACTTGAAGCTGATGGGTGTGCCTGGATTGTAGAAAAGCTAACGGTATTCTGTTCTAATGGTGTTAGAGATTAGCTGTGTGCTTGTTGAATAGTGGCATTGACAAGTGGACTGCTTTTCATCGTGTTTCTTGCTATTTAACCCATACGATGTTGATGTATGAGTTTGAATCTCAATAATGCGTTAAAGACTGATTATATACCGTGATCGTCATGGTAACGTAGTGGTTAGCATGACTATTACAGCTCGGGGTATTCTAGAGCCTCTGTACGTTCTCTCTGTGGAATGTGTGGGTTTTCTCCGGGTGCGCCGATTTCCTCCCACAGTCCAAAGACGTATCACATAGGTTAATTGGTCGTTATAAATTGTCCCAAGGGTAGGTTAGAGTTTGTTGGGGTTGCTGGGGCAGTGAACCTCGAAAGGCTGGAAGGGTCTGTATCAATAAAGTAAAAAGTAAATACATTCTTGGACAGTAGAGGAAGTTGTTTGCATTTGATATTAATGATGAATAATGAGACCACTGTCTGCATATAGTGTAGAATAAACTGTTAGTACAATAATGAAGTAGCTTTAGATATACTGAGTAGGGCACTGTCAAATCAGGCATGTTTCCTTGTGTATTTTTTTTCAAAATCTAACCTTTATTCAATGTAATATAAGTACCAGGAAAGTCATAACTTGTCATTAATGGGGAGTTGCATTGCTGCATTTTCACTGGGAAATTCTTAGAAACAGAAGCAATGATTATTTATGGTTCTCTGTCTATATGGAATAGTTTGACTTTAGCTTGCTGCCAGTTTTAATGTTATGAAACTACTCTGCTTCAACTTTCAGCTAGATCCTGGACTTATTGTCAGATTGCCGGCAGGTGGTAAGAGTGGGCTCCCTCACCTCCACCCCTCTGACTTTCAACACAAGAGCCCCTCAGGGCTGTGTAAAGTCCCCTCCTTTACTCCCTGTATACCCATGACTGTGTCGCCACCCACAGCTCTAATCTGCTAATTAAATTTGACGATGACACTACATTGATTGGCCTAATCTCAAACAATAACGAGGTGGTTTACAGGGAAGAAGTCATCTCTCTGACACAGTGGTGTCAAGAAAACACTCTCTCCCTCAATGTCGCAAAAACAAAGAAGCTGGTTATTGATTACAGCAGGAATAGAGATGGGTAACCCTTATTGACATCAATGGATCTGGGGTTGAGAGGGTGAACAGCTTTAATTTGCTCGGCATCCACTGAGGACCTCACGTGGTCTGTACACACCACTTGTGTGGTGAAAAGGCACAATAGCACCTCTTTCACCTCAGATGGTTGAGTAAGTTTGGTATGGGTCCCCAAATCCTAAGAACTTTCTACAGGGCCGCAATTGAGAGCACCCTGACTGGCTGCATCACTGCCTGGTATGGGAACTGTACCACCCTCAATCGCAGGATTCAGCAGAGAGTGGTGCGGACAGCGCAGTGCATCTGTAGTTGTGAACTTCTCATGATTCAGGACATTTACAAAGAAAGGTGTGAGAAAAGGGCCCAAAGGATCATTGGGGACCTGAGTCACTCCAACCGTGATCTCTTCCAGCTGCTACCATCCAGGAAACGGTGCCACAGCATAAAAGCCAGGGCCAACAGGCTCCGGAACAGCTTCTTCCACCAGGCCATCAGACTGATTTGAATGTTTACTATGTTACATTGACTGTTCTATTTATTATAAATTACTACGATTGCACAGTTAGACAGAGATGTAATGTAAAGATTTTTACTCATGCATGCTGCAAAGAAATAAATTCAATTTGATTCTTCTGTTCCCCATGAACTTTACTAAAATCATCTCAACCAATGGAACTGATGCCATTGTGATCAACTGCTTTCACTCGTATTCTTTCCCTTTGTGAAGACAATCCAGCTTAAGGAGGTATTTAGTTTCTAAGTGCTGTAATTCCTTTCATGCGTGCAGTCCCAGCACACCTGCACAGGTACCCGCTGCTACCTGGTTTGTACCCAAGTGGGCTTCAATTCAAACTTCTCAGACAATGATTAACTATTGTAAGATATTATGGTTTAAACACATTAACTCTTATCTTTGTGCTGTTCCACACATTTTGCACAGTTAATCTTGAATAACCAGTGCAACATGTTCTGCTAACAAGTCCTATTGGAGAACTAATCCAATCTCCCAGAATAAAAACTTCCATTCCATTCCATTCCATTACTAATCTCAATTTCATCAAAAAAATTAAATGGAGTATTTTACAAGCAAGAGTTATTAAATGAAGAATAATTGATCTTTTAAGTATCCTAAAGTGTCCCTGAATTGTATGGAATGACATGTATTTGTGCAGACATGCAGGTGAAATGGGGGAAATTACAGCTGAGTGTGCTTGATATATGTTTGGGGTACTGATGAAAACAAGTGTGGCCAGTGCCTCTGCACAGTCATAACAAAATATCTGAGATGGGGGAAATCATTTATCTGATTAACAAGAATGTCCATTCACTCTGTAATTGTCCCAGATCAGCTGAGGGATTTTAGGATGAAAGTGTCAGGTTACCAATGATAGGAGTGGGGCAATTACAGAAGTCCAACGACCAAGACCCTTGGAATTCTTTCCTTAAACCCTACCTCTTACGTAGCTTTGGGCAAAGCCTACAGGGGTGTTTTAAATGAACGTTGGTGCTGTAACTGGCAGCATCATCTTTGTGAGGAATAGAGGAAGTGCCTACGTTCTTAGCCCCAGACAAGCCTGTGGAGCGCGTTCTTTTCTTGACACTTTCTAAATCTTCTTACCTGGTTTGCAAAAATAACATAGCATGTAACCTTGAGTTGAGCATCCAGCATCAACTCCTCACCTTTGCAAAGACAGCCTCCTTTCTGCACTTTGGTCCTGCCTATTCTTCATGTTCCAGATCTTATTTGCTTTTCCACTCTGTGGAACACTTATCCATTACTCCTTCCTGACCTTCATTATCTTAACTTGGAGATCCTTCCTGGCCCTTTCAAATCTCCTTACTTATTTTGTGAAATTATCCCTATTGGCAGGCTTGCTATAAGACCATAGAACATAGGAGCAAGATCAGGCCATTCAGCCCATTGATTCTGTTCCAACATTCAGTCATGGCTGATTTGTTATCTCTCTCAGTCCCATTCCCTTGTCTTCTCCCTATAATCTTTGTCACCTTTGTTTATCAAGAATCTATCTATATACCCAAATGACTTGGCCTCCAAGAGTCTTTGGATTCCACAGATTCACCACCTTCTGGCAAAAGAAATTCCTCCGCATCTCTGTTCTAAAGGGAGTCCTTATATTCTGAGACCGTGCCATCTGACCCTAGACTCCCCCACTATTAGAAACATCTTCTCCACGTCCAGTCTATTTAGATCTTGCAATATTTGGTAGGTTTCAATGGGACCTTCCCCCCCCCCCCCCTCCATTATTCTAAACTCTATAAGACCATAAGTACATGCCCAGAGCCATGAAATACTCATGCATTAACCCTTTCATTTCCCAGGATAATTCCTGTAAGCCTCCTCTGGACCATCACTAATACCAGCACATCCTTCCTTGGATAAGGGGCCCAAAACTGCTCTCAACCACCTTGGCCTCACACTGCCTTTTACTTCCTGAGCTCTCCTTCCTGTCCATGTCCCTGTTCTCCTTAAAACTCAGGTTTTGATAAACATTTGGTTACCATCCCAAATATTTTCTTTTCACTTTTTCTCCATTTCTACTTTTTTTATTCAAAGAAGTGCTGTCTTCCTATTATTTTTGCTCTACAGCCTTCCTTAATCTAGGGAAGAGTTGCATTCTAGGACTACACGCAACTTCATAAATTAGTCGAGGGGATTGGATTATCAAAATTCTGTTCCAATGCAATCTCCTTCGCGCTCTCACACACTGTGTCTCTGTCTGTCCCTCTACTGACTTATTTAAATTACCGCTCATGGCAAGTAGTATGCCTTTTGAGTGGATCTGAAAGGTCTTACATTTAAAGAAAAAGGGTATTATTTCCATTCTCCTGACCAATATTTATCTCTCAAACACTGTCACTACCTATTATCACAATGCTGGTTCTGTGCAGGAGCAGCAACCAGACTTCATTGGCTGTAATTCCTTTGGGACATCCTCAGTTTGTGGTAGGTCATTGTATAAATGCAACTTCTTTATGTAGTACCAACAATAGAATAAAAATGCCTGTGTTTAAAAAAAATAATTATAATATGTGCTGTGTTTGTGAGAATTGGAGGGCAAGCAATGGGAGGGACAAAATTACAAATATTAATATTCCTCATTCAGGGTAGCAGCTTTATATGACTATCAGGCTTGTGAATTCTGGTGCATGATGTACTATACTGATGGTAAGGTTATGTTGACTGCTGGCCAAGGAGATTCTGATAGCATTATTTAGATGCCACTGAAATTACTTAATGAGCAACACTGGGCTGTGTGCCAGAATTTCTAAGCAAAATCTGTCTTGTTTGGAAATAATTGCTCAAGTTAGGATGGACGGGTTGGGGTGGTGCGGGAGGGGAAGTGATTTTAAAAGTTTGTAGGTTTAACTTGGAAGTTAGGTGCATTCCATTCCAGAGGTTAATTTGTAGAGTTAAACAAATGATTTAAAGTGTGAGGTTTTTAATCTATTGCTAAATGCTGCAGCACATATGCTAATGCACTGCATGAAAGTAATAACACATTTTGATAGCCATCCATGTCTCAATTTTTTTTCATTTCTCTGCTTTTTGATAAATATTACAGATTTACTAAAAGGTAAATAACTGAGAGTGGCTTAGTGTGAATCTGTAAATTGTTTTATATAAGATCTTTTTGGATTGACAAGTAAGAATGTAAATTATTCATAAAGCTAGCAGTATCCACAGCAAAATGAGAATGAATTATTTTTCCACAGCAAAACTCATAAATGGAGTCTTTAAAGGCTTATATTTCCATTTCTGAGATGTGCCTACTTTTCTGTCACATTGACAGCAACAAAGTGCTCATGTTTGCAAGCTGATCAGATCTGATTCTGTCATTCTCGTTATTTTTGTGGGTTTGGGTTGAGAATTCATAGCTTGTCAGATGGTTGTTTTGTTGTGTAATTACAGTTTTTGCCACAGGCTATCAGCATAATTTCCATAACATTTCAGCACATTTTGTTTTTTCTTTAAAAGCTACCAGAAGAAAACTATAGTAAAAATTGAGGTCTTAATTGCCAGCCTCCCTTTTTATCACATTCTATGAAGTGAATAGTAATGTTTTGTGAAACAGATCTCCATTTAATGAGAAGAAATGGCCTTTTCAATTTTTCACAGTCAACAATAGGATTTTTAAAACAATTATTTTTTAATATTAAGAGGATTAATTTTCACTTTCTTATCACAACTGTTCAATTTTATCTTGTGGTACATCTGATGTAGTCTTGAGGAGGTATCATATTCTATTATATTTACAAACTTTTTATAGTAGACTTGGAATTCAAGGAACTGTGAAATTTTAAATGACTATCTCCGTGTCCTCCCATTGGCTCTGGAGTTTAAATAAACTATTTAATGGGTGTCATTAAGTGCAGGCCAGTAGCTTATTGAGCTCCTCTTGATGCGTAGATCCAATCAGAATAAGAACATGAAAATTAATTAATTTTGTTATTAGCTTCAGTTGTTACTAAAGCAATAGGTTCCTTCTATAATAGAATTTAGAGTTTCAGTTGTTCCCTTGTGAACACACTAACAAGGTTCCACTCACTGTGCTGGGCAGTTGGTTATCACACATCAACCTTTATTGGTAAACATTTTAATGCACATTGACCTTGGGTTAAGGAAACCAACGATTAAATGTAAGAATGTACCTTTTTAAACTAACAAAGAAATGCCTGGGCAAGGCCGAAGGATTATGAACATAATTTGTGAGTTGTCAGCCTCTCTGTATCCCACAACTAGAGTGCCTATATTGCTTTCTAAAAGTTATGAGTGGTGTGTAAGGATAGTGATAACCCTTACAGCGTCAGATATTCTGTGCTGGGCTGACTGGCATGACGATACGACTATGAAGAGTGGCCAGCTGTTGAAGAATGTCTGATGGGCGTGGGAGTGTGAGGTTTTTAACGTAGTGGAAAAGTGCCGGGGTTGTGCATCTAAGTAATTGCTGTTAGAGCAAGCATGTAATAATCTTGGATTAAATGTGCATAGGTGAATATAATAACCTGTCACTGCAACGAGGAAACAAAGGCATTCCTGCGCAGCAGAGTGAGTGATGAGTGGATCAACACCTTGCTAAGTGCCTGTGGCAACATTTCAACCCTAATGCCTTCAGTTGGGGGTTGACAACACAGCATGAAACACCAGTTCACATTTAATCAACGAAAGCCAAACTCATGAGCTGTCTATCACGAAGGCTGTTTTTATCCCTTTGACTCTATCACTCTGGAATGCTGTACCGTTTAAGTGCCTCCTGACTGATCGTCTGAAGGAACTGCAAGCCTTCGGGATGCCACCACCTAGACATCGCGATTAAGTCAGCTGCCTCTTCCTCCTCAAAACTTCAGCAAATATATCTGAGTGTTCAATTGTTCCTCCTGGCACTGCATTTGTGCCAGGGTTCAGTGATCTTAATTATTTAGTGGTGTTACAGAGACTTTACTGCACAACAAGAGTCCATTTGAAACAACTGGTCACTACTGATTATTTCACTCCACCTGCAGAGCTTCCGGACAGGCACTTGAGTTTCAAAGGCATTGGAGGCATGAACCAAATGTGGGCAGATGGGTGGGTGGGTGAGTGAGTGAGGCCTCCGTTGGTCAGGGTCAACCATGGATGTCACGTCCTAGCTGTCTAGATATGCAAGCCTGTGCAGTATGATACGGAGAATAAGCTCAGATGAACCCAAAGGAATGGCAGCGGCTGATACAGTTTGGTACCGGCAGCATTGCAGGAGTTGCCAGTCCGTGTTGAGCTTGACATGGGACTGCCTTAGGGTCTCTGGCTCTGATTTTTCCCTTGGGGTTTACTCTGGAGGCCTTCCTCATGAGTGGGTGTAGCTGCAAGGCAGCAGAGGTTTGAGATCAGAGTTTTCCTTCTAGTTGAGCTGCCAACCACGGCTGTTGAGCCCCATCTGCTCGAACCGACTAGTTTTAAAGTGCCAGTAACCCACCTTTGCCCCCTTCTGCTGTCAGGTTCTGCCAGGCTTAGTAGCCAAGCCACACGTGAAGGCCAGGAGCTGGACTTGGTTGTAAGAGGCTATTTGAGATGCACACCATCAGGAGCATTTGATAGGCAGTGGGAGCTTGTCCCCATAACTACCCCTGGCTGTAACAACCTTAAAGAACCAATGGTTATGGGTGCAGTGCAGACAAGTGCAGTGGTTGGCATGAGTGTGTTGGAACAAAGGCTTGTTTCTGCACTGAATGACTCTATGATGTTGCTTCATGAAACCACATTTCATCCTTCTCCAGCTAACTTGCTTTTTATGCATTTACCCACTTTGACCACCACATGTAGTGGGAAATTTCAGTTATTTGTGACCATCCTGTATGCAGTCATGCCTGCATGCAGCAAAGCACAGCCAGCAATGAGGCATGAAAAGGGGGAAGTAACATTTATGCCATGTAAGTACCAGGCAGTGAACGTTTCCAATAAGCGTGAGTCTATCCACCCTATAGTTGATACTTAATAGTCTTAAGCTTACCATGTACCCCACTATCAATATCCTGAGGTGGTCCTCATTGACCAGCCACATGAATACTGTGGCTTTAGGGTAGATCAGATATCTTGGCATGAGTGACTTGCTTCCTAGTGCCCCAAGGCCAGTCCATAACTGCATTACACAATCAACAATATTCTCTGGGATATCCTCAATAGAATATCCTCTACTTGCCATGGTAAGTGCAATGCATGCTTCGCTTTCTACTTGCACTCCGTCCTGTCCCACCTACAGAATGCCTCGTATGTCAGCGTGTTGTTCATCAACTTCAATTCAGTGTTTATCATGCTCACCCCTCAGAGGCTTGTGGGTAAGATGTCCTCTTTGGTTCTCAGCACCCCCTTCAGTGACGAGATTTTGGACTTCTTGATGGAAAGGCCCCATACAGTCTGATTTGGTAACAGCTTCTCAAGCTCCATCATGCTGAATGCTGGTGCCCCCCAAAATTGTCTGCTCACCCACTGCTGACTCACCACTGCACTGCCAGACCCAGCTCAAACTGCATCATCAAGTTCACTGATGATACAACAGCCTAGGCCTCATCAGCAACGACTTGGCATTACAGAGTGGAGGTATAGAGGCTTGTCAGATCGTTCCAGATAAATAACCTGACACTGAACATGGACAAGACAAAAGAGACGATGGTGGACTTCAGAAAGGCTCAGGCTAACCACTCTCCATTGCACAACAATGGTTCTGCCACGGAGAGAGTGAAGAGCACAGATTTCTTTGGAGTGTGCATAATGGATGACCTCACTAGTGAAGAAGGCACAGCAGTGTCCACACTTGGAAAAGACTGAGGCGTTGAAGGTTCTCCACCCCCATTCTAACACTTTTTTACAGGACCACCATCAAGAATCTCCTGTCTGGCTGCATCGTTTTTGTGGTACGGAAGCTGCAAGGCATCGAACTACAAGACCCTTTTGGTACACTATGGCTGCGTTGTGTACCATTTAGAGTTGTTGACCACTACAGCACAGAAACAGGCCGTTGGGCCCAGCTGGTCCATGCCGAACTCTTATTCTGCTTAGTCTTGTTACAACAAGATAGAAGCTGCTCTTAAGCCTGAAACAAGCTTTCAGAGTTCTGTGTCTACTGCCCGATAGGAGTGGGAGCAGAGCGAATGTTCAGAGTGGGTGGGACTAATTCACGGTTAGTGAATGTCCATGAAGTGACTAATGTAGACCCTTATGCTATGCAGTGACAGACAAATAATCATTTCATTAAATACCTTGAGTTACCCTCTTTGGTAACCAAGACCAAGTTTTCACTGGTGAGTCACAGATAAAGGGATATCATTGTGAAAGAAGGTGTTGGTCACTGAAAACTCAGGTGCATAGAAATCTCTTCACTTAGGGTAGTGAATCACTCAGGTGTCTCTAAGGGTAGCAGAGGCTAGATAATTAGATGTGGGGATTAATAGTCATTTTAAAGATCAGGGAACTGAGGGTTAAAAGGAAGATGATTTGAGGCCAATATGGAGCAGCTGTGGTGATAAAGAATGGTGAGCTTGGTTTGAAGGTCCTGGTGGCCTTTTCCCACACCTGCTTTCCTTTGTCCATGTAACTATGCCAAAAAAAATTATGGAGTGTACTTCAGGGAAAAATAATGACTTAACCATGAATCAACTAGACAATTTATTTAAACAAATGGCAGAATTTCTTCATAATTAAGTGATTAATTGGACTTGTATTTTAAGTGTTAATTGAAACAAATTACTTTCTATTAAATCAGTACTATACAGTGAAATTTCTTTGGAAAGGATAGGACTTGTATAAATCATGCATCAGTGAGGCATAACAAAATGCAGCAGATTACTTTGTTTGCTCCCTAAGCACGCTCTAATCACTTGTAATTTATAAAAATGACAGTGGCGGTATGAAATTTAGTGAGAGTTGGATTTGATCGTCATTACTGCCCAGTATTTAATATTTTCATTCAAGTCATTGACTGTACATCATCACCTTGGCTGCTGAAGCAGAAACGGGTACTTAGAAATATCCAAATGGAGCAAATATCAGTGACTGAGATAAATGAGTTTCCCGGTACTTGCTGAACTGTGTGTTCGTGTGTGTATATGTATAATAGATAAAAAAAAAAGATAGCAAGATGAGATTTATAAACTCAGTGAGCCAAATGAGGTATTTGTCAAATAAAAACTACGCATCACCTTCTCATACAGTACCGTGTAAAAGTCTTTGCTGCATATATACAGCTAGCGTGACCAAGACTTTTGCACAGTACTATAGTAATTTTTTGTATTGCACTGTACTGCTGCAAATAAAATAATTTCATGACATGTCAGAGATGATAATCCTGATTCTGATGTGGGTCTGTATGGACTGAGAGTGGGAAGGGGCAGAGAGAGGAGAATCATGATTGGGAAAAGGAGAGGGGAGGGAGCGGCAGGCACCTGAGTGACATTCTGTAATGGTCAATAACCCTAATGTTTGGAATCAAGTGACCTTGCCTGGTGTCTCAGGGCCGGGTGTGTCTGTACTCGCACCACCCCCTGCCCGTGGCACTCCTTCTCTGCCACCTGTCCCACACCCCTCCCACGGCACTCCACCCTCGCCCTTCCTAGCATCCTTTAATCCCATCAGATTTACAAACTCTCTCTCTGCTTCACATTGACAAATTCATTACAGTGCAGAAGTCCTGGGCACCCTAGCTATATATGTGCCTAAGACTTTTGCACAGTACTGTATATTCAATATGCAGAGTTAATTCTGAAAGGTGATTGATATGACAATTATTTTAAAGTAGTTTTTAATAAAATCATATGGAGTTATGAAACAACAGGGACCATTGGGGAGAAATTAGGTTTGTATAATTTTGTAACATTCTACTTGTTGAAATACGCACAATGTTAATAGGTAATTGAAAGCAAACAGTCGGAACATCTGGTATTTATAGTAGTGAGGTAGCATCTACACTCAGTGACCACTTTATTAAGTACCTTTATTTACCTTGTTAATGCAAGTATCTAATCAACCAATCGTGCGGCCGCAACTCAGTGCATAAAAGCATGCAGACACAGTCAAGAGGTTCAGTTGTTGTTCAGACCAAGCATCAGAATAGGGAAGAAATGTGATCTAAGTGACTTTGAATGTGGAACGATTGTTGGAGCCAGACGGGGTGATCTGAGAATCTCAGAGCCTGCTGATCTCCTGGGGTTTTCACACACAGAGGGTTTTACTGAGAATGGTGTGGGAAAACAAAAAAAAAACATCAGTGAATGGCAGTACTGTGGGCGAAAGCATCTTGCTAAGTTGACGGGAAGGCAACTTAAATAGCTACAAATTAGAGCAGTGGTGTGCAGAAGAGGTTCTCTGAATGTACAACATGCTGAACCTTGAAGTGGATGGGCTTGCAGCCCCAGAAGACCACAGGCGTACACTCAGTGGCCACTTTACTGGGTACAGGAAGGAACTGGAAAAAAATATATGGCCACTGTGTGTATGTTTAGCATGCAGGCTGGAACAATATGGAGTACTTGGTTACTGGTGAAGTCTAGTTTAATCATACATACGAGATTTATTGCACTGCTTCCTGCTTGGGATGCACATTACTTGAAAGCTTTCTGCCATTGGGTAGATAATGTCTCTTTCTCTTCACCACATCCACCAGGCATCTGTGAAATTGTTGGGTCTCAGCACAATTTCTGTTGTTTGTAGATTGCATTAATATACTGTAAATCTTTTGTGAGGACAAGACAACCTGGTTTAGAATCCATTGGCTCTCTAATGCTTAAGAAAAGAGGGCAGTCATCACTCTTAATTTTGCTGCAGTGTGGTAAATCTTGTCAAATATTTGATTCTGCTTATGGAAGCCAACCTTAATGCAGTCAGCATTGGTTAAGGATATTCCGAAAAGCTGAACGTGTGACATCTGTTCTTCCCTGTGGATCTTTAGTCTTTCTAAAAAAAAAATGCTCTGTCATTCTCTCCCTATCAGTTTACTAAAGCTGGGCAAAATAATGAACGTGTGGTTGGTAAAGACGAAAGGAGATGAATGGCAATCTGCAGAAAGAAGTGGGAAAGAAGGTCACCACTGAGTATACTGTTCAGAATGGTTTTAAAATTATTTAAACTCCTGTTGTACAATCTCTTCTGCAAATTGCTGTTCTGTGAGCTCTTTGACTTTAAATCACAGAGCTGTCCTTGTGTTCTGAAGTCTGAGAAGTTTGAGGAAATGGCTGCTTTCTCAAATGAGCCAAAACCAGAAGAGTAAAACAATGGTGTAAACTACAGGTATTGGGCTGGCATACAGGGACCAGGATCACTGATTAGCGAGAAAAGTAAAATTCACATCGAAACCAAAGAAAAACTAAGTTTCAGACTTACCTTTATTTATCCATCTGTTTATTGTACCTACGGGTTAGTTTGCCATTCCTAACTGGCTCCAGATTAATGTGGTTGATTCTTTAACTACCTGTTGAAATGCCCTGTGATAAGTCACTGAGCTGAGATGCTAATTGGGTTTGTCAATAAATGCTGTCTGCCTGGCAATAACTGCTGTTTCCAAGTACAAAAGTACACAGTGTAACAGAGAAATGGAAAATGGCAGATGTACTCAGCAACTCAGTTATAGCAGAGAGAAAAGAAACAAGAGTTAATGTTCCAGCCCTTTCACTTTTCAGACTTCATCCCATTTTCTGGTTTTCCTTGCCATTTCTAGAATTAATTTGAATGCTGGCTGTGATTGCCCGCACACGTTCACCCTGTCTTCGAGTTCTGCAACAGCAAAGCAGGCGATTTTTTGCGGCAGAACAGTACACACACAAAACGCTGGAGGAACTCAGCAGGTCAGGCAGCATCTATGGAAATAGAATTAGCAGCCGACGTTTTGGGCTGAGATTTTCTCCTTTTTGTTTTCTTTTTCTCCTCTGAGTGTGGAGGACATGTCCAGCCTGACCTGTTTGATGTGCCTTCTGTGGTAACTTCTACTTTACAAAAAGACTACTCGACAACTTGACGGCCAAAAGAGCATCTTTATCTGGGACGGCAAATGACATTTACAATACAGAGGCTTCCAGGTACCTCATGCGGCATGGGTGGAGGAACTATATACAATGATAGATAGATACTTTATTCATCCCCATGGGGAAATTCAACATTTTTTCCAATGTCCCATACACTTGTTGTAGCAAAACTAATTACATACAATACTTAACTCAGTAAAAATATGATATGCATCTAAATCACTCTCTCAAAAAGCATTAATAATAGCTTTTAAAAAGTTCTTAAGTAGTTTACTTAAATACATTAAATACAATCAACCCCGGCACTTTAACATATCTTACTCCTGGCGGTTGAATTGTAAAGCCTAATGGCATTGGGGAGTATTGACCTCTTCATCCTGTCTGAGGAGCATTGCATCGATAGCAACCTGTCGCTGAAACTGCTTCTCTGTCTCTGGATGGTGCTATGTAGAGGATGTTCAGGGTTTTCCATAATTGACCGTAGCCTACTCAGCGCCCTTCGCTCAGCTACCGATGTTATACTCTCCAGTACTTTGCCCACGACAGAGCCCGCCTTCCTTACCAGCTTATTAAGACGTGAGGCGTCCCTCTGCCTCCCCAACACGCCACCACAAAGAAGAGGGCGCTCTCCACAACTGACCTATAGAACATCTTCAGCATCTCACTACAGACATTGAATGACGCCAACCTTCTAAGGAAGTACAGTCGACTCTGTGCCTTCCTGCACAAGGCATCTGTGTTGGCAGTCCAGTCTAGCTTCTCGTCTAACTGTACTCCCAGATACTTGTAGGTCTTAACCTGCTTCACACATTCTCCATTAATGATCACTGGCTCCATATGAGGCCTAGATCTCCTAAAGTCCACCACCATCTCCTTGGTCTTGGTGATATTGAGACGCAGGTAGTTTGAGTTGCACCATATCACAAAGTCCTGTATCAGTTTCCTATACTCCTCCTCCTGTCCATTCCTGACACACCCCACTATGGCCGTGTCGTCAGCGAACTTCTGCACATGGCAGGACTCCGAGTTATATTGGAAGTCTGATGTGTACAGGGTGAACAGGACCGGAGAGAGCACGGTCCCCTGCGGTGCTCCTGTGCTGCTGACCACCGTGTCAGCATACTGGGAGTAAAAAGAGCAGAAGTAAAGGCCCCGCCAACCCTGGATCCCGCCTCTTGCTACCAACAGCTTCCTGATTAGTATTAACTTTTAATAATACTCACATTACAGCACCTTCCCTCTCAGGATTTTGTACTCTGACATTAGTTTGTCTGTTTTCTTATTCTCAAACTGCTCCCATTCACACACTGAGCAGGACAACCTTGTGTACAGTTTCTCTGGTAACCCTGCTTTGCTCTTTCAGAGGCTGTCCACTTCCCCAGCCTCCCTGTAGCTTAACCAGCTGCTATTGTCTCCTTCTCAGTTTCTGACAAAGTGTCTTTGACCTGAAATGTTAACTCTTTCTCTTCCCACAGAGGTGTTCTGACGTCGAGGTATTTCAGCATTTTTTTTGTCTTGTCCTAGATTTGCAACACTGCAGTTTTTCTTTTATTTCGACCAGCTTAAATACATTCCTGTTTTATCCAATGGTTTGTGCTACTTTTAAAATATCCTCCATGAATCCAGTTAATACAATGTTGATTTCAAGTAAAAGTTAAGGAGCTCTGTGGTTGTGCATGGAGTGCTGTAGAAATTCATAAGAAAAAAAATGTACATAGGTGAAATTTAATGTCCACGTTAAATGTAATGTGGGACTTTAATTGTGGGTTTAATCTTGTAAGGTGATCATTGTGATAATTTAAATTTTTGCCGTGTCTTGTTCATGGTCTTAGTATCATACTGTTAACCGCTGCAAAGAACAACTGAAGAAAGATGAATGTGGGACCTAAAGAATTGAGGGAAATGAAGGGGAGGTCAACAGTGTGTTTGAATGGCCGATTCCAGCTTTGCTGAGTGCAGATTCAATACCGACTTCAGTAAATCGATCCAAAGTTGCTGGGACATCAGTGATAATTTTTGCAGCATTTCCTGCTTTGGCATTGCAGAACTAGGAGACGGGCTGAACATGCAGAGTGGTCCGTGTCAGCTATCATGACCAGCATTTGACTGAATTCTGTAAATGGCAAGGGCAGCCAGAGCACGTGATTAAGTCTGAAACCTTGTCAACAAGTCACAAGGCTCCAAATCAAGTTGACTGGGACATTATTTCTGAAGCGTGATTGAACTGTGCTGCAAATTGCTGTAAGCAACCAAATTAAATTAGGAGGCAGAATTGGCCATTTCTCTTCCATTCTTTCACATCAATGCAGTTTGTATTCTTGTGCTCCATCCATCACGGGCAGGCATGCTGTTTCCCTTCCACTTCCCGCAAGCCCTATCAGCATTAAATAATTCCAAGTTGAGATGGTTTTCAGGCACCCTACCATTGCAGTCCTATAATCACATCGGTTCCTTCACCTGCAGAGTGTGTTGATTCTGTTGATGTGATTTTTGTTCTGCAGACATCGGATATGAAGCGTTTCACAAACTGATCAACATTTAGATTTTTTTTTTCAAAAATCAGAATTTAAATATCTTCGGATTTGTACTTGGAGTGGATTAGAATTAAGTTTTAGGACAATCCATAGTGATTGTGGGCAAGTTCAAACTGGTGGTTTGCCTTTGTGCATCAGTCAACAAATTTGTAGTTCTCTCATAAGTTTGAATTGTTTTTTAATGTAGGACTTCCATTGTGATAGTACTTTGCTCACGGGAAGCAGAAACTCTGATTGTTACAGTCCAAAAAAACTGTTATTTGCTGACACCATGTATCACTACAGAAATCGAAAATGAGTGGAAGCATGAGGTTTGATTCAGTTTTACCTGTCTGGCTCTGCAATTTAGTACTGTTTGCATGTACTTGTGGCTTCTGAATGCACTAGGTCAGTGGTCTGGGCCGCAAAGCACTTGTGACCGAACCTCGAGGAAACGATATGATTTGACGATGTGAAACGATATGAGTCAGCTGCACCTTTCCTCATTCCCTGTCACGCCCACTGTTGAACTTGAACGCACGTGAGGTCATCAGTCAGTCATTGACCTACAACTACTCAATGAGTAAAAAACAAATGTCGCTTGAGAGTTTCTTTGGAAGAGGTGGTAGGGGACATAAAAAGCCTAATGATGATGATAACGCAGAGACAGCTGAGGCCAAGACTGCAAAAAAACAGAAAGCTTCCTTCAACAGAAAATATGACGAGTTGTACCTAAGATATGGCTTTAATGCGACCGGTGGCTCGCACGCTCCAAGCCCCCTGTGTGTGATATGTGGAGACAGGCTGTCTAATGAGGCAATGAAGTCCTCAAAACTGTTTTGGCACCTTGAGTCCAAGCACCCTGCACTTAAAGACAAACCCGCTGAGTTTTTTGAGCGGAAAAAACGTGAGCAAGCGGGACAGAAGCAAGTGCAGGGAAACAAGCCCAGGGCTCCCACTGATTCAGTGATATTTTATATGCTCATATGAGGAAAATATGCACTGTGTGTTAATATCCAAACATTACTTAAAAAGTTGTGATGGTATTGACTTATAAGTGACTTATAATTGACTTATCACTATATTCATGCGAGGAAAATATGCGATGTGTGTTTAACGTTAAATTCGTTAAATAAACCCTCTTAGAAACTAAATTGAGTGTATTAGCCACTTATAAGTGACTTGTAGCTGACTTTTCACCTATATTCTGGTCGTGATTAACATCCCCCCCGCCATCAGCCGGTCCGCAAGAATATTGTCAATATTAAACTGGTCCGCGGTGACCCTGCACTAGGTGAATTGAGAGTGATCTCAGTCCAAGGGTAGATTCAGCATCAACAGTGTTAGGGACATGGGTTTTGACCAAAGGAAGAAAACTGGCTGGAGTTGCTAAGCACTTAAATTCAAGGGTGTTTATTAGGTGTGTCAAAAATAAAACTTACAAACATTAGTGAAAATAGAGAAAAGAAAACTGCCAATATTTACAAAAAGGTATCTACCAGAAAACATAATAATAGCTCCAGTGTGAACTCCTAACAGTTCCAATCTCTCTCTCTCCCACTGAGAGTGAAGAGCCCCCTTTATTAGGCACTAGGCCCTACCATCTTTAATGACCCACAAAGTGAACTAAATACCACACATGAATTAGAACCAAATGCACCCCATATGTAATTACAATCGTATTACAAAATAAACTGAAGTATCAACCTTAAATACTGTGTACAAATAACATATACACATTTACATGTCCCTATTACTGTAGAAATGGATGTTCTCCCATGTATGGCGGGAAAGGCACCATAAAGCCAACCCAAGCACATTAGCTCAGTTTAGGACCCATTATGAGAATATACCAGTGGAAGGCATTGAACTGCATACTCTCAGGGCAACAACAGCTGAATGTTTTTGTGTGTGTGTGTGTGTGTACACTTGGTGCTCTTAGCCACAAATAGTGGGTTGCTGTTATGCGAGGACTAGATTTCTTTGTCATTTTTCAACAATCTAGATATCTTGTGTATCAATGCGTGGAGTGGCAGAAGGCTGAATATATGGCTGTTTCATGTATAGTTGAAAGTAACAGAGCAGAAAACCTTAAGGGTGTTATTCCCCAGAGTAAGGGTATAAAGAAGTGGACTAACAATAGAACTGATAGAGAAATGCAAAGAGCATGAACTGGGAATGGGATTGAAGACTGGGGTGGGAAGATGATACTGTACTTCAAAGGTTGGATATATTTGTTGAAGGCTAGGATAATCTTAAATTTGGTTTTGTCAGTAAGGAACTTTTGGACAATTCCCTGTACTTAGAAGCTAAGAAGCAGGTATAGGCCACACTTGGCTCCTTAAGCCTTTGTTATTTAATAAGACTGTGACTTCTTATAACCTTATCTCTGTTCCTGTCCTGAGGTAACTGTTCAACCCTTTGCAGACTTGAAAGGTGAGCTTTTGTCTTGTACAGTACTGTGCAAAAGTCTTAGGCGATTTTATTTAGCTAGAGTGCCTGAGACTTTTGCAAAGTACTGTATATTGGCTAAAATAGGAAGGCGGGTGGAAAATTGAAATAAGAGTACTTAGCTTTGTATTAGCTCAGTATTGAGTGTTATTTGGTAACTGGAAAGATAAATATACAGTACTGTGCAAAACTCTTTGGCTCTATATCTTTATATCTATCAAATCCTTTTGCACAAGTCTGCACTACTGGTAGAAGAACTTAATTTTAAGATGTCGCAGTGCAAATCAGTGGGGAGGCGTTATTATACCTGTTTTGAATTCACGTCAAAGGATCAGGATGGGTTGTTAAAATCAGGTGAAACAGAACAGTTTTTTAATTACACAGTAAATAGCTTAAGATGGTGCTCGAGAAGCACAACGATGACAACACCACTATTAACTGCTTTATTAGTCGCACTTTTTCTAGAAAACAATCCCTGCAATCAATAGCCTGTAATTTCCCTTTTGCAGTTAAGCTATTGAACCACCTGTAAGACCTGGCATTTTTGTGCTGTGAACGGGAGACTCGAAGGTGAAGGATTGTTGCGGTGGAGCCCAGGCCCGAGAACAAGGAACCAGCCAATGTTTGACTGATTAAGCGCCAGGACAGATTGGAAAGGTTGGATGTGGGCCGAATTGAGGTAGTGGACCCCAGGCCCGAGTCTGGGAGCATGGAACGACCCGCCGTTTGACCAGATTGAAAAGGTCATGGTGTCGGGGCTCGGAGGTGGGGCATGGCCCAGTGTTCAGTTCGCTGCTTTGAGCTTTACACGGCTCTGCACTGAACTGAGGTTGTGGCCTGAAACTAACAGACTCCTGAAATGGCTGTAACTGAGTTTGTGGCTGTGAACTTCAGTTCTGAATGTTAATTGCTTGCTTTTTTTGTCAGCATGATTTGTTGTCCTCTGCACATTGGGTGTTTGTCGGTCTTTTTAATGGATTCAATTGGGTTTCTCTGTTTTGCGGCTGCCTGTAAGGAGACGAATCTCAAGGTTGTATGTAGTATACATACTTTGATAATGTACCTTGAACTTTGAGATAGAAGTTGTATTTTACAACAGTGTGAACGAAGTTGGAGAAGCTGTTAAGTAATGTGATTAGAATTATTTGTTTTAGTAATATTTGAATAACCTTTGAGTGTGTACAGGGTGATTATGCATTCTATATTTAAATGATTAATTAATGATTAGTTTGCGTTGCATTCTGGTAAGCAAATACAGTTGACCTTCACTAATCCAACTACCTATAAGCCAGTTCCTCTGATAATCCGGCACTGATTTCAAATTTTCCGTGCAACTGTAATTTCAAATTTCTTGGGCCACCGTACCAATCTGCTGCACATTGTTTTGGTTGCGCTAGATCTGTTCACGTGTTGGTGCGCTCTTGTAAGCACAGAGAGGCGATTCCTGCTTGTTTCCCTGCATTTATTAATATTATTTGTGTGAGGTGTGGCCGCTAGGCACCTGCCCGTCTCACCTGCCAGCGGCGGGGGAGCTGGTGTGCGCTGGGTCGGTCCGCCTGTCGGCAGTAGTGCACTGCCCTCCGGCATTGCCCAACCCCGGCGCTCCGCGCTCTTCTGCCTACAGCCTCAGATCAGACGTGGTGAACCGCTGAAATTAAGCATATTACTAGGCGGAGGAAAAGAAACTAACGAGGATTCTCTCTGTATCTGCGCGGGAAGAGCCCAACGCCGAATCCCTGGCCGCCTGGCGATTGCATGAAATGTGGTGTATAGAAGACCTCCTTTCTCCGACTTCTGCTTCTGCTTACCCAGATGTGCTGCCACCAACATCAACAGTTTTTGAAGAAACTGTTGTGTCAGTTTCAGCTCCAGTTCCTGATGCTTCACTCATTTTTCAAGATGAAGATGTTGATGATCCTGACAACCCCACACTTGCAAACATGTAACTTTGCCTGAAGGTATATTAAACGTCTCACTTTAGAAGTGGAAGTGCTCAACTGTTCTGTATAAGTTAATTCCTGTACATTTACCTGTACCCTTTATTTTATCTCTGTCCGTACAGTATATTTATTAAAATTTCCCTTGCTACTCATTTAATATTTCTGTTTCATTATTACCTAACTTGTACTGATTTACATGATATTTTAAAGGTATGATGAGGCGGTTAGCTGTTGCTTAATGTGATCCTTCTGTAATTCGGCATTTTCACTAATCCGGCAGTCCTCAGGTCTCAATGGTGCCGGATTAGTGAAGGTCGACCTGTATCTTGGATGGCACAGTAGTGTACAGTTAGCGTAATGCTTATTTCAGTACAAGTGACCTGGGTTCAATTCCCATTGCTGTCTGTAGGGATTTTTTGCATTCTCCTTGTGACCGTGTGTGTTTCCTCTGCGTACTCCAGTTCCTCCCCCCTCCCCCATACATTCCAAACCTGTATGGGCTAGTCGGTGAGTTGGTCACATGGGTGTAATTGGGCAGCACAGGCTCCTTTGGCAGAAGGACCTGTTAGCGTGCTATATATTTAAATAAAATGCAACTCTGTGATCTCCTTCACAATTGCAGCAATATATAATCGGCCACCACTGTTTTCAGTTCTTCCACAATTGTAACATGCATTTGATTAAAAATTCTCTCAGCAATTGACAGACATTTTGAGTGGCTAATTTAGATGGAGTAAACGTAATGGATGAGCCAATTATAGACATGATCCAAGGCTCAGACAGGTAACTTTTAAAGCGTAGTACTGAGTAATGCCACTGGCAGCTCCTCTCAATGAATATAGTAGCTGTCACGTTGCAAGAAGTATTTACTAGGAAGAAGTATTTTTATGTATTGTACTAGAGGGGACAGGAGTATGATTTCTCACTATGCTTGAATCTCAAGGGCTGCCTGGGTGCTTTTTAAATGGGTCTTTGCACTGCGCTGAGCGATACTACAAAATGGTGTAGGAGTTATCTACTTCAGGTGATTAGTCAGGCTGTACCTCTCGACACAAAGGTTGAATATGAGCTGATACAGTGAGTACATAGTATGTTTTCATGCGTTGACAGGATGATTTGTTAACTTGAAATCCCTTGTGGTTATTTTAAAGGCCTATACCACTAATAATGGTAATGGAATGAAACATGCATTATAAACACGGAATATTATAAACGCAGAAGATTATAAACACAAAACTAGCATTCACCCTCTTGAGTTCTTATATATGCCAATGCTTTTTGTAATAATTATTACAGAAAATAGATTAAGTCATCATTCTTGCCGTTTATGAGATGTGGCTGTTGACTATCAGAATCAGGTTTATTATAACTGGCATGTGACGTGAAATTTGTTAACTTAGCAGCAGCAGTTCAATGCAATACATAATATAGAAGAAAAAACACAAATAAAATAAGTAGATCAATTACAGTATGCGTATATTGAATAGATTAAAAATTAGGCAAAAGACAGAAATAGTATATATTAAAAAAAGCAAGGTAGTATTCACGGGTTCAATGTCTATTTAGGAAATGGATGGCCGAGGGGAAGAAGCTGTTCCTGAATCGCTGAGTGTGTGCCTTCAGGCTTCTGTACCTCCTACCTGATGGTAACAGTGAGATAAGGGCATGTCCTGGGTGCTAGAGGTCCTGAATAATGGACTCTGCCTTTCTGAGACACTGCTCCTTGAAGATGTCCTAGGTACTTTGTAGGCTAGTACCCAAGGTGGAGCCGACGAGATTTATTTATAATCCTCTGCTGCTTCTTTCAGTCCTGTGCAGTACCCCTGACCCCTCCCCCCCCACCCAATACCAGACAGTGATGCAGCCTGTCAGAATGCTCTCCACGGTACATCTATAGAAGTTTCTGAGTGTATTTGTTGACATAACAGACCTCTTCAAATTCCTAATGAAGTATAGTCACTGTCTTACCTTCTTTATAACTATATCGATATGTTGGGACCAGGCTAGATCCTCAGAGATCTGCTAGAAATATGCTAATTGATCTGTAACCAAACCCAATTTCCCTGGGGGGATCAATAAAGTATGTCTGTCTGTTTAACAGTGAGCACACTTCAGAAATATACTTGCTTTATGTGTATTGCTTGTGGCGTTTTCGGGATGATAGGGTATAACTAGTGGAATAATGCTTTCCATTTTGCATATAGTAATCTGTCCAAGCTGTCTGACAATTGTCAAAGTCAAAGTTATATTCAGGTTAGCAGGAAGAATTAAGTTGAACTTGCCCATTTTCAAAAGGTGAGAGATGATTAAAAGTGGCCAGGCAAAGGGATTTGGGAATTGTTCTGCTTGAATCATGAAACATTATCAGGCAAGTGCAGTAGACGGCTAGCAATGCAAATGTACACAAGACTTCATTATTAGTGGTAGAACTGTATGAGCAAAGAGGTTCAATTATATAGAGCTTTGTTGAGGTTACATCTGCAGTATTCTGTACAGCTTTGGTCTCTCGACCCAACGATGGATAAACTTATATTGGAGAGGGCTTACTGACTGGATTACCAGGATGTTTTTTGAGATGAGACTGAATAGGTCAATTTGAGATTCTCTGAGAAAACAGAGCAGCTATTTCATTAAAACATGCAACATCTTGCAAGAACTTGACAGGATGGGTGTTTAAAAGCTATTTTCCCTGACTCGAAAGACTGGAATTCCAGAGCAGATTGTGCAAGTTTGGAATCCACAACTCCAGTGAGATTCAGGGAATATATTCAAGCTGTGATTGATTCTAAGGCCACGGTAGAAAAGGGGAGAGATGTCAGAAAATATGATAAACTTCAGCCACAATCCAGCTGAATGGCAGAACTAGCTCAAGGGGCTGTTTGGCCTATTCCGGCTGCAGTTTTCTGTGTTTTTACAAGCTGTAGATTACTTTAACTTATTTTGGTGAACTTTCAGAGTTCAAATCAGTGAACTACCCGAGTTGCCCAATTTGTGCCAATACATGTCTGGAACAGCTTCATCATCTTGTGAAAATGAGAGCACGTTGGCATCGTTTGTGAAATAGGGATAAGAATGTGAAGTGAGGGCTTTGCAGACTGATTTTAATTCACTGTTTTTAGAACTGGGCATCGCTGGCAAGCCAAACATTTATTGCCTTTGGAGAGTGGGGTAATGACTACACTTTTAAATATTCCAGAAGTTGATAGGATTTAAATTTTATCATGGTCATTGTGAAATTTGAACTGTGGTTTCTGGGTTATAAATCGAGGTCTTCAGTAATTTAACAGATGTCCTGCCCAATATTAATTAATATTGCACTGTTTTCAAAATAATAATAAAGACCCAATAATAAGAATTGTGAACAATGATCCTGTTCTGCTGAGATAATCGGTGAGTTCCAAGTAGATCTGCCATCATTTGTCTCTTAAATTCAAGTTGCGTGGAACACCTACTCATACACTGCAGTCTTGAACTTGCTCCTCTATTTTATTTGATGCTGTATATTTTAATGGACTGTCCCACTCTATTTCTATGTTTGAGGTCTGGTCCAGAATCGGTGAACCCATTCATATAACTCCAGGGCTAGGGGCAAGAAGGGGAAATAGAAGGCATGTTTAATTATTCAAATAAAGAAAATTACTTGGTTTCATTGTTTTGAATTTTTAGATCCTTTTATAAATAAGTATTTTAAAATGCTGACAGCAGGAACTACTGCCTCTTCTGAGGGCTTTGTTACTGGACTTTGGGCACAGACAATAGACCTTTGACATGTTGCTTGGGTAAGTTCGTACGGTGGGGGGGGGGGGAGGTATCATGACTATTTGCCTCACAGTCTGGTATGGAAACTCCAGTATCCAAGGTCGGGAAAGCCTACAAAAAGTGGTGGATGCGACCAGTTTCATCACAGGAAAGGCCCTCCCCATCATTTAGCACATCTACAAAGCAAATAGATCTGTTATCAAGGATCCCCATCGTCACAGCAATGTTATCTTCATGCTGCTGTCATCAGAAAGGAGCTCTGTGATCCTTAGGCCCATTCCAGCAGGTTCAGGAACAATTATTACCCTTCAAACATCAGGCTCTTGAGCCAGCATGGGCATCTTCAGTCACCACAAAACTCACTAAACAAGTGGTTCCCAGCTTTTTTATGCCATGGACCTTGACCATTAACTGAGGGGTCTGTGGTCCCCAGACTGAGAATCTCTGTGCTAAAATAATTATTGAGCACCACCTTCGGACTCTTTCAAAGACTCTATGGCTCATTTCCTTTGTTCATTATCATTATTCATTTTTTTTTGTATTTGCCCAATTTGTCAGTCTTTGTGTGGTGTTTTTCATTGATTCTATTGTGCTGCTTCGTCCTGCTGTGAATTCCTGCAAGAAAATAAATTTTGGCAGTATTTGGTGACATACAGTATAGGTACTTTGATAATAAATTTACTTTGAATGAGTGAGGGACTGTGTCAGCTGATGCAGACAATTAAAATGTTCCAACTTGTCAGAAAGTATTGAAATTCCTTAAGGTAGGGGCTAGAATGCTCCATTTTCACCCTGCTTGGTGCCCTTCTTAGAAAAGCACCACAACCGACTTTGGATAGCACTTCCCATTTTCAGTGTCTGTTGTTGAACAAACAAGTTCTTCACTGCAGCCACTAGTGTGTGCTGTGCCACTGTGCAGAGTCAGTAACTAAAAGCGTTACTGATCTCATATGAAGTTACTGGAATAAATTCTATAATGATGCTATAAATTTTCATGGCTGTGAATGCAAATGTGTACAATAACCACAGTCTATTACACTAAATGCAAATATTGAATGGTTCTAAACTGAGTGTAAGAGAAACGAAACGATTAAAGGAGTGCTATGAAATTAGGCAGTTAAAGAGTAAAGAAATAAGTATGGAGTGTGAATGCATGGGATGGCTCGGAGTGAGAAGGGCTGTGACAGTGTGGTCGATGATGGAAAATAGATTAAACAGAGAAAGCAAAGTTTAATGAGATGGTGGCATGCTGAATGACAGTGCCCAGTGACTGTATAAGGATTTGAGTTTGGCGCTGGACAGAAAGGTAACTTCAGTTTGGAGAGGGCATTGCTCAAACAATAGGTCAGGAGGGAGCTGGCATTTATTTTGATGAAGGACAGGGCAGTTAGAGAAAGGAAAAAGAAAGAATTCAAGAGTTCCATGCTCTAGGAGAGGGATCTGAGAGTTTGAGTGGATAGTTTACAGTTGCACACTGGTATAAAAAACAGTTTGTGAAATGCACAAATGGAGAGAAAGCACATTCTCAGAAATAATGAGTCTTGGCAGGGCACTGATACACAGTTGAAGTCAGAAGTTTACATACACTAAGGTTGAAGTCATTAAAACTCACTGTTTAACCACTCCACAGATTTCATATTAGCAAACTATAGTTTTGGCAAGGTGTTGAGGACATCTACTTTGTGCATGACACGAGTAATTTTTCCAACAATTTTTTTCACACAGATTATTTCACTTTTAATTGACTGTATCACAATTCCAGTGGGTCAGAAGTTTACAAAAAAAATCAAAAGAAATCAGCCAAGACCTCAGAAAAAAAAATTGTGGACCTCTACAAGTCTGGTTCATCCTTGGGAGCAGTTTCCAAATGCTTGAAGATACCACATTCATCTGTACAAACAGTAGTACACAAGTAGGAACACCATGAGACCATGCAGCCATCATACTGCTCAGGAAGGAGACACATTCTGTCTCCTGGAGATGAACGTACTTTGGCGTGAAAAGTGCAAATCAATCCCAGAACAACAGCAAAGGACCTTGTGAAGATGCTGGAGGAAACAGATGACTAAAAGTATCTATCTCCACAGTAAAACGAGTCCTATATCGACAAAACCTGAAAGGCTGCTCAGCAAGGAAGAAGCCATTGCTCCAAAACCAGCATAAAAAAGCCAGACTACAGTTTGCAAGTGCACATGGGGACAAAAATGAAACAAAAATTGAACTGTTTAGCCATAATGACATCTTTACGTTTGGAGGAAAAAGTTTGAGGCTTGCAAGCCAAAGAACACCATCCCAACCGTGAAGCATGGGGGTGGCAGCATCACATTGTGGGGGTGCTTTGCTGCAGGAGGGACTGGTGCACGTCACAAAACAGATGGCATCATGAGGAAGGAAAATTATGTGGATATATTGAAACAACATCTCAAGACATCAGCCAGGAAGTTAAAGCTTGGTTGCAAATGGGTCTTCCAAATGGACAACGACCTCCAAAGTTGTGGCAAAATTGCTTAAGGACAACAAAGTCAAGGTATGGAGTGGCCATCACAAAGCCCTGACCTCAATCCGATAGAAAATTTGTGGGCAGAACTGAAAAAGTGTGTGCAAGCAAGGCGGCCTACAAACCTGACTCAGTTACACCAGTTCTGTCTGGAGGAATGGAACAAAATTCCAGCAACTTACTGTGAGAAGCTTGTGGGAGGCTATCCAAAAGTTTGACCCAAATTAAACAATTTAAAGTCAATGCTACCAAATACTAACAAAGTGTATGTAAACTTCTAACCCACTGGGAATGTGATGAAAGAAATAAAAGCTGAAATAAATCATTCTCTCTACTATTATTCTGATATTTCACATTCTTAAAGTAAAGTTGTGATCCTAACTGACCTAAGACAGGGTATTTTTTGTAGGATTAAATGTCAGAAATTGTGGAAAATCTGAGTTTAAATATATTTTGGTTAAGGTGTATGTAAACTTCTGACTTCAACTGTAGCTAAAGCCTGAATAATCTAAGTTTGGTTCAACAAGAATTGCTAAAATGAACTAATACTCGAGGAATCTGTGGCCAAAAATGCGGATGAAGTGATTGTATACCCCAGGGAGGATTCAGAATGTTTGAGGGAATTTCTGTCAGCTACTAGAACCAACTTCAATGACTTTAGTGTTTGAGTTTTTACTGAAATATATTTTAAAAGAAGATTTACTCTCCCTCTTTAGCATCTTGTGGATATTTTGTGTCCATGTTATGATAAAGTTGGTGGAACGTGGGCCATGAGATATGGAAGGTACACTGAGATGGATAGAATAAACTACTGTATTTGGCTTTTAACCAATTGTTCATGAGAATTCCATAGGATGTTCAAATAGGAAGGATTATATTAAGGTTGAATCTTAGAAAGAGAGGGAACATATCCAGTTTGGATTTTATAACTTTATTAGGGCAAGCATGACTTAAAACAACATTTGCTTTTGAATAAAGTAAGGTGCCTTTTTGCGAGGTCTTATAAAGTGGAATAGACATTGTACATCAGTTGTTGCACTGCCTCGACAGGGTGGGGCATTATGATGATGGTACAAAGGTCAACAACTGGTGACAGGCTCTGTTGCACAGTTTGGTCAATGTATAGATGGACACGTGAGTAGATGGGGGAAGGCAGGAGATTGGGGCTGAGAGGAATAATGGATCAGCCATGATGAAATGCTGGAGCAAACTCATTGGGCCAAATGACCTAATAATGCTCCGATATCTTATGGCCTTGTATGCATGCATAGTCACACAAACTTTCATGCACATCCACTCGCAAAAACAAAAAACACCTGAAAAAATGTGGGAAATGTAAAAGTTGAGGATCCTGTTGTTTCATTTCCTACGGAGGCACTGAGTCGTTGTTGGCATCCATAAACTTTAAACGTATTTTCATGTTTCCTTCTGACCAGGGAAAAGAGGTCACCAGGCCCATTGTACCTACGTTCAAACAATCCCATTTCTTTCTTGAAGTGCATTAATATTGCTCTAATTTTTTCTCACCATCCACCCAAACAGAATCTGACAGAGTCAAAGATGGGTTTACTGTCACATGCACAAGTACGTGTATGTAAAGGTGCAGTGAAAAAAATTGTACCAGCATCAAAGGCACAAAATTCACAAGAAAAAACATAAAGTAAACATAAATAATACCCATTTATAAAGTGAAGAACACAATTAGAACGCAAAACTTAGTCCCTAGTAGTGCAATGTTGTCATTGTGTGTCTGTACTGAGGCAGTGGTAAAGGTTGTGCAGTTGGCTTCAGAACTGAATGGTGGAAGAGGAAGAATAACCTTGTTTTTGGAAGCCAGCAGCTATTTGAACGTTCACCTAGTGCACTGTGAAAATCTATGTTTAAAAACCTCAAGGTGAGAGATGGTAAATGCAATCGCGCTGGAAAGGCCAGGTGATGCAAATTTCAAAGCTTTATAAATACCCTGACTCCTCAAATCTTGTCCAAACAATCAGCAGCCATGGGCTCCTCTAAGCAGCTGCCAGGCACCTGAAAATTAAAATAAATGATGCCCAGAAAGCAGGAGAAGGCTATAAGAAGATAGCAAAGCGTTTTCAGACAGCTGTTCCCTCAGTTTGCAATGTAATTAAGAAATGGCAGTTAACAGGAATGGTTGGAGGTCAAGTTGAGGTCTGGAAGACCAAGAAAACTTTCCAAGAGAACTGCTCGCAGGATTGCTAGAAAAGCAAATCAAACCCCCGTTTGACTGCAAAAGACCTTCAGGAAGATTTAGCAGACTCTGGAGTGGCGGTGCACTGTTCTACTGTGCAGCGACACCTGCACAAATATGACCTTCATGGAAGAGTCATCAGAAGAAAACCTTTCCTATGCCCTCACCACAAAATTCAGCATCAGATATTTGCAAAGGAACATCTAAACAAGCCTGATGCATTTTAGAAACAAGTCCTGCGGACTGATGAAGTTAAAATAGAACTTTCCGGTCGCAATGAGCAAAGGTATGTTTGGAGAAAAAAGGGTGCAGAATTTCATGGAAAGAACACCTCTCCAACTGTTAAGCATGGGGGTGGATTGATCATGCTTTGGGCTTGTGTTGCAGCCAGTGGCACAGGGAACATTTCACTGGTAGAGGGAAGAATGAATTCAATTAAATACCAGCAAATTCTGGAAGCAAACATCACACCGTCTGTAAAAGAGCTGAAGATGAAAAGAGGATGGATGCCTTCTACAACAGGATAATGATCCTAAACACACCTCAAAATCCACAATGGATTATCTCAAGAGGCGCAAGCTGAAGGTTTTGCCTTAGCCCTCACAGTCCTCTGACCTAAACGTCATTGAAAATTTGTGGATAGACCTCAAAAGAGCAGTGCATGCAAGACAGCCCAAGAATCTCACAGAACTAGAAGCCTTTTGCAAGGAAGAATCAGGGAAAATCCCCCAAACAAGAATTGAAAGACTATTAGCTGGTTACAGAAAGTGTTTACAAGCTGTGATACTTGCCAAAGGAGGTGTTACTAAGTACTGACCATGCAGGGTGCCCAAACTTTTGCTTCGGGCCCTTTTCCTTTTTTGTTATTTTGAAACTGTAAAAGATGGAAATAAAAAAAGCAATGTTGCTTAAAATATTAAAGAAATGTGTCACTTTTAACTTTATGCCGTTTGGAAATCAGGTCATCTTTTACTCGCTTAGCTATTCACGGTAACAGAAACTTTGACCAGGGGTACCCAAACTTTTGCATGCCACTTTATATGTTTGCAATGGAGCCTAAGGCTTTTGCACAGTACTTTATTTGTCAACGTGTTTTGGAAGAACGCATTTGTTAATCTGGCGGGAGCCATGTTAGGACTGATGTTAGTGGAGCACCGTGGCAGAGACGAGGGACAGTTGGCAGAGGAGGAGTGCCAGTGGTGGGTGGGTGGGTGGTATGGATGCAGACACATTTAGTTCTGAGACACCAACCAAGGTCAACTGATTCCTAACAACTGGTGTATTGATCATTACAGAATTTCTATCTGGTGCTTCCTACTCCTGCCCCTCTCCCCTTCCCTTTTCCCAACCATGAATTCCCTCTCCCTCTCCCCATGCCACTCTCAGTTCATAATGGAGATACATATCAGAATCGGGTTTATCATCACTCATATATGTCATGAAATTTGTTTTTTTTTGTGTGGCACCAGTACCGTGCAATACATTAAATCACTGCAGTATTGTGTAAAAGCCTTGGGCAACCTAGCTATATATACAGTATGTGCCTAAGATTCCTGCGCAGTTCTGTATGTTGTGAAATCTTTTGTTTTTTGGCAGTAGTGACATTGCAATGCATAGTAATAAAAAGTATACATTACAATAAGAAGTATCTATTAACAAATAATTAAGTGGTTTCTTGGGGGGGGGTGGTATAGTGAGGTAGTGTGCGTGGGTTCATTGTCATTCAGAAATCTGATCATGGAGGGGAAGAAACCTTTCCTGAAATTTTGTGTGCATCTTCAGGCTCCTGCACCACCTCTGGTAGCAATGAGATGGGGGCATGCTTTGGACAATGGATGCCTCCTTTTAGAGGCATCGCCTTTTGAAATGTGTTATGGATGCTGGGGGGGCGGGGGGGGGCTCGTGCCCATGATGTAGCTGGCTGAGTCTACAACTTTCTCCAGAGGCCCCTCCATACCAAACAGTGATGCAACCAGTTATAATGCTGTCCACGGTACACCTGTAGAGATTTGCGAGTGTCTTTGGTCACATACCAAATCTCAAACTCCTAATGACATATACCCACTGTTGTGCCACCTTTGTAATTGCATCAATATTTTGGACCCAGGGTAGATCCCCAGAGATGTTGACACCCAGGAACTTGAAACTGCTGACCCTTCCCACTTCTGATTCCTCAGTGAGGGCTGGCGTGCGTTTCCTCGACTTCCCCTTCCCGAGGTCCACGATCAGTTCTTTGGTCTTACTGATGCTGAGTGCAAGGTTGTTGCTGTGACACCACTCAACCAGCTGATCTATCTTGCTCGCTCTATATGCATCCTGATCACCATTTGAAATGTTGCCAACAATAGCTGTCATCACAAAATGTATAGATGGTATTTGAGCTGTGCCTAGCCATGCAGTCCTGGGTGTAGAGAGTACGGCAGTGGGCTAAGTGCGCATCCTCAAAATGAGTCAGTGTTGACTGTCGGTGAGGAGATGTTATTTCCGACCTGCAGAGACTGTGGTGTACTTGTGAGGAAGTTGAGGATCCAGTTTCAGAGAGAGTTACATGGGCCCAGGTTGGAGCATGTTGGTTAGAATTGAAACATAGAAACATCGAAACAGAAAACCTTCGGTCAACAATGCTGTGCCAAACATGTACTTACTTACTTTAGAAATTACATAGGGTTATCCATAGCCCTCTGTTTTTCTAAGCTCCATGTACCTATGTACTGTCGCCGGCAGCCCATTCGACACACTCGCCACTCTGCGTTTATATAAAAAAACTTACCCCTGACATTTCCTCTGTACCTACTTCCAAGCACCTTAAAACTATGCCCACCTGGTGTTAGCCATTTCAGCCCTGGGAAAAAGCCTCTGGCTATCCACATGATCAATGTCTCTCATCATCTTATACCTCTCATCCTCCGTCGCTCCAAGGAAAAAAGGCTGAGTTTACTCAACCTATTCTCATAAGGCATGCTCCCCAATCCAGACAACATCCTTGTAAATTGAGGATATGATTGTGTTGAATGCTGACCTGTAGTCAAGGAACAACAGACTGATGTAGATATTACTATTGTCCGGCTAATTCAAAGCAGAGTGTAGAGCCAGTGAGATTGCATCCACTGTAGATCTATTGTGGTGATAGGCAATTTGCAACAGATATAGGTCCTTGCTTAGGCAGGAGTTGATTCTCGCCATGACTGAGCCCTCAAAACTCTTCATCACAGTAGATGTGAATGCCATGGGCGACGGTCATTGAGACAGCTCACCCTGCTCTTGGGCAGTGAGATAATTGTTTCCCTTTTGAAGCCGACGGACACCTTTGACTGCAGCAGCGAGAGATTGAATATATCCTTGAACACTGCTGCCAATTGGTTGGCACAGGTTTTCAGGACCCGATGCCTTGCAAGACTTAAGCCTCTTGAAAAGATGTTCTGACGTTTGATCACAGGGTCACCGGATGCTGCAGGAATTCGCACAGATGTAGTTTTATTCTCTCTTTCAAAGCATTCATAAAAGACATTGAGCTCAATTAGAAGTGAAGCATCATAGCCATTCATGATGTTAGGTTTCACTTTGGAGGAAGTAATGGCCTGTAAACCCTGCCAGAGTTGATGTGCATCTCTGATTCTGTCTCTAACATCAATTGGAATTGCTCTTTCACCCTTAAACTAACCTGCTGTAGGTCATACCTGGACTACTTGTATTGTTCTGGATCACCGGTCTTGAATGCCATAGATCTGGCCCTTGGTACACTATAAATCTCCTGGTTCATCCTTGGTTTTTGGGTTGGATATGTTGTTATGTTCCCGAAGGCGTACACTCATCCACACAGGTCTTGATGAAGTTGGTGGCAATTGTAGCATATTCATTTGGACTCAGAAGATGAATCCCTGAATATTGTCCAGTCCACTGACTCAATGCAATCCTGTAAACACTCCTCCACCTCCCTTGGCCATACTGTCTTGGTTCTCACCACTGGTGCTGCGGACTTTAGCCTCTGGAATTAGAAGTACAACCAGGTGATTAGATTTTCCAGAGTGTGGGTGTTGGATGGTACGGTCAGCGTTCTTGGTGATGGTAAAACAATGCTCAGAGTGTACTGGTTCCTCTGGTTCCACAGAAGTGTTCATAGTAGTTGTTCAGAGACTTCAAGCTGGTCTGGTTGAAATCTCCCGCAATGCTAAGGGAGGGATTAAAGTGCTCAGTTTAGTGCCTTCTGATTACATTGCTTAACTCCTCCAGTGCCTGCCTGATGTTGGCCTGAGGTGGAATGTACACTGCTACCAGGGTGACAGTGGAAAACTGCTTTGGTGGATAAAGTGGATGACATTTGACCTCTAGATCAGGGTTTCCCAACCCTTTTTTTGTTATGTCATGGACCAATACCATTAAGCAAAGGGTCTGACGACCCTGTTGGGAGCTCCTGTTCTAGATGTTCCAAGTCGGCAGAATTTCTTGTGTTTAAGCAGGATTCAGTCCATTTTCCTGCCTTGCATCATTCTCATTTTTTTCCATAAGCTTTGAAGAACTTTAACTTTGCCAGAGTGTATTCTGATAACTTCATCAAATATAAACTAGTGCAGTGGTTCCCAACCTTTTATGAATGGCATTAACCGAAGGGTCTGTGGACCCAGGTTGAGAACCCCTGAACTAGTGGATGGCCATGATTTGAGGCCCTCAAGATTTGTCCCTGTGACCTGTATTATACTTGCTGACTGAGGTGTTAATTGGGTAATTTTTCACCCCGCCCCCACAAACACCACTATTAAAATATATAAGCTCTCTTTGTCTTGCAAATTTTGACATAGAGGCAAGTGAGCTTGGTGCAGCTGAAGACCTTTGGCTCTCCAATTTAATTTTAGTCTTGTTATTGTGAAAATAGTTGTTCATTTTGAGAGTGTGGATTCTTGGGCAGTAAAAAGTCAGTTTAACAAGTACACAGAGCAAGAAATAAATTGCTGGAGGAACCCAGTAGATCAAACAGCATCTGTAGAGGCAAAAGGCTGGTTGACATTTCAGGTCAAGATCTCGCATCAGGAGTTGGGCAGAGTGGAATGTTTTTCCTTGGTAAGTTGCAGTGAGGAGGATGTGTACGACCATGCTAGAATCACTAGATGTGATCAGCAGCCATCCCTCGATGATCTGCCTTACTTGATTCAATCCATTAGAACAAAATGAAACGTTTGAGCCTCCACTACCATAGTAGGTAACAAGGTGTAATTAATCACATTGGTTTACACCCTGGACTTTCCTGCGTTATGGAAAAGTATATTTCTTTTTAAGATCCCAACGTTTCTAAAATTAACAGTGCAAGGTACTGTTTGCTCTTTCAATAACATCTCCCAAGTAGTTTCGCTGTCTTACACTGGTATGGGCTCAAACTTGAAACTTTCAAATTTGACAGTACTGTTCAGGTACCCATACAAAATGCTGGAGGAACTCTGCAGGCCAGGCAGCATCTATGGGAAAGAAGTACAGTCGCCATTTCGGGCTGAAACGTCAACTCTACTTTCTTCCATAGATGCTGCCTGCACTGCTGTGTTCCTTTAGCATTTGTGTGTGTTGCTCAGATTTCCAGCATCTGCAGATTTTATCTTGTTAATGTTCAGGTACTGCTTGCACCTGTAATCCACATTTACTAATCAAGATTCAGAAAAAAACACTGAAAATGTCACCTCCACAGAAAGTTTTATTTAGTTGAGGCCACTGCCCTAATTTTTAAACTTAATGAATATTCATTGCTGAAAATAACAAATGTTAATTTCATTAAAAACCATTTTCTCTTCTCTTTTCAGAAAGAATTGAGCCTTCCCCGAAGAGGGAGTCTGTAAGTAGAGCTGATTTATTTCTAGCAGTTTTTCTGTAGATGGGTGTCTGATGCTTTCTTTAAACTTTGTTTCATTGTTTGCAGCATTCTGACATACAATATATAATTTTCATGCACTGTAAGATTTGAGCTTTGGTGACAAGTTTGTGTAAATAAGCCATTATTTTGTTGATGTGGTGAGATCATCATGTTTAACAACTGCTGGATACTTCAGTGGCTCGCTGGTTGATGAATATTTTGTTTATACAGTCCTAAGGAGGAGATGATTGGTTAAGGAATTGTGGTTACTCTTCAATTGCTCTACACTTACTGGTTACAGTTAACCATTAATAGTTTGCTTTATGATGAGAAGCAACATCTTCCAGTTTGGGAAAGTTAGCATGAGTTTTTTTGGCAGTGCTTCCATGTAACGTTAATGTCTGTTGAATAATTGTTCTAACAACTAGGCGAATACAAAACTTATGTATTTCCTAATTGACAGGATTAGATTTGGGTCTGTAAGTTTTTTTTATAACGTATAAATATTCTTAGCTGTCTAGTGGTGTAGTGGTATCCACAATGGACTTTGAGGTTAGTGGTCGCGGTTTCAAATCCGGCTGGCTCATTTTCCATCCATGCTAGGTTGAGCATTGAGCTAGCAACTCAGACTTGTGAAAAAAACAGACAAATGCTAAAGAAACGATAAGGTCACCCCCCATGTGCCAGCGCTGAGAGGAATAACATAAACGTTCGATTTATTGACCATGTGCTCATTTGACTTAGGTGTACTCAGAATAATCAGGAAGTCCAATCTAAATTAATACCCAAGGTGCCAGCTTCACACACTTCCTTTGTTTTCCCCACAACCAAGCGATCTAGTTAACAACTTGAGGAAGAAACCCCATATTCATAAGATGACTCTGGCAAGGAATGATAAAGTGAAGAAGTAACTCTCGGCAAGAAGAACTCTGTTAGTAACAGCAGGGCAGTAGGATAGTGACTTAGTCTCTGTCAGTGTGAGGAGTGGGAGGTGCCTTAATGTCTCCATTCTGGTGGTCTTGTAAGGAAGTACACTGGATGAAATTTGATGAGTTATAGGAAAACTAAAACCATTGATATAGTGCGGCATTTCTTGGAAATGATGCTGAGCTAATTAACATTTAGGAATTGATAAATTCAGTCAAAGTAAATAGAAACACTAAAGATCAAAAGTACATTGGTAAATAGGTAACTACTAAGGTAATGATAAACTTGTCTTGCATACTATCCATACAGATGTATAACAGTGTATTGAGGTAGTGAAAGGTTGAACAATAACAGTGCAGAGTGAAGTGTTAACAGCCATAGAGAGAGTGCAGTGCAGGTAGATGCAAGGAGCAAGATCACAACAAGGTAGATCGTGATATCACCCTTTTAATTGCATCATTTGAGAATCTGCAGGCTTCCTGGGAAACATCGTGGATATTTATCTCGAGATGCAGAGTGGAACAGGCACTTCCTGGCCCCATGAGTCGCGCTGCCCAGTAGCCAACCTATTTATTAGATCAAGTTTACAATCTTATGGAATTCCACTGGAAATTTTGTTGGAGCAAAGCCTCAGTTTTTGTGGGTTACTCTATGTGGATCCAAATGAAAGTCATTGCTACATTTAGTCACTTAACAGTGACGTATTTTTGAAGCCTCATACTGTGGATGTTGTTTGGGAGAGGATGCTGACGTTGGGTCACTTATTGTTCCGTTGGATTTGAAAGGTTTTGCAGAGACTGCTTTGGTGGTATCTTTCCTGTGTCTTCAGTTGGTTGCTGCATCCCGTCCAGGTCTGAGAAGCTTAAGAGGGCAAGGGGTTGTGAGCCAGGTCGGAGGTCTGCACTCACTGTTTTCCTTCGTCAAAGGCTGTTCTAAGCCACCGAAGGCTGTCATGAATTTCTTTTGAGACTTTGAGAAGTCATTCCTGATTTATGAGAAATGGACCATATCTCCTTGGGTCTTGCAGTGGTCTTTACTTTTGGAGGCACATGTTGTACAGTGGGGAGGCATTTGGTACAGGAGTCTTGTCTGATTGATTTGTCGGACTAGCCTCTTGTATGGTTCAATAAACAAGTTAATATTCGCTTGGAGCTCTTTTGGTGTGTTCGCTAACACATTGCTGCAGCTTGATCTTTCAGCTTGTGCCAAGTTGGATTTGGGTCACAGCGGATTTAATTTAACTTTTTGGCACTGATCAAAGACTCTCTCGTATCAGTGAAAACAGATCTCTACAAAATGAAGTCAAGTCAAGTCTCCTTTATTGTCATTTCGACCATAACTGCTGGTAGTCATAGTAAAAATGAGACGACATTTTTCAGGACCATGGTGTTACATGACACAGTACAAAAACTAGACTGAACTACATAAAAAACAACACAGAGAAAGCTACACTAGACTACAGACCTACACAGGACTGCATAAAGTGCACAAGAACAGTGCAGGCATTACAATAAATAATAAACAGGACAATAGGGCAAGGTGTCAGCCAGTCTCTGGATATTGAGGAGTCTGATAGCTTGGGGGAAGAAACTGTTACATAGTCTGGTCGTGAGAGCCCGAATACTTGGGTGCCTTTTCCCAGACAGCAGGAGGGAGAAGAGTTTGTATGAGGGGTGCATGGGGTCCTTCATAATGCTGTTTCCTTTGCAGATGCAGTGTGTAGTGTAAATGTCCGTGATGGCAGGAAGAGAGACCCCGATGATCTTCTCAGCTGACCTCACTATCCGCTGCAGGGTCTTGCGATCCGAGGTGGTGCAATTTCTGAACCAGGCAGTGATGCAGCTGCTCAGGATGCTCTCAATACAACCCCTGTGAAATGTGATGAGGCTGGGGGGTGGGAGATGGACTTTCCTCAGCCTTTGCAGAAAGTAGAGACGCCGCTGGGCTTTCTTTGTTATGGATTTGGTGTTGAGGGACCAGGTGAGATTCTCCACCAGATGACCACCAAGAAATTTGGTGCTCTCTACGATCCTTACCAAGGAGCCGTCGATGTTCAGCAGGGAGTGGTCTTCCTGAAGTCAACAACCATCTCTTTTGTTTTGTTCACATTTAGAGACAGGTTGTTGGCTCTGCACCAGTCTGTTAGCCGCTGCACCTCCTCTCTGTAAGCTGACTCGTCGTTCTTGTTGATGAGACCCACCACGGTCGTGTCATCGGCAAACTTGATAATGTGGTTTGAGCTGTGTGTTGCAGCACAGTCGTAGGTCAGCAGAGTGAACTAAATTAGTTACAAATATAAAACAAAATAATTAATTGCATAAATATTTACCCCTTTTAAGCCAGTATTTAGTAGTTTCACCTTTGGCAGAAAATATATCCTTGAGTCTGTGTGGATAGGTCTGTATCAGCTTTGCACATCTAAATATTGCAATTTTTCCCCATTCTACTTTTAAAACTGCTCAAGCTCTGTCAGACTGCATGGGGATCATGAGTGAACAATACCTTCAATTCCAGCCACAAATTTTCAGTTGGATAGAGGTCTGGACATTAATTTTGTTGTTTTTAAGCCATTCCTGTGTAGCTTTGGCTTTATGCTTGGGGTCATTGTCTTGCTGGAAAACAAATCTCCTCTTAAACCATAGTTCTCTTGCAGACTGCATCAGGTTTTCCTCCAGGATTTCCCTGTATTTTGGTGCATTCATTGTACCCTCTACCTTCACAAACCTTCCAGGACCTCCTGCAGTGAAGCATCCCCACAGCATGATGCAGCCACCACCATGCTTCATGGTAGGGATAGTGTTTTTGATGATGTGCGGTGTTTGGCTTACGCCAAACATAGCATTTAGTCTGATGGCCAAAAAGCTCAATTTTGTGTTCATCAGACCATAGAGTCTTCTTCCAGCTGACTTCAGAATCATCCACATGCCTTCTGGCAAACTTTAGCAAGATTTCATGAGTTTTTTTCAACAGTGGCTTTCTCTTTGCCACTCTCCCGTAAAGCTGTGACTGGTGAAGCACCCAGGGAGCAGTTGTTGTTTGCGCAATCTCTCCCATCTCAGCACTGAAACTTGTAACTCCTTCAGAGATGTCATCGGTCTCTTGGTGGCCTCCCTCACTAGTTCCCTTCTTTCATGGTCACTCAGTTTTTGAGGATAGCCTGCTGTTGACAGATTTACAGATGTGCCATATTCTTTGCATTTCCTGATGATTGACTTAACTGTACTCCAAGGGATATTCAGTGACTTGGAAACTTTCTTGTATCCATCCTCTGACTTGTGACTTTCAGTAACCTTTTTATGGAGTTGCTTGGAGTGTTCTTTTGTCTTCATGATGTTGTTTTTGCCAGGGTACTGACTTACCAACAGTTGGACCTTTCAGATACAGGTGTATTTTTACCATAATCAATTGAAACACCTTGACTGCAAACAGGTCTCCAAAACCAGATCTCCATTTAACTAATTATGTGACTTCTAAAACCAATTGGCTGCTCCAGTGATGATTTGATGTGTCATATTAAAGGTGGGTGAATACTTATGCAACACACACAAAATGCTAGAGGAACTTAGCAGGCTAGGCAGCATCTATAGAAAGAAGTACAGTCAACATTTTGGCCGAGTACCTTCAGCAGGACTTCTGGTATTTTTTTTCTATAGATGCTGCCTGGCCTGCTGAGTTCCTCCAGCATTTTGTGTGTGTTGCTTGGATTTTCTCTTGTTTGTGAATGCTTATGCAATCAATTATTTTGTGTTTTATATTTGTAACTAATTTAGATAATCTTTGTAGTGATCTGTTTTCACCTTGATACGAAAGAGTCTTTTTCTGTTGATCAGTGTCAAAAAAGCCAAATTAAATCATTGTAAAACAATAAAGCATGAAAACTTCCGAGGTGGTGTATACCGCCAGGAGTGTTATTCTAGAGCACATTTTCTGTGGTAAATGTGTTCAATCTGATTAATAACATGATTTACAGAGAAGCGTCCCAATCAATTGATGCGACCTTGACACTCCTTGTGTCTGTGAGATCTCAGCTCACTACCATTATCAGGATTAGATGGAATATTTTAAATGGTCAGGCGATTTAATAAAGTAATGTGTTTAGAAATAAAAATATACTCAATGTACTGAGGGTGGTCCAGAATTGATTTTCATATGGGTGCCTGCTTTTGGCCATCTCTGTATAGATTATGTTTCGGGTCGAGAGATGAGTGGGGGTAACTTCAATGAATATTTTGTGCTTTTACTGTTTAGGGAGGTACCAATGGGTGTCCTGCGTATTTAAAATGGTGCATCTTTGGTGTAGCAGAAAGTTTTCCACAGGATGGTTAGTTGCTTGGACTTCTCAAAATGAGAGCACGTTTGCAGTGAAAATTACAGTGTCTGCATTGATTTCACAGGAAGCCTTCTCCCCAAATGATAGAATTTAATATACTCTGTGCAATAATTGTCACCTACAAGAACTGTGTGGCTCCTGCGCAATTGATCTTGGAGGTGACCCAGTTTTTCTATCAGGTGAGACTTGAAGGAAAGAAGGTAAAGTGAAATAAGCAGGGATACAGAATCTTGTGCACAGGTGGGATCTGGCTGCTTCAGGAAACGGATTCAGGCAGACGCTTTGTAGGTGGCCGTTGTGTTGCTGATTAGTGAACTTGATGAGGTTCACAGACATTTACTGTTTTATGTTTTGCACTCTTTACGCTTGGTTTGAGTCACTGGTTTATTAGACACCTTGCTGATGTTATCACATCCTCCATCCCACGTCCACAAATAAAGCCTCTATCCATCCAACTGATCTCTTTGCATCCATCCTACAACATGAGGGGGTAAAATCTTTGCGTTATGACTCCATCACAATGTACAGATATGTGAATTTGTAAGTCTAATGGCTTATAGGAAGAAGCTGTCCCGTAGCCTGTTGGTCCTGGCCTTAATGCTGCAGCACCGTAGGCCAGATGGAAGCAGCTGGAACAGTTAATGGTTGGGGTGACTGGTGTTCCCGATGATTTTTCAGACCCTTTTTATGCACCTGCTGCTGTAAGCGGTCCTCAGTGGAGGGAAGTTTACATCTATAGGTGCGCTGGGCTGTCTGTAGCACTCTGTGCAGTGCCCAGCGATCACGCTTGGCGCAGTTCCCGTACCAGTGGTGATACAGCCAGACAGGGTGCTCTCAATGGGCCCCTGTAGAAGGTCCTGAGGAGTTGGGGGCTCTTGCTGAACTTCTTCAGTTGGCTGAGGTGAAAGAAATGCTGTTGTGCTTTTTTTGCCACACAGCTGGCGTTTACAGTCCAGGTGAGATCATCAGTGATGTGTATACAGAGGAACTTGAAACCACTCGCCCTGTAACAGCATTCATGTACATCTTTGCTTGGTTGATATGTCCATCGAGTCAGAATATTGTAGGTTCATGCCTCGCAGGCGGTTTGCTGCTTTAGTTACACCAAAGCCGTGTCAGTCTACTTCCACCAGTTCAGATAGATCATTTAGACCCTTGGCTCTGATGGAAGAAGAACAAGAAGTTTAGCTGGTATTTTCTCTAACAATCCTATTGATAAACAAAAGACTGACTTGGCTCTATGTTTATCTCATTTCTATATGTTTGATCTTGCTGTATTCAAAATGGCTGGCTGAAAATTGTTACTGCAGTTCAGGTGGTTTATCCGAGTATTTCTGTGAGAATTGATAGTTATAATACGATCCTTTTCTATTGCACTGAGTTCAGGATTTAGATTATTCTTGCAATATTTTATTTGTGACTCAAGTGACTTCACTGTTGCTTTCAGCTTCATGACTGAGGTCTGTGATTCAGCAAGCTTTGGCAGTAGTTCCCAAATGATCATAATTGCCTGGGCTGTTCTAGGTTGCCACAGAAACAATTGACTGCTGCACTAGCCTTTGATGTATTATATAGACATTGTTGGCAATCAGAATCAAAAAAGCTAACCTTAAATTGCTCTATTACAGCTACAGTTGGCCCCAATGTAATCAGAAGCACAAAGAGCAAAATTTTCTTATTTATCTGAAAGGATTTGTAACATTCTGTACTGCACGTTGTGTGGGTTTTTTAAATCCTTAATTATCTTCTTAATTCATGCGCCTTTGTAATCATTAAATGACAATTCACTTGTGATGTATCCAACCTACAGTGAAATAAGCTATGTTAATGGTTGTAAAGGTGCACTTCAGATAAATTATTCCCACTGAATTGATCGTCGCAGCTGTTCAATGGGGCTTATCGAATTTGTGATTAGAAAAGACACGCTTTATCTCTGGGCACACAAGGTGATGACAGTTACTGCTGACCATAGGATTAGCAATTGCCACATTGCTTAGGTTGCTCAGGTCTAGCCATTGTATCTAAATGATTTTGCTCAGAGTGGATAAAGTCTCAGCTATTGGTTAAGTATAGCACTTCCTTTGCTTTCAGCTATACTTGAATATATTCTCTCCCTGTCAAAGTAATGCAGTACAACATGCCTGTCTGTTTCTTCCAGTCCTTCTCTTTGTTAGTACAGTGCCATTTCCTGACAGTTTAAACTGAGGATCTGCTCAATGGTGTCGGATTTTTCATTAAGAGAATAGTTCCTTGATTGTTGGAGGAAATTTTCATGTGCTGAAAGAGTCCGTTGGAAACAAGTGTGACATTCAGGCTGGAATGACTGATTATACTTGCTTAAACTGTGTCTTTGGCAGGACCTTACTGATAAGCTTTGAAGTGTGTGCATTCACAGATGAAAGCACCTTCTATCCAGTTTCCTTGCCATCAGGAATTAAACTGCCAAAGCCAGTATTGAAGTAGGTTGCAGGAGATCGGATCCTTTTATTTAAAAGAGACATTTTGTCAGCTGAACTTTTCTAGGTTTTCCTTTAACTGGTGTGTTGGGAATGTCATTTGATTTAATTGTGTTGAGCATTTTATTTGGTGTGCTTATAATTGCACGAGAAATCTGTGCAGGAATTAGGTCAGCTGATCCCGCAAACCTAGTCCACCATGCGAAAGAGTACGGCTGTCCTGAGTTTGCCTTCAGTTGCAAATTCTTTTCTCTTCCCTATCACCCGTAACTCTATTAACCAGGTTTCACCTGTCACTGACTCTGTGACAGATGATGTGGCAATGACTGCCACAGTACTCGCCGGGTGAGAGAATTCCAAACGTTCACAGCATTGTCTGAAATGGACAACTCCTGAAACCATACCTGTAGCTCTAGATTGCTCAAGGAAAGAATCCGATCAGGTTTAATATCACCGGAATATTGGATGTCGTGAAATTTGTTAACTTGGCAGTACAATGCAATACAGGACAAATATAGAGAAAAAATTCAATTACATTAACTATATATGTATATTAAATAGCTAAATTAAAAATAGTGCAAAACCAGGAAAAAAGTGAGATGGTGTTCATGGGTTTAATATTCATTTAGGAATCGGCAGATGGGAAAAAGCTGTTCCTAACTTTGCTGAGTGCGTGCCTCCAGGCTTCTGTACCTCCTTCCTGATGGTAACAGTGAGAGGAAGGCATGTTCTATGTGATGACAGTCCTGAATAATGGATGCGGCCTTTCTGAGGCACTGCACCTTGTCAATACTGTGGAGGCTAGTACCCATGATGTAGCTGACTCAAAATTGTCTCTAAGAAAATGTCATCTAAGGATCTATCTTGTTAGACTTTCTCAGAATCTTCAATGCTTTATTATAATCATCTCTGAATCTTAGAACATACAATAAAACAGTACAGGAGATGATCAAGCCCTTCGGCCCACTGCCCACTTCACAAAGTATGTGAACTTTGAGGCCAATTTAAACTACCGGTAATCTCATTATCCTATTATTCAGAATGCGTCTCTCCATTCCTTGCCTGTTTATGTCTGTCTAAATGCCTCTTTAATGTTGCTGTCATAGCTGCTTCCACCACCTCCCCTGGCAGTGTGTGCCAGACACCCACAACTCAGTGCAGTTTAAGTAAAACTTACCTTTCAACCTCTGAATTTTCCCCTGCTCGCCCTACTGTAGATCTGTGCCCTGTAGTATTTGCTATACACCCCAGGGAAAAAGAGTGTTTGCATTGTCTATGTTCCCCATAATTTTATATACATTTATCAAGTTGTCTCTCAGCTCCTCATGCTCCAAAGAAAGTGATTTCAAATTTGTCCAACTTGCATCTAATAGCTTCTATTCTAGACAAGTTCCTAGTGAACCCCTTATGCACCCTCTCCAATGCCTCCACATCCTCATACTGTTCTGTGTGAAACAGAACTGCACACACTACTCCAAATGTGTCTTAAACAGAGTTTGTACAAATGCAACATGATTTTCTATTCTTTGTACTCTGTGACCTGACTGACGAAATCTGTATGCAGCTTTACCCACTCTATCTACTTGTAGTAAACACTTGTACTTTTATTACAAGTCACAAGCAAAAATATCCTAACCAATGTTACAAACAAGAAGTCCCTGCACTGATCCCTGTAGAACACAACTGGTCACAGACTTCCAGTCAGCATAACATCCAGGCATCACTACCCTCTCTCTGCTATGGCCACAGCAATTTTGAATCCAATTTGCCAAGTCTCAGTGGATCCCATGTGCCATAAAGCTGGGGATCAGCTGCCATGAGGGACAATGTTGAATGACTCAGTAAGACGACCAATACTCTGACAAGTTTCTGTAGATGCCCGGGGGGGGGGGGGGGGTAGTATTCTGACTGGTTGCATCATGGCCTAGTATGGAAGCACCAATGCCCAGGAAAGGAAAAGGTGACAATGTGGTAGACATAGCCTAGTGCATCACGGACAAATAACCCACCACCAATGAATAGATTTACATGGAATGCTGCCACAAGAAGGCAGCATCCATCATCAAAGATCTGCCTAATAGCAGTAGTGAGAAGATTTGGCCTGGATGGTGGAGAAATCTTGGGTCCCACACTACCAGGTTCAGGAGCAGTTGTTACCCTACAGTGAACAGGCTCCTGAGCTGCTGTTGATACTTCAATCACCACTACTCTGAACTGGTTTTACAACCTACACCCTCACTTTCAAGGAATCACTGCAACTTGGGTTCTTGATTTTTTTATTTGCAGTTTGTCTTCTTTTGCACATTGGTTGTTAGTCTGCTTATGTATCTGTTGTATTTTCTTTCTTCCCCTGTAAATGCCTTCAAGAAAATGAATCTCAAGATGGTATATTGTAACATATGCATCCTTTGATAATAAATTTTACTTTGAATTTTAGTTTATTGAAGTAGATTTTAACAACATCCACTGTCCTCGCCAATTATCTTTGTTGGTCAGGTTTGTACAGTAATTTGTGATCTCGCCATCACCAATACATACTGACTCTCTCGGTCTATGCTTTACTAGAAGTGAGTAAATCCTATCCCTTAGAATCTTCACTCTTGGTTTCTTTACCAGTGATGTAAGGCTCATCAAAATACAATTTCCTCGTCTGTCCATATTGCCTTCAAAAACAAAGGAACAATATCAACTGGCTCAAGGGGTTTTGCAGATGTTGGAAATATTGAGCAATATTCAAAATGCTGGAGGAACTGCTTATGTCAGGCTGTATCTATGAGGGGAAGGGTCTTGGCCCAAAATGTCGACTGTTTATTCCTCTCCATTGGCGCTGCCTGATCTGTTGAACTTCTCCAGCATTTTGTGTGTTGAACAACATTGGTTATTATCCAATCCTCTGCCCCCCCCCACCCTTTTCGCTAAAGAGAATAGAACAACATCAGTCAAAGTCCCAACAACCACCTCTCTTTCCTCTCTCACTAACCTGAGATAGATCCTATCAGGGCCTGGGGACATCCACTTTGGTATTTTTCAAAAGACCCAACACCTCTTCTTTTCTTCTCCAATATCAACATGCCCTGGAATATCAGTGTACCCTTCCCTGATCTCTGATCTCACTCATCCCCCAATTCTCTCTCCTTGGTGAATACCTTGAAAATTTTGTGAACATTGAACAGATTGTTCTCCCCGTTCTACACCTCTATTTGAGGAATTGATCTTGTGAATCACCTTTCAACTGCTTATAATGAGTATATTCCTCTTAATTAAGGGCACTGCAACTATATGCAGTCCTCTAGCTGTGAACTCGCTGGTGACCTGTGCAGACATAGCAAGACTTCCCTACTTGTATCATCCACTCGCCTATAATAAAGGCCATTGACTTTCCTAGCTGCCTGTTGTGCCTGGATGCTGATGTTTTTTGATTTACGATGAAGGCCAGATTCCTCTGTGCCACAGTATTCAGAAGTCCCTCACCATTTTAAATGTCATGCTTTTTTTTCCGTCTCTATCAAGGTGGATCGCCTTGTGTTCCCTCATATTATATGTCACTGCATTACCTTAGGGAGAAATATCATAATATACTTTTTTCAGACATGACGGTGGAGTGTTGTAAGAGCCTTTTGTGTTTTAACTGGTTTGTCATGCTTCGAATAACCAGCATCACACTGATGGGGCCTGGGCTGTCGATGATCACGGGATGTTTTCACAGTTCTGTGTAGCTGTGCACCTCTCTATCAGAATTTTACTGCTGCATGGGTGAATAATTTTAAGCACTGTATTCCTTTCTAAAGAATGTTTTAAGGATGCAGTAAAACTTATGAATTGTCACTGGCCTCTGAAAACCTGTAAAGATTTATGAGAATGTTGTGAGGACATGAGGGCCTGAGATAATGTGGAGAAGTTGGGCAGGCTAAGACTTTATTCCTTGGAGTGTGGGAGGCTAAGGAGTGACTTTACAGCGGCGTATAAAATCATGAGGAGTGAATGCACCTAGCCTTTTTCTTCAGGGAAGGGGGAATCACGAACTGGAGAACATAGGTTTAAGGTGAGAGATAAAGATTTAAAAAGAGCAACACACACAATGTGCTGGAGGCATTCAGCAGGCCAGGCAGTATCTATGGATGGGAATAAACAGTCTACGCTTCAGGCTGAGACCCTTCATGAGGTCTGACTAATTTACACCATTACTCTGAACTGGTTTTACAACCTATAGGTAGTCCTGATGAAGGGTCTCGGCTCGAAATGTCGACAGTGCTTCTCCCTATTATAGATGCTGCCTGGCCTGCTGTGTTCCACCAGCATTTTGTGTGTGTTGTTTGAATTTCCAGCATCTGCAGATTTCCTCGTGTTTACAACCTATAGACTCACTTTCAAAGGCTCACCACACCTCACGTTTTTATTTGCACAGTTTGTCTTTTGCACATTAGTTTGTCAGTTTTTGTCTGTTTATGTTTATCTTTTCACGAAATTTTATTGTATTTCTTCCTTTTTCCCTTGTAAATTCCTGCAAGAAAAAGGTAGTAAGTATAATCTGCAAGATAGTATATGGTAACGTGTGTTCTTTGATAATATAGTTACTCTGAACTTTGGTTTACTGAAGGATCATGGCCCGAAACATTGACTGTTTATTCCCATCTATAGATGCTGCCTGACATGCTGATCTACTCCAGTACATTGAATGTATTGCTCTAGATTTCCAGCATCTGCAGTACCTCGTGTGTCTAAGATTTTAAAATGGGACCTCAGAGTGGTTTGTATAAGGAACAGGCTGTCAGGGGAAGTAGATGAGGCAAGTGCGATAATAACATTTAAAAGGCAGTATTTGCTTATGAGAAGTTTAGAGGGACGGGAACCAAATGGGGCTAGTTTAGATGAGCATCTTGGTCGACATGGTGGAGCTGGACTGAAGGACCTGTTTCTGAGCTGTAGCCTGATCATTGACCTCTTCCAGAAAAATGCCCCAGTGAGAAAATCACAAGTCAGAAGGCAACACATTGAGATCTCAGTGTTGTTTTGGCTTACCATTGTATGTGCTTTATATTTCAGTAAAGCAGGAAGTCAGTTCCATTGGTCATCACTTATTGTTGCCCTGTATTGTTTCTAAAGCTTTAGGCTCATTAAAACTGCTCTCCTTGGCTTCCAAACTGAACTCTTTCACTCAATGCATCACAAGCTCCAAACGTCAGCCTTACTAACTTGTGCAACATCCAGCAAGCTTTCTGTATTCATTTTGAAGTTGGAAATAAGCTTGTTATATTTATAATCCAATGTTTTATTCTGTTTCAATGAATAGGAAGCTGTAAGAATTGATTGCTCTACCCTCCTTGAAACCACCTTTGGAAATTCAGAGTGTCAACTGTAATGAAAATGTGCTATTAAAAATTGATACCTTATCCTATATTCAGATGTTCTATGCATATAGATCAACAAAATACCATTAAATAAGTACTTGAGGATGTTGCTTGGCTAAGATTTTCCTTTCATAAATGGCGTTATATCCTGATATTACAGCTCTTCATTCTTGATATGCTATTGTTCCTTATTTTACATATAACAATATTATTCTTCTGAAAACTCCATGCAAGTTAACAGTTGTTCTGTTACATACGTAGCTGTTATTGCATGGATGAGAATCAGATTTAATCTGACCCAAAGGCAGATTAAATGGAAGAAGATGCTGAGGTTGCCCTGAATATGGGTGCAGGCTGCATCAAGGTAGGGATCTTCAAAATCGTTTGAACTCTTCCTGCCGCCAAGCTTGAGCTATCTCACTTACCAAGTCTGTGCTTTCTGTGAGTGCAGTGGTTCCCCCACACTGAAAGGCCTCAAACTCAGGTTCTGGCACGTGCATGTATTATCAGAGGAAACAACATGAAGGCATTGGACAAGTATGAGCAGCCAAATAAATAGAATTGCCTCTCGTGGCAAATTACCCACGTTTGTGGTTAGAAACCAGGCCTCAGAATTGGGACAGATTTGCAACTCAGCTTACTGAAAGGTCCCGGTAATAAGTTCTCAACCTGGAAAATAAGCAGAGATCCACCATTGACATACTGTGCTGAATCCAAGCATTTTAAAAAAAAAATCTTTTTCTGATTGGATAGCGGCATCTAGTTACTTTGTGATGTGAACTGGCCAACACAAGAGGCAGATTTCGATGGTGCTTTGCATCTTTGCAGGAGTTTGCTTTAACAGAACATCAGTGACAGTGTTGCAAATTCTTATAGTGTGGTCTGTTTCAAGCTTTGCAAAAAAAAAGTTGTCTTTTGAAATGCTGGAAATCTTTCCTTGGTGGGGGAAATGTTGTTCCCAGTCCTCTTTCCTTTGCAAATAAAGCTGTGGGAACGTGTAATATCTGTCAGAAGTCGCGTGCTGGATTGGAAGGCTGGATCGCACTCATCGATGGAACTGGGCAGCAGGCAGGCTCTGAAGTGCGAACTCAATGGATCAAATACAGTCGGCCCTCCTTATATGTGGGGGATTGGTTCCAGGACCCCTGCAGATACCAAAAAACACGGATGCTCAAGTCCCTTATTTAACCTGTCTCAGTACGGTGGGCTTTAGGACCCAGCGGAGCCCCGGACCTTATTTAACCTGTCTCAGTGTGGTGTTGGCCCGTGGCCTAGTGGTTAAGGCGTTAGTCTAGTGATCTGAAGGTTGCGAGTTCAAGCCTCAGGTAAGGCATCCTTTTGAGTCCTTGAGCAAGGCATTTAACCACACATTGCTCTGTGACGACACCGGTATCAGATTACCCTTCCCTTGGACAACATCGGCAGCGTGGTGAGGGGAGACTTGTAGCATGGGCAACTGCCGGTCTCCCATACAACCCTGCCCAGGCCTGCGCCCTGGAAACTTTGCAAGGCGCAATTTCATGGTCTCTCGAGACTAACGGATGCCTATCAGTGCGGTGGACTTCAAGACCCGGCGGAGTTCTAAATCCACAGTGTTTCTGTTCACGAAAATAATCAGGATCATGATTGGAAATAATAAAGTGATCGGAAAGAGGTGAAACGCCATCAGTCATTGGAAAAGCATAAGGCTACAGTCGGTCAACGATCGGAACAATTTTAAAGGGTAAGGTGAGAAAGGCCCTGCCCCGATGAAAGCTACAATTATTATTATTAAGCAATGCAGTGGTTTAATTATTGAAATACATATACTTCTTAAATGTTTTATACATAGAAAGGTAAAATATATACCAAGACAAACGTTTGACTAACTGATGCTAAATAATACCAGATGTACCTGTTCCAACTTACTTAGTTAGAGAACTTCCGTTTTTTTCAGATGCTGATCTGCGGTAACCTACGCACATCCTCCAGTATACTTTAAATCGTCTCTAGATTACGTATAATACTTAATAAAATGTAAATGCTATGTAAGTAGTTGTTATACTGCATTGTTTAGGGAATAATGACAAGAAAAAGAGGTCTGTACATGCTTGACCAACAAGTGCTGGAGAGTGAACTTCCTAGTTTCCCCGATCCGTGGTTGGTTGAATCCGCGCATGTGGAACCCGCAGATAAGGAGGGCCGAATATACATCCGTGTTTTCGATATCAACCTGAGCTCAATGACAGCGTTCAAGTCTCCAAGGCAAAAAGGAGCACGGAGGGTGCTACCACTTCAGCTGGAATGGCAAGCTGTGGCTTTGTGATCTCTCAGCTGGATTGAAGAAGTTCCTTTGTACCACATCAAAGAAAAGCAATGCAACTGTTCCATTATCCTCTTCAAAATTTTAATTTAAAAGATATTACAAAATTGCCCGTGTATTATGTACCTGGTTTTGGGACATGACGACGTGTAAACTTTCTGCCTGATTCCACTTAGAATGCTTTGAATCCATGGTATTTTCTCTAAATGAGCTTTGTGATTTTTTTTTAAGATCATGGAAAGTGCTATTTGCATAAATACGTACATTTTTATGTACTTTGGCGATGTGTTATCACCACAGGATGGGGTATACATGCTTTCTGCTCCTGTGAATATTTCCTATACACCAGAGTGGACCTTTATATGCCTAATGACCAAGTGAGACATGAAAAGTGAGTCAAAATGTTAGCTGTCCCAGGGGCAAGTGCATACTGTAAAATGTATTACTTGTCTTTTAAAGACACACAAAGCCAGTCATTTCACTGTGTATCCCAGCTGATCCCAGTGTTGTTTGGTGTCCTTCAATTTGTTCAAAGTAAAGGCTCTAGCTGAATGGCACAGATCAACATCCATTCCAAGATTATCAATTGATACTGAGTGTCTGTCCATATTAATACTGCTGGCAATCCCATTAATGTCTCATTGAAGTACAAGGTCATCTCTCAGCCCTTCCAGTATTTAACTGTTCTGTGAGGCAAATTCAGAAGGATGACCGGTTAGCAGAAAGTGCCGTTGATGTTTGCTGAAGAGTAGATTTGCTGCTATCTTTGGGTTGGAGAATAGGTTCTTGAGAATAAAATAAGAGCAAGTGGTGATCAGATTCTGGTTTTCTTCAACTGTTGCTGCTGAATAAACTCAGGCCTACCAGGCCAAAGAATTAGTGGTTTGTCAATGCCATTCAGGTTCCAAATGTCAGGCAGTTTCCTGGGTGTAATGATTTGAAATGACCTTTAGCATTCTCTTTTAATGCTGCAACCTCTGGAAAATGACATGTGTTTTCAGAAGAAATTCGATTGGATTTTTGACACCAATTTTAAGTCACGATGATCAAAAAGCTTTGTTGAGGCAGTGTAATTACATCTTTGGGATGTCATGTTCTAGCTCAAACAGGAAAATTAATGTGCAATCAAGTTTTGATTTTGCTTCAAGTCAAGTGATGGATAACTATGGAAAAATACAGGATGGCAGGCTTGGAGATTCTACAGAAATTGCACAGAACCAAGAAGAAAGAGGAATCTGAGCTGTCATCTCAAATATCGCTGAGGAAATGTAGATAAGCTGTACTCCTAAATTGACATGTGGCCTTTGCAGAGAAAAAGTTTATTTTAAAGATATTGCCTCAAAGTGTGTACTGAAAGCAAATGTGCACTCACAATCACAACACGTTTGCCTTGTTCAGATCCTGTTTAGAATTGGCTACGTTCTTGGAGGCCAGTAAAACTTGGGGAGCCTTTCCCTTCTGGTTTCATTTATCCTTGTATTCTGCTTGTGTGGGCAGTGAGAACGGTGCCATATTCCTTCCTATCAAGTTGAGTAAATTGCAGCAACAGACTCAGAATTCGATAGTATAACAAGTGGAGTCTCCATTCTCCAAGTTACCGCCTTCAACCTATGGAATATCGTTTGTTTCATCTCCTCTGGTGCCTGTCTGTCCCCTTTTTCATGCCTCTGTAGCCTTGGTTCCAAGCTCAGGAAATCTACATTCTGCCTCTCTAACTTAGTTGTCCTTCAAGTCCTTAAACCTGTCTCAACCTTCAAGTTCCTGGGCTTCAGCATTTCTGAAGATCTATCCTCTTCATCTCTCAATCAATGTTGTTCTGACCTTTGTACTTTATTTACCTGAACTCTCTCTAACTGTAACAATATATTCTGCATCCTAATATTGTTTTTCTTTCTGTGTTACTTTGATGTATGGAATGATCATTATGCAAAACAAGTTATGATTTCTGTCCATGTGAAGAAAAATTTCTTGGGGGGCGGCATGGCAACATAGTGGCTAGCGTAACACTTTAACAGCACCAGTGACTTGGGTTCAGTTGCCATTACTGTCTGGTGTTTGTCTGTTCCCCCCCGACCGTGTGGGTTTCCTCCAGGTGTCTCCTGTTTCCTTCCACATTCCATGTGGCAGAACTCTTTCCAATAACTTTCTACCAGTGATATTGAACTCGTAGGTCTCTAATTATCTGATATTCCTTGCTGCTCTTGTATGAATGTAACACATTTGCTGACCTCCAGAATCTGGCACCTCACTGGTTGGTGGTCAGTGAAGACTTAAAAATCTCAGTAATATTTTCTCCTGCCTCCCATTGCAGATAGGATGCATCTCATCAAACCTTGGGGATTTATCTACTTCAAAGCCTGAGGAGGGCTTGAATTATAATGGATAGACTGGGACTAATCCCTCTGAGTGAAGGAGTCTGAGGGGTGGCCTTTTGGAGGCTTATAAAATCATGAGGGGCATAGATAAGGTGAGTTGATGGCCTTTCCCATAATAGAGGAGTCTAAGCTGGACGGGATAAGTTTTAGGTGAGAGATTTAAAGGAGATCTAAGAATCAATTTCGACACACAGAGATATGGGTTGAGCTACCAGAAGTGATAGGGGTAGTTACTCTTGTCTAAAAGGCATTTTGACAGGTATGTGCATGGAAAGGTTGTGAGGAATATGGGCTAAATGCAGGCAACTGGGAATAGCTGAGGAAGGCATTTTGGTCAGCATGGACAAATTGGGTCAAAGGGCCTGTTTCAGTGCTGTATAATTTTATGATTCGAAAGTTACAAAGGGTCAGTCAGCTAAAACTGAGGTGGATAGAAATTTCTTTTGAGGGTATTGAAACTCTGGAGTGCTCTGCTCCTTTGGCAGTTGGGGTTCAGATCATTAGATCTAATTACAGTGTAATTTGACAAATACTTGAAAGACTGAGGATCATGGGGGAGAGAACTTGAGATCAGAATAGATCAGCTGTGATCGTATTGAATGGTGAGTCAGGATTAAGGAGTCTAATGGCCTCCTCCTGCTCCCATAGTATTCTTGTATAATACATGCATGCGTTGCTGACAATACTAAAATATAAATCTCTTTGTTTAATAGATATAACAAAGAAAACAAATTGCAGTGCTTTGGTGGAATGAAAGAATGTGAGAACGAAAGCAGTTGTAAACTATTCTCTGAATCTGCTGGCTCATTGTCTATTTCTGCCTGATTCCAAATTCTAAATATCTAATAATTGCTGCCATGAACTTCTTTTTAAATTCCTAAGATTTAAAACGATCCACATAAATATCTCAGTCTTGGTAACTCTTAATCATAAGATTACGCTCCCAAATTTAGATCAGACGGCCTAAGAAAAGTGCCTGTATGCATCTACCCTCTCCATGCCTCAATGGGATCACTTCACATTATTCTGCAGTCCAATGAGTACAATCATGTGTTAAGAGAAGAGGAATAGGATTTACTGTATAGCTCCAACAGTGAGTCAGCATAGGGATAATGTACACCATGGAATTCCTTAATTCTGCGTATTACTTGGATATTTTTTAAGTGCCTTATGACTGTATCAGAAGATAATGAGTTAAGTGGATGTAAATAATCTCAGCAGGATATATAAACGCTGAACAATTTAAAACTTGAGTTTTTATCAAATCATTAATAATGTAGAGTCCCACTGGAAGATGTAGCACTTCAAATGATTTTGCCCTACCTTGCTTTAAACACAATCTATTTGAATATTAGAGTTCTCCTTTTGAAAATATTTCACCGTTTGATGTCAGAAGCCAGGGTACCTCAGTAACTATGACAACTGGAAAACCTGGTTGCAGTGCCTGCAGATTGGTTGCTGCTGTTGCTACCTTGGGTTCCAGAGGTATTTATATTGTAGAGCTATTGATTTTTCTTTTTGAAAGCCATATTTGCAGAGATTCATTTGCATCTGTATTATTGTGGAGGCCTTGGCTGCTCCAGAGAAGGTAATTGTTGCAGGTTTCGCATATATGTAGGTAACTCTTCATTTTCTGTTGCCTTCAATATTTGTTACGCTATTTTATAAAGCAGATTAATCCCTAGAGGAATTAGCAAATCAAATTAATGCCCACAAACTCTGAACATATTTACTTTGGGCAAATCACATACATTCCAGGCTTATTATCAATCTTTGATACAGATATCTGAACTCATCTTTACCTCCTGTAGCTCCCAAACAAACCTAAAAAAGGCCATTTGTGCAAATAACTCTAGTTCAACACAGTTAAACCTTACTGGTGGAAGGAATGGCTGCTATTTTTGGCTTCCAGGAGAATTTTGTCCATTTTGATTGTATAATCCCCATCTTCTTAGTTTGGAGACACAAAAGACTGCAGATGTTGGAACTCTGGAGAAACACACTAAGTACTGGAGGAATTCAACAAGTTGGCAGCATCTGAGGAGGGAAGTGGGCAGTTGATGTTTTGCATCAGGACTGATAAAGGGTCTGGACTGGAAATGTCAACTGTCCATTTCCCTCCAGAGTTGTTGCCTGACCTTCAGAGTTCCTCCAGAGCTTTGTTTTGGTCATCCAAGCTTGTTCTTCCCAGTTGTTTCCACAGTCTCTGGAGGAATCAGAATATGTGGGGAACAAACCCCTTTACTTTTTATCTAATGGGATAACTTCTAGTGTAATTCTCTGGAAATTTCCTTGACTGGAAAGCAATGTGTAGGTATGACAGTTTGCGGCTCTAAGATTCCTTCCATTTGTGTGAAAGTTCATTGATCAGAAATATTGGTCAAGTTCCTCACTTTATAGATGCTGCCTGACTTACTGAACTTTTATAGCCTTTTTGATTTTAACCTAAGATTTCTACCATAAGCTTTAAAAAAAATTAATATTAAATTCAGTATTGAGTCTGGGAGATAACACTTTAGCTTTATTTAATCCATTATTGCTTTATAACGTAATATTTCATTGTCAGCATACCAGCTGCTGTGTCAGCACTACACTTGGATAAGTTGTTTTCCATTCCATCTTTAATATATGTTGTATGCAGAAGGACTTGACACATATCCTTGGAAAATCTCATTGGCTGCTGCTTGCCCATTCTATACTTGTTCAGCATTAATTCCTTTTGCCACTTAACCAATTTACTAGTGAGGTCAATAAATTGCCTTTAGTTCTGCAAGTTAAAGTTTTGGTGGGGGAGAAAAGGACAATATCTACCTATGTCATTTCATTCCCTATCTGCTTATGAAATGACATGAGCAGATGTTGTCTGCTAAATACTAAATGCCTTAATTTATTATGCTGATCACTGTTACCTAAACTAATCTTCACCCCAACTACCTTTTCTTGGGAACCCACTCCCATTATACAGCATGTTATTTTTGGATACTATTTGCATGTTTGACTTTCTTATCCTTGAATCAAGATCCTCTTTTTGAATTTAAATTCTTTGTCATATTGGTATCTTGTATACTTATGAGAGGTTACTATTGAGATCCTTTCTTACCATTGAGATAAAACAGCAAATGCTGGAAGTCGCAGCGTGGTATCTATGGAGTGATGAACTGAGTTCACATTTCCGATCAATGACCCATTATAATCCATATTTCTAACACTGATTTGTAGATGAGGCAAGTGACCAAAATCTAGAGGGCCTGAGGGTCTAACAGAGAATTAATGTGATGGTCAATTTCAAAGTGAAACCAAGTGGTGTAGATGACAACAAGGCTTAGCACCCAGAGGAGTCATCTCGTACGCTCACTTTGACCATCATAAACAAGGAGGCACCTTCCTAACCTCCCACAGCCCCTGATTTCAGTCTCTGAGACCAACGTGAGAACATCCTTCAGGAGGGTGAACCCGCGGAATGCATCTGGCCCAGATGGGGTACCTGGCTACGTGCGAAAGACCTGTGAATATCAACTGGCTGGAGTGTTCACTGATATATTTAATCTTTCGCTCCACCAGTCTGAGGTCCCCACCTGCTTTAGACAGGCTTCAGTTATACTGGTGCTTAAGATGAACGTGATAACCTGCCTCAATGACCATCATCCAGCAGCACATACTGATGAATTGCTTTGAGAGGTTGGTGATGAATCATTTCAGCCCCTACCCGAGAAGCAACTTGGATCCATTCCACTTTGCCTACTGTCACAACAGGTCCACAGCAGATGCGATTTCATTGGCTCTTCACTCAACCTTGGAACATCTTGACAGTGAAAATGTATACATCAGAATGCTCTTCATCAACTACAGCTTGGCATTCATCCTCTCAAATCTATTCAGTAATCTCCAGGACCTAGCCCTCAATACCACCTTGTGCAATTGGATGCTCGTTTTCCTCACTTGCAGATCCCAGTCAGCTTCGATTGGCAACAACATCTCCTCCATGATCCCCATCAGCACAGGAGCACCAGAAGACCATGTGCTTAGCCTATCGCTGTACTTGCTTTATAATTATGACTGTGAGGCTAAGCACAGCTCCAGTGATAAGTTTGCTGAAGGCACCACTGTCACTGGCCGAATCAAAGCTGGTGATGAATCTGCTTATAAGAGAGGGATTGGAAATTTAGCTGAGTGGTGCCAAAACAAGAACCTCTCACAGTGCCAGCTGACCATTGATTTCAGGAGCAGGAAACTGGAGGTCCATCAGCTAGTCCTCATTGCCACAGAAGATACCACAGAATGTTGCTTGAGGGAGAGACCCCGTTGTAAGAAGTGCTTTGTGCAGATGAATCGTTCGGAGGAGAAAGTGCCAATGCTTTTGAGTTGGCCAGTTTATTTGAGATGGTCTTTGAGGGAAGTTCAAGCTGTGGCTGGTGTCTTCCACGCAGAGCCTGGGTACAACACGTGACTAAAGCAATGTGCCTGACTTCTCCAGAAATGAGTTCCAACATCTATGTGTGCATTGGACTGGTTTAACTGTCATGGACCCTCTTATTTTCCTTTTCTCTTTCTGTTAACTGTTTGTTAAAGTTGAAATATTGATAAATATATTTCCTTTGTAATTTTATGCCTGTGAGATCTATTATTTTTCTGGCAAATGATATTTTTGCATAGGGCAGTATTTACACAGCATTCACTACAATAATGTTCCTCCCCAAAACAGCCTAACTTTCCTATTTCCCCAAATCATTCCGACCCTAGACATGTATTGCTTATGAAAGGTGGCCTTCTCACTACTGAGTCTCATGGCTGTTTGCAGAGTTTGCTAACAAGCCAAGTTTGTATACGAGCCTGATGAGCGGGTTGCATTTGTGGGGGCTCGACCAGGATCAGATGCTGAGTGAATGTTGAAAAAGGATTGATTAAGTGGTTTATTTGTGTGTTTAAACTAGTGTTTGGGGAAAGTGAGGTGCGTTGTAATTAAGGTACTTTATTATGGATGCCATGGGGGTTAAGGTCTGGTGCGATATGAAAATTAAAGTCAGATGTAGCAATATTTCAGTGGAGTAAGGGAAATTACAGTGGTATGAGAGAGGAGTTGGCCAAAGTAAATTGGAAGAAGCTGCTGACAGGAATGTCAGCAGAGCAGCGATGGCGTGTGTTTCTGGGGAATAATGAGGAAGGCGCAGGACATGTTTATTCCAAAAATGAAGAAATACTCAAATGGTAAAATAGTACAACCATGGTTGAAAAGGGACGTCAGAGCTATGGTAAAAGCAAAAGAAAGGGCATATGATAAAGCAAAAATTAGTGGGAAGACAGAGAATTCGGAAGTTTTTAAAAACCTACAGAGAGCAATTAAAAATCATTAGAAGGGAAAGCTGGCAAATAATATTAAAGTGGATAGTAAAAGTTTTTTCAAGTATGTTAAAAATAAAAGAAAAATGAGAGTGGATATAGGACTGCTAGAAAATGAAACAGGAGAAATAATAATGGGACAAGAAGATGGCTGCTGAACTAAATGAGTATTTTGCATCAGTCTTCACTGTGGAAGACACTGGCAGTCTGCCTGATGTTGTAGTGTGTGAAGGAAGAGAAGTGGGTGCAGTTACTATGACAAGAGAGAAGGTACTCAAAAAGCTGAAAGACCTAAAGATACATAAGTCACCCAGACTAGATGAACTGCACCCTAGTGTCCTGAAAGAGGTGGTGTTAGAGATTGTGGTGGCATTAGTCATGATCTTTGAAAAATCATTGGACTTTGGTGCTAGAGGACTGGAAAATTGCAAATGTCACTTCACTCTTTAAGAAAGGAGGAAGGCAGCAGAAAGGAAATTATAGACCAGTTAGCCTGACCTCAGTGGTTGGGAAGATGGTAGAGTCAATTGTTAAGGATGAGGTGAAGGAATACTTGTTGATAGAGGACAAGATAGTACAATGTCAGCATGGTTTCCTTCAGGGAAAATCCTGCTTGATGAACCTGTTGGAATTCTTTGAGGAGATTACAAGTAGCATAGATAAAGGGGATGCAGTGGATGTTGTATATTTGGCCTTTCAGAAGGTGCCAGACATGAGGCTGCTTACCAGGTTAGGAGCCCATGGTATTACAGGAAGGTTACTATCATGGTTAGAGCATTGGCTGACTGGTAGGAGGCAGCGAGTGGGAATAAAAGGATCCTTTTGCATTTGGCTGCCAGTGACAAGAGGTGTTCCGCAGGGGTGGTGTTGGGACCACTTTTTATGCTGTATATAAATGATTTAGGCAAGTTTGTAAATGATATGAAGATTGGTGGAGGGGCAGGTAGTATTGAGGAAACAGGTAGGATGCAGAAGGACTTAGACTGATCAGGGGAATGGGCAAAAAAGTGGCATAAAATACAATGTTGGAAAATGCATGGTCATGCACTTTGATAGTAGAAATAAATGTGCGGATTATTTTCCAAGTGGGGAGAAAATCCAAAAGTCTGAAATGCAAAGGGACTTGGGAGTCCTTGTGCACAACACCCTAAAGGTTGACTTGCTGGTTCAGTTGGTGGTGAGGAAGGCAAATGCCATGTTAGCATTCATTTCAAGAGGTCTAGAATACAAGAGCAAGCATGTGATGCTGAGGCTTTATAAGACTCTGGTGAGGCCTGACCTTGAGTATTTTGAACAGTTTTGGGCCCCTCATCTTAGAAAGGATGTGCTGACATTGGAGAGGGTCCAAAGGAGGTTCACAATGATGATTCCAGGAATGAAAGGGTTATCATACGAGGAATGTTGAATGGCTCTGGGTCTGTACTCTCTGGAATTCAGAAGGATGGGTGGGGGGGGGGGATCTCATTGAAACCTTTCAAGTGTTGCAATGCCTAGACAGAGTAGATGTGGAAAGGATGTTTCCCATGGTGGGGGTGTCTAGGACAAGAGGGCACAGCCTCAGGATAAAGGGGCGCCCTTTCAAAACAGAGATGCAGAGAAATTTCTTTAGCCAAAGGGTGATGAATTTGTGGAAATTGTTCCCACATGCAACAGGTTGTTGGATATATTTAAGGCAGAGATTGACAGGTTCTTGATTGGACATTGCATCAAAGGTTACGGGGAGAAGGCTGGGAACTGGGGTTGAGGAGGAAGAAAAAAGGATCAGCCATGATTGAATGGTGGAGCAGACTCGATAGGCCAGATAACATCATTCTGCTCCTATGTCTTATGGTAATGTTTGTGTTCTGAGCAGAGTGGATGTCCGAATTCCCAACGAACTGTTACTTGGAGAGCTGAGTTCTGTAAAAGTATTAGGGAAAGTTACAGTGATTGAACGGTGTTTTGACCTGGTATGGATATCATGTTAATCCAGACTACCAGTGACGTGACTGACGTTGCGGTGCCCGATGGGATAGGGACACCCGGAGAGACCAGTTCACATCTCTAGAGAAGGGAGAATGTAGCTGAGGGTGAAGATTTTAAAGACACATTGAAGTAAGGGAAAAGAGTTGTCTGAATAAGAAGTCAAATAAGTCCTTCAGCTATTAATTGAAAAACCGTTCTGAGCTGCTTTTGTCTATTACATCACTGGTTGATAACTGCCAAGGTTACAGACTGAGAGTGTTCTCTGGAGTTGAGCCCACACCCAACTGGGAAGAAGAATATGGGTTGAGCAGACATCTCAGTTACTGGGTGAATGGCAGTGCTCAGATAATATGAAAAAACAGACACTGGTAGAGAGTTAAAGGGTCCGGCAGCTGATATAGTGAGTTTCCTATAGGCAGAAAACCCATTAGCCACAGCAGCTAAGTACGTGCAAGCTCCGGAAGATGCTTCTGACACTATTGAAAGTTGAGCTGATCTTATGATGAAATTTAGGCGCACATTCAAAGAGGAAGGAGAGAAGCTTGCTGACTACCTTTTCAGGTTGGAGAAATTGCTGCACTGTTGGTGCCACAAAGGGGGCATTCAAGTGTCTGAGAGAAATTGCTTGAGGGTGGAGCAAGTTGTGAAGAGCGTGCTGTAACCTGATATGATTGCTCTACGTATTTGAATGACCCACAAGATGCACCCTCCTCCATCTTTTACTGAGTTATTCAGAAGTAGGAAAACGTGATTGAGAAGCGTAGCATTTCCAAAAGCCGAGCAGTGTCTTCAGTGGTAGCTTCTGCTGCTCAAGTGAGCCCTGATGACACAAAGATCGAGTTTTTGAGGAATGACATGAAAAACCTTTGAGCTGAGCTGACTCACTGGATGTCTGATAATGTTTCAGTTAAACGTGATACGTCCGTTAGGAAACCTGACCCACTTGTAGGACATACTAAGCAGAGGAATGCTGCTGAAAAGGTTCTTTTGACTGGAGAGGTTTCCGGTATTTTCCGTTACAACTGTGGAGAAGATGGACATTTCAAGAGAGACTGTGAAGGACAGGGAAATCCTTGAAAAGTCAGTCAGCAGTTAATCAAACGGGGGGGGGGGGGGGGGGAAGCAAAACTACCGAGGGACGCAGTAAAGGAATGGGTTGGCATGTCGAAGAGGATACATTCCAATCAGTGTATCAAGGGAAATACTAAAGGGCTAAACTCTCTTCCCAAAGGTCTAGTGGGAGCTAGCTCTGATGTATGCATATGGATATGTATGGAGTTTGCTAGAGCCGTACTTGACACATGTTGCATTTGCAAGAAAATTAATCTCAGGTTTGTGTATGGTGATGTATATGTACTTTGATAATAAATTTAGTTTGATCTTTGAGCTATGATGGGAACATGGAGAGAATAAATAAAAAGGAAGACGAGTGGGAAAAGTGATGGCTCTGTGAGCTGGCAAGGAAGGGATGGGCTGACTGCCCTTACGGGTGGCACCATGGTGTGGAGAGAGGAACTTGCATCCATCCAGCTCCAGTGATTCAGGTTCAATCCTGACCCCCAGTGTTTGTGTGGAGCTTGCTTCTCTGTGGGTTACTCTAGGTACTTCTGCTTCCTTCCACAGCTCAGTGATTGTCGGTTGGTAGATTAATTGCTCTTTAATTGTCGGTTGTGCAGAGAAATTCAAAGATTTTAATAGCAAAGTACATACTGTGTTTCACCATACACTACTCCTGAGATTAATTTTCTGGTGGACAATAGATACACAAAGAAACAATCGAATCAATTAAAAACGGCACACGACGAAGACATTCAACCAGTGTGCAAAAGACACTGTGCAGATACAAAATAAAGGGGAGGTGGAAAGAGAAGGAGTAAATAAAGAAGCAATAAATAAAAAGAAGGCTATTTGTAGAGCTCTTAAAAGTGAGACCATTAGGTTATGGAGTTACTTGTAGTTCAGTGTTAGGGTAAGTGAAGTTATCCATACTAGTTCAGGAGCCTCAAACAAGACAGACAAAATCCTGGTGGAACACAGCAGGCCAGGCAGCATCTATAGGAGAAGCACTGTCGACATTTCAGGCCGAGACCCTTCGTCAGGAATCCGTTAGTTCAGGAGCCTAATGGTTGAAGGGTAATAATTGTTCCTGAACCAGACGCTGTGAGATTTAAGGCTTCTGTACCTCCTTCCTGATGGCAGCTGTGAAAAGAGAGCATAGCTTGGATGACAGGGGTTCTTGATGACGGATGCTGCTTTCCTGCGACTGCACTCCGTGCTGATGTGCTCAGTGGTGGGGAGGGACCTGTGATGGACAGGGCAGTATCCATAACTTTTTGTAGGATTTACCATTCAAGGCCTTTGGTATATCCATATCAGTCTGTGATGCAGGCAGTCGGTCTACTCTGCATTGCTTATCAATAGTTTTTCAAAGTTTTAGATGACATGCTGAATTTTTGGAAACTTCTAAGAAAGTAAAGGTGCTGCTGTGCCTTCTTTGAAATTGCACTTCCATGCTGGACCCAGGGAAGCTCCTCTAAAACTGATGATGCCGAGGAATTTAAAGTTGCTGACCCCCTCCACTTCTGAGAGCCTGATGAGAACTAGTTCATGAATGGCAAGGAAACTTAGTTTGGGGGGGGGGGGTATTGAATTTTTTTAAGTGAGCTACCATTAACTCAATGGGCTGAATGGCTACAATATTTGTTTTGAAGAAATATGGAATAAACTATGTCTTCTAATAAGGAGGCTGACCTTGGAGTTCCAGTTCGGTGGCACAACAATGCAATGTATGCATGCAGGATTCTCCTCTGCGAATGGCACGTGACACCAGGCTGATTGTTAATTTCAGTTCCGGGACTGAAATTTTATTAACCAAGAACACTGGGCCAAAAAAGTGACATAGAGTTACAGTAAGTCACAGGCCAACCATGGTCTCATTAAATGGCAGAAGGGGCTTGAGAAGGCCAATAACCTGTTCTGGTTCATTTTCACGGAGTCATAGAGTGATAGAACACTGCAGCACAGGAAAGGGCCCTTTGCCGCATCTAGTCCATGCTGAACCATTAATCTGCTTTGTCCCATTGACCTGCACCCAGACTATAACCCTCTGTACACTTCCCAATTATGTACCTATCCAAATTTCTCTTAAATGTTGAAATTGAGCCCAAATCCACCACTTGCGCTGCCAGATCGTTCCACACTCTCTCCACCCTCTGAGTGAAGATGTTCCCCCCATGTTTCCTTTAAACATTTCACCTTTCATTCTTAACCCATGACCTCTAGTTCTAGTCTTGCCCAACCTCTGTGGAAAATGTCTGCTTGCATTTACCTTATCTATACCCCTCATAATTTTGTATACTTCTATCAAATCTCCCCTCAGTCTTCTACATTCTAGGGAATACAGTCGTAACCTATTCAACCGTTCCCTATAACTCAGGTCCTCAAGTCCCTGCAGCATCCTTGCAAAAATTTTCAGCACTCTTTCAATCTTTCTGATACCTTTCCTATAGGTAGGTAACCAAATCTGCACACAGTGCTCTAAATTAGATCTCACCAATGACTTATACAATTTCAACATAATATCCCCATTCCTGAGCAGTACATTGTGAAGACCACTCTGCCAAAAGCTTTCTTGTTGACCCTATCTACCTGTGGTGCCACTTTCAAGGAATTATGGATTTCTGTTCCCAGATCCCTCTGTTCTACCACACTCCTCAGAGCCCTACCATTCACTGTGTAAGTCTCACCCAAAGTGCTAGTCCTTCCAAAGTGCAATGCCTTGCACTTGTCTGCATTAAAGAGCATCTGCCATTTTTCAACCTATTTTTCATAGGTGCTCCAGATCATGCAGCAAGCTTTGATCACTTTCCTCACTGTGCACTATATCCCAAATTCTGGTGGCATCCACAAACTTGCTGATCCAATTTTCCACATTCTTAGCCAGATTGTTATACTGTATAGATGTAACCAGAGAGCTGTGCCTGTCACGTGACAGCACTGCCCTCACCTGGTCGGAGGTCACACCACCTGCCAGTCAACATTTCGCCCCTCCTAACTAATCAGTGCACACTTAACTATTGGCCACCTTAATTGGATGAACCCATCTAGCACCAAGTCATTGGCCCCCGACCTAAAAAGGGTGGTACATGTGCTTGGCTTGCTCTCTTTTGCCATCCTCGAGGGACCACCCTGCTTCACTCCAGGCTGAAGACTGCAGAACAGCGCTGGAGACACGTGGTAAGGTGTGCATTGAATAGGGTTATGGGAGCGTTTATTGTTGTCCCTTTAGCAAAGAGCCGTGCTTGCCCACAGCCAAGGGGGGCAGGTATTGTAGTTACTTTTCCCTTGCTTGTATGTGTACCTGTTCTCCGTCCCCACACCATTTTCCCCGTGTATTGTACTGCAGACCTGACTTTTCCCACACTCCTCTATTCTAGGCGCGTTTGTGCGAATATTGTAGCCGCTTGTGTTGTTCCCAAGCTTTTTCTCCCCTTGTAAATAAACTCCTTATTGTAAAAACTGTGTGTCCAGAGCTCTTGTCTTTGAGACCCAAAGAATCTTTCTCATTTCCATCATAACAATAGATAACAAAAAGCAATGGACCCAGCACCAATCTGTGTGGCACACCACTAGTCACACTTCTCCAGTTAGAGATGCACCAATCTACTACCACTCTCTGGCTTCTCTTGTGAAGCCAGTGCGTAATCCAGTTTACTACCTCTTCTTGAATGTCAAGTGACAAAATCTTGATCAACCTCCCACATGGGACCTTGTCAAAGGCCTTGCTAAAGTCTATGTAGACAACATCTGCTGCCTTACCTTCATCACTCTTCCTCAAAAAAACTCTAAATATTTGTTAGACATAACCTACTGTTGTGATAGTTAATAGTGTTATTCGTATGCCACTTGGTTAGCTACTCCAACATGGGAGGAGTTCACATAATATACAAGCGGTATTATCATTTGAATATCCTGCAAGTTTGGCATGTTGGTGTGCTCTGCACTATTCCTCATAGACACAAGACTTATCCATGAACAAAGCCATGCTGACTATCCCAAATTGGCCCCTGTCTATCCAAATAATCATATCCCCATCATTTTGAGGGATTTTAACCGGGCTAGCTTGAAAATGTCTCTAAATAATTATTACCAACAAATCACGTGTAGTACAAGAGGAAGCAACCCACTAGTCCACTGTTACACCACCATCAAAAGCAGTTACCGTGCTGACCCACGCCCACACTTTGGAAAGTCTGATCACCTGACTGTACTTCTGCTCCCCGAGTATAAGCAGAGACAGAAGACTGTAGCACCAGCTGTCTAGTTTAACACCCCCCGCCCCTGTAGTAAACCTTCCCACTAGCATATTGCTTTCCTTCCAGTTCAAGTGCAGACTGTCCCTTTTATACAGGTTGCATCTTCCCTGGAGGTCCTGTCCTTTAACATAGCACATAACTACCTGAACTCGCTCTGCAGAACCCCGTCACCCCTCCTACCCATGTCATTGGTACTGACGTTGATCATGACATTGGGCTGCTCACCTTCCCACATAAGAATACTGTAGACTTAATCTGTGATGTTCCTGACACTGGCACCCAAGAGGCAACAAACCTCCTGGGATTCACGTACTTGTCCACAGAACCTTCTTTCTGTTCCCCTAACCAATGAATTCCTTATCATTACAGCTCACCTCTTCTCCTCTCTCCATTTTGAGCCACTCAGTTCCAGATACCTGACTGTTGCGGCTTTCTTCTGCTTGGTTATCTACACCCCCCCCCCCCCCCCCCAACTGTTGTTGAGAGCAGAACTGTCAAAGGAGTACTACTCTGCACTGGCTACCTAACCCCTTTCACCTTGCTAATGTCACCCAGTTACCTGAGTCCTGCTCCTTGGGTATAACCACTTCCCTGTATATCGACCCCTCAGCCTCCCGAATGATCTTGAGTTCATCCAGTTCCAGCTCCAACTCTGTATGCACTTCTTGCAGGTGCAAGGAGTAACAGGAAAAAAAAATCTACCCACGGCCTGTGCCTCTCCTTGCTGAAGCCTCTGAGCCAAAACCTCAACTCTCTACTCTTAACATTGCCCCACTCACACAATGGCTGCTCCAGTTAAACCCAACTTCCTTTTTATTGAATCTTACTTTGTGCCTAATTATGTGCAATCCAATTTGTCCTCGGGAAATAAAGGGATCCTATTCTGACTGGCTGCCAGTTGCCAGTGGAGTTCCACAGGGGTCGGTGTTGGGACCGCTGCTTTTTACAACGTATGTCAATGATTTGGACTATGGGGTTAATGGATTTGGTGCCTAAATCTGCCAATGATTCAAAGATAGGTGGAGAAGCAGTTAGTGTTGAGGCAAGAGAGCCTGCAACGAGACTTAGATAGTTTAGGGGAATGGGCAAAGAAGTGGCGAATGAAATACAATGTTGGAAAGTGTATGGTCATGCACTTTGAACCATAGAACATTACAGCACAGAAACAGGCCTTTTGGCCCTTCTTGGCTGTGCCAAACCATTTTTCTGCCTAGTCCCACTGACCTGCACCTGGGCCATATCACTCCAAACCCCTCTCATCCATGTAGCTGTCCAAATTTTTCTTAAATGTCAAAAGTGAGTCCGCATTCACCACTTCATCTGGCAGCTCATTCCACACTCCCACCGCTCTCTGTGTGAAGAAGCCCCCCCAATGTCCCCTTTAAACTTTTCCCCTTTCACCTTTAACCCATGACCTCTTTTTTTCCCTCCCCTGGCCTCAGTGGCGAAAGCCTGCTTGCATTCATTCTATCTATACCCATCATAATTTTATACACCTCTATCAAATCACCCCTCATTCTCCTACAGTCCAGGGAATAAAGTCCTAACCTATTCAACCTTTCTCTGTAACTCAGTTTCTCAAGTCCCGGTAACATTCTTGTAAACCTTCTCTGCACTCTTTCAACCTTATTAATATCCTTCCTGTAATTAGGTGACCAAAACTGCACACAATATTCCAAATTCGGTCTCACCAATGTCTTATACAACCTCACCATTACATTCCAACTCTTATACTCAATACTTTGATTTATAAAGGCCAATGTACCAAAAGCTCTCTTTGCAATCCTATCTACTTGTGATGCCACTTTTAGGGAATTATGTATCTGTACTCCCAGATCCCTTTGTTCTACTGCACTCCTCAGTGTCCTACCATTTACCTTGTATGTTCTACCTTGGTTTGACCTTCCGAAGTGCAATACCTCACACTTGTCCTCATTAAACTCCATCTGCCATTTTTCTGCCTAGTCCACTGACCTGCACCTGGGCCATATCCCTCCAAACCCCTGTCATCCATATGCCTGTCCAAGTTTTACTTAAATGTCAAAAGTGAGCCCGCATTCACCACTTCATCTGGCAGCTCATTCCACACTCCCACCACTCTCTGCATGAGGAAGCCCCCCCTAATGTCCCCTTTAAACTTTTCCCCCTTCACCCTTAACCCATGACCTCTTTTTTTTTTCTCCCCGGCCTCAGTGGAAAAAGCCTGTTTGCATTCATTCTATCTATCTGAAGAAAGTGAATGCAATGTTGCCATTCATTTCTAGAGATATAGAATATAAGAGCAGAGATGTGATGTTGAGGCTCTATAAGGCACTCGTGAGACCACACTTGGAGTACTATGAGCAGTTTTGGGCTCCTTATTTTAGGAAGGATATATTGACATTGGAAAGGGTTCAGAGAAGATTCATGAGAATGATTCCAGGAATGAAAGGGTTACCGTATGAGGAACATCTGGCAGCTCTTGGGCTGTATTCCCTGGAGTTCAGGAGAATGAAGAGGGATCTCATAGAAACATTTCGAATGTTAAAAGACCTGATCAGATTAGATATGTCAAAGTTATTTCCCATGGTAGTGGAGTCTAGGCCAAGAGTGCATGACTTCAGGATTGAAGGACGTCCATTTAGAACAGAGGTGTGGAGAAATTACTTTAGTCAGAGGGTGGTAAATCTGGAATTTGTTGCCATAGCAGCTGTGGAGGCTAAGTCATAGGGTGCATTGAAGGCAGAGATAGATAGGTTCTTGATTAGCCAGGGCATCAAAGGGTATGGGGAGAAGGCAGGGGAGTGGGGATCACTGGAAGAATTGGATCAGCCCATGATTGAATGGCAGAGCGGACTCAATGGGCTGAATGGCCTACTTCTGCTCTTATAATCAATGGTCTAAGTTTTCAGTTTATCAGTCCTCTCAGCTGATCATTCTTCTTGCTCAGGACACCAATTGTCTGCTTCAAAGCCACATGTGGTGCTTCCACCTGTAAAGCTGATCTACTGTCAATTGACTATGTAAACTGCTCCTTAGCTAAAAGTGAATTGGAAACACAACTAAATGGGGAAAAGTCTTCCAGTCACATTGCTAAGTTATTAAAATATTATTCATATTTTTCAGCTGCAGTGATAACTTGTACTAATGTTACATTTATAGCAAGTCACACCATTCTGTAAAATGTTGGAAATTATTTTGTAATATACAAACTAATGAAATGGATACCAATTATATTCAGTACCTTTTTGCATTTGTATTAGGAAAAGGGGCTTGATGAATGGTTTATATTAAAATATCAGTTGTGGTATATTAGGTGTTTAATTTTGTTTGGCGTTTCTGGAACTAAATGTTATGAATTGGAATACCTGTCGTTGTTGTTCTCTGGTCCACCACGTCAATTCCTTCCGAATGTGGTTATTTTCTGACTGGTTAAAAAGTGAATGTTTCTTCATCAGACTAGCATATCTAACATTATGAATGTATTTGTATCAAAGATTAATGACTTTTGATTTATATAGAGTTCAGACTCTTCACCATAAATACCGAACTTATTAATCTTATTAATTTTCTGGATGTGTGTGCTGTATCAAAGTCAGCATTTATTATCCAATCATCACCAGCTCTGTAGATGATGGTGACTCTCCTTTTTGAACCACTGCTGCTTTGGTGAAGATATTCCCACGTTAAATGTTGTCTCGGAGGTCCCACACATTGTGAGAGTAGTGATTAAGGAATGGGAGTGTGTTTCCGAGTTTGGATAGTGGCAGAAGAACATACAAGAAATTTCTGCCTTTGTCTCTCTGGAAAGTGAAGGTTGTGTCAAGGAAGCCTTGGCAAGTTGCAGCATTGCCTGACAAACAAGTTCAATACTCATGAAGACACAGAGGAGAAGTGGAATGGAAATGGTGTCTAAATTGTGAGCGATATGGAGAATATTCTGGTTCTTCTTTTGTTTAATTGAAAGTAGTCCTTACTGGGGAAATATAGCTTGGTTTCTCTTTGGGTGTAAGCAGAATGGAGAGTTGAAGAGCAGTGTTTTTGTGATAGTGCATACATTTCAAAACTAATTTCTGGTCTTTGTATGGTGAGCTCAGAGGCAGCCTGTAGGTGAAGAGGAGTAGTATGCCAGGGATTGATCTATGGTTATCATGGTGAGAGTATTGAGTAACTGTAATGTGTCTAACATGCATATTGGAAATTATACTGTCAGGCTTCTTAACTTGATTCTCATTCATTTCTTATGTTCACTGGGTATAAGTACTGCAACTCCTTCACCAGCAGCAGATTTGGGAGTGAACCTGACCCGTAGCACTTTCTCAAAGCTGTTTTGAAATGGGCAATAAAAACAGGCCTTGTAGGTGACACCCACACCCTGAAAATTGAATAGAATTATAGGCAGTGTAGCTTGGCAATCAATATTTGTTCGCTTGTAAACTTGGGCACCTGGGTTGTCAGTTCCTTGTGCATTATGATTGGATTGAAAGGAACTAGACACTTTTATGTTTTGTTAGAACAGAATTTTCAGTCTGTATTTAAAAAGACCAGATTTCAAAGAAAATATTTCCATTTGAAGGTGCTGATGAAAGGTTACAAATAAAATGCTGCAGAACGTTCAAAATCTGAAATAAAAACACTGAAAGCTGGGCAGCATTCCTGGAGAGTGAAACAACAATAACACTTCACATGATAAAAGGTCCTTAATCTGAAAGTAAAATTCTGTCCGTTTGAGTGTTTCTGGCATTTTCTTTTTTGCTTGAATTGTGGTTAAAGATTGTACTTTGAAAAGTTAAGTTAGTGGCATTTGCTTGCAGCAAGGTGAAGGAGGTTGCTCAGTAATGTCATCCAGTTTTCTATCTGCTCTTACACAAGTTTAAGTACAAGTCTCTGATGCCTCCAGTATGTGGATTTCAAATCACTAATATACCACCGGAATGATGATAGCGATCTTGTACAGTGGCGGCATATTAATGCAAGCTGCCTTACTCATCCTAATTTTGTGTGCACCAATTGTCTCACTTGTGAAGTATTGTCCCCTGAAGTACCTCTTAATATTTTGCAGCATGTTATCAACCACATTCAGTCTAAAAAAAATAGTCAAATGTGCAAGTTACTATGCTGCTGTGTATGTGCTACTGTGACTTGATAATATGGTGATGATTAAAGTTTCTTTCAAATTTATAATCACATTTGCAGGCAGCACTTTCTAATGGATGCTATCTATTTATTGGTATCATTATTGCTTCCATTTATTATGATTGAGTGGGCAAAGATTTGCACAAGGTGGAAATAATCATCACACAACAGTGTCTGAGGAACGTGCGGTGCATAAATTATTTATTGATGCAATTGGTGTAAGTTTGTAGTTTATGGAATTTTACAATTGTGCTTTTGATGTGTTGGTTAATAAATGCACTGCATAAAAGCCAGAAGTGATTTAGTCTTTTTCAGGGATTGGTTTTTTCTATGCTATGTTTCTTTTACTTTGACCAGATGCATGCAATCTTAGAGCCCACTGATCAGGTGTTTTTCAGCCTTTGGGAATTCTAGGAACACCTGATTGATGCCTGCAATTGCCCATCTCTGGAACGGATTGTAGTCACTTCAGTTTTAGTGCTTTAAGCAATTTAAGTTGGAGAAGGAGAGATGTCAGAACTAGAAGAATTTATCATGACACTTTAGCACATCACCACTTCGACGATTTGCAAATCACTTGCCTGCGTTTTCATTATAGGGCTGTGATTTATTTCCAAACTAGCAAATGAGAAGGGTAACCAAAGAATGAGATAAAACGATATCTACAACTGCAGTTGATTTTTTTGGAATACTATTAAGTTCTGTATGGCCACCAGTTTATTACAAATGTATAGTTTCTCTCTCAAACTGTTACCCAGCAGTTTGTTGACTTTCAGGTAACTTTTTAATGGCCACTGCAATTTGACTGTATACTGGTGGTGAGGTGTGTAAGGTAGCTAGGGTACTGTCACTGCTTCCCATTTTGTTCTGAATCTTGAAGATTTTGAAAATTTCTTCCGGTTTCCTCTATTTGTCACCCCTTTTCCTCTGTAGGAATTCATCTGGGACATGTTGAGTGTTTCGAGCTTCGTCTGTTTTCTTTCAGATTTGCAGCATCTGCAGTGTTTTAATTTTCAGGGTCTAAGTCATTCCATGTGCTGAACCAGTGTCTGAAATGTGTGCTCTGTAGAGAGAATTTGAACAGTGATTGTTTCTCCCCTTCCACGTTCCCTTCCCCCCCCCCCCCCACCCCACTGTTTTGGTTTTGTGTCTCTGAAGCCTTTGACAGATGGCATCATAACTGGGCAGCTTGGTTTATGTGGTGATCATGCTGTATTAGTTAAGTAGGACATCAGGAGCATGCTTGTTTTTGTACTAGAGACAGTTAGTTTGTTTTTATAATTCATGTACAACTTTGTCTTGTATTCACAGCCTAATAATTAATTTAAGAAGCTTTCATTTTCTTTTAAAATATATATGTCCAGAGAGTTCCATTCATTTCTACAAAAACTCTGCATCATGGGTTCTGTTCCAGGTATACAAATATGTTACAGCTGAAAAGTTAAATTAAATCTTATAATTTGAACACCGTGTATTAAGAATTACTCCTAATCACACCCCCCCCCCCCCCCGAATAGTCCATGAAACCTCTCAAATAAAGCACTTACCCAGCCTGCCAACTGCAGCATACTGAACTGCAGTGACATGATTTTTCAGCTGGGTCAAGTGGCCTTTGCTACACTGGATAATGTGCTCAGTTGATTTTTCTGCTTCAGTTGAATCTGCACTATCAAATTTAGTCTACCTCTGATGTATACAGGACATCTTCAATGAGCACGACCTCAAAGAGGCGGCATCCGTCATTAAGGACCCCCGTCACCCAGGACTTGCCTTGTTCTCATTTCTGCCATCAGGAAGTAGGTACAGAAGCCTGAAGGCACACATTCACCGATTCAGGAACAGCTTCTTCCCCTCTGCCATCCGATTCTTAAATAGGCATTGAAGCTTTGGACACTACCTCGCTGCATTTTTTTCTATTTCTGTCCTACTTATTTAATTTAATTATATATATATAAATATATATGTATGCGGGTGTGTATATAATGTGTGTGTGTGTGTCTGTGTATTTATGGTAATTCATCTTTTTTCTCTATTAATTTAATCAGTTACTGCTACCGCAAAGACAAATTCCACGGCATATGCTGGTGATAGTAATTCTGATTCTGATGTACCTGAAGTTTCTCCTTTTGACTTGTATGCATTCACATCTCTGATATGAACTGGAATACAAGAACAAAAGAAAATAGGATCAGAAGGAGGCCACCTGGCACCTTCAATCTGCCTTACTATCTGATATGATCATGCTGTCCTCAACGTCTGAGGATCTAGCCTCCACAATCATCCAGGGTAGAGGATTCCGGAGGTTCATCACACTCTGCAAAATGAAATTTCTACACACCCATTTTAAATGGTTGGCCGCTGATAACTACAGGAAATTCCTTTGTTCATGACTTTCATCATCTACTCTGTGATGTCTCCATGGATCAGTGGATCATCCCTCACTCTTCTGAGCTCCAAAGAATACAGATGCAAATTGTTTAACCACTCTAGATTAGACAAGCCTGTCATTTTAGGAATTAACCTGGTGAATCTTATTTAAAAGTTATTGACAATGGTTCAGGAACATGATATTTGAAGGGTAATAATTGTTCTTGAACCTAGTGGTGTGGGCTCCAAGGCTCCTGTACCTCCTACGGAAGATAGTATCGAGAAGAGATCATGTCCTGGATGGTGGGATCCTTGATGATGGATGCTCCTTCCCTGTGACACTGCTCTTTGCAAATGTACTTAATTGTGGGACATAGAAGATGAGGTAACTTAAATGAGTGAAAGAAACTTGAAATTGAATTTTGACTTTACCAATATAAGAATAGACTAGCAGCTAAAATAGTATTGCCCATTTTAAAGCTGCAGGTTTTGAGATTGGTGCATTTCTCCTAGTAAATTTAGACATTAAGACTCCAGAGACACTTTGACTTGTTCTTGTCTACATGACAAGTTAACTAAATTTATGAGGCAACTTGTAATAATATCAAAGATAGATTTAAAAAAAAATCTCGTTAGGCTGAGAGTGTTAGGGTGATTGACTTGGTCTCTGCAATTATATCCCTTCAATCCTCTCCAACCAGTTCTTCCATCCCTTGAGTACTATTTTGACTATAGCAACTTCTTTGTGTCCTTCTCAGCAGTGTAATCTGTATTTTCTATTCAATGCTGCCCACCAGGAAAACAACATTAGTCATAGCTTCGGGTGAAATGGCACGTTCCTGTGGTTTCATTTCAGGATGCATGGCGTTTGTCCGTTGGTCCATTTGAGTGTTTACTTGTGTGGTGAACTAGATATACCTGTCTGACTGCTCCTGTGGCTCCTCCCACAGACCCTGCTGACTGCTCCTGTGGCTCCTCCCACAGACCCCTGTATAAAGGCGACTGTGGGCTGCTGCTCTCCCTCATTTTCCCCAGGATGTAGTGTTGTTTATTCTTCCAGTCAATAAAAGCCGATATCTCGCTTCCTAAGTCTCAGTGTGAGTTATTGATGGTGCATCAACTTGACAGTAACTCGAAGCTACGCTGGCCATCCCTGGCACTCACTAGACCATGTCAGAGGACAGTTAAGAGTCAATTAAGCTGGTGGCTTCAGAGTTGCAGCTGAACCCACACAGCCAAAGACCACAAAATCTCTTTTCGGAAGGTCGTTGGAGACTTTTCTCAGTTTTGCTTCCTGAACGTACTATTGAGGTTTTTAAGAAAAAGTTACTTGGCAAGTTACTTACATGATTAAAAATGTTGCAAGGGGGTTTGAACTTTGTTACACCAGACCTGTGGTTTACTACCAACCAACACACTCAAAATGCTGGAGGAACTCAGAAGGCCAGGCAGCATCAGTGGAAAAGAGCACAGTTGACATTTCAGGCCAATACCCTTCAGCAGTCCTTCAACATTGACTGTTTACTCTTTCTCCACAGATGCTGCCTGGCCTGCTGAGCTCCTCCAGCATTTTGTGTGTGTGCTGTTTGGATTTCCAGCATCTTCAGCTTTCCCTTGTTTGCTGTGGATTACTGATCTGGTTTCGATTAGCCTGCAATGCCACAGTTTTTAGTGTACTGATGTAGCAGACAACAATGTTTCCCACTGACTTCATGTTTTACGAAGGCAAATTGGTGCCAATATTAAATAGATGCCTTGATAATGAGGCACATACAGTACATCTCAGAGGCCACTTGATTAGAAACCTCCTGTACCTAATAAAGTGGCCCCTGAGTGTACGTCCATGGCCTTCTGCTGCTGTAGCCCATCGGCTTCAAGGTTCGATGTGCGCACTCTGAAATGCTCTTCTGCACACCACACTTGTAATTCATAGTTATTTGAGTTGCTGTCTTTCTCCTGTCAGCTTGAACAAGTCTGGCCATTCTCCTCTGACCTCTCTCATTCACCAGGCATTTCTGTCCACAGAACTACTGCTCACTGCATGTCTTTTTTTTGATTTAACGACCATTCTTTGCAGACTCTGCAATATCCAGTTTAAGATGACACTGGTGAATCTCAGCGGCTGGGCAATGAAACAAGGAAAGTGACTGAATACTTTGTTAATCACTCTTTTTCTGGTTTGGGCTTGGAGGCAATTCGATGTGGCAGAACAGGGATGAGGGTGTGCGCCCGTAACTGAGAGAGAGGAGGACCTGAGATTAGATCGATTTAAGCGCTGGGCTGAATTAGGAAGGTCGAATTGAGGTGGCAGGGTCCAGGTCTCAGAGTGTACCGAAGCAACTAAACTCAATGTTTCGACGATTTAAGCACTGGGCCAAATTGAGATGGTGGGGTCCAAGCTTCAGAGTGTACTGAAGTGACTGAAGCCAATGTTTGGATGCAATTTAAGTGCCAAACCGAACTGGAAAGTTCAGGCACAGGCTGAATCAAGGTGACAGGATCCAGGCCTCAGAGCACATCAAAGTGATTGAACCCGATGTTTGGGCGCTGGGCCAGATTTAGAAGCTCAGGTCATCGATGTCCGAGCCGAGGGGCGGGCTGGTTCAGCTCTCTGCTTCGCTCTGTGCTGAACTAAGGGTCTGTGGACAGAATGTTTGTGAACCTCAGTTCAGAATGCTATTTGCTTGTGTTTATTGTTTGCATTATTATTTTTCTTTGCACATTGGGTGTTTGCTCTTTTTAAAGGATTCTTTTGGGTTTCGTTGTTTCGTGGCTGCCTATTAAGAGATGAATCTCAAGGTTGTATTATGTATACATACTTTGATAATAAATGTACTTTGAACTTCAAAACTCTGGGGACTGTTGTGTGTGAAAAATTTAGAGCTTGGCTTGGATATATTCTGGGTGTTTTGGCAGCACAACTAAGCAATTTTCAGTATTTTAAAATTCAGGGACTTCAGAGCTGTACCAATTCTTGGATAGGCTTGGTTATCGTGTGTATACCCCAGTTTCCTTGTTTTTAAAAGCTTATGTACAGAACAATGAACCCCTAAGATTATTTGAATAATCAAGAATAATCTGAGTACCTGCTATTGAGTAACAAAAACTTCACAAAATCTTAAAAGTTTCTTCCTCCGTCTGTTAATCTGATCAAGGGGTTAAACCACACCCCTTTCCCCACCACTACCCCTCACCCTCTAACTATTACCTCAGTCACAGCCTTGCACTTTGAATCATTATTTTATAATACTGTTTGTATTGTAAATACGCGTTGGTATATGTATTTATACATATTTTATTCCGTATCTGTACTTAAACCTCTAACTTATTTAAAACAATTCCTTATGATTGTTGAACATTGCATTTTTGTTCCATGTCGTGCCAACACATCACAGCAAATTCCTAATAAATATAAGTATATATGGCAAATAAAGTGAATCTGTGATTGATAGTGTGTTGTATGATGAACTTGTTAATCTAAGAATATCGAAAACTCAGCTGACATTGTTTGATAAATAATATTTCATCCATTTATGCTATGTAATTGCTGCATCAGCTTGTGAGCCTGTCCCTTGCTCCGGGAAGTCAGTTAAATTTAGTTTGGAAAAGCCTGTAAGATCACAAAGCTTTTTTTTTACTTGGACAACATATGTCCTTAATCCTGTATATTGAATAGTTTGCCGCGTAAAAGAAGGTATTCTAGAAGCGAGTAACAAGTGTTCACCTTGGTGTATTTTGAAACTGTGTTGAAATGAAGTGGAGTTTTAATGTGGTTGGTTGAAGTGCATGGTTTGTGTATGGAAGGACTGGTATTTGTGACACGTCTATTATTAATACACAGAAGATGAAGCAAATGATGTCACTGTGTAACACAATAGTGGATCTTCTAATTTAATTTTCTTTGGCTGTATCATTTTCAGTCCTAATGATTTGTATTTGGTATGATGTGGTCAGCTGATTTTTTTCTCCCCCTCTCTCTCTCTCTCTCTCTCTCTCTTTCTCTCTCTCTCTCTGTCGTGACTCCTGATGGTGGAAGAACCCAAAACTAGTCCCCCCTCCCCAAGAGGGATTTAGTCTGTTCCTTTTAGAGAGGTTCATTTTGGCTCCTTGTCAGCACCAGGATGCTGGCAGTGATTTGTAATGGTTACAATACAGTGTGGTAACAGACAACAGCCATGAAAGCCCAACGGGAGAGACTCCGAATTCCGGGGCTGACCTTGGAGTAAGTATTTCTGTTTAATAAATGATTCGGAATGATTCTGGGTTTGCTATTTCTGTGGCCGTGTGCTAGCAGTTGCTTTATTTCACTCTGAGGGCGAAGAAGACCTGGTTTATAGACACTGTAGCTATGAATAATTACTGTATCTGCTTTACGCCACTGCTCTGCAGACTTGTATGACAGGCAGTCGCATTATCAGCACTTCAGCGTTAAAAGGAAAAGAAACCTTGTTGGGGGTGCAAAATAAATCTCGCTGGCACATGGTAAATTAGCGTATCTTCATTCCATGATCAAATAGACCCTGCAGTTATTTGCTAATTCAGAATGCAATGTCACTCAAATCACTCCCAGTCCCTTGGAATATGACAAGCAGCTGAGCATTGCTGATGAAAAGCAGACTGAGAAATTAAGAGACAGGAGAACCCGGCATAGAATAACATTAAAATATCTGTACCTTACATGTTTAAGGCTAAATGTTAAAATATGACAGCAATTGTCATTGCCACAAATATATGCATAATTAAGTGCCTGATCTTCATAATGCAGATCACTGCAACTTGAAAAATCAAGGAGGAATTGTGCACAATTTGCTTTTTAAAAGTATTTTGCCTTCTAAAATTATTCCTCCCCCAGTACTCTACAGCCAAAATTTGTAAGGGGGGTGGGGGGTGGGTAGTTGGGGAAGACAACTTTATTCCAGATTAGTGCCAGGTTAGCTGTGAGATCAGTAGCCACAAAGCCTGGAAGGTGACTGTGGGTTGATGTACTCTTGGACTGATTTTCTTTCTATCCCCTGGGGGAAGAGTCGCCCTAGTTAGCCTGGTTAAAATGGGAACTCGCCACATGGGGGAGAAGCATCCTCTAACTCTAGGATGATGCAGCATACCAGTCCGCCAAAGCAGAGTGTCAACAGAACTGTCTGATTAGTATCCTGGCTCGTTTTCCACTTGTGCTGGCATTTTAAAAGCAGACGATAAAGTTAGACATTTCTAGTGGAACCCAGATTTAATTCTCAAGTTTAATGAATTTTCCAGTCAGGGGGAGAAAAGAGACACCTGGAGATTGAGCTGGTAGGAATGTGGCCTACCTTCTTTAAGATGGAAAATAGGTCAAGGTGGGCTGGGTGACCCCATTTCCCATGACCGGGAAACCTATCTCATCAGGATCTGATAAAAGAATAACATTATTAAATTAAAATGCATAATTCAAGTATTTTAAAGTGCAAAACAGTGCAATTTATTAGCACCCTTACGGATTAAGTTATTTTAATGCTTTCAGTAGCTTGCTCAGAATAAGTTAATGTATCCCCCCCCCCAACACTTAACCAGTTCATTTACAGCACACAATATGAAGGCAGTCCAAATTTCCTCTGATGCAGTGAATGTTTAGATTCCATTGATCAGAACACAAAGTCATTAAATGACTATATGACCCAGGAATCAATCTGATAAGTAGAATTTCATTTTGAAATGCTTGGATATGAATCTAATTTCCCTCATATCAGCAGGTTGCCTATCTGCCCATGCTGCAGGTTAGTTAATTAAGATTTCCGGATTTTGAATTTGTTGGTCCATTCTGCTTTGTGTCAGTTTTTCTGGCCACGAGACACTTTTCCCTGTTCCACCACCTTTTATCTTCTGTTGATGCTGTAAGTGTCCAATCGTGATTCATGAAAAGAAAAATAACATTAATTGAGTTAGTTCTGATCACTTCCATTTTTAAATATTCAAAGCAATAGAGAACACCTTCTTCACTTTATTTTGAATTGAAATTTTCTTAAATGAGGAACACAGGCATTTACAATTCACTGTGTTTAATTTCATTTTAATCAGTAGACCCGCAGTCTTTATGTCTCTGGAATATTGTTGGATTAACCCGTAATAATTTTGCTGTGCTCTTCCAATTAGCAGCATCCTTCTGGCAAATCTAAAGTAAATGGTAGGTTCTAAAATAATACTTTCTTAACCTTTAGCTCATAAGACATAAGGGTAGAATTAGGCCATTCAGCCCATTGTGTCTACTCTTTCATTCCACCATGGCATTAGCAAATAAGAAAATGCTAAGTATATTTTTTAATGAGTACAAGAGCCCCAGATGAATGGGAGTAATTTTTTGTTTGTATCTGAAAAATTCCTTGAGATACAATATTACAGATGTTATTAAGTTTAAAAATGGCTAGTTTATTCTTTAGTTATTGTAATCCAGAAGTGAATTGGATGATACTCACCTAAAACACAAACTTCTGTTATCTAGAATGCACAATTCTGATTAACTAGGGAAATATATCAGGAAATCTGGAAAAAGTGCATATATTTTTAAAAAAACTCAAGAATTTGTCATTTTTGATTGTAAATACCCATTGATGTTTCAGGGTGTGGTAATAAATTCTATTCACAACTGCTAGTTTGAATAAAAAAAGGCTTGGTCTTATTCAAAGTGACTTCTTCTTTCACGGAGTGTCCCACCTTTGCCTGAGCCCTTGCCCATGCCAGTACATGTTAAAACACAAAACCAATGCGAAATTATGTAAATAACCTAACACCACTGCATCATATTGCTGTGTCCCATTATGTCTCCTTTGCGTATTTTCCACTGTTTAAATAGCTTAAGCATATCCTAAAAGTTGAAATAAATGTATCTCAGTTCCGTGAGAATTAAGAGTTTGAGTAGGTCTTGGGGTGCATGATTGAGCTTTTTACTTCAAATATGCCTTCTGAGAAACGGAGGATGCCATTACCGGCCAAAGTTCTATTTCTCAGATTTGAGAAGTCTCTTAACTGCATAGGTATGGGCCTCTAGGGAGAAGATGCCAAAAATTAAAGCATTTACTACTCTGAATCTCCAAACCCTAATTCTGACGCATGTTTTCCCTGATTTGGGGGAAGCAGGAAAAATCGCCAATCCGAGATCGATACCACCAAGTCCTTGAAGAACTTCATTCATTTTGAGGAAATTGCCTCTCATTATTCAGTACCACTCATTCCCGCATAGGACAATCCTTTTACCATGGGATTCAATCTGCCAATTAAATTGTGGCTGGAAAAATAGACAAGACATGAGAAATTTTAAAAAAGGTTCAGCTTCTTAGCACCTGCTGAATGGAAAATGTTTCCAACTGAAACAGTAACCTGTTATCATATGCTCCTGATTAAAATTAGAATCCTGAGCATACACCAGTTGCAGCAGCCACTAACTTTCTCTGAGAAAGTTTTCTTGTTTGTGTTGTGATAAATGGCATTCAGAATAAATTTTCATGGGTTGTAATTCACAATGATTAATTTTTCTGTTGTGAAAATGATTAACTTTTTAATGTGCTACTAATAGCTCTACATATTTTTCTTTCTCTGATTTGGTGTGTATTAATTGCACTTATTGCATTTTAGTGACGGTTTTAAGCCCCTAGGAAGTTAACTGTTTAGTACTGATTTTCATAGTGTCAGTGAATGGGATTGACAGATCATCTAATTTACCTGAAGTAAATTCTTACTTCTTACTGATGTTCTGAGTTTCCCCAACATTTTGTCTACATTTTGCAACCTTCGACAATTGAGGTTGATGACAGGGTAAATAAACAACAATGTTTATTTATACTCATGTTGAGATCAACTGTGTATAACTTTTTTCTTAAATTGCTGCGAATTGGGGAATGGAAGGAGGTAGAGAAGAAGACAATGACATAACTAAATGGTCAGAATCAGTACTGTGTTAGGAGAGGGCACTGAAAGTTTCGTTGAAAATGTGCCTGTTTAAGAATGCCTTTAAAGATCATAAGTAGAATGGAGTTGAATAGTGCATTTCTGTGGAATGGACATGTTGGAAGTTGAGAGAAGTTTCAAATCGGGGAAGGGAACTGGAGGAAATGTAGATGACGAGCTGGCAAAGAGTTAGGCTGAGGTGATGGGGATATCCTGTCATATTCTCCACCCTGAGAGGAAAGAGATTTTGGAGTCTTGGCAGATGTGGAGAAGTGCAAATGGAAAAGTGGTGGATATTAGAACGGGCAATAGCAATGATTGATATTGTAGAGTGTATGCTTGAGGTTTGAGTGTTCTTGCCTCCCTAGTCCTGGAATGATAGGAGGATTTAACTGAGGAGGAAATGGTGATGGCTCTAACAGTGAATCACCTGACTAGCCTGCTTCCATCCAGTCTGAAGCCCTGGGGACCTAACGGGCCTAAGGTGTGGAACCTTTATCGAGGAACAATCTAGAAAGGGAAGTTTTAAACAGACAAATTCATAATGAGTAAGATTAACTATAACAAAGTCATCTTGTTGGTGTAAAGTGGGTTAGTAAAAGACCTGAGGGATATTTATTTACTTTAGCAGAGCTGGTAGAAGTGAGAGCTTTGGTATAGTAATAGTTGAGGTGAAAAAATGGTCTGAGATGGTCATATCATTGGTCAGAGTCTCCCCTGTGGAAGGTGCCCAGATGTGACGTGGCAAGAGAGGTGACTGTCTATAGGTATGGGTAAGACATTAATCCCGTCAAGTGTAAACTGCCATTCACCTTAACCATGGCCAGTTTCTATTTTTATTCGTTTTATCTGCTATATCCCTGATTACTACACTTTAGTGAGTGAGTTCACTTAGAAGGATGAAAATGAGCATGCCAAATTCTTCCAGGGTATAACATCCCATGAATTTAGAAGTGTTTTCGGCTTGATTGGTAATAAGGAGTTTTCCAAGAGATCTATACAGCCTGACTTGGTAGAGTTTCGATTTTAAATTTTGAAATTGAGCAGTCCGTATCTGGAAGTTTGCTGCTGTTTACACAGATACCCTTTAGCAACAGTTTGGGAAAAATAGCAAACTGGATGTAGACATAGTCAGCCTGATGCCTTAGAAGGCTCATATGTGCATAACTGTTAAGATTTCACTGCAGGAAGTGCTGAGGTGGTTATCATTCTAAGCTTAGTCTGTCTGCTGTGCTTTACAATGCATTTCCCAGCTGGTGTAATAGATTTTTAACAATGTGAAATACTGCAACTTTTTGTGTTCTCCATCTATCGCCGTGGCATGATATAAAGAGCAGCCAGTTTTCTGATTAGATGTGACGTTTTAACTTTCAGCCTGACACCAAGAAGCTTGAGCCCAACACCCACAAGTCCATGCAGTCCATGTAGTCCACTACATGCTTTTCACTTTTGGAGGTAAGGGGATGATACTGTTTTGACCTGCCAAGGAAAGCTCGATTGAAGATGATATTTGTATGTGCACTGAGCAAAGGCGTGCAGTTTTTACTAATGTCAAATGGTCCTTTTTTCCATTGTTTCATGAAGTTCAAAAATACATTCCTCACTATTGTTCTTTTTGTTATGCCAGGACAGTTTCCATAAGTCTTGTTTCTACTTGTGACTTGTTCTGTATAAAATTGCATCTCCACTTCTGCAACTTGTTCTGTATAAAATTGCTTCTGCGCCTCTGGTGTCTTGTCTTTTTCCTCTTTCTATACTGTCTAATGTTCTGACTAAACACCAAACTGTTTTTGTTGGAGATAATGTTGTATGACTACAGGGCGAAAGAGTGAGCTAGTCCCCCCAGTAGGAAGCTGACTGAATCAAATTGTCTGCCTGTTCCGTATCTTGCCAGGCTTTCATTTAAAGTCTAAAGGAAAAGGGGAAGTAATTGGGCAGTGTGTTAAATGATTGACTAATCTGATCAAATGCCTAGCAGGTTGGTTTCACTAAAATTATACCAACCTGGTACACACAACTAAGTTAAATACTCAATGCATTTGGTATACTGTACCTACTATTATTTCCTTTGTCTTTTTTAAAAAAGTATTTTTAATATCTTCATCTATTGTTTGTGGGTGTCGCCTGTAAGGTTGATATTTTTTTCCATGGTTTTACTTTAATTACTAATGCAAACTGGTTTATTGGGTCATTTTAAAGAGTCAACAAGAAGGCAACCTCATCTGTTTTGACCTGAGTTGCAGAAATGCCAGAGAAAGTTAAGGTGGCAGACTTCCTTGTCTGAAAGACACTAATGTTTTAGTGTGTGAGTTTTGTGACATTCTGGTAGCCACAAATAATGATTCTAACTTTCTTTTATTCCAGAGTTATTCAGTGGTTAAATATAAGTAGGTAATTAAGAGATAGGAACATCCGTGCAGTTGCAACAGAATATTTTGGTGATGCACAAGTAAAACCAAGCACATGTGATCTTCAGCTGAACTGTGCACCTTGTATTAAGCTCTCAGTTCTACCCTTGTCCTTTTGAGTTGGTCAGAGTTGCTTATTTTCACGTGCTGATGGTGAAATTTGTTCCGCATTAAAATCATTATATGGAAGATGACGTTCATATCAAATGTTATTCATAGCATTTGACACAAAGATGTGACTTTAGGAACTGACCTATCACTGGCTACAAACGTGTACAGGAGCTGCATTCCAAGAAGATCATGCAGATCAACGTTTTCTGTGATTTGAATTGCATGCAATAAGAAAGCTTGCGTACTTATGGGATGTTTCTCACATATTAAATCATTTTATCTGTGATGACAAAGTGACCCATGTTTGTTACTTAATAGCTGAGGTCAACATTACACTGGGGGCTGGGGAAGTGAACAAGGCTCATGGGAAAGAAGCAAAGAGTTTATCAATTTTTATCTTTAGCTGAGGTCAGTATTACACTGGGGGGATGGGGGAAATGAACAAGGCTCAAGGGAAAGAACCAGAGGATTTTTTATCAATTTTTACATTTAGCTGAGGTCAATTTAAAACTGGGGGATGGGGTAATGAATAAGACACATAGGAAAGAAGCAAAGGATTTTGACAATTTTTTACCTTTAACTCAAAGCTTTGAAGCGGAAGATTTGGATGCAGTATCACTGGGTCCATTGGGTAAGTGTGGGTAAGAGATGGGATTCGAGGGTCAGGCTTCATCGGAGGCGTTTAGGGAAGTATTGGATTAAAGCGCCTTGACTAAGTGGAAGTGGAGTAAAAGCCGAGTGATTACATTAACAAGCCTGCCATGACTATTGTGATTTCCCCACAATGCAGCATATTAGAGAAAATACTTGACAGATGAAAAGCTTTGCGGCAGCACACCCTGGGACGTCTGTTCAGATGTCCTTGGACTGGGGAGTCAGTGACAAAAGAAAGGCTCAGCTCTGACCACCAACCCAATCAATGTAGTGAGGTTATATGTCGATCTTATACCCCACAGCATTGAGTGATGATAAGTAAAAACTGACAAAATTTGCTGCTTTCTTGTGTATTGTATTTATTTATTTATCCTGACATAAATTCTATAAGAGTAAATTTTGTTCCATATTTCAAATTGTTCTCTGGTGATCTGTGAATTCACTAGGGTGAATTTTCATTACCTGAGCATCTGTGACATGGGTGTGGGGGTTGGGTTGCCTTGTATGCTTATTGATTGTTAAGGATTGTCTATATTTATATGCTGACCTGAACGTTGCGCCCAATCTCCTGTTTATTCTGTGAAAGTAACTGCACCACATCCACACAGATGCAGGCTTTCCGGCACGCTTTGAAAGATGAAAGGTAAAACTGGTTGTGTGTTCAGAGACCTGCAGTTCAGCTGCTGGTTCTCACCACAGAAGTATATCTTGGATTAGAGTGACTGAGAGGAATATCAGTAACAAAGCAAAGCATAAGGTCTCTTTCTTTGTCCTCATTTCCCCCCCGCACATTTCAAAGTTAACGTCATTGGTCTTTTTCCTTGCATCAGCGACTTTGTCTTGTACTAACCTGATACCCCTTAATCAACTCTCTTGAATATACTCAACAACTGACCCTCTGCACCCCTCAAGTAAAGAACTTGAGACTTGCTGATCTCTAGCTGAAGAAATTTCTGCTTCCCTCTGACCTTGTGTGGTTGATCTTTGTATTATAAATGTTTCTCCCCCCCCCCACCCAGTTTTTAGATGCCCCAGCCACTAGAAGGATGACCCCTGTGTCAGCTCTGTCAGGCTCAATCTGTTTAATCTCTCATGAGGCAGATGGCCATACCAGGAATCAATCTGATGAGCAATTTAAGCAAAATAGTGACAAATGTTTAAATATTTCCTCAGCTGAAGTAAAAATTTCTTACAATGACCTTTAGAAAAGTATAACCTTCATACATAATCACAGTCTGGCATCACCTGGATTGTTATCGGTTGGGGGATGGAGGAGGTACATTTAGCAGATTTCATTTTCTTTACACACAACTGCAGCTTTTAGATACCATCTACTGGATCTGCCTCGAATTATTGCAAGTTAATAGTTAGATATAGTGACATCTCTGAAAGCCTTCAGACCTGCCTTCCAGCATCAGAGTAGGTTCACATTGTCGTATTGTAATCTTGTGCATAAACTTGGCATTGTTGGCATAGTGACAGGTTTTGCAAAACTGACTGACAGCTTAAAAACGGACAGTGTAGATGGGAAGGTCACAACCAGTCCCGACTCTCTCTGGCTTGACGTCTCTTCTCAGCAGTAGGAAGTAGCAATGTCCCAGTTACTTTGTCCAGTGTATATACATAGTAAGTGCTGTGGTTAAGCTCAGATACAACCCAATATTTGTCCTGTGTTCCCTATTTTGTATCTCTCTACCACCACCACTCCCATGTGCTCTCACCACCTCACCTTCTCGTGCTCTTACCACCCCTCCCCTTCATGCCCTCACCATCCAAAACCTTGTATGATTGCCTGAGCTAGTGTCAAATTGTAGGAAAGATGGAACTAAAATTTGCTTGAGATTTAGGGAACTAAAAGCAATCCTATTTTATAGGATAATGCAGTGAATGCCAGAACTCCTTTAAATATTGTGTCTCTGCCTATATTGTCTGCCTGACCTTTTATCAGATTGGAGTTATTGACTTAACTGAAGGGTAAACAGAAACACGGAACAACGTGGCAAGTTTCAGTTTGGTGGCGTTAATGTATTTCTGTGTGCAGCTGTCTAACTTGAGCCCTTTGTCATGTTGTCTTTATCATTGCTGTATCTTTATGAAGCCTGCTTTGAAAGTGTGTGATCCCAATACAAGACTGCACCCTTCACGATTTTGGCTCGATTTTGATTTTTCGCATTTTAGATTCAGAATCATATCAATGACGTATGTTGCTTTGTGGAAATAGTACAATGCGAGAGATAACATTTACAATATGTTACAAAAAGGGGGAAAAAGACAAATAATGAGGTAGTCCACATGGGTTCTTAGACCGTTCAGAAATTTGACTGAGGAGAGGAAGAAGCTGTTCAAATGTTGATTGTAGGGCTTTCAACTCCTGTAACTCCTTCCCAGTGGTATTAACACAAAGAAGACACATCTTTGGGTAGGGGTCTTTAAAGATAGATGCTGCCTTCTTGAGGTACTGGCTATTGAAGGTGGTGGGGAGGGATGACTTGGCTGAATCTAGAACCCTCTTGCAATCTTGAGCCTTAGAGATTCTATACAAGGTTGTGATGCAGTGAGTCGGAATGCTCTGCTCTGTACATCTGCAGAAATTTTGGTGATAGACCTATCTACCCAAGCTTCTAACTGAAGTAGAGCTAGCATGCCTTCATGAATGCATCAATGTGTTGAGCCCCTGAGATGATGACACCCAGGAATGATCCTTTCCACCACTGATCACTCAGTAAGGACTGGTGTATGTTCTCCTGACTTCCCTTTCCTAAAATCTGCATTTGATTACTTGGTTTTGTTAACATTGAGTGTGAGTTTGTTGATGTGACACTGCTCAACCAGCTCATCTTTCTCAGTCCTGAGAACTGCCTTGTCGTCACCTGAGATTCTGCCAACAACAGGTGATGCCATTGTAGATGGCGTTTGAGCTGTGCCCAGCAACACAGTCATGAGTGTGGAGAGAATAGAGCAGTGGACTATGCAAGGATCCACGACACACACCTGTGTTGATAGTCAGCAAGGAGGAGACGTCGTTGCCAACCGCACTGACTCTGGTCTCCCAATGAGGATGTCAAGGATCCAGTTGCAGACAGAGTTACAAAGGCTCAGAGTCTGAAGCTTGTCGATCAGTAGCGAGAAGATGATGGTGTTAAATGCTGAGCCATAATCAATAAGCATCCTGACTTGTGTTTCTGTACTACTGATAGCATCTTTCTCACCACTCCTCTGGGCATACACTATTTTCACATTCTGGTTTGGGCCGGTTGGTGGTGTAGTGGCATCAGTACTGGGCTTCAAGGCAAATGGTCCTGAGTTCAAACCCAGCTGGGTCCCAACCTGGGCAGCAGCAGTACCTGTGCGGAAGAAAGGCCTGGCAATCTACTTCCGTGTCTTGCCCTATGGTCCATGAGGTCACAAAGAGTTGGACTCAACTAAATGACTGAGCAACAGTTTGCTAAGAGTTGTCTTTGATCAAAGGATTGATTGAGGCAGTTATCTTCACCCTTGTGTCCAACTCAGTTCGTGAGTTTGGGCCTAACCAGAGCACATAATCGTTCATATTCCAGTCTTGCACTGAATGTGCAAGAAGGTTTGCATGAAACCTTAGATGGTGGGAGAGAGGGAATCTTCTTTTGTAATGTCTTCCCCCAAATTTTGCCCAGAATGCCACTTTGCATTCCCTTTTCAGGCAGGTTAAAGTACCTGAGATTTTCTCTGCTTTGATACTTCCAAAGGTTAAGCAATATTTCTTCCAGCTGTGAAGTTTGGGATTGCTGCATATAAGATTCATCTTCTGAATTTAATTACTAATGGTGATTTTGTGCTGTTTCATGCTCCTACTGTGTTCTTGCGTTGCTGTTGGTAGGTTGGCGATTAGTTGCTATGGTTGCTGAGAGGGGAATTTTGCAGTGAGGGGGAAGGGTGGATATAATGCAGTCTAGAGCTGTTCTTCAGATTGAAGTGATGTTTGTGCCTGACTGCTGTTATGTTTAAATGCACGCAGTATACAGAATAAGTTAGAGATTGGCAGGTATGGTGGTGTGAGCATCACTGAGTCAGGGCTGAAAAAAGATCATAGTTAGGAGCTTAACATCAAAGGGTACGCACTGTATCAGTAAGACAGGCAGGTAGGCAGAGTGGGTGGTTTAAAAAAAAAATGAAATCAAATCCTTAGGAAGAGGTGATATAGGATCAGAAGATGGTTAGAGTTAAGAAAACTGCAAGTGTGAAAAGACCCTGATGGAAGTTATATACAGGTTTCGAACAGTAGTCAGGATGTGGGCTACAAATTACAACTGGAGAAAAAAAAGGTCATGTAAATAGGGCAATGTTGCGATAGTTGTGGAGGATTTCAATATGCAGGTAGATTGGGAAAATCAGGATAGTGCTGGATCCCAAGAGAGGGAATTTTGTAGAATGCCTATGAGATGGTTTTTTAGAGTAGCTTGTGGCTCTAGCAAAAATTAGTGGGGAAGTAGAGGATTGGAAAGCTTTTAAAAACCATCAGAAGGCAACTAAAAATGCCATAAAGAGAGAAAGGATGAAATATGAAGGTTAGCTAGCCGATAATATAAAAGAGGATACAAAATGTTTTTCAGATGTATAAGGAGTAAAAGAGAGACGAGAGTGGATATCAGATTGCTGAAAGTGATGCTGTAAAGGTAGTAATGGGGGACAAAGAAGTGACGGATGAAATTATATTTTGCGTCAGTATTCACTCTGGAAAACACTAGTAGTATTCCAGAAGTTCTAGAGTATCAAGGTGCTGAAGCCAGTGTAGTTGCTATTACTAGGGGGATTAGTAGGAATTAGTAGTAGTAGGGATTACTTGGGAATCTGAAAAATCAAATGTAGATAAATCACCTGGACCAGATGGACTACACCCCATGGTTCTGAAAGAGATAGCTGAAAAGATTGTGGAGGCATTTGTAATAATCTTGTAAGAATCACTAGATTCTGGATTTGTTCCATATGACTGGAAATACAGATACACCAGTGCAATGTGCGCATAAACGCTGGAGCTCTTTTCTGGAGTAGTCGAGCATATCACTTTAGTCACACACTGAACCCATGTTCTGTATGGAAGAACACCAGTCACAGTTCAAAATTCTCTTGAAGACCATCTTGAGTGAACTGGCTAATTCAGGAATACTGACACTTCCTCCTTAGAATTGTTTGTCTGCACAAAGCACTCCTTACAACAGGGTCTCTCCTTCAAACAGCATTCAGCAGACATCTTCCCTTGTGCCTTGCTCCGTAGCTCCTGCCAAAAGACCCCAAACCAGACTACTGACCGTCCGAAATCTCATACCACTGAGCTGAAAGTTACAACACATATCGAGACAATGCAGATTGACTGACACAACTGTCCTAATTTGGACGACGTGGCTCCTTAGCTTTAGCTGAAGCTAAAACAGGACTCACTGCTTTTGCAGAAAATTGCTAAAATAAAAATACCTCAGCATAGTAGTAGAAATCTTAACCAAGGCAGCATACTGGCATGGATGGAAGATTGGGTGACTGGCAGGAAGCAAAATGTGGGAATAAGGAGGGCCCTTTCTAATTGGCTGCCAGTGTCTAGAGGTGTTTCACAGTCACCCAATCTTCTTTCCATGATTTGAATGACAGAATTGATGACTTTGTGGCCAAGTTTGCGGATGATATGAAGATAGGTGACGCGATAGGTGATGTTGAGGAAGTATAATATCTTGCAGAAGGGCTGAGACAGATTGGGAGAATAGGCATAGAAGTGGCAGATGGATATACTGTAGTGTAGGGAAATGCATGCATCGTCATGCATTTTGGTAGAAGGAATAAAGAAGTAGATTAATTTCTATATGGAGAAAGTTAAAAAATCAGAGGTACAAAGGGACATGGATGGAAGTTCTTGTGCAGGATTCAATAAGTTAACTTACAGATTGAATCGGGGCAAGGAAGGCAAATGCAATGTTGGCATTCATTTTGAGAGGACTAGAATATAAAAGCAAGAATATAATTCTGAGACTTTATACAACATTGGTCAGACTGCACTTGGAGGATTGTGAGCAGTTTTGAGCCCCTTATCCAAGAAAAGAAGTGCTGGCATTGGAGAGGGTCCAGAGGAAGTTCACAAAAATAATCCCAGGAATGAAAGAATTAAACGGTTCACGTCTGAGGAGCGTTTGATGGCTCTGGGTCTGTACTCACTGAAGTTTAGAAGAATTGGGGGGGTGGGGGTAGAAATCTCATTGAAACCTATGGAATATTGAAAGGTGTAGATAGAGTGGATATAGAGAGGGTGAGTCTAGGACCAGAAGGCACAAGCTCAATAGAGGGATGTCCATTTAGAACAGAGATTAGGAAAAATTTCTTTAGCTAGAGGATGGTGAATCTGTGGAATTCTTTGCCAAAGATGGCTGTGGGGGCCAATTTTTGGGTATATTTAAGGCAATGATAGGTTCTTGATTAATCAGGGCATCAAAGGTTACAGGGAGAAGGCAGGTGAATGTGGTTAAAAGGGATAATAAATCACCCATGATGGAATGGTGGAGCATACTTGACTGGCCGAATGGCTCAATTTGCTCCTATGTCTTATTGCCTTATCAATTAATTTCTTGCAATAGGATGCAGTCTAAAATGTGCATCATACATTGCAAATTATGTACATTCACCAATCTTTCAACAAAGATGATGGAAATTGCATTATGTTAATATGCTGTGACAGACTTAAAAAACTCCATTGCAATCATGAAACTGTTTGTTCTTCAGGAGTTTCTGATCCATAATTTGATGCGATGCTTTTTAGTGCAGCCTCTGAGAGGGTGTGGTGCGGGTTGGGGGAGAAGCACTGTTGTGGTTTCAGGTTGAAACCCTGCACATTGATTCATTCTGAATTGACTCAGTATTGCAGAAAGGCATTCCTTGGTTGCTTTCCCAATAGTCCACAAAGGCTAATTTGATCATTATTTATTTATTTCAAGCCATTAACTTGCACTGAATGGCTTTGGGACATGCATGTAGCTCCAAAGTACCAGTAATTTCACTCAATAATTAAGGCTGTAGCATTATCTGAAAGTGTTAGGAATGGAAAGGATGAGTCATTCTGTTGCCTTTATCTTGAATGCTATATGCTGTTTGTGTTTTCATTGGCTGAGTGAAGTAAATGAAGTTTGTGTTTGGACTTGCACTCTAGTCAGTGGAAAGGATGGAGGTCTGAGGTTAGGAATTCTTATCGAGGAAGATGGTCTATGGCAGGAGTTCCCAACCTGGGGAACCTGGGACCATTGTTCAATGGTATTGGTCCATGGCATAAAAAAGGTTGGGTGCCCCTGTTCTACTGTAAAGAGTATATTGGCTAGTGTGCTGTGAATGCGATTGTCCAAGAGTTACAGTGCCCTCAACATATTGGAACATTTGTGATCCATCTCTTAAAGGGTATAGAGTTTGCATGATCCAATAAGAGTTGGATGGTCCAGGCAAACATATTTGGTTTTCCCTGTGGAAATGGAATGTTCATGATCTAAGCCTGTTGATACAAGTGGTTTAGTAGATGTTGATATGAACTGAGTTTTGTAACCTTCTTCAGAAGCTCCTCTCCCCAACATGGCTGAGACGTGTGTCTGGCTACAGAAACTGGAGCCTTGCTGGATTAATCTGGACAACAGGGGACCTGATTGAAAACTCTGCCTTTCTCTGCTGACATCACCACACACGTCATTCACACTCTCTTGGTCTTTGCTGGTCTTGAACAAGATTTGAAATACAGCAAGTCCAGTTGACTAGTTCATTGGCGACACCAACGGGGAGCTGCTTGGTGTGTTGTTGTGCAGACCAGGCCCTCATGCCCGAGATTGCCTGTTGGAGTTGCCCCTCTTGGTGGAAGGCAAGCTGGATATGTTTGTCTGTAGCTGCACTGCCATGTGATGAGGACTGCTACATGCTTGTTCTTGAAGAAGAACGTGGCTCCAGGATGACATCCCATGCACCATAAATCTACAGGCAATGACACTCAGGGACTTGGGCTGTACATTGTGAAAATGATTTACTGTTATCATAATTGTGCTGTATGTGCTGTGTATACTGTAGGTACTGTGTGTTGCACCTTTGCCCTGGAGGAACGCTGTTTCGCTTGGCTGTATTCATGTGTATGGTTGAATGTTAATTAAACTTGAACCTGATTTCTCAGGACAGAGAATAAGTTGCTTCCATTTGAGTCCTCTAGTTGCTAAGGTGACTGATGAAGCCAATGTGGACAGACATATTTTGAGACAAGTAGGACAAGAAATACTTGGGCAGTAAGTTTGGGAGGTAGTAAGCTCTTTCTGTGTTATTCTTTTGGTATTCCAGTGCACTCAAGGCACATACACTTGAGGTTTTCAATGCAGCCGTCAATTTAAATGGTCACTGGCCAGGGATTCCAGCACTCTTATCCAGGAAATACTCTGATTTTCCTCTGTCCTCCTGGCAATCTTTTATGATTTGGCTTGGGACAGAGTTTGGCTTTGGACGTCTGGTTAAGCCACGTGAACAGCTGACTGGCCGAAATGTTGGGGGTGTGTCCCTGGGAGTGGATGTTCATAGAGATGTATATTTAAAATTTTTTATTTAGTGATCTACAACACAGTAACAGGCCCTTCTGGAACAGCGAGCCCGTGCAATCCAACTACACACATTACCTACTAATCTACATACCTACTTCGGAATGTGGGCTGTGGGAAGTAGCCCGAACCTATGTGGAGGAAACCTATGCGGACATGGGAAGAATGCACAAACTCCTTACAAACAGCAGTGGATTTAACCTGGGTTGCTGATGCTTTAATTTAACTAATCACCATGCTACTGTGCTGTCCGACAGAAAAGAAAACTTTTGGCCAGATTATAATGTGTTCAAAGCAACAAGCACAACACGCTGGAGGAACTCAGCAGGTCAGGCAGCATCCGTGGAAACGAGCAGTCAGGATGAAGGATCTCGGCCCAAAACATTGACTGCTCGTTTCCATGGATGCTGTCCGACCTGTTGAGTTCCTCTAGCGTGTTGCTTTGACCCCAGCATCTGCAGTGTATTTTGTGTTTATAATGTGTGTTCACTGATCCTTGCTGCAACAATTATAAGAAAGGTGGACTTGGACTTTGTAGAATGGAAGGTTAATAAGGGCTGATTTAAGACCATTGGAATTCAGCAGTGAATAGAAAGAAAGTACATTTTTAGAGGTGGATGGAATACTTGTCCATATATTCACGAGACTGGGTTTGCAGTATAAACTGTAAAGGTCTTGTGGATGGGGCTTTGAATCCTGCAAGGGGAATAATATTTCACCAGGTTGGCTTGCTCTGGCTGCTTGAACTGGGCAGTTTGTGCTAACGTGAGTTTGTGGGTAAAAGTTATCATTTAGCTCTTCTTATTGTTGCTGTTCTTACTGTGGACGGAGCAAAGGAAACATTCTGTTGGGACTGGAATCAAATTTTCCCTTTGAGTCCCACTTTCAGGAATCCACTACGGGCTCTTCCATTAGTCTGGACTGTATTAATGTCTGAGAACGTTTGCCTCCAGGAATAAATTGAGATATTTGATCAGTATGCTGATTACTCTTTCAGCGTCACCAGCCAGATGCTAGTCCCTCTACGGTTCACCTAATTTCCTTTATTCCAAGAGATTGAGGCAGATCATCGCAACGTGTGGCTGGACCTGCAGCTTATCCATGACATTTGTATTTATTGGTCAGAGATTTTATAGAACTAAGTGTTGTATGAAATATCACCTCTGTTTCCAGATAGGAAGTCTGTGGGCATGCCATCTTTTTACTTCATGCTGGGACACATACTTTCTTATTAAATTAAGATTTTGCTTTCTTTCCCCCTTTCTCCCTCTCTGGTTTCCCTCTCCCCACTCTCCTCCCTCTCCCTTCTGACTCCCCTCTCCCTCTGCAATTCATGTTCATTTATTTTTGTTTGTATTTGTACAATTTGTTGTCTGTTGCACATTGGTTGTTTGCCATCTTTGTGTGCAGTTGTTCGTTAATTATATTGTGTTTCTTTGAAGTTACTGTGAATGCCTGCAAGAAAATGAATCTCGGGATAACATATGGTGCCATATACATTGATAATAAATTTATTTTGAACTTTTAACTTCCTCTCTCCCTTGCTTGCTTGAGCAAAGCGGTTACTCCCATTTGTGGGTGGATTACTCACCATCCACCTGGTGGTTGGGAGAATATACAACCTATGACACATTGTTAGAGGAGGAGGGAGAGGAAAGCTCTCAACAAGAGAGCAGATCTGCCCAGGATATTTGAGAAATAATTTTACCTGGTTCAGCAAAAAAAAACAGGGTATGAGATGTGCATCGCTGATGAAATCCTCACTGGAATCCGCCACCTGCTGGAACTTGGAGCCCAGCAGACACCACATTACACTGACCAACATGACGGTGATAGCAAACGATGTTCGTGCTTTGGGCTCTGTCCAGAGATATTTATATTGCCTTGCAGCCTACCACAGTCACATAAAAGAAGTGATTGGGCTACTCTAATTGTACAAATCCACAAGACTGTCTGCTCCTCCTTCCTTCAGTACATGTACGGGATCAGCTGAATTTATGTTGCAGACTCTGGCTGTTGTGTCCCTGTTGCAGTCTGTCCACTTCACCTGCAAAATGATGAACTGGACCTGCTGCAATCACAAAGGAACCTGACCTTTGACTGGAGTTAGCCACGTATCCTCATTATGTATGTTGGTGCTTTGCTGCAAAGGCCCAGCAAGTGAAGGACTTGGTTAACCTTGGCTCACTGTTGGAGTCATTGAGGGGAGCCCGCAGTAGGAAATCCATGTGAAATTGTGGCTGATGAACTGGGAAAATTCCTTATTGCAATCTTATTGCGGGTCCTTCCCCGATTGCCAGGATGAAAAGGATTTCATTTCTGTTTACAAAGTACAGAGCTTGTGTTTTTTTAAAAAAACATTTATTGCTGCTTCAGTTCTGCTTTCATGTAGCAATCACCTTGTTTGCTGACCCACCTCTCTAATGTTCCCTCCCATAATTAAAGACAACTCATTCACTTTATAATTGCTGCATACTGTATAGTACTTTTGTATTTTTTTAAGCAATCATTGTTCTTCCATTTAAAATGGCCTTTTACTTTATAGCCGCAGGTCATTTCCACGAGAATTATTTTAACATTTTGAAATTAAAGTGAAGCCTCTTTAATGAGACTATGGTGGCTTCCTGTACGGTCTTGTAATCAGAGTTGGAGTATTTTCATTTTTCATTTGCCAGTTACTTCTGTTGATAGGAAAAATAAATAAAGATGGGGCACTGAGAACAGGGACGTTTAAGCAGATAGGTGAAATGGAAAGCTCGAGGCTTGCACCACCTGTGGGATGCCTGCAGCTGCGGGGGCCCTGGCTATGCAGGCAGCATTGGCTGCAATGCAATTGCACGTGAATTTCCTGCTCCCTGCTCCCCTCAATGATTCCAACAGCCAGCCAAGATTAACCACAAAAACCAAATAGTACTCGGGCAGCACATATTAGGGCTGTACCTCTGTGTCACTTTAATGGGCCTGTGACAGCTTGTGCTGCAAGAGATTGTTTCCACCTATCAACATGGTATTCAGACAGACAGACAGACACACTTTATTGATCCCGAGGGAAATCGGGTTTCGTTACAGCTGCACCAACCAAGAATAGTGAAGAAAAATAGCAATATAAAACCATAAATAATTAAATAATAAGTTAGTCATGCCAAGTGGAAATAAGTCCAGGACCAGCCTATTGGCACAGGGTGTCTGATACTCCGAGGGAGGAGTTGTAAAGTTTGATGGCCACAGGTAGGAATGACTTCGTATGATACTCAGTGTTACATCTTGGTGGAATGAGTCTCTGGCTGAATGTACTCCTGTGCCTAACCAGTACATTGTCGAGTGGATGGGAGTCATTGTCCCAAGATGGCATGCAAGTTGGACTGCATCCTCTTTTCAGACACCACCGTCAGAGAGAAGCTGATGAAATAAATTTATATTAATAGTTAAAAAAAAATTATCTCCATGTACCACCCTGTAATTATTTTAAGCAAGAGAACAAATGAAATAACCTATTTACTTAAAAGTCCCGATGAAGGTCTCAGCCTGAAACATTGATTGTTTATTCCCTTCCATAGATGCTTTCTATGTAATAACAATTGCTTGCTGGACCCAGGGCAGATCCTCTAAAATGATAACACAGACAAATTTAAAGTTGATGACCCCCTCCTCTTCTGATTTCCCCCAACGAGGACTGGCTCATGAACCTCCGCTTCCTTCGCCTGCAGCTCCATGGTCTTGCTGACACTGAGTGAGAGGTTGTCGTTGTGGCACCTCCCAGCCAGATTTTGCCTCCCTCTTATATTGTCACCACCATTGGTTCTGCCAATGACAGTGGCATCATCAGCAAACTTAAATGTGGCATTGGAGCTGTGCTTGGCCTCAGTCATAAGGACAGAGCGAGTACAGCAGGGGTCTGACCTTATTATCTAGGTAGTATATGGTAACATATATATACTTGGATAATACATTTACTTTGGTCTTTAATTCAGTGGGCTGATTAGCCTAGTTCTGCTTCTATGTCTTATGGAAGAGCAGGCTTAAGGGACTGAATGGTCTCCTGTTTCTAATTCCTACATCCAAATGTTCACTCAGATCTTCCACCGAGCGTCTACTTTTGGAAAAGATAACCTCCCTGGCCACTTATATAGCCGAGTGTAGAAGCAGCCCGGGATTCAGTACATCATCCAGCACACTAATTCTGCAGCTGTTGCTTTGCTCAACATTCCCTCTCCTCCACTTCGGTGCCTGTGGAATGGTTGCTCCTGGCCATCGTGCCGCATTGTCTGTTGGGCTTCAGGGGATACAATGTTGAATTTATCTGACACGTAACGGTTATAAATATCTGCTTCCATTTCCAGTGGTAGCCAGCTTGCCTGAACCAAACTGTAGTTTCCCCCCCCCCCCCAAACCACCTCTATAAATCTCTTTTTGATCTTCGCTGACTATGAGGAGCTCAAGAGCATTTTCAATTTACTTTATTGTACTATTGGCGTTTCATCAATTGTTCCAAAGTGGAGTATAATCTGCTTTTGAGGAATAGCCCTGTGCCCGTGCAGTAATTCCATGAGTGTGGTGATTGCAGTGGAAGTTCCCAGTAAGACACAGATGTAACAAAATTAATTTCAGCTGTTTGAAATTTGAAAGCCTAATAAATGGCTTCAGAGCTTGAGGCATGGCTTTCAAGAGTGTTTTCAAATACTGACTTTTAAAACAAGGTATTTTCAAAACAAGATCTGTATTTTCACTGTTGCCTGTATGCTAAGTTTGGGACAAAAACAAAACCTATTCTCTGTGTAATCAGAAGAATCCGGAGCATACAATATTTTTCTTGGCTTTTGCAGTTTCCGAAATTATATACATTAGCTTTTTTATTAACACAAGAGATTCGGCAGATGTGAGAAATCAAGAGTGTCTCTCTCTCTCTCTCTCTCTCTCTCTCTCTCCCTCTCCCTCTCCCTCTCCCTCTCCCTCTCCCTCTCCCTCTCCCTCTCCCTCTCCCTCTCCCTCTCCCTCTCCCTCTCCCTCTCCCTCTCCCTCTCCCTCTCCCTCTCCCTCTCCCTCTCCCTCTCCCTCTCCCTCTCCCTCTCCCCCTCCCTCTCCCCCTCCCCCTCCCTCTCCCCCTCCCTCCCTCCCTCTCCCCCTCCCTCCCTCCCTCTCCCCCTCCCTCTCCCCCTCCCTCCCTCCCTCTCTCTCTCCTCCCCCCCCACCCTGAAGGACTTCAGCAGATCAGGCAACATCTATGGAAAGGATAACGAGTTGATGTTTGAACAAAGACCCTTCAACAGGATCTTTCATCCTGATGAAGAGTCTCACCCCAAAACGTTGACTCTCTGCTCCTTTCCATGGATGCTGCTTGATCTTCTCAGTTCCTCCAGCACTTTGTGCATGCTAACTTTCTTATTGCCCTTTTTACTTTCTCTCATTCTCTTCCTTTGTTTTCAGTGTCAGCTTTTCATCTACCACACAGAAATTGTTTGCTTTACTTTTGCTTTCTGAGACGGATCATTACTCTAATTTATTCAAAAACTACGGAGTGTCTACTGAATGTACGTTGAACTTTCTTTTCACAAATTGAAATGAAGAAATATTAAGCACAGGGAGTTGGTACAGACTATCAACCAACTTTGCATACAGGGAAATATTGATGGAGTTTGATAACTGAAGACATTTCCACTGAGTGAAGTTAATCTGCTACTTGTCTGAGAAGGAAATTGATTCTTATTCCCCTCCAGTGTCCACAACTGCCCTACAGAATTCAGAGACACGACTGTATTTCAGTGCTATAGAAATATAAATTGTGGTTAAGATCTGATCTGTGAATGTGAAGTTCAAAGTTTTGAACTGTCCCAGAAACTGAATTTGGCAAGATGATGATCACTTGAATTAAGGGCTATATTACAGCAGTGGTAAATGTAGAGTTAAGTTTCAAACTGATTAGAACTATAATTATGGAACAGATGGAAAATATGATGGAATTGTAAGATAATTGTCCAGTGTTTTGCATTACTAAACAAACCGAGTAAGTTGATTAAGGTCGGTTATCATTGTTTATGCTGTAATTTTTTTCATGTTTTGGGGAAGAAGTTTCCTTGTGTGTTGTCAATGTTCTGGAGGATTTTGTTAAATTCTGATTTTATAAAAGCAGAGAAGCGTTTGGAAAAGCTCAGAGTACAATACCACAATTTGTGGTTTTGATGTACAGTACAGCTAATTAATGCTGAAGACCACTTCAAAATGGGATTGGAAGATAGAAAGAAATTTCATTGGAAGCCAATTATCTATCCTCCCTGCCATTTAGCTTTTGATGAGATGGTTAAAAATGTCTCTGAAATACTGTGAACTGGTCTCCAGGGAAAGCCCTTTTATTGTGTGCCGTGTTCCAGGAAACCCATCCTGCCATTTGCATGAAATAAATGAAATAAATAAATGACTCTTGCTTAAGGACCGACTGCATGAAGTTTATTTTCTGTTTCTATGTCAACAGGATTGCTACAATATCCATTTACACTTTAACAGAACCCTATTCCCTGTTATTGTTCAAAAAAGGTATTTGCATTTTTCAGCTGTACAAAACTGTTTTATGATCTTGTCACTTTGATTATAAACTAACCTTTGATCTGGTTGTCATATTCAAATACTGTGCTCTGAATGTTCTAGCATTTACCCCTCTCTTCTCTTCATCTGCCCTGGTGCCATTCCTCCTTTCCTTTCTCCCATGGTCCACTCTCCTCTTCTATCAGATTCCTCTTTCTTCAGCCCTTCACCTTTTCCACCTCTCTTCTCCCAGCTTCGCACTTCTCCCCTCCCCCCACCCGCCCAGCCTGCCAACCTCCCCTTGCCTCACCTCCTTAATCTGGCTTGTTCCTCCTTCCTTTCTGGTCCTGATGAAGGGCTTCGGCCTGGAACGTCAACTGTTTACTCCCCTCTATAGAAAATGCCTGACTGCTGAATTCCCCCAGCATTTTGTGTATCGCTCTTGATTTCTAGCATCTGCAGAATCTCTTGCGTTGCATATTGTGTTAAGTTTCTGGAATCTTCTGAGATTACTCCTCACAGTGAAAATGTGTTGTTGCTAGGAGCTAATCAAAACCTGGAGGTGGGGAGGAGGAAGTAGTGTTGGAACAGGCAGTCCTTGGAAATATAAGTAGCCACTTATGGAAATATTAAAGTTATTTATGATTTTATAAAAGTTGCACTTGCAAAAATCAATGTAGTTTCAGCCTGTCGGATCTGTGTAACGTAAAAATGCTACCACCTGCCAGTTACTGTGAAGTTCAAGGTGGAGGTATAATTTAATGGATGTGTGTCCCAGAGTATATGAAGGATTCATAAAGGATAGATTAAACCTAAGGTATGCTAATTAATAATGATTATCCTCCTTGCAGAAGGATACTAACCCACAGGAAATATGCCAATAAGATTGAAAGAGTGCAAGGGAACTTTACAGGGATGTTGACAGGACCTGAGTTATAGGGAAAGGTTGAATAGGTTAGGACTTTACTCCCTGGAGTATAGAAGAATGAGAGGAGATTTGACCGAATTATAAAAAATTATGAGGGGTATAGATGGGGTAGGGGGCCTCATGTGCCACCTAGGCACTAAGGGTTCAGACGACGACGATGATAGATGGGGTAAACGCAAGCAGCCTTTTCCACAGAGATTGGGTGAGACTGGAACTAGACATCATAGGTTAAGGATGAAAGCTGAAGTGTTTAAGGGGGACATGAGGAGGAATGTTCTTCACTCAGAGGGTTTTGTGAGTGTGGAAGTGATGGATGCAGGTTTGATTCCAACATTTAAGAGAAGGTTGGACAGGTACGCGGATGGGAGGAGTGTGGAGGGCTTTGGTCCTGTTGCAGGTTACTGGGACTAAGCAGATAAATAGTTTGGCACAGACTAGATGGGCCAAAGGGCATATTTCTGTGCTGTAGTGTTCTATGACTCTATGAGGAGGTTGGGTGACTGCCCGCCTAAAATTTTTAACCTAGCTCCTGCTCCCTTTCCAAATGCACAATTAGACACGTTGGGCTGGGTGGGAAAGTTTTAAAGTTTGCACAGCTCCTCAACTCAGTTTGAATACAGGCACACCCAGGGCTCATCCTCACAAGGAGCACTGCAGCAGAATCAAAACATGTGGGATGCATGCAAACAGCAATAGAGGGATATCTGTGATTAATATTTTATAACCACGTAATTGGATTTGGATCTGGTGTGCCAATCCTGGTTCAGTGCTCCCCTGCAATGTACCGTAATTACCTTTACCTGCTTGGAGTAGAGAGCAGGCTTTGTTATATAGAAGTTAGTCAAGGGCTTGTGGCATATTCAGGATTTGGATAGGGGGAAAATAAATGTAAATATAGTTTCAGAAAGTCAGATTTGTGTAGTTAATAAGAAATCTTTGTATAAATTGCAATTTTTAAAGTTTAAAAATAAGTAGTGGGGCTGGACAAAGTTTCTGATTTTCTGATTTATAAGAGTTTAATGGTTTAAGTGACTCCCTCTTGATTCCATGAAATGGTAAATCCCAAATAGATGATTTACCTTGGTGTTGCAACCAAACACCAAGATGTCTTAACTGCAAGCTGCGTGAGGTTCCTATGGACACTCGGTAATATTCTGGAGTAAGTGAGGTGTAACTGGAGATGGTTGTGGGCTCTTTGAAATAGAATAACAACCGAACTGGCAAGGACAATTTTTTTTTAAAAACACTGCAGTATCTGAAAGCTTGTTTAAGTTGGACTATAGTTTATGGCAAGCATTCAAAAAGCAGCAGCTCTCGAGTGATCTGGCAGCCTAAGGATGCTTTCCACCAAGGATCCGGAGGAGCTGTCTTCACTGAATGTGGAAGGCCCATCCCTTTTTCTGAAAGGGAACTGAAGTGTTCACTTCTGCATCATGTCCGACTCCAGCTTGTGGTCTGTTCTATCAAACATCACCGTGCCTCATTTCCTAAGCAGAGCCAGGTTACGAAGGTCCAAAAGGTAATTTGAAGCACTTTGTGTTTGATGCTGTTGACTTAATCCTTTTTCAGTTCTGCGATGTTTACAGCTGGCTCGCATTAATAGTCTATAATTTTGGAACTACCGTACTGAAATGTAATGTATACAGCAGCTACATATGGTAACCTGGCAATGTGAGCTGAAGTTTGACAATGTGTGAGTCAGCTTTACTGTATTGTAATCTGATAGCTGTTACATTGTAAACCTTCTGAACTGGGAATCTGTATTTGAAACATAAACAGCTGAACTGTAATGCTAAAGCAAAAAATTGCAAATGCTGAAAATTGGTAACAAAGACTGAAAATGCTACAGGTCAGACGGCACCTGTGAAGAGAGAAACAGGGTCAGTATTTAATTTCTGATTAGAAGTCATTACCATGAAATACTTTGTAGAAGCTGTATTTAACTATCTTGTGTTATGTTTTATAACTCCAAAACCTAAAACTAATTGAAAGAAAAACATGGAGCTGGGAGTAACGTGTCTACTCTTAGTTTTTACTTCAGTGAGACGCGTGCTTATGACATGGTGGCATAATGACACATGCCATTCATGTACTTTTACATATAACCCAACACAGATTATGTAAACAAAGAAACAATGCTTAATCGAATAAGGGAAGATCTGCAGATGCTGGAACTCCGAGCGACACACAAAATGCTGGGGGAACTCAGCAGGCCAGGCAGCATCTGCGGAAAAGAGTACAGTCGACGTTTCGGGCCAAAGCCCTTCGGTAGCACTGGAGAAAAAGGCTGAGGAGTAAACTTAGAAGGTGGGGGAAGGGGGGAGAAAAGCACAAGGTAATAGGCAAAACCTGGAGGTGGAAGGATGAAGTGAAGAGCTGGGAAGTTGAAAGAGACAGAAGGACATGGAAGAACGAAAAGCACCAGAGGGAGGTGATGTGCGGGAAGGGAGATAAGGTGAGACAGGGACAAGGGGATGAGAAATGGTGAAGGGGGTGGGGGCATTCCTGGAAGTTTGGGAAATCTATGTTCAGGCCATCAGGTTGGAGGTGTTGTTCCTCCAACCTAAATGTGGCCTCTTCACGTCAGTGGAGAAGTCCAAGGGTGGATATATTGGAATGGGAACTGGAATTAAAAAGGGTGGCCACTGGGAAATCCTGCTTGTTCTGGTGGGTGAAGTGTAGATGCTCGGCGAAGTGGTCTCCCAATCTACATTGATATATAGGAGGCCACACCAGGAGCACCGAGCACGGTATATGACTCCCAGAGACTCACAGCTGAAGTGTCGCCTCACCTGGAAGGACTGTTTGGGGCCCTGAGTGCGAGTGAGGGAGGAGGTGTAGGGGCAGGTGTAGCACTTGTTCCGCTTACAAGGATAAGCGCCAGGAGAGAGATCAGTGGGGAGGGGCAAATGGACAAGGGAGTCGCCTAGGGAGTGATCCCTGTGGAAAGCAGAAAGTGGGGGGGGGGGGGAAGATATGCCTGGTGGTGGGATCCCTTTGGAGGTGGCAGAAGTTTCACAGAATTATGTGCTGCATGTGCAGACTGGTGGTGTGGTAGGTGAGGACAAAAGGAACCCTATTCCTGGTAGGGTGGCAGGACGATGGGGGTAAGAGCAGATGTGTGTGAAATGGAAGAGATGTGGTTGAGGGCAGCGTTGATGATGGGGGAAGAGAAACCCCTTTCTTTGAAAAAGAAGGACTTCTCCCTCATTCTAGAATGAAAAGCTTCATCCTGAGAGCAGAGGTGGAGGAATTGTGAGAAGGGGATGGCAAGGTATACTCCAGGTAGCCGTGAGAGAACATTATATTTAATTGAATAATATATTTACAATATTACAAATATTATTGAAATAATAAATAGGCAACATCTTGTATTTATGGTTTCTTGTTTAGAACAAGCCATATAGTCTTAGATTGTACAGAATAGAAATGGACGCTCTAGTCTATATATCCATACCAATCTTTTTGCCTGCTTACACTAACTCCACTTGACTGCATTAGGTCCATATTTTTATGTTGTCTATTGAAGTACCTGTCTAAATATCTCTTAAACATGGTGGCTGTATTCTGATTCCACCATGTTTGCACTTTCCAAAATATACTATTTTGCCTTGTTGGGATTAACTTCCATCTACCATCACCTTGGCCAACTTTCCACCTGATATCTATCTTATTATAGACCTAGAGAACCTTAATTGCTATGTTCAACACCAACTTTCATGTCTTCCACAAATTTACAAATGATACTATGACATTCACATCCTCTGAGAAGCCATTACCCCAACAACTGGGAAACGACCAAAGAGGGCCCGCCCTTCATTATCTGCCTGCACTATGTCCTTCCTGGTGGTCACCCATCTCCTTTCGTCCTATATGTACAGTGTGACAGGAGTGCAGCTGACTGTACTATCTGTGGCATTTCAAGTATCCTAGATGCCCCAATTTGAGCCTAACTGTGGCTCTGATTGCTCCATAGTCTGACAGGAGCTGCAGCCAATTGTCTTCAGGGGCACTGGAGATGCCCCTGATCTCTCATATCCTTCTGTGAGGATGGGAGTGGGGTGGCAGGAAAGCATACCACTAGTTTAAAATCTTTTATCCCCAGTCCATGCAATTAAGAACAAGAAGAAAAACAGCCTGACCTGGTCTTCACCTATCCTCCTCTTTTTCCTTTAGTATCCTTCGGATTCTCCTTTCCCTCATCTTGTAAAGCCATCTTGTGGCCTTTTTTTTCTTTGCCTTCCTAATTTCTTCAAAATTGTACTCCTTGAGGGTCCTTAAGAAGAGCTACCTAAATAAGGCATACACCTTGTTTTTGTTAACCAGTATAGAAAAACATCAGTTTGCATTTCAACTGCAGGGTTTTTGACAAATGTTTCTGAGCTAGGGACGTGGAGACATGAGAAAGGTTGGTAAAGAAGGCACCAGCTTGCTTGTCCTCATTAGTCAGAGCACAGAATACAAGTGTTGCGTACATCACGTTCCATCTGTACAATTGGTGATTGGCTTACTGTTGCCAGGTGTACTGAGGTAAAGTGAAAAAGTGTTTGTTTGCAGGCATCCAGAAACATCGTTCCAAACATAAGTACATCAAGCTAGTACAAAAGGACAAAGTAGAATACAGCTAGTGAAGAAATCTGCAGATGCTGGAAATCTAAAGCAACACACAAAATGCTGGGAGGAACTCAGCAGGCCAGGCAGCATCTACAGAAAAGAGTCAACAGTTGATGTTTCAGGTTGAGACCCTTCTTTAGGAATGTTGTTTGCTTGTTTGCTCACACGATCTTGAAATGGAGACCATAAGAAAACAAAGCTTTCTAAATTTGCTAATTTTATATGAAGGGCTGCATATAACAGAACCAGACAAGCAAATGTAAGATCGCATTAACCCAACAAATTTTAAATCAGTATATAAAAATGATAGATGCAAGGAAATTAAAAGTAGCTCAAGCTATAGACAGCAGACAAATAAGACTAGTGGTGGATAGCCATAATCAACTGTGAAGCTTGAGGAAAGATTAGCATGATAGTTTCAGTGAGCTATCCATTGATGTAGCATGTGATGGTATTAAAGCAGCTACTTTGACAGTATAGCCAAAGGAATTTAATAATGATTATGTATAGTATGGCCCGACTTCATTAGGTGTTCTAAATAAAATTATAGCCATACTTCTAAGAGAGCCTTGAGAGTACAACAGTAGCAATTAGGCTACTGGCCCATGAGAAATTATTAAGGATGACACATTTATTTTCTCTGATGGGGAAAAAAATGGTTTGGAGACTTTGCATAAAATTGTTTTAATACCCCTTAATGATGTAAAACAGTGTTGTTGATCATCATAAAGCTGTTAGTGAAAGTCCCACAAAGATTGAGGTCTTTAAACACAAGACTTGCAGAACAGCATTGCAAGTTTCAATGTAATTTGCAGTGTCATTTTCAACATGCTGTTCTCTGATCTCTTGCAAGTTCTTGCAGCTGCCAATATTTAGACATGCAGCTATGATCCTGGAAGCCAGCACGTGAAGGGACATAGGAAAAAATGAAAAATGGCATTCTTTTTGCAGCAGACGAGATTTCCTATTTAACAAATGAGCATTCTATCTGACTGCATCACTGTCTCTCTGTCTGGCATGGGGGTGGGGTGGGGGGGGGTGAGGAGGCACTGCACAGGATCAAAGTAAGCTGCAGCAAGTCATGAACTCTATCAGCTCCATCATGAGCACTAGCCTCCCAGTATCCAGAATATCTTCAGGGAGCAATGCCTCAAAAAGGTGGTGTCCATCATTATGGACACCCATCCTCCAGGACATTCCTTCTTATTGCTACCATTTGGGAGGACGGCCATGTTCCGAAAGCATGTACTTAACGATTCAGGAATAGCTTCTTCCCCTCTGCCATCAGATTTCTGAGTGGACATTGAGCCCATGAACACTACCTCACTACTTCTTATTTTCCTCTTTTTGCACTACTTATTTAATTTTACATATATACATATATGGTTAGTAGTAGTCTCTCGAAGTCCGAGGAAGATGAATGTATTGCACAGTCAACGTCTGTGGGCACGCATATGACTTCTGAGGCCGAAGTCCGAAGTGCAGATGCAGTCGCAGATGGGGCAAGGAGCACCACCTGTTGGGGCAGGAGCGGACTCCTTCCTGTGTCTTTCTTGACTCGCCCTGAGGCGCTCCATGCGCCAGTTGGCTTGGAAGTTGTTTGCTGCCTTGGAGCATAGATTGCGCCACTTGGACCGATCAGCAGCAGTGTGTTAGAGATCGCAGGGCTGGAGTTTGGCCCACTTAAGGTTTGACTTGATGTTGTCCTTGTACCTCTTCCTTGGGTGACCTTGGGCACGGTTGCCCTGCTCCAGTTCTCCGTAGAACAACTGACGCGGCATTCTGGACTCATCCATGCGGATCACATGGCCGGTCCATCTGAGCTGAGCCTTCAGAACCTTGACATATATACATACACATATATACATACGCACAGTACTATACCACACTCTTGGACATATCTATCTATCTATCTATCATGCCTAAGACTTTTACACACTACTGTATTTGTCAACATGGAGCTGAACGAGTGTTTGTAAATCTCGCCGGAGTAAAGGATGTTGGGAATGGTGAAGTGGAGTAATGCGGCAGGGGTGCAGGACAGGTGGCAGAGGAGGAGTGCCAGGGGCAGGGCTGGTGGCACAGGTGTAGACACACCCAGCCCTGAGACACCTGGCAGGGTCATTTGATTCCAAACAAATGGTTTATTGTTTATTACAGACTGTTTCTCTGATACTTTCTGCTCTCTTCCCTCTCCCTTCCACTTTTCCCAACTGTGATTCCCCTCTCACCATCCCCTTCCCCCTCTCAGTGCACAGTAGAGATCCATATCAGAATCAGGTTTATCATCATTCATAAGGTACCCCATGCAAGGCTTATTGAGATAGTAAGGAAGCATGGGATCCAGAACTGGCTTGCCCACAGAAGCCAAGAGTGGTTGTAGACGGGTCATATTCTGCATGGAGGTCAGTCACCAGTGGACTCCTACTCTTCATGATTTTTATAAATGACCTGGATGAGGAAGTGGAGGGATGGGTTAGTAAATTTGCTGATGACACAAAGGTTGGGGGTGTTGTTGATAGTGTGGAGGGCTATCAGACGGGACATTGATAGGATGCAAAACTGGGCTGAGAAGTGGCAGATGGAGTTCAACCCAGATAAGTGTGAAGTGGTTCATTTTGGTAGGTCAAATACGATGGCAGAATATAGTATTAATGGTAAAACTCTTGGCAGTGTGGAGGATCAGAGGGATCTTGGGGTCCGAGTCCATAGGACGCTCAAAGCAGCTGCGCAGATTGATTTTGTGGTTAAGAAAGTGTACGGTGCATTGGCCTTCATCAATTGTGGAATTGAATTTAGGAGCCGAGAGGTAATGTTGCAGCTCTATAGGACACAGGTCAGACCCCACTTGGAGTACTGTGCTCATGTCTGGTCACCTCACTACAGGAAGGATGTGGAAGCCATAGAAAGGGTGCAGAGGAGATTTACAAGGATGTTGCCTGGATTGGGGAGCATACCTTATGAGAATAGGTTGAGTGAACTCGGCCTTTTCTCCTTGGAGCGACGGAGGATGAGAAGTGACCTGATAGAGGTGTACAAGATAATGAGAGGCATTGATCATGTGGATAGTCAGAGGCTTTTTCCCAGGGCTGAAATGGTTGCCACAAGAGGACACAGGTTTAAGGTGCTGGGGAGTAGGTACAGAGGAGATGTCAGTTAAGTTTTTTACTCAGAGTGGTGAGTGCATGGAATGGGCTGCTAGCAACGGTGGTGGAGGCAGATACGATAGGGTCTTTTAAGAGACTTTTAGATAGGTACATGGAGCTTAGAAAAATAGGGGGCTGTAGGTAATCCTAGTAATTTATAAGGTAGAGAGGTGTTCGGCACAACTTTGTGGGCTGAAGGGCCTGTATTGTGCTGTATGTGTTCTATATTTCTTTGTACAATGGACTCCTCCTTTTTAGCAGCCTCGTGTATCACCTTGTCAAGTGCTTTCTGAAAATCCAAGCAAGCAACTTCAAAGAATTCCAACAGATATGTCAGGCAAGATTTTCCCTTAAGGAAACCATGCTGACTTTGACCAATTTTATCAGATACCTCCAAGTATCCTGAAACATCATCCTTAATAATTGACTCTTAACATTTTACTAAGCACTGAAGTCAGGCTAACTGGCCTATTCTTTCCTGTTACAGGGAATAGGTAGGAGAATCGGGTTGGGAGGGATAATAAATCTGCCATGATTAAATGGTGAAGTAGACCCAATGTGCTGATTGGCCTAATTCTACTCCTATGCATTATGGTCTTATGATCTTTTGCTCTTTTTCCTTCCTTTGCTTAAAAGAAAGGAAGACAAAATGTACAATTTTTAAAAAAATTTCATTGTCACTAGAGATAGCAGAAAATTTTGGAAATACTCAACAAGTTAGAGAGTATCTCAGGAGAGAGAAACTGAATCGCTGTTTCACATCCGAGCCCCTACGTCAGAAATACGATCAGTTTTTAGTTTTGGAGAAAGTGAGGGGGAAGGATGGCTCGAAGATATGGCATAACATCTAAAATTTTGACAAATTTCTATAGCTATCTGATGGAGAGTATAATGACTGAGTGCACCATGGTCTGTTGTGGAAACGCCAATGCCATTGAATGAAAAATGCTACAAAAAGTAGTGGATACAGCCCAGTCCATCACAGGTAAAGTCCTACCCACCATTGAGCACATCAACATGAAGAGTTATCCCAGGAAAGCTGCATCCATCGTCAAGGACCCCCACCACTAGACCATGCTTTCTTCTCGCTCTTGCCGTCAGGAAGAAGGTTCAGGAGCCTCCGGACCAACACCACCTGGTTCAGGAATAGTTATCACCCTTCAACCATCAGGCTCTTGAACCAGAGAGGATAACTTCACTCACCCCATTCCTGAACTGTTCCCACAACCTAACGACTCACTACAAGGACTCTTCATCTGAGGCTTTCAATATTTATTGCTTATTTTTTATAACAACAGTTGTTGTGCTTTGCATATCGAATGTTTGTCCATCCTGTTGGATGCGGTCTTCCATTGATTCTGTCATGTTTCTTGGATTTACTGTGTATGCCCATAAGAAAATGAATTGCTGGGTTGCGTATGGTGATGTATATGTTCATTGATAATATATTGACTTTGAACAAAGGGAATCTCTGTTAGGTCAAGAGCGCATGAATTAATGTCATAGTTCGAAACTTATTATGTTTCTGTGTCTGCATCGTGTGTTGCTGTGGACAATGTCAAACAGGCCAGATTACAGGAAGGAGATAGAAAACAATTGCCAAAATCCAGGTGGATGACTGCTAGAAATGGCTACTCGTTTCCAGACAAATAATACAGCAGCAGGTTACCTAATGCTGACGTCCAGGAGGTTGCAACATGCATAGATGGAAGATCTAAATGGAGATGGGTCAGAAAGGGATGGAGAATTATTCTCGGGCAACGGAGAACTCATAAGTTGCCCCTCCTTACTGAATATTAGCGGTATCACGTTACTTGCATTTGGTGTATCTGGCAATGTACAAAACCTACTTAAACCAGCTTGGTGCACTGATTTTGATGTAGCTATTTATCTATTATTTTGTCACGCTTTTTCTACTTTAGCTGCCAGTACAACATTTTCTCTTTGAAAATTAGTATTAAAAGTTATGCCAGTTGAACAAAACTAATAAATATTCCTAATGTGGTTATCCTGTTAAATTTCTTTTTCGAAAAGTTGGTTCATTTTGCCATCTGATTATGACTTCAGAGGAACTTAAATGATTGAGAAAGCAAACATTGTTAATTATGCCATGATGTGTCACCTCTCAAACTAGTTATCAATAATAAATACAAAAGAAAGCATTTGAATTGCAAATGTTGTTATTGTAACAATCCAGATTTCAGCAAAATGTATTGATTTCCCTTGTTCTCTGTCAGTTGGAGATTTAATGAAAATCTCGGTAGCTTTGTATCATGTTTTTTTAATTGAGAGTCCCATGAAATATTGACACATCAAATCTATTCTATCCTGTTATGTCTCACACTGCAATATTATAAAGAAGATGTAGTTAATTTGATGGGAGTTGCATTGTGATTGATAGTGGATAAAGAAAACAACAGACTTGCATTTTAACACAAATTTATCATTGTACTTCAACAAGAAACATGCACAGTGATTTGATGTAGGAATTTTGTTTTCAATGCATCAGCACAATATTTAAATTTTATTAACTTTGTCTATTCAATTGTAACCCTAATATTTCAAGTTTCCTTTAACTTTAATCTACACTAAACTGCTTCCAATGCTTTTATTTTCCTTTAGGGAGTGCCCAAACCCATTCTGGACCAAACAGTCAACATTTTTTCTGTTGTATTTAATCTTGTCAAAATTCTCCGGTTGTAAAAATGCAGAATTTAATGTATCCATGTGATCTTGTCTCCATTTCCTGTAAATCAGAACATCAAGATTCCTTAATCTAAGTAAAATGTTTTCCTTCTCTAACCTTGCTTTAAAATCGATTACTTCCTCCAATTTTTGTATCAGACTCTGTTTACTCTATCTGTTGAACTACTTCCTCAAATTTCATCTGCAACCTTCACAATCCTCATTGGCATTGTCATTCTGAAGTTTTCAATAATAAATGTCCAATAATGGAGTATCAGAGTGAGATCCTACACTTGTTATTTCCCAGGATTTTCAAAATAACTGCATTAGGTCCAGTTGCTTCATTCAAGGTAAATTTATGATCAAAGTACATATACACCATATACAACCCTGAAATTAATTTTTAATAAATCCATATTAGAATAATAGCCATAATAGAATTAGTGAAAGACTGTATCAACTTGGCATTCAACCTGTGTGAAAATACAAAAAGAAAGAAATAGGAATAATAAATTAAGCAAAAAATATCAAGAACATGAGATGAAGAGTCCTTGAAAGTGAGTCTGTAGGTTGTCGGAACATTTCAATGATGGGACAAATGAAGTTGAGTAAAGTTATCCCCTTTAGTTCATGAGCCTGATGGTTGAGGGGTAATAACTGTTCCTGAACCTGTGTGTCCTGAGGCTCCTGTACCGTCTTCCTGATGGCAGCTGTGAGAAGAGAGCATATCCTGGGTGGTTGGAATCCTTGATGATGGATGCTACTTTCCTGTGACAGCATTTGATGTAGATGTGCTCAACGGTGGGGAGGGCTTTACCTTGGTCTTGTTGACAATGAGTAAGAGGTGGTTGTTGCGACACCATACAGCTATATTTTCAATCTCTTTCCTATATGCTGATTCATCAGCACCTTTGATGTCGTCTATGACAGTGGTGTTGTCAGCGAACTTGAATATGACTACTAGCCAGACAGTCATAAGTGTAAAGTGAGTAGGGCAGGGGCCAAAGCAGACAGCCTTGTTGTACACCTATGCTGATGAAGATTGTGGAGGAGATGTTGTTGTCAATCTGCACTGACTGGGGTTTGCATGAGGAAATTGAGAATCCGATTACACAAAGAGGTATTGAGACCAAGGTCTTGGAGCTTATTGATTAGTCTTGAGGAGTTGATGCCGAGCTGTAATCGATAAAGAGCATCCTGATGTATGCATCTATGCTGTTCAGATGTTCCAGGATTGAGTGAAGAGCCAATGACATGGCATCTGCTGTGCCGGCAGGCAAATTGGAGTAGATCCAAGTTGCTTCCCAGGCAAGAGTTGATATGTTGCATCACCAACTTCTTAAATCACTTTGCTGTGGATGATAGTCATTGAGGCAGGTTACCACATTCCTTTTAGACATCACTGTAAGTGAATCTTGCTTGAAGCAGGTGGGTATCTCAAATTCCCAAAGCAGGAGGTTAAAGATCTCAGTGAAGACTTCTACCAGTTGATCAGCACAGGTCGTTAATACTTAGCCAGGTACCCTGTCTGGGCTGGATGCTTTTTCTGGGTTTACCGTCATTAAAAAATTGACGCATTGGCTTCAGTTACTGAAATCACAGGATCATCAAGGGCAATGGGACCTTGTGATGGCTCCTTCATGTTTTGATGGTCTAAGCGAGCATAGAAGGCATTGAGCTCATCTGGAAATGAAGCCTTGTTGTCACTTAGTTTAACTTTATAATTTTACTTAATTTTATTTCAGTTTAAGTTTTTCAGAGGCTATGCTGCTATCTTTCCTTGAAAGCCAATCTCCTCTAAATTTCAGCATCTTAATCCTGTCACATTCCCCTCAACTTTTTCCTAGATTCTATCAGTCACCCTACTTAGCAGGGGCAAGTTAGTGATGTGGGAGGAAACTAGATTTGGAGCCCTCTAGGAGAAGCAATTCCTGCATATCTCACTCTTAAATTACTCTCGCCTGCAGCAATGCCCTTCAGTTTCTTCCTGAGGGAACGCATTCCCTCAGATTCTTGAATCTTGTATGTCAATCTCTAAATCAGCTCTGACCATCAGTTTAACCTGAGACATTAACGGAATGGCAAAGTATTTCTAAGGAACTGGTGATTGAAGCAGTCTGGTGATATTTGGATCAACTAGGAGCCAGCTTGGTGGTCAAAGTTCAGGCCGGTGGGCAACACACCAAAGAAAGAAACACACCCCTCATATCCTAGAAAAATAGATATTGTGACAAAGCATCTGTAATGGAACTACTTGGGTTATTCCTGCTTTTCCTCATTTTGGTCAAAGATTTTAAGCAAGTTTGATAATCTTGGGCAGAATAGACATTACCAGAGCTTATGCCAGTGATGGAGGAGATGGGACAGCATAGCTTTTAGGGTAATGCTATTACAGTACCAGCACCCCTTGACGGTGTGGATTTCTTTCAGGTGCTCTGGTTTCCCCCCACATTGAAAGAAGAAAACATTAATTTCACTCCACCCCCCCCCCCCCAATGAAAAGAAAAAGAAACAAACTTGCAAAGTCCAAACCTGGAAAACTCTCCCTTGCACAAAAACTAGCAGATCGCCCACCTGGAAAACAGCAGCTAAAAAATCAAGCCCCCAACCCCCCCCACATTAAAAAAAACTCTCAGATTGCCCACACAGAAACACACCAACTAGAACGTCAAACCTCAAATCCCCCAACTCCTACTTCACACAAAAAAGTAATTAATATATCGTCCACCCGTCAATCAACAAGAAAGAAAGCACACTGAATGAGACCAATATAAACTACAGTTCACATTAATAATCACGTCTCAGAATTTTAAAAACATCCCCCTTCAGCGTCAAGGACAGCGACAGCTCGAACTCAGTCCTTCCATGGGGAGTACTGCTGACCCACGGTCTCACGACCTTCGGCCCGACTCCACCTCCCGTGGAGAGCGAGTGCCAACCCGGCTGCCTCCGAGTTCGCCCTGATGTTTCAATCTTCCTCAGTGCTTCAATTGGTGAGAAACAGATTTGTTTCTTCAGACAGGTCCTGCACCCTGTCTCTTGTCTTCTGCTTGCAACAGCTCGTGGTCCTCTCTTGGAATTATTGTGGGGCAGTAGAGTGCTAGCTCACTCGATTGAACACCAAACTGTAAGTCACAGGCTTCAACAGTATCCAAATTAAGATGAAGGGAATAAGTAGAAGATGTAGAAAAAGTGAATAATTGACTATCTTCAAGACGTTGCCTGAGGAATTGTTGTCCGTGGGTGCCATCTTGACTGGAATTTATTGGTCACGTGGACGTAACTGAGCAGTGCAAATTCGCTTGGCTGAAAGGACCTCTTACCTTACTGAATCACAATAACAAAATAAGATGCCGATTATTTTAGTGAACCTGGAGCTTTACTCGTGATTAAGATGGGCTTAGAGCAGGATTGCAGTGTTTAGCTGTTAATTTTTTTTATAAGCCTTTTACATCTATTGTTCAAATACTCTCAGCATTAAAAGACTTCTGTAGAGTGCCTTAATTTTCATTCCTGGTTAGAATATTGCCAGCCTTTCGAGCTCGTGTTTTTTTTTAAACTAAATACCTCTTTTAGTTATTTTGCATGTCCAGAATGTTTCTTTTTCAGAACTTTGAGGTAATTCTCTCTGATAGCCTTATTCTCTGTACAAAGAGGCAATTTAAAAAAAAAACCATTTTCATACTGAAGTGTTCACAGTGCATTGCCATACCCACCCTGCTAGGGTCTGTGTTTAGGAGAAAATTGCTTAGATCGTGAACTGGCTAATAGTTGGGATTTGGAAATATTATTTGAAATTTCCATTTATGAGTGATTAAAGCCAAGAGATAGAAATGATTAGGTTCATTAATATTTAATGAGTATTCTAAAAGCTGCGGAAGCAGCTCTGAATGCTGCTTGATTTGCTCGAATGGAAATCCCTTCCTCGGAAATTATTATAACTAGAAATCTTTGGCTCTTTTCCATGCTACTTGGGCTAAAACCTGATGATGCAGATCAAAAGCATATTATAGAGATAAACTGATTTTTATCCCTGAGTGCAAAGGGAATGATAATTGGGTTATTCTACAGTGGGGGCCCTATCAACGACACTGATGTGTCATTCGGGAGCTAATTTGAAAAGGTGCCTTTGCATCAGTAAGTCACAGACGGCATTCACACTGATATTTGATGGCTAGAGGAGTTATTCCCACTTGCTAGTTTTTTTTTTCTGAAGACTTAGATTGTCTCCAGTTATGGCATCCATCACTGCATGCTACTTAACTGTAAATTTTCTCACCAAAACTTGTCACAGTAATTTGCAGTATGATGACAAATGTGAAAGTTGTGTTTTTCATCCTTGCACGCCATGATGATCCAGGAACGGCGTGAGACAATGATACTTTTGAATTAAATTTCCAAATGTCTTGCATTTCTTTCCAGTTTTCCTTTTGGGTCAAATGTTCAGAATCACTGGCGTATGTTGCAAAATGTTTTGTGGCAGCAGTACATTGTAATGCATAATAAAAACTATAATTTACAATAAGTATATATATGATAGCTGCATATAAAATGTATTTGAATGAGCAGTGCAGATAGAAAGGAAAAATTACTGAGGGCTCACTGTCCCATTCAGAAATCTGATTACGGAGGGGAAGAAGCTGTTCCTGAAATGTTGAGTGTGTGACTTCAGGCTCTCGTACTCCCACTCTGGTAGTAATGAGAAGAGCGTGTGTCCTGGGTGATGGGGGCCCTTAATGATGGATGCCGCCTTTTGAAGAGGCCCATGATGGAGCTGGCTGAGTTTGCAACTGCTCTGCAGCTTTTTCCTGATCCTGTGTAGCGACCCTTCCACATCAGAAGGTGATGCAACCATAAGAAAGCTTCTTGTCTGTAGAAATCTGCGAGCGCCTTTGGTGACATACCAATTCTTCTCAAACCCCTAATGAAATATGGCCACTGTCATGCCTCCTTTGTAACTGCATCAACATGTTGGGGCCAGGGTAGATCTTCAGAGATGTTGACATCTAGGGACTATTTGAATTGGTTTCTTTATTTAAAGGTTCTGAGTTCCCACTGCTTTTAAGTTACTTTGTAATGCTGCTTCTGAAATACTTCCCCTGCCAAATTATTAGGCTTATTTTATTGTATGTCTGAACCTTGCCAGAGGTGCAAACAGCTGGTTGACTATCCATTATACAGGCTGCCTGAGGGAAACTTCACCCCCTCAACCTGCACACCACCCTATCATCATTCACAGGCTGTCAAGACCAAGCATAATATTATGGTCAAGGAGGGATATAATTGGACTGTTGTTGGGAGAGGGAGAATGAAAGGAGCCAAGAGGAGTTAGTAATTGTTCTTAATCCAAGTTGAGTTTATTGTTATATGCACAAGAGCATGTATGCAAGGTCCAGTGAAAAGTTTGCAGCAGCATGACAGGCACCTAATATCATATATACAACACTCAGAAATAAAATATAAATTCTTCATAAAATATTCAAGAGGGACCAATTAGAACAAATGGCAAGGTCCATTATAGTGCAAAATGGACACAGATGAATAAACTACAGGCAACTTTTTGGCACCGAAGAGCTGAAAACTTTTTTTTACGCCTGAAGATCAATAGTAGTGAGGTGAATGTGGAGGAGGGGGATTTGTTTTAGTTTTATCTCAGAGCAGGTCTTTATTTTTGATTTAATTGGATGAGAAAGCAAGTAGGCTTTCTTCCTTTTAAGACTTTCATTTACGTTTGAGGGGTTTTGGAGTGGGACAGTTGCTTCAGGAAAGGAGCGGTAGTCAAACGAGACGTGCAATTCTGTTTGGCAGGGATGTGTGTTTGTCCATGAAGGGGAAAAGGAAATACCGTAGATTCCGGATTTTAAGCCGCTACTTTTTTCCCACATTTTGAACAGCTTTGAACTTTGCGGCCAATAATCCGGAGCGGCTAATGCATTTTTTTTTCATGCCGCCTCGTAAACATTTTGCCTCGTAACAGTAGACCAATAAAATTGATGAGTAGTTCACAGAGGTCCAATGAAATTGTACGATAAATCAAGCGCACTTTCACAATTAAATTATTGTAAATCAGTCATTTGTACTCACCCTCATCAACATGGAAAACACTCGAAGCATTGTGCTACCTACCCTCTTAGTTTAAACTATATTTGTTTTCTGTACTACATCGCGGGATGCTATGACGACACACCCGGTTTCGCGGCGTCTTGTGGGAAAATGCCGTTTGCGATGAAACGGAAAGGAGGGGGTCGAGCGGCGGAGCGGCTTTGGATCTGAGCGAACTCTGCTTTTAAATGCCGTTTGCGATGAAACGGAAAGGAGGGAGGGGGGGAGCGGCATTACGCGAGCGGCTTTGGATCCGAGCGAACTCTGCTTTTAAGTTAAAGGTATCAATAACTTTTCCTGGTAGGCTGCAGTATATATATTTTTTACCAGTCGTTAGGAGATATTGGAATGTTGTTCAGTAAAGAAGTATACGCAACGTATATTTAAAAGTAGCCGCGTACGGGCACGGTTCGAAAAAAAGCATTTGCAATATGTATTTGTTTTTGTTACCATATGGATTTAATTAAAAGTTAAAAAAATCCTCACGTGTAATATCTTTCTGTGTAAATATCTCATATTACAACGTGGGACACCTGCGGCCGAAAATCCGGTGCGGCCTAAAATCCGGTGCGGCCTTTACATTTAAAAAAATGATTTTATTTCTAAAATTAGTGCCAGCGGCTAAAAATCAGGTGCGCTCTGTAGTCCGGAATCTACGGTAGTTGTTGAAGCTGGGCCCAAGGCTTGAAGCAAGAATGCTGAAGAAGCCTGGAGATAAAAAGCCAAGAGTTATTCAAATCCAAGCAGAAATGTTTGTCATTATGTTTGTTGGTGAAAAGGAGCAACTGTTTGGGCAAAATACAGTAATCTCATTAGGGCTGAATGGTTAATTTGTGTGGTTCTGCTATTCTTTGTGACGTTGCTACGACAGTTTAGAATGTGAATCTGCTATTTATGTCATCGAAATTGGTGCCATTTAGAGCACCCGATAAAGAAATAAAATGCATTTTTAAATGGAATAATGTTACCCACTCGTTGTTTTTACCAAACAATGTATGGAATAGAAACTTTGAGTACAATGTAAGAGCTGTTTATCATGTTATGTACTGTAGTGCTCATGATTTCATGATTTGTTTTTTTGCAATATTGAACTACCTCAAAGAAAATTTATTATCAAGTACATCAACATCACCATATACTACCCTGAGATTCACTTCCTGGTGGGCATTCACACAATAAGTACAAAGAAATACAATAGAATCAATGAAAAATTGCGCGTGCGCGCACACACACACACACACACACACACACACACACACACACACACACACACACGTGAATATGGAAGAGACAAAAAGTTATGCAAATACAAAAAGAAAAACAACATAATAAGTAATAAGTAATATAGAAAGCAGGAGATGTAAAAGTCCTTGAAAGTGAGTCCATAGGCTGTGGAATCAGTTGGGACCTCTGGTGGGGTGAACTCTGGTTCAGGAGCCTGATGGTTAAAGAGTAATAACTGTTCTTGAACCTGGTGATGCGAGTCCCAAGCCTCCTGCACCATCTGCCTGATTTCAGCAGTGAGAAGAGAGCATGGCCCATATGGTGGTATTCCTTGATGGATGCTTTTTTCCTCTGAGAGTGCTCCATGTAGATGTGCTCGCTGGCAGGAAGGGCTTTTCCCGTGATAGGCTGAGCTGTACTCATTACATTTTGTGAGCTTTTTCGTTCAAAGGCACTGATGTTACCATACCAGGCCATGGTGCAGCCAGCCAGGATATTCTCCACCGTGCATTTATAAAAGTTTGTTGAAGTTTTAAATGACATTCTGAATCTTTGCAAACTTTTAATTAAGTAGAGGTGCTGCTGTGCTTTCATTGTAATGGCACGTATGTGCTGGCCCCAGGACAGATCCTTTAAATTCCTTTGCATTAATCATTTCAAAGTTACTGACCCTCTCTTCTGTTTATTTTGTTTACTGTTATCATCATCTTACTGACCCTTTCTCTTTACTTTGAACTTTGGACAGTGAATTTTGTAATGACTTCAGAATATGTCAGGTTACATTCTATTGTAAAGCACAAATCTGATCAAGGGTTTAATTACTGTACTTGGCGACTTTGTATCAATATTGGCTCAAGGTGCATTTATTAAGTACTTTCAGGAGTAATGTGTTGACTGGGTAATGGTATTTTAAGAGATTGAACTGTTCTCTTTATATTCCCAAAATGTAATTTGAAATCGGATTTACTGAGATTAAAACCTAAGTTCTCTGTGATTCTGTTTAGGAAATGCTGCAGTTAGCATAACTCAGTGGTCAATATAGTGGAAAAAAAACCTTGATGGTAATTCTCTCCATTATGTTGGAATAAATTGGGTTGCTGGGCAGATTAGAAAAAAAATCATTGCGCCTGAACCACAAATGTTATTTTTTTCTATTACAGCTGATTTGATGCATATTAACTTTGTACAATACCTTCCCACGTTTTAGGCAACATTGTATAAACTGGGGTTACTTAACTGCACATTAAGTTCCGAGAATGTGAAGTTGGTTGATTTAGCAAAGTGTCGGCTGGAGTTGAGTTTTAAATTGACTGAGTCCTCACTGGGCTAGTACTCCAGGTTATGAACTCTGTATTGGATTTTTAGTTTAAAATTGTAATTCAGTCTCGTTGTGTAGTTCAAATAAAATTATGCCTTTATCTTTTTGGAAACTGTGTGCTGTGGCCTTCTGGTGGCACAGAATGCCAGGTGACTGATTTGATCCATGACGGTACAAGTATCCCTTGTTACTCATTGCCAACAGCATTGCCATTTTAGACTGTTACTCTCCTCATAATGGTCTCGTGGCTCCTCCTAAGGAAATCTTGTCAGCACTATATACCACGAATTACAGTTTAGTGCTCCCACAGAACTCCCTTAAAAGCCAGGAGATATTTCTATAGTGTTACTTATGCTGGCAAGTATCCCATAGGGCTTTTTAGCCAATGAAGCAGTTTTGAAATATAATCACACTGCAAGGTCCAGCAAATTTCAGGTAAATAATGTTCCAGTTAATCTGTCTATCTGTTTATTTGATGAAAACAGCGTACTGTATTCTGGAGCAACACACGTAAAATGCTGAAAGAACTCATCAGGCCAGTCGGTATCTATGGAAAAGAGTAAATAGTCAACGTTTCAGGCCAAGACTACTCTTCCAGCATTTCATGTGTGTTGCTTTGGATTTCCTGTGTCTGCAGAATTTCTTGTGTTTGTGACGCTGTATCCAGGAATCTTTTATTTCTCTCCACTTCCCCCCCCCCCCCCCCCCACCACATTGAGGAGGGCAGGTTAGGTATCAATTCACATCACAGGTGTAGTGTGACCTGCTATTTCCTGTTTTTACTTTTATCATCAGTTTGATACCTCTAGATGAGGTATCAAACGCATCCTGACTGGCTGTATCACTGCCGAGTGTACGAACTGCACCAACCTTGATCGCTGGGCGCTGCAGAGAGCGGTACGGACAGTCCAGCACATCTGTGAATGTGAACTTCCCTCCATTGAGGATACTTATATCAGCAGGTGCAGCAGAAGGCTTGGAAGATTATCGGGGACACCAGTCACCCCAACCATAAACTGTTTCAGCTGCTTCCGTCTGGCAAACGGTATCGCAGCATTAAAGCCGGACCAACAGGCTACGGGACGGATTCTTTCTACAAGACATTAGACTTTTAAATTCACATGTCTGTACACTGCAATGGAGTCATAACGCAAAGATTTTTACTCCCTCACGTTGTGGGATGGATGTAAGATTTAAATAAATTCAATCAAAGCCTTCTCTGCATTATATTGGAGAAATAGCCCAGAGTTTATATTCAGATCTCTGGATGGGGCTTGAACAAATTCCAGGTGAGGCATATATTTGTTTGTATAATGCTTTGTGTGTGCAAAAACACTCTTATTTCTAGCCAATACATTTTGGAAGATAGCAGCTTGAACAGCTCAATCCAGATTTTGAACTGGCTAATTAAATTTCCTTACAAAAATTGAACTATTCCTTCATACTGTTCCCTTTCTCTCATACTCTTTCCCCCACTCCTTCACCATCACGCAAAGCTTTGCTGGATTGCTACTTAAAATGGCTGGAACAGAATCTGGAAGACCACAAATAATAATTGTCTTCGCTTGTTTGCACTTTGAATCTCCATTATTTCAAAACTCCGAGGCTGAAATCGCACATCACCAGATACATTTTGATTGTGGGGGAGAATCCAACTCATGGCAATCTGAATTAATAAGTACGAGTGCAGGAATTTAAGTTCAAGTTACATTTATTATCAAAGTATGTGCATGTCGCCCTTTCGTTTTCTTACAGGCATTCATAGTAATTACAAAGAAACACAGTAGAATCAATGAAAAACTACACACAAAGATGGGCAAATGACCAATAGGAAATTGAAAAAGATACTCTAAATAACAAATAAATATGTAATAAATAATATTGAGAACATGAGTTGTAGAGTCCTTGAAAGTGAATCCCTAGGTTGTTGAATGTGTTCTGTGTTGGGGTGAGTGAAGGTATCCACGCTGGGGCAGGAGCCTGATGGTTGAAGGTTAATAACTGTCTCTGAACCTGCTGGTATGGGACCTAATGCTCCAGTACTTCCGGCTGCATTTAATGATGTACATCAGAAGATGAGGTTCAACTCAATGTCATCCGTGGTTAAATAGCCTGTTCACATTCTGGGTGAAGAATACTAATTTTAAGGGGGAGCAGAGGAGTGAAAACTCACAGCCATCTGAAGTTAAACTTTATAGTCATCAGGGAAATACACATTTCTGTATATCCTGACCATAAACTTTTCATCGTGTGTTCCTCTTCATCACTGTCTGCTGTAAACCAGTTGGTGAAAACCTGCAGATTTCATGGGTTCCAAACTGATAAATGAAAAGACCTCAAAAATCGAGACCAGATAGTACAATGTAGAAAAATGTAAACTATATTTAATGTATTTGTAAATCGATCCATTAGAAAGGAGGGGACAGAGTTTATGACTTCACTTGGTTTTCAAACTGGTACAGTCTGGTTTGCTCCACACATATAAATCTATTTCAGTCTCTCTAATCCACTTGGGAAATCAACAACTTCAACACCGTTGGGCTCAGATTTCAAAATGGCAAATAGCTTTAACTAAGGACATTGTGACACTCTGTTGATTGTATTGTACAGAATGAGTTTGAGTCCCATGCTTTTTGAAATGTAATGAAAATCTGTAATCTAAGAACACTAAATTCCAGAGGCCAGTCCAAGGCAGTATTTCGATGGTTGGTTGGATTGTATCGTCTTGCTATGTGCCTTTCACTGTTAGAAGAGGAAATATTGCTTCAATGTGCTTTACATCGGCATTTACTGCTGTATTTATACTCCAAATAGCATAAGCATGAGAGGACTAAAGTTCAATCACACTGGTATGGGAGTGCTTTGGGAGATTGGTCAAGGCTAGAATCAATTCCTGCCTAAGTAAGGACTGAGGCACCCTGCAATTTGTCTATTGCTGCAATAGGATTAGAGAGGATGTAATTTCACTGGCTTTCCATTCAGCCTCGGATCACCTGGACAATAGCAATGCCTGTGCCAGACTGCTGTTTATTGATTACAGCTCAACATTCAGCACAATCATACCTTCTGTTCTAATCCACAAGGTCCAAAACCTGGACCTTTGTACCTCCATCTGCAATTAGATACTTCCTCACTGGGAGACCACAGTCAGTGTGCATCAGAAATAACATCTTCTCCTCACCGACAATCCACACTGGCACACCTCAAGGATGTATGCTTAGCCCACTGCTGTACTCTCTCTCTCTCTTTACACCCACGATTGTGTGACTTGGCACAGCTCAAATGTCATCTCTAAATTTTCCGACAACACAACTACTGTTGGGACAAATTCATTCAGATGGTGGCAAGGAGACGTACACGAGTGAGATAGATGAGCTGGTTGAGTGGTTTTGCAGTTGCATCAAGAAATTGATTGTGGACTTCAGGAAAGGGAAATCAAGGGTACACACACCAGTCTGCTTTGAGGGATCAGAAGTGGAAGGGGTGAGCACTTTCAAGTTACTGAGTGCCAGCATCTCTGATGATCTATCCTGGGTCCAACATATTGATGCAATTACGGAGAAGGGATGAGAGTGGCTATAGGGATTTGAGAAGAATTAATATGTCACTAGATACTTGCAAAATTCTACACCTGCCTTGGAGACGATTTTACATCACCATCTGGTGTGGAGGGGCCAATGCACAGGATTGGAATATGCTGCAGAATGTTGTAAACTCTGCCATCCCCATCATGGGCACTAGCATTCCCATTCCCAGGACACCTATAAAACTTTAAAAGGAGGCATCCATCATTATTGGCACCTATTATCCAAAGCATCCCCTCTTCCCATTGCTACCATAAAGGAGGAGGTATGGGAGCCTGAAGACATACACTCAACAATTTAGTAACAGCGTCTTCCCCTCCGCCATTAGATTTCTGAATAGACAATGAACCCATGAACACTTCTTCCATATTCTTTGCCCCCTCATTTTGCGATACTTATTTAATTTAATTAACTTTTTTAATATACTTACTGTAATTTATAGTTTTTATTATTAAGTATTATGATATACTGCTGCTATAAAACAACAAGTTTCATGATATTATACCTGATTCTGAGAAATTTGGTTTTGTCCAAGCTCTGTAAGGTTGGATTATAAATACAAATTTGTATCCACTTAAATGTTGCTGGCTAACTTGCTGTTAAGCCTTTGAATTTCAGCCTTTGACTTCAGCTTTCTAATGTGGGTAACATGACATTTATTTCACTATGTGCACTGCATTGTTCCCATAAACAGGGCACAATTGTGTATTGTCTCCAAGTACATTGCAACCCTGGGGAGTTGATAAGGAATTTAAAGTTGTAGGTAATCACCTTTCTTTACTCCCTGCGTCGATACAGTTGTACCTTTCTGTCTCAGTCTGTTTCTTTTCTTTCTGTCACTTCTAGTTAGTTTAGAAAGTAATTGTTATCTTGCTAACCGAAGGCTGCACACTATCACCAACATTTCTTTTGTTTATTTCAGTGCTTCTCAAGCAAAGATTGCTGTTTTTCTTGTCTTACTGGTTCGATACAGGGCCCTTGACTCTGTTTCTCTCTCTACGGATGCTGCCTGACCGGCTGAGTGCTCCCATTGTTTTGTTTTGGGCTTGCAGCGTCTGCGGTCTTTTTCCCCGCTCCAGCTACTGTGTGATGCTGATTTCATGCTAACTTCTGATGCTTGTTTTATCCAGTCAGTTGGTGGTGGCATCCATTGGTCTCGAGAGACCATGGATCTGCGCCTGGAGTTTCCAGGGCGCAGGCCTGGGCAGGGTTGTATGGGAGACCGGCAGTTGCCCAAGCTGCAGACCTTCCCCTCTCCACGCCACCAATGTTGTCCAAGGGAAGGGCACTAGGACCCGTGCAGCTTGGCAACGGTGACGTCGCAGAGCAATGTGTTGTTAAGTGCCTTGCTCAAGGACACAAACACGTTGCCTCAGCTGAGGCTCAAACCAGTGACCTTCAGGTTACTAGTCTGATGCCTTGCCCACTAGGCCACGCGCCAACACAAGTCAGTTATGTGGTTAATAAAGACATAAGAAATAGAAGCATGATTGATCCCTCCAGTACTCCACTATTCATTAAGTTCATGGCCTATTTTTTTTATCTCAGTGCCACTTTAACTTGAGTGCAATGTAATGAGACCTAGACGTGTACAATGATCTTAAACACATTTAGGTGTTATTTGTGCAAATGTGCCTTGCAGACTGAACCAAAGCCACAACCAGGTGCTGAGGCCCACTTCAGCATTGTTTAATAAATGATCCATATTTACCTTGTTCTGTCTCTACCGTAACATTGTTTTCCAAGCACACACTTTCTGGTTTCCTATCAGTAGTTTTATTTGTTTTGATCACCACATTGTAGGAAAGCCAATCAAACATGCACTAATCTTTTAAATAAAGTTGGACAAGTTTTATTAAACTGGCTTCTCTTGCCTTGCACTGAGAACGTTAGGAATTAGCAAAGCAAATTATATAAACTGGTTGAGATATTCAATAAGGAAATACAGAGGCATACTATCTCCTTCCTGGGAAAAATACAGAACAAGTATTTATCTTAGATATTAGGTACAGAAGCCTGCAGGTCCAAACCAGGCTCAAGAAAGGCTGCTTTCTCTCAACCATTTGGTTCTTCAACCAACTGGCATAACTCTAACCACTACAAATGAGGAACTCTCTTCTCCATAGATGCTGCCTGGCCTGCTGAGTTCCTCCAGCATTTTGTGTGTGTATTGTTCTGGCGAAAGAAAACATCGCCTGCTTTGCTGCTGCAGAACTAGAAGAACTAGGGCATCTGCAGATTTTCTCTTGGCCATGAACATTTTGTAATTCTTTTAATTTTGCATTTTGTAATTCTTGTAAAATTGGTCTATTTTTAATTTGTCTTTGTTGTGTATGATTCTATGTGTCTGTGATGCAACTGCAAGTAAACTTTTCATTGCACTTGTGCTGCGCATACATGTATCCGGGCAGACGACAAATCACTCGACTTTGATGGTGATCCTTCACGTTTAAGGGCAGTCAAATTACTCTTTTCCTCCAAATAATCTTGGGATGCTTGGTTAATTTTAACTTCAAGAGCTAGCTCAAAAGTGGAGAGTAGTTTGTGAATAGAGTTGGGCTGTATATGTGAGGAATGAAATACTTAAGTGAAGGCACTTGTAGAAAGGGTTCACAAAATAATCTATGAAGAAAAATTGAGTATATTTTCCTGTACTCACTGGAGTTTGCTAATGAGAAATGATCTTGGTGAAACAGAAAAAATTAGGAGGGAAACTGACAGGGTTGATGCTGAGCGAATGATTTCCCCCACGGGGAAGCAGCGATGGCCATCTAGAAGTAGGAGCATACAGTAGCTTCAGAATAAGGGCTCCCCAATGTAAGATGGAGCTGAGGGGGGGGGGGGGGTTATTTTTGTGAGGGATGTGACATTGGAATTCTCTATCCTAGAAAGCTGTGGTGACATTGAAACTATTTGGGATGGAGCTATTCAGAAATGAAAAAGAAGGTGGGTAGAAAAGCAGTTAAGTGAGAAAGTAACATTTAAGGTCAAAGGTGGATCAGTCATGATCTCACCGAAAATGAGGGAAGGCTTTCAGAGCCGAATCCAGCCCTTGTTTCTTATGGTTAAGCATAATGATCTAACTGGTTGAATAGGGCCTGCATTTGTGTATCAATAATACTAAATGCATCTTGTAAATCGCGTGTTTGTATAATTGTAGTAACATTTTCTTTTGAATCTTTGAAGATGGTTTTAACAGAAGGCCAGGACAGGAGACTGTAGTTCACTTGGGGTTGCCAATTGGAAATACAAAGTCATCACAGATATATTTCTTTATTTGGAGGATGATTCACTCCGTCTGTAATTCATTGATCAAAATAAAACCCATATCTAATGTCCTTTGAGGTGCAAGCCTCTCGCAGCTGTTGCAATTAGCCCACCGCACCAAAAGGTTATGGTAGACGTGATCACATAAAACAGTAATATTTGCCTTCCTCATTTGTATCTGTTGTCAAGACAAAATAATTGCTACGGGAAATGAAACAGCTTAATACTTTTTCCTTCAACATATTCATATGAGATGATTTTTTGGCAAATTTTGTGAAACGTACAGACATTCAACCACTTCATCTAACTCAGCTTACAGGCATAGCATCCCGCATATACATATGCTGAATGATTTTCTTCAACACGCGCAGATGATCAGTAAGTATCTTCCTATCTACCTAGATCATATCCATGTCACTTTTTAGAATTGAGTGTATAAACCTTGACTATACAGTTACGAAGAGCAATGTGATAAAGTCTGGACATTTTGATAATGGCACTTCATACTGTTGCATATAACAAGATGGCCACTACAAATATTCTGAGCACTTGTGATAAATGGGTAGGTATTTAAATGGTTGACTTGTGTACAAGTATTAATTCAGGGTAAGTTCTGGTTAGTGGCCAGTTCACCAGTGGACATCAAATGGTTCAGAGTTGCAACCTATGGTGTTGATAAATGAATTAAACTGAAGAATTCCTAAGTAATACTAGAGACTGTAACAGTTTTGTAACGTGTGGCCATTCAGCCCAATACCCTAGTGCTAGCTTTTTGTGGGGAACTCATCGTGTCACTCCCTGGCTTGTTCCTCAGAGCACTAAAATAGAGTTTTTTTCCCTCAAAGTATTAATCTGATTTCAATGTGAATTCCATAATTGAATCTGCTTCCAGGATCTTTTCAGGTACTGGTGTCTGGCCTATATCTGCATGTTGTCTGGACACCTCATCTATGCCAGCTCAGTCTGGACTAATGGATACACAGAAGGTCTATGAGAAGTTAATAATCTTGATCAGTAAGCAGAGAAATGATAAATTCATCTTAATATCAGTAAATGTAAAATTAGGGGTTTTGTAGGGAAGCCTGGCCTGGATAATGTGCTGAATGGAAATGTAGGTAAATTATCAGAGTGCTCTTAAGGTTTTGGTGGCTGGGTCAATGAAGCCACCGATGCAGTGGAGTGATTCCTGTGGTTTATGTCATTAGTTAACATTCAGTTAAACTAGTTTGTTCAGCTTGAATTACGCATAACAGATTGGAAGTGCAAGCTGATTAATGATGCAAGGATGATCATACAGTGTATCTTGGACTCTAATGAACAACTGAGTCCCCATTCCATCCTCTTGACCAATGGCATTTAAGAATTGTGAAAGATCAGGGGAACGTGGCACAGAAAGAAGGAAATAAGGAAGAGCTGGCTATGCCATGTGACAGAAAGAATGGACAAGGGAATAGTAAGGAATGTTGGAAAGCTAAAAGTTTTCTTGTGTTGGTATGTAATTACTATTTTTAAGGGTCAACAATTAAAGGTGCTTCTACAATATCTTGAGGGCAAGTTTTTTTGTACAAAGATTGAGGAGCAATGCATTTGGAATGTACTCCATAAAGTATAAAATGTAGAGGGTTCTGAAATTTTTCTTTTAAGGCTGGAGTGGATAAGCCTGGATTCTTTGCCTTGGAGCAACAGAGTTTCAGAGAAGATTTGATGGAGGCAGGAAAAGGCCATCATTGGTTTAGATAGGGAAGATCAAGGAACAGAGTGTGTCATGGATTTAAAACAGTGTACAAAGTCAAAGTGAGGGATATCTTTTTGTACAAGAGGACAGATCTGGAGCTCCCTCACTATGGAGGACATAGAAGCAGAATTGGGTACTGCCTTGGAAAAGAAATAGGATTGGTAATTGAGAGAGGAAAAATGGTCAAAGTTTAGTGGCAAAGGGGTAGAGTGGAACTCATGGGTTGTCTTACTGGGAGCTGGCATAGTCTTGAACTGCTGTAATGATTCAGGGTCAGCTAAAAATCAGTATTTGCTGACAAGACCATATGGGAGCTGCTGCTTATTGTTGCACCCCTTCAGAATGGATCTCCCAAAACCTGAGAGAATGAAGTATGAGGAAAGATTAAGTACTCTGTGGATTCACTCCAGGAAAAGGTAGGCTTAAGAGGAAGAGTGGTTGCTGACATAGTCTGATGCTAAAGTACAGAAAAATTGTATTTATAAATGCAGAGCAGCAGAGAATTGTAGTTTGAGCATGTCTTTACTAAATGGATAGAACGTGGAAGTGATTTCTGCCTGGGCTGTTCGAACACTTAAAAGCTTAAATAAAAAATTAGAGACCTTTAATGAAGTTTATCTTTATTTGTCCCTCGTACATTGAAACGCAGTGAAATCTGTTGTTGGCATAAAATCAAATCAGTGGGGATTGTGCTGGGCAGCCTGCAAGTGTTGCCACGCTTCCTGTGCCAACACAGCATGCCCTCAACTCATAACACTATCCGTACATCTTCGGGATGTGGGAGGAAACTGGAGCACTTGGAGAACCAGTGAGGTAATGGTGAGAACATACAAACTCCTTACAGGGAACAGCGGGAATCAAACCCCTATCAGTGATCGCTGGCACTGTCAAGCAATGCACTAGCCGCTATGCTAACATGAAGCCCCAAAAATGGAGAGTTTGGAAGTTCTTTTTGGTAAATAAGATTCAGGATTATTCAAAATGCAGGAAGCAGTAGGTAACAAAAGGAAAAACTGTCACCGAAGTACTGTTTCATTGGTAATTCCAGTGTTCCCTTCAAGTTTTATAAATCAGGATTTAACTGATTATTTTCTGATACAGTGGATTCTGGTTAATTGGGCCATTGGTTAATCAGGACAGCTGCTTATTTGGGACAACTAATGAAGACCAATAACTAACCAGGCAAGTTGCCGGGGTTCTCTGTTTATTCAGGACACTGCCACTTCATTGGGGCAGGAGACTGTTGCTGAACAGTTTCTAACTAGTGTCATTCATGTGCAGTCATGTGGCTGTTAGACACTACAGCGTGCTTAGAGCGAATGGTTTTTAAGTAGCATTAGTTGCATGTGTTTGTGTTCAAAAAACAGATTTTTGTCACTGATATTTGGTGAGAAATAAGCAGTAGGACAATTCAGAACTGTTTTGCTCACTGCCGTTTCAAGCAATCAAGTCTGGAGATGCTGGAAACAGCTGGGAGTGAAAATGAAAGGATTTCACTACTTCAAGTTAGGAACTATGAGGAATTTGAAGGTATCAACAATCGTCTTAAATGTTACAATGAAAATGAAGATTTGGAGGATGTAATCATCAAAAGCATTTTATGAAACCATTATCTGCACAAAGTGTTCACACTGATTATGTTAATTTACAGTCAATCTAAAGTACACAGCAGCATACACTGGATGAATTTCTCAGTCGATAACTATTGGGAACTAATACAGTTCTATAATACAGTACTATAAAACTGTAGTCGAATTGATAATGTTCTAATTTGTTCTGTATTTCATTTAACTACATGATTTGTTATGCAGTTTGTCTTTTTTTAAATACTTTTAAAACTAATTCCATGAAACTTTCACTAATTGAGGTAGGTGCTTAATTGGGCCAACATTTGCTGGTCCTGATGCGTCCCAATTAACCAGAATCCATTTTATATATAATTACTTGCTTAAATATTCTATGCACCTGGTTGTTGGTGGAAGATTGCAGTTAGTGTGGTTAGTCTGAATTAATCACGCAGTTCAGCACCACACCCCACAAAGTAGCTTATTACTGAATGAGGTAAATCATCTGCATCACCAAATTTCCAATTAATCCTGCCTTATTAGTCACTACAATGTTGCATTCATAGTTGATAAATAAGATAACCTTGTATAGAATTTGTTTTCAGTATAAAAAGAAGGATTTTGCATTTTCATCAGTTAAACTTTACAAGTACATCTCAGCAAATGTCTACTATTAAATATTTCCCTTCTGTTTAATGTTTATATGACAGGGACAAAATTCACATTGTAGGTGTTTGGAACTGAATACCATAAGCAATGGTTTGGTGATGTCAAATCTTCATTCTGTCCCTGTTACCTAGCAAACCATAAGGAGATTAAAAGCTTTCTCTGGCACTCGAGCTGCTCTGTTTACACTGGCAGCGTACCAATATCTTATAAATATGGAACTCATACTTGCTTAAGCCGTGTAAACACTGTTGGTTTCAATAGCAACTTAAATGTTCGCATTGTGAAGTAATGAACCTTAGAGTCGTTTGCTGCCTCATCTAAACAGGAGGAAGTTCATCTATTCTTGATATTCATTTCATTTATTTTTGAAGTTGCTTCACAGGATATTGAGCTTACATTTTACTATATGTAGTTTTAAGTTCATCAATAATAAACAGATACATAACTAAACAGATACCGGTCTTAGTCAATAGCTTTAATGAATCATAGAATTAAAAATTGTCCAACTAACTTGTCATCTAAAAATAAAAATAAAATTGAACAGTCTCTTTGGTTGAATTGTGACAGAATTTCTTCCCCATAAGAATGATTCCAGAAAACAGAGAGCAGCTAGAACAGAAATTGCAAATATGATTCTGGCTGTCAACAATCTGTTGGCATAGAGGGCCACAAACCTGCCCTCTGAAATGGCTGCTGATGAATAACACTCTCTGCAGTGTGAGCTTCTTCCCACTGTGCTGAGCAATACCCACTCTGGAAAATGCTTTGACAGTCAATTAAGCCAAACCTCCAGAGCAATGCTTCTGACATTTGCAAACATTGAAATGTAATCAGAAGCTGCTCAAATCTTGCCGTGCTGATATAAAAAAAAAATCAATTTGTATAAATGTATTAGAAAAACATCAGAAATCAAAATAATTTAGAAATGCAAATCTCCTGAAGCTTGTTTTCTTGGACCTGCTAATTTCTTTTGAAATACATGGACCAGTTACTGCTGGGACACTACGGAACAACTTTAGCAAGAACTCCTTGGGAAGTTGACACCTCCATGTTTGTTGTGAGTTGCTGTCAGCTTGGGTTATGACAAAAGGGGGTGGATGGAATTCGTGAACTCTCCAAGCAAAGATGCCATGGATTATGCTATGTGGCACCATCATCATGCTCACCGTAATTCAGATCCAGCAGATCAAAACTGGGCATCCATGTGTCTGGAACCTGAGGCCGGATCAGACAGAAGCAAGAGATATCCTTTACTAAGGGGTGATGTTTTAAAATTGGCCAATTGTTTTTTTTTTAAGTCAATCATACAATTTTCTGATCACCCGTAGAAGATTCTGCATCAAAGAACGGAGATAGTTATTTTCTTATCTGATTCTGCAAATCTTCTAAACTGGCAATTTGTTCAATTGCTTGGAGCTGTCAAAACAACTGCCAGTATCATCATCTTATTTATTTCCCCTCAGTTCAAAAAAGCAGCATTTTTTATAAAGTATTAATCTATTATCACTGTCACATCACATAAAAGTTGTTTTGCAACAGCAGTGCATGGAACGTAGCACATAGAATAGTTAGGCACAGTGCAGGCCCTTCGGACCATGGTACTGTGCTAACATTTTAACCTACTCCAAGATCAGTCCAACCCTTCTCTCCCACATAGCCCTCCATTTTTATATCATCCATGCACTTATCTAAGGGTCTTTTAAATGTCCCTAACGTATCTGCATTTACCCCACCCCTGGCAGTGCGTTCCACATTCCCACCACTGACATTCTCCCTACACTTTAGTCCTATCAGTATTTAACAAAGATTTGATTCTGAGCTTTTGTGCAGTTGAGTGTAGAGTGAGCTCATCATTGTGGATCTGTTTTTCCAGCTGGACAGGAGTACAAGTGGATGTTGAATAAGGATATTGTTTTAAGTCTGAGAATGATCTGTTAGTCAACCGGGCTATAGAGTCACCAGTCCTATTCAAGGGGTAAACGTTCCTGTTGACTTTGCCAATTCCTGTGTGTTCAGTCACTGGTTTCTGATTCTTTTTCAGGATGTAACTACTCCCCAACAGGCAATTCTTTCTAGCTGGGAGGTGGTTTCTGTTACCAGTGGGAGCAGCTTTTAATGTTGAATATAACTGGCTCTGTTGTGTACAAATTATTTTCGCTTCTCTGCCATCAGTCTTCAGTTTAGTGTTCATCTGTTTTATACTGATTGCCTTATGGAAAATCTTCACTCACATTTTTCCCGATGCACCACTTTCTCAGCTGAGTGAACCAGCTGATCCATGTCTGAACTTTGAAATACTGCAATTTCCGTTCTCATTATGTTGTTTTATTTCAACATGAACATTTGCCAACCATTCACCAAACATGCTTTTCCTTTGGCTGTCTCCTTGATGGCTCCTCAAAGACTGGAACCGTGATTGTTAATTCCTTGAGCAAGAACAGTCTAGAGATAATTAAGAATGTGGTTTGGGGCTGTGACGTAACAACAAGGATTTTGCGGCCTTAGCAAAATGATACTATTTGCCACTATCTTAGGAGAAGGCTGCTCTCCAACATTTAGTGAACTCTTTGGAACTGAGTTCCCTTTTGCAACATTGGTTGTTGTCAGGCATTATTTCAAAGAAATGTCTAGCATCCAATCATGTTAAGCGATTCTAATGAAGACCGAATCAGGAAGGAAAAACACTGTTCTAGATGTTATTTTAATCTTTATGCTTTTTAAGCTTTCAGTACAAATGAATGTCATTATGTTTATATGATTATATTTTATATCTATGTGAGCAAATTTCAATGTGCTGAATTTTTAGGTCTGGGGGTTTGTTAAGCAGTATTTATGAAGTGTGGGATCTTCAGTGGTTTCCCTGCAAGACCAGTTTCATTAAGAACTACAGTTTTCAATGATTCAGTTGATTTATCTTGTTTATGGTGGAAGAACGCTGAACTGTGTCAGCTGTTTCATGATTTCCATTGTAATGCACTTATGCGTGGAAATCCAAAAATACTGGTTTTCTAAACATGAGATTCTGCAGATGCTGTAAATCTGGAGCAGCACACGTAAAGTGCTGGAAGAACTCAGCAGGCCAGGCTGCATCTGTGGAGAGGAATAAGCAGTTGGTGTTGTGGGTGGCTAGCCTTTGTCAGGACCAGAAAGAGGCAAAAATCAGAATAGGAAGATGGAGGGAGGAAGAGGAGTACAAGCTGGCAGGTGATCGGTGAGACCAGGAGAGGGGACATGAACTAAGTAGCTGGGAAGGGATAGGTGGAAGAGGTAAAGGGCTGAAAAAGAAGGAATCTGATGGGAGAGGACAGTGTGCCTCTGAAGAAAGGGAAGGAGGAGAGGAACCAGAGGAAGGTGATGGGTAGGTGAGGAGAAGAGAAGGGGTGAGAGGGTTACCAGAATTGGGAATGGAAAAAGAAAGAAAAGTGGGAGAGAGATGGAATTACCAGAAGTTAGAGAAATCAATGTTCATGTCACTCAGGCTACTGAAATGGAATCTGAGATTTTGCTCCTCCAAGCTGAATTGGCCTTATGGCAGTGAGGGAGCCAAGGGCAGAATCCTGGGTGCACAAGTCAAACCAGTGGCATTGTAATCAGTTTACCATTTGCGCTCACTGTGCATTCTGCAAGCATGGTGGTAGTCAAAGAGCAAAAATACTGTACTAGATGCTGGAAATACTCATGTCAGGGAGAATATGTGGATGGAGAACTTTGGATATAATACAAAATGTAATAAGCCCATTTTCTGTAATGCAATGCTTTGAATTCGGGTTCATTCATTCACGGTTCCACATAATTCAAAGGGAAACTTGATTTTAACTGTTTCAAGAAGTTTAGACCGCCCCGGAGCAGCAATCGAGCAAATTTGAATTTATTGTCTCTTTCGTGCACAAGGAAACTATCGAACTGTCTAATTCTATTACATTATTATAAGAAACATTTAGCTTTGCATTCTCTAGATAAGATGTTCCCAACCTGGGCCCCTTAGTTAGTGGTACAGTTCCACGGCATTAAAAAGGTTGGAAAGGCCTGCTCTAGATCCTAAACAGGAAAGATAGTAAGTTGGTTTTGATTAGTTTTATTCAGTTTTCCATGTAACTAATATGTATGAAATCTAGTAAATGTTATATAATTTTCATAAGTGTTATATAATTTGTTACCCTCTTAATTTCAGTTGCCGCACTAACAACAGGAAAAGTCTGATAGGAAGCAGTCAGTCGACAGCCCTTCCTCGTCCTCACTCACCTCTCCCTACTCATTCAGGTAAGGCATTACTGTTCTTGGTCAGCTTTTCACTAGGCTTAAATCAGTGCATTGCGTTAACAAATGCATCTAGTATGCTTCAAAATGCAGACTTCATATTGTATTCCTGTTGTTTTGAGCAACTTGTCCATTAATGCAGAATCTGTCCATTAAGCAGATGATAACAGGATAATGCATAACATTTGAAGCAAGCATGGAAAACTAGAATAGTTTTTAGGCTATTGATATTTTACGGGAATAGACTGAATACCTCTATAACTTGCTGTTTCAGAAATCTAGATTACTGCATTGTTCAAGATTAAAATGTCATAAATATGTCCCTATCATTTTGGAATTATTTGTCTTTTTTATCATTTTGGATTTTTATTATCATTTTGTAGTTTTTGTCATTTTATAATAACACTTTATAACACTTTATTATAATTTTGGAATTATAATTCCAGTTATATTGGCAGTTTTATTCTGATCACCATGATTCCTGTATATCCATTTCATAAAATGTTCATTTTGCTCGTCTTTTAATTTTTGAGGTATTATCCTTGATGGTGTTATTCTGATGAGGCAGAGCCTCATTAGCTGGGATGAGATGGTAAACAGAAGACCATCTGTCCCTTTTATTTAATTTAAGTGATTCCACTGGCATTACTCCTCGTGTTCTCCGGTCAGCATTTATCCTTCAACAGTCTATTAAAGCAGATCACCTGGTTATTGATTTGGTTGCTTCTTGTGGGATCTTGGTGTGAATTAAATCTTTGTCACTTTCCCAACTCTTCAGAAAGACATATTTTACTACATGGCACAATTTGATAATTCCTTCTGTTGAGAAACATGCTATTGAAATACAAGTGTATTTCATCTTGAGCTTTTTTGTTAAGTTGAAAAATATGTTCCATAAAAGACTCAGTTTTAAACTGGTCATACATTTTCAGCAATATTTATTCACAATATCCTAATCTATTGCCAGGTTATGGGTTCCACTTTAACAGTTTTAAATCAGACTTGCATGTCAAAAGTTGTTTTGAATATATTTCATCATTCGTACATTTTGTAAACTGCAAAATTACATTCAAATGTGTTAAATAAACTGAAATGAAACCTAGACCTTTTGTCTTTCATTAATTACCGATGTTTCTGTGCTTTGTACAATGGGTTTTTATGTTCATTTTTGAGATTTGGGTTGTTGGCAATGCCTGCAGTTATCACCCACACTTATTTGCTCTGGAGAAGATAGTGATGAGTCTCTTCATTAGCTGCCATCCTCCTGGTGAAGATGTGTGTACAGCGATGCTGGCAGTGAGCTCAGGAATTGGATCCAGCTTATATTTTCAGGTCAGAATGGTCCTTGATTTGGATGGGTACCTGCAGATGGTGCTGTTTTGGTAAATGTTTAAGCTGAAGATAATGCCCTGCAAACAAAATGGATATATTGTCTTTATGTCAGTGACCCTGAGAACGTCCTGTTGATGTACATTCCAAAGATGAGTTTGTGCTGGAGAGAGTGCAGAGGAAAGCAGCCTGGATTGGAGCTCTTCATTCATAAGGAGCAATTAGATAAACTGTGTTTGTTTGTCATGCAGTGAAGCAGGCTCTGTCAGGTTCCAAAATTATGGGAAAGCAGGTCATCAGAGTCTTACTCAACATTTTAGCAATAGCTTCTTCCTCCCTGTCATCAGATTTCTGAACGTTCAGTGAAGCCATGACCACCACCTCGCTGTTCCTCTTTCACACTATTTGTTTATCGACTCGGATAGTAATTCACTGTGCCATTGCCGCAAAGTAACAAGTTTCACCACATGTGACAGTGATAATAAGCCTAATTCTGAATCAGTGTCAAAAACAAGAGGGTACAGGTTCAAGGCGAGAGGGAGAAAAGAGCGCCACAGTCAAGTTGCGGTGAGCACGATACCGTTACAGCTCGTGGCGTTCCGGAGTTCAGCTTTAGCTCCGTTTAGCAAGGAGTGTGAGCATGGGCTTTCTCCGGGAGCTCCAGTTTCCTCCCACAGTCCAAAGACCTAGCAGGTAGGGTAATTGATCATTATAAGTTGTCCTTTGATTAGGTTGGGGTTGATCGGGGTTGTCAGGTTTGAAAAACTGGGAGGGCCTACTCCACCCTGCATTACTGAATAAATAAAATGTAGATTGGCCAGCGGATTTATCTCTGCTCAGCTTCACCTATTGCCTCAGAACACTGGATGTTTTGTATTTATTACACAATGGAGGCCCCTGTCTTTAATTGCTCCTTTTGAATTGGTTATCGCAATCTTTTGAAAGAGTATGGATCTTGTTTTCACTCCGGTTGCAAGTTTCATAAATAAGACAAAACCTATTGCTGTCACAGAGGATGCATTGTTATTGAGAGGTAATGACAGAGGGATTAAGCAGGTGGAGGTTGGGTCGATAGATAGTAATCCAACGCTATTTGTTTTTCACGGTGATGATGAAACTGTTTCACATTGTTTCAGCGGATGATTTGGAAACTGTCTGAATACCGTCTGGGAAGACTTTTGAAATATAAATTATGTATGGCTCCCATTATGACATAGGTGCTTCAGGCAATAAATAGCTAAACTACTCAGTTGCAGGTGGTTAATCTTCACTTCATGGTGGATTACGTTATCTCTGGGTATGGCAGAAAAATTGCATTTAGCTTGTGTACTCTGGAATTGAGGAAGTAGAATTCCTGCTCTTGGTTCCTATTCAACATCAGTAACTTCCTTTATTTCTTTCATGTATAAATACACCCCAAAGCCTTTATAGAGCTTACAGAATTTCAAATCTACTGGGATATTTTAATATATTCCAGAAAAAGGGAAATGGAAACCTGTACCTTGGGCAAGCTGCAAACCTCCAGGTCAGCGTGTGGTGGAGTTGAAAGAGTAAAAAGATAAGAAAAGACATAGTGCAACAGAAGAGGGATTGTAGCAGAAGAACATTAGTAGGTATAGACATAAAATTAAATGTACAAAGAGAGAGGGGGAAAAAATACCGAGGTAGTGTTCATGGGTTCATTGTCCGTTCAGAAGTCTGACGGTGGAGGGGAAGAAGCTGTTCCTGGAATGTTGTGTATGTGGCTTCAGGCTCGTGTACTACCATCTTGATGGTAGCAGTGAGAAAATGTTTGTCCTTCATGATGGATACTGCCTTTTCGAGGTATTGCCCTTTGAAGGTATCCTGGATGTTGTGGAGGCTGGTGCCTGTGATGGAGCCGACTGAGTTTATAACTCTCTGCACTCTTTTCCGATCTTATGCATGGGCCTCTCCATAAGGTAGTGCAACCAGTTAGACTGCTCCCCACAGTACATCTGTAGAAATTTGCAAGTGTCTTTGGTGACATACTAAATACCTCAAACTCTGAATGAACTATAGTCACTGTTGTGCCTTCTTTGTGATTGCATCAATATGTTGATCCAGATAGATCCCCAAAGATGTTGATACTTAGGAGCTTGAAACTGCTCACTCTTTCCACTGTGTTCCCTCGACTTCCTTTTCCAGAAGTTCGTAATCAATTCCTTCATCTTGCTGACATTGAGCGCAAGGTTGCTGCTGCGACACCACTCAATGAGCTGATCTATCTTGCTCTTGTCTGTCTCCTTGGCACAGGTTTTCAGAGCCCTACTAGATACACCATCAGGGCCTGACGCCTTGCAAGGGTTCACCCTCTTGAAAAATGTTCTGACGTCGGCCTCCAAGGCAGAGGTCACAAGGTCAGAAGATGCTGCAGATATTTTCACAGGTGTTGTTTTACTTTCCCTTTCAAAGCACGCATAAAAGGATTGAGCTCATCTGGGAGCGAAGTATCACATTCATTCATAATGTTAGGTTTTGCTTTGTAGGAAGTAATAGTCTGCCAGAGCTGACTAGCATTAGATTCAGACTCTAAACCTGAATCTGAATTGTATTTTCACCGTTAACGTGGCCTTCCATATGTCACAGCTGAACTGCTTGTACTGTTCTAAATCACCGGTCTTGAATGCCACAGATCTACTGCTCAACAGACCACAAATCTTCTGGTTCATCCACATCCAAATCTTTTGGTTTTGGTATGGTGGCTGAATCCACAGTCTGAGGAGACAGTTATAGAACCCTTGTCTTTAGACCCCTAATCTTGATATAGATTTATTTTAGAAATTTGAAGATGATCTACAATCTGGCACCATGGTATAGAAAGTAGGGTTAGGTTGAATGGATGGTAAATGGTGATGCATAGATGCCAGCAGTTCTTTGTGAGACCGCTAGCAAAGGACCAGCCTGAGTTTGGGCTGTAAATGTTCTTTGGTAGAGAACTCATGCTGATCCCAACTAGTCTTTACGAAACACCTGCTCGTGATGTAGAAATATTTCAGAAGATGGAAAAGTGCATTAAATGAGCATTAAGTTGCAAGCTAATATGTGTTTCTACTCCCAATTCCACTATTCTGTAAGACCTCTGGGCAACAGCACCAGCTTTACATCATTGATGTGCTCAAAGATATCTCAGCTGTGCATGCTGTGATCACAATGCTCGTGAAAGCCTGCAGGTGGACTGTGGGCTGGGTGTGGAACGTGAGAAAGAGCTGAGGTCAGTGATTAGGGTTGGAGGAAGTCTTGGGTTGAGACCTCAAAGGGTGGTCAGGATCAGATTGGTAGGATGGAGGGAATTGCTGGTCAAGGTTTTGATCCAACAGGAGATGTGGAGTGGGAGCCACTGAGGGAAAGCTTTGAAGGAACTGTAGACTTACTGGAAACTGGACCATCGCAAGGCTTGCTTGGGTCAGTCTGCCTGAGGGTAAGCAGGTCTCTAGATTTGGCTTCTACTTGAGCCACACTATCCAGGCGTACGCTTTTGGAAATGAAGAGCCCATATTTAGATAAACCAGAAGGAAAATAAGTCTTTGTGATCCTGTGGTAAGTCTGCAAATTTACCCAAGGATTCTGGTGAGCAGCAAGCTTCTCATTTCAAATTTAAGGGAGGTAATTTACTGCAGAAAACATTCAGTGTTTAAAGAATAGGAAGAATTAACTCAGGCCAGGTCTGGTTGTGTGTGGATGAATGTGCGTGTGTGCACTCAGTGCGTGCTGACTGAAAAGAATATCAGATTTGGCTGTGATAAATATTGACAAATACTTTTTGGCTAGTCCCTATCTAGTATAAAATCAGAGTCAGGTTTATTATCACTAACATATGTAATGAAAAATGCTGTTCTGTGCAATGGTACGATGCAATACATGTGCACTAAATTATAGTGAGAAATGTATATTATATATACAGTATATAAACAGATATCTACATATACAGGAGGTGCAAACACAGACTAAAAGAGAAGGAGTGTTGATGGGTTTATTGTCCATTTAAAATTCTGATGGGAGAGGGGAAGAAACTGATTTTAAAACATTGAGTGTGTGTTTTCAGGCTCCTGTACCTCTTCTCTGAAGGTAGTATTGAGAAGAGGGCATGTACTAGGTGGTGGGGTCCTTAATGATGGATGCTGCCTTTTTGAGACATCACCTTCCCTTGACGCTGGGAAGTTCTATGCCTATTATGGAGCTGACTGAATTTGCAACCTTCAGCAACGTCCGATCCTGTGATGACTCCTCCATACCAGACAGTGATGTAACTGGTTACAATAGCAACTTGGGTGCAATATATGACCATAAGACCATAAGATTATAGGAGCAGAATTAGGCCCTTTTGGCCCATTGTCTGCTCTGCCATTTCATTGCATTCTGATCCATTTTCCTCATCCCGAATCTCCTTCTTTTCCCCCATATTTCTTCACATCCTGACTAATCAAGAATCTATCAACTGCTGCCTTAAATATACTCAATGACTTGGCCTGTGGCAGTGAATTCCACAGAGTCACCACTTTTTGAATAAAGTTCTAAAATGACCCCCACTATTCTGAGGCTGTGTTCTCTGGTCCTAGACTTCTCCCACCAAAGGAACCATCCTCTCCACATCTACTCTATCAAGGTCCTTCAGCATTCGATAGGCTTCAATGAGGTCATTCCTCATTCTTCAGAATTCCAGTGAGAACAGGCCCAGAGCCATCAAATGCTCTTCATATGACGAGCCTTTCAATCCTGGAATCAATTTCATGAACCTCCTTTGAACCCTGAGAAACTTCTTAGATAAGGGGCGTAAAACTTCTCACAATGCTCTAAGTGTGGCCTCTTCAATGCTTTATAAAGCCTCGACATTACATCCTTGCTTTTATATTCTAGTCCTCTTCAAATAAAAGCTAACATCGCATTTGTCTTCCTCACCACAGACACAGCCTGCAAATGAACTTTTAGGGAATCCTGCACGAGGGCTTCCAAATCCCTCTGCACCTCAGATTTTTGAATTTTCTCTCCGTTTAGAAAACAGTCAACCCTTTCAGTTCTTCAACCAAAGTGTGTGACCATACATTTCTTGACACTGTACTCCATCTGCCATTTCTTTGCTTATTACCAGAATCTGTCCAGGTCCTTCTGTAGCCTCTGTACTTCCTTAAAACTGCATGTCCCTCCACCTACCTTTGTATTATCTGTAAACTAAGGGTTCAAACATTGCTTTCCATTTTAAAACCAATATATGAGCATATGACAATCTAGATGGTCATGATGAGACTCGGAGGGCTGAAGGGCATGTTTCTGTGGGGACATGAGACTGCAGATGCTTGCATCTGGAATAATAAGCAAACTTCTGGAGAAACCTGTTGGGTTCAGCAGCAACAGTGGAGGCACAGGAATGGTTGGTGTTTCAGGTTGTGACCCTCTATCGTTAACGATGGTGTAGAGGGAAGGTAGCCACTAAAAAGATGTAAGATGGAGGGCGAGACAGAGGTTGGTAAGTGATGGGTGGAACTAGCCGAGGTGGAGTGTTATTGGAAGATCAAGTCGGGAGTAGGAGTTTAGAGATGAAGGCTAGTGAGTGGTTGTGGGAAACAACGGACAGCTGGAGGGAGGGGAGCGGAAGCAGAGGCGGGCTGGAAGGGAACAGGTAAAATCAGATAAGGAAGGTTTTTATGGGAAGTGAGTGATGGGATAGGGAGAGTCAGCCTGGGGAAAGGAAACCCAGGTGGATAGGTATGTGCGTGACAGGCAGATGGAAATAGAAAAGGTGAACAGGTAGACTAAGAAAACCTCAGGGGACCAGTAAGAATAGGAAGTGAACACAAGGGAAATGTGTTACCTGAAACTGGATAATTCAGTGTTGATACCATTGGGCTGTGGGCAGCCCTGTTGTTCTTCCGGTAGGTGTTTGTCCCCACCATGGTAGTGGAGATTGGTGCAGGAATGGGAAAGGGTCTTGAAGTGACATACAACTGAAATCTACAAGGTGGCTTTGGGTAGACAGAGCACAGGGGCTCTGCACGGTCACCTAGTCTACATTTAGCCTCAGTGAAGTGAATGCTATAGACAAGGCTGCAGGTTGTGCAAATGAAACTGTGTCTCACCTGGCCCTTTTCTATTTTGTCCCACACTATGATCGCAGCTCTGGTCTGACAACACCCTTCTAAATTAAATACTTCCACCTCAAAGAGGACAAAAAAGTGAACCTTGCAGACGCTGAACTTTCCTTGTTTGCTAAATCTTTGAATGTGTAAGGGACAAAGTAAAGATTTGATTTGAAAGAGGTGTCAAAAGCTGGGGAGGGTAGCAACATTAAGTTAACAGTCTGGATCGGGTCTTAAAAAATACAATAAATTTCTTGACACCATTGGGACTCTGGAGGTGGAAGAGCAGATTTTCCTGACAGTTGGATGCTACTCCTATTAAATACATAAACACACTTTTTGTTCCCTTGTATGATAGAATACATTTTACAGTGAATCTGGGTTTAAATGGGGCATGAAATATACTGGCACACTGAACCGCAGTTCCAGCTGCAAATCTGCCCGTATTCCTGAGCTCTGGTATTCCATATCTCAATCCCAACTCTAGGCACCCCCCCCCCCCCCCCGGTCTGCAGTCCGGACCCTGACCCTGGACGTGCTTTGAACCCCATACCTCACTTGCAGTTCAAACACTGGCTCACATGTCTGAACTAATAAGTGAGCTAAACAGTGGATCAGCAATATGCCCGAGCAGTCAGTCGCTGGGTTATAGCAGCTTGTACAATACCGGAGCAACACAAAGTGCTGCAGAAGCTCAGCAGGTCAGGCAGCGTCTATGGAGAGGAATAAGCAGCTGGTGTTCTTGTCAGAGAGACGCTTCAGGAGTCAAGTGGAAGGGGGGAGTTGCCAGAATAAGGAGGGGGGGGGGAAGAGGAAGGAGTACAAGCTGGAGGGTGATGGGGAGAGCAGCTGAGGGGGAAGGTAGGTGCGGAGGGGAGGGAGATGAAGTAAGAAGCTGGGAGGTGCAAAAGGTGAAGGGCTAAAGGTGAACAAGTCTGATCGGAGAGGAGAGTGGACCATGGGAGACCAGGAAAGGGTGGGGGGGGCACCAGAGAGAGGTGATGGGCAGGTAAGGAGAAAAGAAGGGTTAAGGAGGAGCCAGAATGGGGATTGGAAAAAGAGAGAAGGGAAGAAGAGGAAGAAATGACTGGATGTTAGAGGAATCAAAGTTCTTCCATCAGGTTGAAGACGACCAAGACAATGTGGGGGGTGTTGTTCCTCCAACCTGTGTGTAGCCTCATCGCGGCACTAGGGGAGGCTATGGACTCTCCTGTTGGAATGAGAAGTCGAACTGAAATGGGTGGTCACAGATTCTGCCTTTTGTAGTAGATGGAATGAAGGTACTTGACAAAATGCCCCCCCCCCCAAATCTCTCTCGTTTCAGTGTGAGACAGCAGTCTTAATAATTACAGCATTAGTATTAATTCTGAGATAGAATTAAGAGGTTACTTGGGGAAAGTCACCAGCTCCTGATGGGAACTGCACTTGATTGAATTTTGACTGGACTTTAAAAATTCCCTTTAGATATGCAAATCACGTCAGTAAACTGACAGGCAATCAACTTCTGACCTTTGTTCAGGAGATGAGATGACGATGTAGCTGGTAATCACAGATCACTTAGTTTAAAATTGGTTGTCACTTAGAATTTTGAGTTCAAATGTGTTAGCATCTGAAGAAGAATGAGATAATTATGGCAGACAGGCGTGGATTTGTTGAAGTCTCTTTGACAGCTATATCCATCGTTCATTTTATATACTTGTGACAGTGATATGCGAAGAATATGCAATAAATGATTTATAGTTTAAGTTGCACATGAATCTACATAATGGTTTTCAGTACATGTTCCATAAGGTACCTTGCAGGGGCTTGTAATCCAGACCTTGTACTTGCAAGGAGAAAAGGTTAGTTAACACACATAAAACAGAATAGACGGGTAATACGCATTCCTTTGTTGTTAGAGTGATTGAAGGTTATCTCTGCAGGTATTCAATACAGTATAACATTTTGATACATGCTGGAAAGTTTATCAGAATTTGCTAATGCAAATTTAGCCAGTTTGCCAGTACAGAAAGTGTATGAAGGATGATGCAGGGTTGACCATAACAGGCAGTTAATTTAACGTGTCTCAACATGGAAAATATTGGGAAAATAAACTGAGAATTTAAAAAAATGTTGTGCTAGCTGAGCTAAAAAAAAATGTGTTTGGGTGCTACAGTTTGAGTTTCTGTGTAGGAATATAGAGAACAGGACAATAATAAGTCAGTGTTGTGTTTTTAAAAAGGTGTGTATAATTACAGATAATTTTTCATAGTGATGGTGGGGAGGTTGATGTGAGTGTGGTGAGGTTCCGACTGAGGATAATTTGGCCTGATTTTTCGACAATTCAAGCTGTGATACTGTACAAGTTGCACCATGCATTGTTCCATCTTTGTTTCTGTGCTGCAGTACAGCAGGACTGCTATGATCTGATCTTGGTGTCAGAATGGCAGGCCAGTAACGCTGAGTATTTACTTTGCTAATGCTTTGTTGCCTGCTATTAGCTGATCTAGTTAATGCTGAGCCAAGTAAAAGGCTTTATACACACACAACTCAGCAGGTCAGGCAGCACATTTGCAAGGCTCTGCGGCTTTTCATCAGAATATATAATTGTAATTGAATCCTGTGGACCCTTATTCATAATTTATTGATTAATCTCCCACTATTACACCATTTATGGTCACAGGACACCCTGCAGCAATTTGATCAAAGCTCCTACCATTTTTCCTTCTCTTCCCTTGCCTTGCATCCAACTCACAAATCAGCTGGACCTTTCGGGGTAGGTAGAGTGTTGGCATTTTCCATTTTAGACAGAGCTAGCTTGAATCATTCAATGACAGAATTAAAACTTTCCAGCTGAAGTGGTTTGGGAAATAGTGATGAACTGAAAACTGAGTCATGAAAATATTTCATCCATACACAAAGTGCTTTTGATTACGGTGTTAGTCTCCTCTCTCGGACGTTCACTCACACTGTTACTTGCTCTTCTCCAATCCTGCTGTTCGATTTTTGCCTTGATGCTTAGCTATATTTGAAGTCACTCTCCTATTTCTTCCTAAATATGGTTCATTGTTTCTGGAATTGTGCGCCATGTTTTTTTTTGTTAGCATGAAAATGACACTGACATTTTTCTTCACTAGTGCTTTCTGGTTGCATTCACGTCAAATAATCGCTAAGAAATAATCTTTGAACTATTTTGTTTTCCTTTCGATTATAAAATTCTGGCAGCACCTTAAATTGAACTTCTGTCCATTTGCCCGTGATTGACAAAGTTAAGAGGAGTCTTGCTATTCTTTCAATAATTAAACTATCCTGGTCATTTTGCTAATGTTCTTGTAACCTGGGAGACTTGGTTGTACTTAGTGACTTAGACCTACTTCAGAAAACTTTTGAATTTGGATGATTCTGTGATTGCATGAGGAAGAAACTGCAGTAGCAAACCAATCATCTTGAGCTGTCAGTGCCAGAGTTTGTGTTCCTCTCAAGTATCCTCTTGTCTTTTGTCATCTATAACAATCAAGATAAATCTCTGTTCCATTTTCCCTCATGCTGGTCTGGTCTCCTCTTAAAAGGTTTACACTTTTTATTTCAACTGTACTCTATGATATGGAGTTCTACATTATAACCACTCTCTTTGTAAAGGAATTTCTTCTAAATTCCCTGCTGGATTTCTTGGGAAAAATCCTGTATCTATGGCCTCCAGTTATGCTCTTCCCTTCAAGTGGCAATATTTACTCTACATCCGCGCTACCAAAACGCTTGATAATTTTAAAGATTTCTGTTCTCAAGAGACAGTGCACAGCTAACAGAGTTAAAAGACAGACGTGTTGTTAGAGTTTGATTTAGACTTAAAAGACAGACGTGCTGTTAGATTTTGATTTAGACTTAAAAGGTGATAGAACACATGCAGGAAACATAAAAGAAAACAAATACTGAAACCAAGTCAGAAGAAGGATTGAGTTTTAACATTACAGGTCAGTGATCTCTGAGATTTATGATTTTATCCCAGTACAGGGCTGAAGCAGGAAGTAGAAACAGAGTAAGTTCTGTGATGGAGTGGAAGGCAAGACTGAGTGAACTGCAAAAAGAATGGGGATGGGGTCACAAGGTGAAGGTTTTGTTTCTGGGACAAGTGAGAACAAGAAATCTTCAGCCTTCCGGACGTGTTGGGACACATTTCAACAGATGTACTTTTGAACCGTGAAGTGCAAAGCACAGACACAGCTTTACACACAGCAAGGGATATTGATCAGATAATCATTTTAACTTTTCCTGACAGAGCAATAAAAGCCAGCCAGGAGATTGCTCTTCTTCAGAAAAGTGCTTGAATATGTACATCCTTCTCACAGCGATGGTAGTTTAGTATCCTGTCATCAGTGCAGTCCCCAATTACTACTGCACAGGAGTGGCAGGCCTAGGTGTTGGATTGGAACCTGCGGCCCCTGACTCGACACTGAGGAAGTGACTGGGTGAGTTGTTGTAGAGGAGCAAAAAGTGGCTTCAGAAACGACGGAGAAGCAGGATAGTAAGCGAGGTTGGGAAATTTCTCAGGTGAGGTACTGAGTGTGTGCTTCATGACAACTGGTGTTTTCTCAGAGTGCTCTCTGTTTCAGGTGCGTGCATGAGGCCATGGGAAATGCAGGCTGCAAGTTCCATTAGTCAGGCCCTGCTGTAAGATTGCAATAGCATTTTGAGATCAATCTGATAATAAAAATTCATTCTCTCCGTGTTTAAAATGTGTTATAAATGTAAGATTCTATGCTAAGTTGGGTTAAGAACAAGAAAGTTTTGTGAAAGTCAGACTGAGTAGGGGCAAGGTATGATTTGAACAAAATCTTCAGGACAATGAAGAACTGAAATAAGGTAAATAAATAAATTTTGAATGACTTCCACCTACCTGTCTATGAACTCCACATGAGTCAATTAGATTTATCAGATCTATCTTTAGAATGTCATCTCAACACAATTCAGCATTAAGTTAACAGAAATAAGACGCAATAATTTAGTAGATGAGCACAATTCCACAATGCTCTTGGCAGAGGTCCTAGCCAACTGAGAGACAATAATCTGCAAAGCCTCAATACTTGAGATAATACAATGCATTCATTAATAAGTATGGAAAATAATACTTCTGTAAAATATTCTTGCACACTGACATTGCCTGTCACTATTTCCAACAAATATGTCATAGAAGTTCCATACAGATTGGATAAGTTTCAGACATTTGGTAGGGATCAAATTAGGACTAGAGGCCAAGGGATCTTGTGATGGGAACTGAAGTTGGTGCCTGCAGACATTCTGGAATTTAGTTGGTGGAAATTTCTGCTCAGCTAGTATCCAAAGCAGGCAGATAAGTTGGAAATGGGTTTGGGAATGATCTTATTGATACATGGACTATTAAGTTGTTTTTCAGTGAGGGTGACAAGAAAATATTTCATCTATGATCAAAAAGAAATGCTTGCCTTTGTTGGTGAAGATAAAATTGCAACATTATCAATACTTTGTATCCAGAGTTCCCTCTTACATTTAAAAATATTACAGCTAATTGTTCTCATAGATTGATGTATGATATGTCTTGGATATGATAAATGTTATGGGCTTTGACTGTGAGTATCAGCAACTTAATGATCTGCAGCAATTCTACACTGGTTAACTAGTGCATTGTACGTTGATTAATGTTGTCAGTCTCCACTGAGTTCGTAGCAGGAGATACAGTGAAGGCATCCATTAATAGTGGAGAGAACCATTAAATCTGCTGAACTCTCAGATAAATTAGGAGGCTGTGTATATTTTTCATTTTTTAAAATAACCTTTCTTTATGGCTTTTCATTAATATGCAGATGGGTTAATGCAACACATCTCAGGATACATATTTTTCATTAATGGTTATCTTAATGACATGAACTTAGATGTTAAAACATATAGTTCAAATGGAAGTGGTGGTGTGTTGGTTAACTGATACAGATTATGCTGTGTGTTTGACAATTCAATTCATGCATTTCTTGGAGAGAATTCTTATAAATAAGTTGTATACATAATTAGTTATGCCTTTCATTTTGGATTAGAGACAATTTATGTGATCTTTTAAAAATGCTATCATGCATCAGTTGACAGAAACATTTCCATTGTGTATTGTCTCCGACAAGCAGTTTGATGTTATCAGCTGCACTCAGCTAGATAGAATTCCCTTGGATAAAATGACTGTACATGTGCAGTTTATCAGAAAGGTGCAACAGTGTTGTAAAGTGGCATTGAATTTTCAAATTGGAAACCAAGTTTGAAATCACAAACACTGAATATGTGGACAAAAATATTCAAAGATGCCAAAGAAGTCTGCGCTGTATTGTTTTTCCCATGAGGTAACAAGAGTTCATTACCTGCTGCTGTTGCTCATTACTTGCCAAACGTATGACTGGCACATCAGCTTCTCATTCACAGCTGAAACATCCAAGCTAATTACTGCAAAGCTAACCTATTCTCAGATTAAACTACATTACAGCCAATGATATCCAGTAACAGCAGGACTTTGGCAGAAAGTGAAGACTCCATATGGACTAAAAATTATCTTCAAGAATCTTCTGTTAGAGTACTAATTTCTGTATTTATTGACGGGCGCCCAATATTATCTTAAGTCTTGAGTGTCTTAGGCATGTTGTCCCACAATTGGCTTGTGCCTCTGCCAAGAACTTTGTGGAAATTATACTTACCAGTAAATTAGGTCTTGTTTCTACTGATATAATGCTGATGGAAGATTTTGCATTACAATTTAGATCATGTAAGAATCTGGGAAATCCTATTGACCTATGTAGAAATAAAATGCAGACAGGTAGAAACCATCTTACAATGCTTATTTGCCTTATTTCTTTATTTTTATACCAGTTGTACCTTGCCTTTTAGTCTGTACTTCACAAATCTTCCATGTTTGTACATCCCTCATCATAGAACTTGAGCTTATAAATTGTATGTTTAGCTCTGTGACTGAATTTTTAGCACAAACCTGGTCACAATCTAATTGGTGCCTCAAAGCAGGTCATATGGCCAGTGGGGCCTAGTTGGATAGCTTAATGCACAGCACAGAGCACTCTGAGAAAACATCAGCCAGTATACAGCACACAATTAACACTTCAATGTGAAATTGATTACCCCACAATGTGAACTATACCCAGGTCATGCCCTGCTGTGCCCTTACTCCTCTCCTTTCTCCTATGGTCCAATCTCCTCTCCTATCAGATTCCTCCTCATGCAGCCCTTTACCTCCTCCATCTATTGCCTCACAGTTTCTCAGCTCATCCTCCCCCTCCCACCCATCTTTCTTCCCTCCCCTCCCCCTCCACCTCGCTTCACATATTGCCTTCCAGCTTTGTACTCCTTCCCTCCCCCCCGCGCCCCACCCCCTCCACCAACCACCTTATTCTGGTCTCATCTCTCTTCCTTTCCAGTCCTGATGAAGGGTCATGGCCTGAATCATTGACTGTTTATTCCTTTCCATAAATGCTGCCCGACCTGCTGATTTCCTCCTCTCTGTGTGTGTGTGTGTATGTGTGTGAGAGATAATCTAGTTTTTCATCGTTGGCAGAAACTACTTTATTGATTTAGAGTTACGGCGTGGAACAGCCCTTCTGGCCTTTTGTGCCATACTGCCAGCACCCCACCAATTTCACCCTAGCCAATTTACAATGACCAATTAATTATAAAGTCTGTCTTTGGACTGTGGGAGGAAACCGGAGCACCTGGAGGAAACCCACGCAATCACGGGAAGGAAGTACACCCTCCTTACAGATGACATTGGAATTGAACTCTGAACTCTGATGCGCCTAGCTGCAATAATGTCATGCGAAATGTTTGGCTGATCCCATAAGGAAACAATGGTATGTTTCAGGAACAGTAGAGATAAGTAAATCTGTAAGCTTAAAGCTCAACTTCAAACAGAACTTGCTTGTGTTTCACAGTAGCCAGTTTAGGGCTTAGGAGCTACCCTGTCGTTAGTAATGCTAGCTAGCCCTACACTGTACCGGTGAACTCCACAGCAAGACAGAGCATCTCAAATCCCAGTTGACTTCCCAGTCTATGAACTGAGAGCTTAGTCTATGCCAGGTTAACACTGGTCAACACGCAGTGGTCTTGTCATTATCACTGGGGAAAGAGTGGCTGCCTAGAAGATGCTAAATGAACCTTTTCTTGGTTTAATTTAGTTTTTCAAGGAAGTCACTAAAAAGAAAAAAAAATAGAAGGCAGGGCAGTAGATGAGTTTGGAATGAACTTTAGTAAGGCTTTTGATAAGGTCCTGCGTGGGAAACTGGGTTGACCAATTAAACAGCTACATTTATTTTGACCTACCTTCCATCACCACTCACCACATTCCCTTGTCTCCCCACCCCACCACAAACCTCTTTCTCATCCTCTCTGTACCTGTCACCAGGACTGAACATTTTCATCGGGTTGGACAGCTTCTGCAGCCTCATGGATTATAGAATTTTTCAAAGTTAACTTTTGGCTTTGATGGGTCTTTCCAGTCAGTAAGGAACTTGCATTCCAAGGTTCCACTGAGGAGGCTTATCTGTAAATACACAAGTAGGAGCACAGGGATTTAATTTAGTTCTGCTGTAAAATTTCACCGAGGGAGCAAATTCCTTTTATGTACTCAGGCTGCTGACCTTTCTCCTTGACTCCTGGAATATGCCTGCATGATTGGCAGTAAGTGAATGGCAAAGGTCACTGATTTTCACACGCAAACCACTCTCTGCCGAGATAATAACATGTTGGACTGGACTTAAGTGTATTGACAGGTGGGCATGTTTCTTGCCTGTTTATAGATATCATTGATTTTTATGGAAAATCTGGAAGTTTGCAGCCAAAAATTAAAGATATACTATTGGAATCTCAAGGTGGTGCTCACAGTATACATTTCTTTCATAGAATGGGAAGGTTGAGTTCATGACTGTGGATTGTAAAAGTTTCAGTAAACTATTTGGATATTATAAGGTCACAGAGAAAGCAACCATTAATAGAATTATGCTGGGCAATACTTTATTTTGGTCAGGTTGGTCATAGAGGGTCAATTGGTCAATGGCCATATTGTCCAACCATATTTTAGACAATGATGAAAACTTGTACAGCACATTATTTCCACCACCTCATTCAAAAGCACGAAATCTCCTGACAAGGTACTACATTACTGTTAAGTGCCCTAATTTTCTTGTGTGTGTACACACACACACACACACACACACACACACACACACACACACACACACACACACACACACACACACACACACACACACACACACACACACACACACACACTCACACTCACACTCACACTCACACTCACACTCACACACTCTCTCTCTCTCTCTCTCTCTAATAATTTGCTCCTATTTAGCATTGCTGTTGGCTATTTTATTAACTAGAACTTATATTTACAAGGTTCTTGCATTCAGCCATGCAATTTGCAAGCTTCTCACTAAGCATATAATCCCATCTTTTGGTTTTCTTCAGATGTATTAATTACCTCAATGCTATATTAGTTTGAATCTGCCATTTCCACTAATGCAACTTCCACGATCCATCGTGACGTTTAAACCAGCTCCCTTTAGTTGTCTGTTCAGTTTGATGTTGCTACCCTAAGCACATTCCCTGGAATTTCCAAGTCTTTATCATCCACGTGATGGAAACAAAGTAAGCCCAGTGTCTGCTCCCACCATTTTGTTCTTCTCCAGGACAGTTTGAAAAGAAGTCTCCAGCTCAAGCCAGGATAAGACCAGATGATAGAGTTTTGTTTTCCTACTATCTGCTTGACAGCAAAGAACATTGGTAAATTGGTTTATTATTGTCATATGTGCTCACTGGCCACTTTATTAGGTACCCACTGTACCGAGTGTATCATAAACCTACTTTACATTCCCTGTTCTTTTGATAGTTGCTTGTAACAGCTGCTTTCCTTTTAGGTACCTCCTGTATATAATAAAGTGGCCACTGAGTGCATGTTCTTGGTCTTCTGCTGCTGTAGCCCATCCACTTCAAGGTTCGATGTGTTGTGTGTTCAGAGATGCTTTTCTGCACACCATGGTTATTTGAGTCACTGTGGCCTTCCTGTCAGCTTGAACCAGTCTGGCTATTCTTCTCTGACCACTCTCTTTAACAAGGCATTTATGCACACAGAACTGCCTCTTACTGGGTGCTTTTTGCTTTTCACACCATTCTCTATAAAATCTATTGTGCATGAAAGTCACAGGAGATCAGCTGTTTCTGAGATACTCAAACCACCCTGTCTGGCACCAATGACTATTCCATGGCCAGTCACTTAAGTTACAGTTCTTCCCCATTTTGGTTTGGTCTGAACAACAACTGAACCTCTTGATCATGTCTGCATGCACCGAGTCGCTGCTACCTGATTAGATATTTGCATTGATGAGCAGGTGTGAAGGTGTACCTAATAAAGTGGCCACTGACTGTATCCCAAGGTACTGTGGATAAACTAGTATTGCACACCATCCATACAGATTATTTCATTAGAACAGTGCCTTGAGCCTAGTCAAGTCAAATCAGTAACAGAATGTAGAATGAAAGAGTGCAGTGCAAGTGGGCAGTAACATGGCCGTTGTTTTTAGTCATTGCTGCCTGTGTTCACCCTCTACAAGGTTTATCTGTCCGCACATGCTCACTGCTTTTGCATGGCCTTGACTATAGAGTCAGAGACATCATTTTCTCATAACTTTGTCTCTTTCTTTTGGCCAGTGGACACACCAGGCCTCATCAATATTTAGTTCAACAGGCATGGTAATAGCTTGGAGTGTGGCAAAGTTAGTGGTGATTCGATACTTAAGGTATTGGGTTACGTAATTCTTTTGATTTGCCGTTCATTTTGCAAGGCATTTTAACCAAGTTCCCTCCTTTACTTCATACAGTCATCACTGGTATTGCCCACTACATTAAGTGATAACATTCAAGACAAATTGCGCCTTTTACTTCATTTGCTTTTTCAAGGCAAATTTTCTCTGGTGCTTATTGGCATGGAGAAAATTGTGGTATTTTAAAAATATTTTTCAGTGGGATGTTCTTGTGCTTTTGGGAAAATATTGAAAAATATCCATACAAATAATGTGGTAAGAAATTTATTTTGTCTGAGAGATAGTTAACTTCAAGATTTAGATTTTTTTCCTTAATTTTCAGCATGAACAAACACTAATGAATTAACTAGTCATTTAAATGTCGTCAGTAAATTAAATATTTATAAATAAAAGTTCCTTCAATTTTTCTGGCTCATCTTTAACAATCTTCTAGTCGATCTACATTTCTTAAGAGTAAATTCCTTTGGATGTATTTACTGATGAATTTTATGTTTAGTGGCAGGAATATCTGCTCAGTTCTGTTCAGCTGACAAAGGTCATGGAAAGTTTCCCCAAATTTGCTCTTTCTGATATTTGTAAGCTAAAAAGAATGGCACTGAGCAGTTTTCTTTGTCTATGAGTAGAACACAATGCATCTCTTGAGTCATTATTTGAACCACTGCCAGTTAAGGTGCTTCGTAATGATAATAGAAGATGCAGTTAATGTCAAAATATGCCAAATTATATCCATAATGTTGTTTTAGTCACTGTTGCATACATTAGACAATCCTTCCTTGGTTTGGCTGAATGTGAAGTATGCCCAGTGAAAGACATTTCTAAGATTGCCATTGGCATACAATGGCATGCAAAAGTCTGGGCACCCCTGGTCAAAATTTCTGTTACTGTGTGAGTAGAAGATGAACTGATCTTCAAAAGTCACGATGTTAAAGATAAAATATTCTTTTCAACATTTTAAGCAAGATTAGTGTACTATTTTTGTTTTGTACAATTTTAGAGTGAAAGAAAGGAAAGGAGCACCATGCAAAATTCGGGCACCCCAAGAGATTTGAGCTCTCAGATAACTTTTACCAAGGTCTCAGAGCTTAATTAGCTTGTTAGAGCTATGGCTTGTTCACAGTCATCGTTAGGAAAGGCCAGGTGATGCAAATTGCAAAGCTTTATAAATACCCTGACTCCTCAAACCTTGTCCCAACAATCAGCAGCCATGGGCTCCTCCAAGCAGCTGCCTAGCACTCTGAACATTAAAATAAATGATGCCCACAAAGCAGGAGAAGGCTATAAGAAGATAGCAAAGCCTTTTCAGGTAGCCGTTTCCTCAGTTCGTAATGTAACTAAGAAATGGCAGTTAACAGGAATGGTGGAAGTCAAGTTGAGGTCTGGAAGAGAGAACTGCTTGTAGGATTGCTAGAAAGGCAGACCAAAACCCCTGTATGACTGCAAAAGACCTTCAGGAAGATTTAGCAGACTCTGGAGTGGTGGTGCACTGTTCTACTGTGCAGCGACACCTGCACAAATATGACCTTCATGGATGAGTCATCAGAAGTAAACCTTTCCTGCATCCTCACCACAAAATTCAGCGTCAGAAGTTTGCGAAGGAACATCTAAACAAGCCTGATGCATTTTGGAAACAAGTTATGTGTACTAATAAAGTTAAAATAAAATGTTTTGGCTGCAGTGAGCAAAGGTTTGTTTGGAGAAAAAAGGGTGCAGAATTTCATGAAAAGAACACCTCCCGAACTGTTAAACACGAGGGAGAATCGATCATGCTTTGGGCTTGTGTTGCAGCCAGTGGCACGGGAAACATTTTGCTGGTAGGGGGAAGAATGAATTCAATTAAATACCAACAAATTCTGGAAGCAAACATCACACTGTCTGTAAAAGAGCTGAAGCTGAAAAGAGGGTGGCTTCTACAACAGGATAATGATCCTAAACACACCTCAAAATCCACAATGGACTACCTCAAGAGGCGCAAGCTGAAGGTTTTGCCATGGCCCTCACAGTCCTCTGACCTAAACGTCATCAATAATCTGTGGATAGACCTCAAAAGAGCAGTGCATGCAAGACAGCCTGAGAATCTCACAGAACTAGAAGCCTTTTGCAAGGAAGAATGGGCGAAAATCCCCCAAACAAGAATTGAAAGACTATTAGCTGGTTACAGAAAGTGTTTACAAGCTGTGATACTTGCCAAATGGGGTGTTACTAAGTACTGACCAGGCAGGGTGCCCAAACTTTTGCTTCAGGCCCTTTTCCTTTTTTGTTATTTTGAAACTGTAAAAGATGGAAATAAAACAGTAATCTTGCTTAAAATATTAAAGAAATGTGTCAACTTTAACTTTATGCCTTTTGGAAATCAGGTCATCTTTTACTCACTTAGCTATTCACAGCAACAGAAATTTTGACCGGGGTGCCCAAACTTTTGCATGCCACTGTACATATGAATTCCAAGAATAAATTTGAGAAATAGCTTGTCTTCTTCAAACCAGACCCATTTTAGATGGTTATTTTTGTCATTTAGCATGCTCTACATTCCTTACACTTCTGATATTTGCTCGTAACAGCTGCTGTAATTTTATATATCCTAAGTTATCCCTGCAGGATTACTTTTATCTTTGAAAAGTTAGGTTATAGATATTTGCAGATTGTGAGAAGAAGCTGATTACGATGAGGAACGATGTTAACTGGCCCAGATTGTGTGGGGAAAGACTGGCTGTAGCCTGCCAATATTTTCCCTCAGTACAATCAGCAACCATGGAGAAACATGCTTATGAGGAGCTATTTCTGATAGCTTTACTGACTGCTCTGGCACTGGACACAGGGAGCCCAAGCTTGCACAGGTCATCCGCCAGTTGTAGTGAGCAATTCTCGAGTGACTTGGTTCCAGGTTAGACAGTGCAGTGGATTGCCTCTCCATTGTTTTCAGCAGAGTTGAATGGCTGCAAAGCAGAAATTTTTTAAAATTAAAAAATTATTGGTGTATTGAAGTTCATATGTATTTCTAAGAGCTTTTTAATTTAATAAAAATTATGCCTTTTGGAGGTTTATGACAGGGGCATTCAATGCTTTCCATCATTAACCGAGGAGGCAAGACGTAACTGGTTATTGGAGTCCTATTTAGCTATTTAAAAAATGTAAGAACATAAGAAATAGGAGCAGGAGTAGGCCATCTAGCCTGTCAAGACTGCTGCACACAGATCGTGGCTGATCTGGCCACGAGCTCATCTCCACCTGCGTGCCTTTTCCCCATAACCCTTAATTCCCCTACTGTGCAGAAATCTATCGAACCTTGTCTTAAGTATATTTACTGAAGTATCCTCCATTGCATAAAGGTGAGCTTGTTCTGCCCCACTTCACTAGTGTGAACTCATTGCATTGTCAGGACCCTTTCACTGAAGAGAGCCTTGTTGTGACAAGTGAAGCAATTAACCTTTAAGTAAGCTACACAATCTGGCCAGACCAGCTTCTTTCTCACCAATCACCATCAATGGCGTATCCTGGGATTTTAAGGGAATATGATGTCTGGTTGGCAAAATTGCTATAGCAGCACAGTCAAAGTTGAAAGATTTCACACAGATGCCTTTTAAAAATTCTGAGAAGGGCCCCACGGTAGTATAGTGATTAGCACGGTGTTATTACAGTTTAGTATATCAGAGTTCGGATTTTACCAGCTGAAAGGAGTTTGTACCTTCTCCCCCTGACCGCGTGGGTTTCCTCCCAGCGATGCAGTCTCCTCTTAGTCCGAAGACATACTGGTTAGTAGGTTAATTGGTCATTGTAAGTTCCCCTTTGATTAAGCTAGTGTTAACTAGGTGGGTTGCTGGGTGGCGTTGCTTGTTGGGCCGGTATGTCTAAATAAATAAAGTTATAAGTGAAACAAAGCATGTGGAATGAGCTGATTTAATCAGAATCAGTTTATATTATTTGAAAATAATAAGCCTAGTTGATTTCTACATGGACTGACTTGCTTTCAGCTACAAAGGATGGGGAAGACAAATCATCAAAGTAAAAATATTTTCTTTGCCAGCAAGGATTCGTTTCTTTTGTTGGGCTTGAAGTTGTTGTAGAAGCTGGTTTAATTGGATTACTCCTGCCAACCAAAACAGCAGTGGCTGTGTGTTTATTGATCTATGAAGTAATTGTTGCTTTCATCTTGGCTTATTATAGTGGTTAAATTGGCCCTCAAATACTTAACAATTGAAGATGCACACCAAACCAGCAATTTCGCTTCACGATAATTATTATTATCACTCTGTTCAGTTGCACCAATTTTGTCCTGCGCCCCAGTCAGTATGTCAAGAAAGATATATTGTCTCAGAGTGGGTGCAGGTTGCGAGCGAAGTCTAAAGGAGTAAATTTTAGGTAGTGGCTGCAGATATTTGGCCTGTTTTTCTTTCAGTAAAGAAATCTGAATGTTCTGATTGAAATGTTTAAAATGTCCTCTTCTTGTTCACATGCAACACAGAATCTGTTTGATCTTCCAAACCCATCACAAAGACTACCTGCATGTAATATTATCATTCCATGCTCTTCAGAGTCAGGGAATTGAAACCATGCAGAAGGAGGCCATTAGGCCCTTCAAGACTGTGCCAGCTGTGAGTCAAGCTATCCTAGCAATTTCATTACAGCAAATTATCCTCTCTCAAGTGCCTATCTAATTCCTTTTTGAAGACTTTGATTCATTCTGCATCCATTACCCTTGCAGATCCCAACCACGTTCTATTTTCCGTACCGCTTCCCTTGTATTCTCTCCGGGTTCTTGAATGATCCAGTAACACACCTGTATCTAGTGTCACTTTATGTGCAATCTATGTTTATAAGCTCTCGTGTATGTATTGTGCTTTTTGTCTTTTTATTATTGTGTTTATCTTTTGTGCTGCATCAGATTCAGAGTAACGATTATTTAATTCTCCTTTATAATTGTGTACTGGAAATGGCATTAAACAACGTTGAATCTTAATGGAAATAATTCCTTTTAACTTAAAGTATTCACTATATTGCCCACCTCCATCAGATCTCCTCTCAACCTTTCCTTGTTCCTGTTTTAACTCATTCCTTCTAAAACTCTGAGGCTCGCCTCTTATCTTCCACTAGTTCTTTATCTTTGAGACTATCCAAAGTTCTGCCATCTCTATCTCATGCTCACTTATCCAGCATATAGAGGGTTGCTACTTCCCAATCTGACATTTTCATTCTCGTCTCCAGATCCCTTTATGGGCTTTCTCTTCCTGTGTCTGGTCATCTTCAGCCCAATACAGTTAGAGGACTCTTCATTCCATCAGATCTGGTACTCTCTGCCTCCCTGTCACTTAATCCATACCAATACCTTCAACAGAATGCTGCAACACCTTTGACCCTCTACCTTTCTTTCATGCCTTTAAATCCTGCCTTAAAGCCAAGTCAAGCTAAGCTCTTGAGTCACTCTTCCTAATATCCATTTTCTTTCAATTTTTTGTCAGTTTTGTCTGACTTCTGTGAATCACCCAGCAATATTTTATATTTTTATCAAACCGATGTTATTGTAATCTACAATTACATAAGAGTGAAAGAGATATAAAATACCTTCAGATGGAAAAGTTGCAGGAAAATTGACTGTTTTGGCAGCAATAGTGAGCTGTGTTTAGTTTTTTATTTAAATTACATTGTTCTTGGCAACCCACCATCAAATTTAAGAGTCTGAATTACTAAGACATCCAGATAAGTACATTGTGCTTAGCTGATTTAGTGCAAAGTCTCCTACCTACACACTTACATAACCACATGTGGTAAGAACCAAAGCTATGTATATGGAGCTATAACCTGCCAAAGGCAAGCAGTTTGCCAGGACAGTACTGTTTCTCTGATAAGACATTATCTGAAAGACTTGCATGGAACAGATAATATTACGACGCAGTGCAAGCTCTTCAACCCACAAGGTTGTGCAGATCTTATAACCTACTCAAGATCAAATTAATCCTTGCCTCCTAAATTGCCCTCCAGTTTTCTATCATCCATATACCTATATGAGATTTTATAAAACGTCCTCAATGTATCTGCCTTCACCACCACCTTTGGCAGAATGTTCTATGGATTCTGTACAAGAATAAAGTAACCTCTGACCTCACCACTATACCATCTTCCAGCCCCCTTTTATTAGCTTCAATGGAAAATATTTACTGGTGCACCTCTCTTTGAACCAGATTGAGTCTCAGCCTCGAGCATAACTTTACTGCATCCCTACTTGAAAAGATACAAGATTAGTAACACTGTTGAACAGGATCTCCTCAATTGCACTGATACCTCTTGAAGACAAATTGAGCAGAATGAAACAATGCAAACCTCACTCAACCCAACCTCCTCCCATTGTAATGCTATTAGAATTGGCAACTGAGAAGGCAGAAATTAAAACAAAAAATGCTAGAAATATTCGACAGTCATGTAACATCCAGGGAAAGAGAAACCTAGTTAATGTTTCAGGTCCATGACCAGTTGTCAAAGGAAGGATTTTGAATCTGAAATTTTAACTGTTTCTCTCTCAATAAATACTGATCTAGCCTGCTGAGGGTCTCTAGAATTTTCTACTTTTATTTCAAAATTCCAGCAGCTGAAATTTTCTTCGTTTTCATTTTCAAGGCAAGTTGGTCTCATAACATATGGACGTCAAGTTATCTGAGGATAATGAAATAAGCAAATTGCCATAAGGTGCATTAAAATTACCTTGCTGTATGGGTTTGTAAAATTGCCCATCAGACTGCAGTTCAAAAGAGGGGTGAGAAGTTGTTGCTGAAACTTCGTGTCTCCAACTGGTAAGCTAATCTAGGTTGGCAGCGTTTACTGGATAAATGAGTGTTTTCATGTACCCAGTCCTTGGGTAATGCTTTCCACCAGCTGTATTCCCGAGCCTCAAAGTTTCCACATCACAAGGTTGGCACAAGTATGACTTTCGACACAATGGAAAGGCTTGGAAGTTGGCCAGCAGCGTACATGCATCGAATACGGAAAACATCCACAAGCTTTCAGGAGAGAGGGAAAAAATAAAGGGAAGTGATAAAGAAATGTACACTTTTATTGGCTGCCCCAACTGAACTCTATTGACAGAGTTTCTTTAAGTATCTCTCTTAATAAGTAATGTTTCAATCAGTTTTAGATTCTCTTAGGTGCATTGTAATAAAATTGTGTGGCAAAATATTTCAGGTATTAAAAGTAAGATTTACATTTTTTTTTAGTGTCTTTCACATCCTTACCTAAAAGGAGCCACTGAAGTACATTTGAAATGTAGTCACTGTTTTCCTGAAGAAACAATGGCGTGGCAACTCCTCCTGACACCGACCATTGCTTCCAGTGCAGCAGGAACATGGAAACTCCAGCACTTCCAAGTTCCCCAATAAGTTGCACACCATCTTGACAAGGAATCCTATAGCATGGTCTAAATCCCGGAGCTCCCTACTCAATAACACTGGGAGTACAGTCACCAGAAGGACTGCAGCAGCTGGAAATGGCCACTTGCCATTACCTTCTCAAAGGTTAATAGGGATGGGAAGTAAATGTTAATCTTGCCAGGGATGCCCAGATCCTTGAATATGGAAAAAAAACACTGGCCTCTCCAATGGGTCATCTTATTAGAGACAACTCTCCATTCTTATTAGAAATTATGCTATTTATCTTCTGCGTTTTTCTGAAAGAGCCTGTCAGGCCTTGGATGATGTTACATCTACTTCCAATAGTGGAACACTCTCTGTGGTGGGGCATGTTGTGCTCGAGTTTCAGGACTGAGGCATGAATTGTCTACCTCTCTAGAGCGACTGCCACTAAATGAGCTAGAGTTGACTTTTTCCTAACATGTTATGGTAATTACTGTTTCATGTCACCCAGAGGTGACCAACAGGTTCTGTTCCTAATCGTCTAAGTAAGTTTATTCTGTCTGAAGGTCAGAAGATACGTAAATATTACTGGATATGTAACTATACCACCACAGTATTTTAATGAGTGGCATCAAAAATAAGCAAGACTGATGTGGGTTGGGGCGGGGTGGGGGGGGGAGAAAAACACCAATTACTAGACGGCATGGTAGTGTAGTGGCTAGCACAGTGCTTTATAGTACCAGTAACCCAGCTGAACTCCTGCCGTTTTCTGTGAGGAGTTTGTATGTTCTCCCCGTGAGCATGTGGACTTCCTCTGGGTGCTCAGGTTTCCTCCCACAGTACAAAGGCATACCGGCTGTTAGGTTAATTGGTCATTGTAAATTGTCCTGTAATTAGACTAGGGTTAATTCAGGGGTTATTGGGGCTGTGACTTGAAGGGCCTATTCTGCGCTGTATCTCAATACATAACTAAGTAGAAATGAGAGAGGGAAAGCTAGTTCTGTCATGCATTTAAATAAATGTAAGCAGTATATTGGAATTTTGAATTGATTAATATCTTTGGAGCTCGCTTCTATGTTGAAGAGTCCATAAGTCAGGTGTACTTAACCCAAGGATAACCTATATAATGTTACTTGTAAAATCCTTTTAAAATGCAAATTAAAAGCAAGTGTCTCTGAATCAAGTCCGTGTTTTAATTGATTTTTGTTGTTATAAACATTGGTGAAAAGACGTTCATCTCTTTAGCAGGAAACAGCCCTCAAGACAGCCCAAGAAATTTCTCTCCCAGTGCCTCTGCTCATTTTTCGTTCACTCGAAGGTGAGTAACTGCCTAATCTTAGCTTGAAAGTTGTATTTGAGAAATTAGTGCAGTACACACCGTACATCACTTACCTCAGTATTCGAACCCTGCTCGCAGCGCCAATTGTTATGGACGGAACTATCCGACCAAGCAGGAACGTGGTATCAGAGAAAAATGTATCCGCGACAAGAATGAGACTGTACCCCGGATCACAGTATTACACTTGTTTATTGGTAAGGTAAAATATTAGCATAAATGACACTTCATTGCGGAAAGCGGCTTAGCTTAACTACCCACGGCTGTGCAACTGCCCTTTTCCCGATACAAGCAATACTTATCAATGTGTGGTTAATCCCACTCCCACACAACTCATACGGGGCCAGGAACAGGTGTGATGAAGCACCCACGCCAGCGAACGCGGTCTTCACCTGGGATGTTTCGTCCCCACCTGGGGTTCCTTCTGGTCTTGCTAGTTGTTGTCTTTCTCCATGGACTGCATATCGTCCTCTCCCTGTCTTCTGCTCCGCACAGCCCCTGGCCCCTTATATATATCCTCTTAGAACAATGAGAACAATATATATCTTCTTAGAACAATGACATCCTGTACAATGCCTCTACATGCCTAAATGGTACAGTTACCACAGGACAATATAGGACGCGTTGTGTAACCCCTCGCCGCCGTTGACGAGTTGGTACCGAGGGGTGGAGTGTATTGTAGGAAAAGAATGTGGGACTTGAGAGGTTAATGGGTTGCTATAAGTATCCACTGAGCGTGTGGTATTTGGTGAGGTAGTGGGTTGTTAATGTAGCAGAACGGATGGCGTCGGGCCAGGAAATGTAACAATGCAATCGGTCCCAGCTCGTCAACCGCAACGCGTCCTATATTGTCCTGTGGTAACTGTACCATTTAGGCATGTAGAGGCATTGTACAGGATGTCATTGTTCTAAGAAGATATATATTGTTCTCATTGTTCTAAGAGGATATATATAAGGGGCCAGGGGCTGTGCGGAGCAGAAGACAGGGAGAGGACGATATGCAGTCCATGGAGAAAGACAACAACTAGCAAGACCAGAAGGAACCCCAGGTGGGGACGAAACATCCCAGGTGAAGACCGCGTTCGCTGGCGTGGGTGCTTCATCACACCTGTTCCTGGCCCCGTATGAGTTGTGTGGGAGTGGGATTAACCACACGTTGATAAGTATTGCTTGTATCGGGAAAAGGGCAGTTGCACAGCCGTGGGTAGTTAAGCTAAGCCGCTTTCCGCAATGAAGTGTCATTTATGCTAATATTTTACCTTACCAATAAACAAGTGTAATACTGTGATCCGGGGTACAGTCTCATTCTTGTTGCGGATACATTTTTCTCTGATACCACGTTCCTGCTTGGTCGGATAGTTCCGTCCATAACAACACCGTACATCACTTACCTCAGTATTTGAAAGAAGAGTATTAGATGCAAACTTTTTGAATGTTTTATTGGGTTATTCACGTTAGCTTTCCCAGGAAAGATGTACATAATTTGACCAGATACCAGAAAGCAGTGCGGAATATTTTTGGTTAAGAAAGCAGTACGTGACTGACTCACCACTGCAGCTACCAATTTATAAGAGATGAACTCAAGTTGTATCCTATTGGTGAAGGGTTTTGGTAACCAGAAAGTAGTTTTCAAGTTGGGTCTGGTAACCTGAAAATAGTTTTTAGCTTAGAAGTTATTCTGCCTTTGTCACTCGTCCTGCCAGAATAAATTCAAATGTCTTAAAAATATGCATTTTGCCTTTGTTTTTTTTCTGCCTCTAAACTGCCCGATGATATCCATCAGTCATGGCCACAGAACGGACAGGTAATCTGGCATGGGGGTGATTTTATTTCTCTGAAAATGTTTGTATCACTTACTTACCAAAGCAATTTACGTCTGCTTTGTCATAACTTTCGTCTTTTGTATGTTTTACCTTGGCTGTGAATCTTAACACCCGTATCTTTCATTTTGGACTGAGTAGATTTTGGGAGGGGAAGCTTATTTTTTAATACCAAACTATACAAAATAGGTAGTTATCATTCCAGAATTTAAGTTGCACTTGGTGAACTTGAGATCTAACCACCAGTGTCAAGAGAAGGTTTATCATTAGTGGAGCGATGCTGTGCTTCTGTTGATGATTTGTCATTTTCTCCTTCTGGAAATGTGTGTGTATGAAGCAGAGTTCAGTCATTGTAGGTAGGGGAGCAGTTTAAACCCCTGCTGGGATTAGGTGAAGACGGAGACATGAAATAAAATTTGAGAATAAATTACTTCAGTGTAAATAGAGAAAAGCTAGTTCTTTGGATAGTTTTCTTGGCCAGCTTTCCAAATATAAAATTCTATCAGTCTTTTTGCTAGCAGACTTATTCTTGTCCATTTTCCCATTTTTTTCTTCTTGCTATTCCACACACCAGTCATGTTTTTACCCAAAGTTTCAGTTTCTCATACAGTCTCTAACCCAGCCTGCAGCTGCTGGTGTGGAGTGATGAGTTAGCTCTGAGATTTGAACCCTTCCACCATCTGCTTGGGAGCCAGGTGGTGCTCTGCGTTTGCTCTCAGATCACCCAGTATAGAATTTCTTTCCACTAATTGCCCATGCAGTGTAAAAGCCGAGAGCCAGATTTTGTTCTTAGAATAACAACTGGAATAATGGTACTCATCTTTAGTGCAAAACACAGCAGCCTCGGGCATGAGGTAGCTGAGTGGTTTGGAGCGATTATGTTAAAAACAAGTTGTGCCATTTTGACTTTACCTTTGCAGCAAGAGCTATTCACTGCTTAGCTTGTCTGTTCAGGTGCACTAATGACATGGTGTTGCTTTATTTGCATGGTAACAAGAAAGCCATAGTTATAGCAGGTTACTAACATGATGAATGTTAATTGCTGCAGTGTGCCTCTTTGGCATTGGAAATTAATTATTACAAGCATGAAGTTCATTCCTTCAACTTTCAATTGTTTTTAAAGTTACTGAAAATTTTTGATTTTAAATTGTTCTTGCTTAACTCAATCTTCTTTCCCTCACTGTACACAATTCAGCATGGAGCAGAGCCTTCTTAATCCATTCAGTGCACATTCCTTCAGTCCGATTGGTAAAGAGGATACCCTTGTTGATTCCCCATTGAATCAGCCTAACTCATTTGGAAGAAGAGTTTCAACTCTCACTTAATTCTCATGGTTCCAAGAATCAAGTTATGCAAAGGAGTGTTTGACTAATGACAAATTTAGTTGCAAAAGTTAAATTCTGGGAGCACTCAGCAAATCAGGCAACATCTGTGGAAAGAGAAGCAATTAATGTTTAAGTTCAAAGCTGGGAAGGAGAGAAGACAAGTTATTATCAAGCTAGGGATTGGACTGTTTCTACCAGAGCAAGATCAGATATGCCCTGAGGATAAGCTGTAAGCAAGGTCATCTGGTTGATGGGATGGGATGAATGGGGACAGTTGGGAGAACTTCATCCTTTTTATCATAACAGCTATGAAATGAGGATGATTAGAGAGAGAATACAGATAAAGAGTTGCAACATGCGGAGCTGCACGACATGGCAGGTCAGGCTGTGCAAATAGAGAAAATCTGAGCTGTCGTCACAGACTGATAACCTGACCTATTCTGATACAGAGAGAGAGGGAGAGGGAAACAGGTTACCTAAAGGAGTAGAATTCCATATTGAGTCCAGAAGGCTGCATATATGCCCAAATAGAAGATGAGAGGTGCTCTTCCTCAATTTCACATTCATTGCAAGAGTGCAGGAGGTCATAGACAGGTGGGTTAGAATGGTTAGTGAGTTTGCGGGTGATACCGAAGTTGATGATGTGTCGGGCAGTGGAGGTAATATCCAAGGTTACAGCAGGATATTACTGGACAAGGGAATGGCAGATGGACTTGAGCTTCTTCGAGTGCAGAGTGATGCATTTTTGGGAAGATGAGCCTGGGTAGGCAGAGTGAATGGCAGGGCCTCCGGGTACAAGTACATCGTTGCCCTGTAAGTGACAGCACAGGAAGGTACATAGCACACCTGCATTCTGAGACATTGAGTACGAGAGTTTGGGACGTCATGTTACATTTTCATTAGGCTGCACTTGGAATACTGGGTGTCGTTCTGTCACCTCCCTATGTGTGATTAAGTTAGCAAGGCATAGATAGGATAGATAGCCAGAGTATACTATGGTTATGAAAAGTGTAGATTGGATAGATAGACAGATATATGTTCTATCTATACTTTATAGCAGTGTCTAAACTAGGTTTAAAGTGAGAGCATGGAGGGGTGAAGGGGATCTGAGAAGTAAACATTTCACACACAGAATAGTTGCCATCTGGAATGTGCTACTAAAACATATTGTGGAGGCAGAAATAGGACCAACATTCAGAAACATTTGGTGAGAAAGGTATGACACAACGGGGATTACTATAGACCAGTATGATGGTCAGCATGGATGCAATGGGCTGAAGGGCCTGGGTCTATGCTGTTACAGCCATGAGTGGGAGTAGGAGCTTCTCTGTGGACTGAGCACAGCTGCCCCAAAAAGCTGTGTGTGTGTGTGCAGTATGAAGGCAACTGCGTTGTTCACGCTGAGTGTAGTTTGCCAGACTGGAAGAAATGTCAGTGAGCTACCAACTCCAGTGGAGGGACTGTTTTGGTCTCTGAATGGTGGGATGGGAAATGAGGAAAGAACAGCTGCAGCGTCTCCTATGGTTGCAAGGGAAAGTGACATAACGTGGAGTGGTTCATGGCAAAGAGAGAGCAGAGCAGAGTTATGAAAGGAACTATTCCTCATCTCCTATCTAAGCACACTGCAACCTTCAGTTCTCTCACGTAAGGTAACTGCATGGGAACACACCATGTGTGTCCACTCGTGGTGCCAGCTCGGATTTTCTCTCCAGTAACACAGACTGAGCCACTCAGCATGTTCAGCAACCCGGTTTATCTTTATCTCTTTGTGTAGCACCCACATATCTTTGTGTTCCTTCTCTCTAACAGCCCTCCTTTCTGAGCTTTCATCAGTAAAGAATGTTGTTCTCTCCTAAATGTCCCCATTAACTCATCAATCAGATCACCTCATTGGCTGACAGAGGACTCACAAGAGATCGCGGATGCTGGGATCTGGAGCAACAAGCAGTCTGCTGGGTTTCAACCTGAAAAGTCGACAATTCCTCCCACTGACACTGCTTGGCCTGTTGAGGTCCTCCAGCAGATTGTTACTCTGACCTCCTTGGTATCTTTTTCCCCGCCATAACCCAGGTCTCAGTATCATGTCTTGTGCATGTGATGCTGTTACAAGGAAGTTTTTTATTTCACTTGTACATATGTGTACGTGTGCTTGTGACAATACTTTGAAGAATATTTCATGTCCTGTCCACCTCTTCCCACAATTTGATACTAACTTGTTTCCTATCCTTCTCAGTTCATGTGAGGGGTCCTCGTCCCAAATTTATTTATTTATTTAGCAGTACAGGGCAGAGAAACTCAGATCATCCCAACCTAATCATGGGACAATTTACAATGGCCGGTTAACCTGTGGGAGGAAACTGGAGCACCTGGAGAGATCCACAAATTCCACAGGGAAGACATACAGACTCCTTGCAGAAGGGGCTGGAATTGAAATCTGAACTTTAGAACATCTGGTGCCTTCACGCAAACTGCTGCGCTAACTTGATGCCCAACAGATGCTGTCTGCTCAACAGAGCTTTTCCAACATCTACTTTTATTCTGGATTTCCAGCATCTACAGTGCTTTTAAATTTGACAGACATAGTTAATTTCTCAGCAAGGTCTAGGCCAGGATCTAGCTTTAAAATTTCAGAATTTCTGGTCTTTCAGTAAGGATTTGGAGTCCAATTTTACAATAACTATTCCACTTTTCAGGATAATCCACTTTAGAATAAAGAACCTATTGCTTAAATTTTGCAGAAAAGTTCAATTCAGTAAATACCTCATTCTGAATTTTCTTTATCATGTTCCTTTGTGGTCTCAGTAACTTGTCCTTGCAGCTCCAGATGCTGGATCTTGAATGTGAACCAAACAGCTTCCATCTTCACTATAGTTGTCAGTCAATTAATTTTTCATGCAAAAGAAAATGTAATAAAAGGCAGGTTGAAACCATTGACATTAATTTATGAATGTTCACATTCAGATAATTGTAGTACCAACCTTGCAGCATAATTTAATAAATGATTTCAGGAGTGACGGGCGTCGTTGGTCTTTGGCTTCCCTTCCATCATCTGGCTATGGGACAAATACTCCAAGCTCCACTGTGTCAGTAAGTTGTTTTTCAGCTTGACCTAGTGAACTGTCTTACATCTGATGCAACAATAAACTGCAAAGCATCCTCTTGGGTCCTTTGCACTGATGAGCTTACAGATACTATGGTGAGGTTGTTTAAGACATTGGTGAGGCCAAATTTGGAGTATTGTGTACAGTTCTGGTCACTTAACTAGGATTTACTAGGATGAGGCCGGGTCTTCAGGAGTTGAGTTACAGGGAAAGATTGAACAGGTTACGACTTTATTCCTTGGAGCGTAGAAGAATGAGGGGTGATTTGATAGAGGTTTACAAAATTATTAGGGGTATTGACAGAGTAAATCTGAGTAGGCTCTCTCCACTTAGATTAGGAGAGATAAATACGAGAGGACATGGCTTTTGGGTGAAAGAGGAAAGGGGAACTTCACTCAGAGAGTGGTGGGAGTGTGGAAAGATCTGCCATCTAACGTGGTAAATGTGGACTCACTCAAACTTTAAGAATAAATTGGATAGATAGATGGGAGAGGTCTGGAGGGTTATGGACTGGTGCAGGTCAATGGGACTAGCAGAATAAAGTTTCAGCACAGACTAGAAGGGCCGAATGGCCTGTTTTCTGTGCTGTAGTGTTCTATGATTCTGTACTTCAGTAGTTAACTGAACCATGGAGTAGAAATTGGACAATCCTGCAAGTCACTCGAGATGGTTGCTGGGCTCTTATTTTTGGAATCGCTGTTTAATAAGTTCAAACAAAACCTTCTATGAATCCGTTTTGAAATTGATTTGAAGTTGGAAGATGTGAAATATGACCAACTTGTGGGTGTTCTCCAGGATATGATTAGATCCCAGGAAGATCTTGTTAGATTAGTAAAGCTTGTGGATATGTTTCAAAAAAACTTCAAAGCTGTGAATATCTGTGTATCTAATCTGTGACAACGATTTGTAATCCACACAAGGAGGATAGAAAGGCAAAGTAGTTAATGCTGTAGAATGTGTAGAATTTTAAGTTTTAAATGGAGTATTTCAAAAAATGGATACTATATTCTCTACCTTATTAATGCACTTGACCTTGGAATTAAATATCTGATCCTCCTTCATGAGATAAAGTGGAGTCTCTAATAGTATTTGTAATTTTTGATTAATTTGTAGAAATTGAGCCAACTAGGTCATAAAACTCATATTGATATGATTTTCTAATTGGTTTTCTTTTCTTTTCACTGAATCTTTTTGACCAAATCCAGGATTAATCTAAACAATTTAAACTGTGGTGTTCTCCCTTTCGATTTTCTAGTCATCCTGCTCATCTCAGGAAAAGTTGCATCAGTTGCCGTACCAGCCAACTCCGGATGAGCTGCACTTCCTTTCCAAGCACTTCTGCAGTACAGATGCCATCTCGAACGAGGAGAGGCGCAGGCCTGTCTCAATGCGACCACGTTCCAGGAGCCTGAGGTTTGTACTCTTCAACTTCCCCTGGTAGTACCAATAAAAGTGTAATGGGAGCCAGAATGAAGAAATAAATGTTCATTTTATTCCTGATTTGATCTTTGCTGTGAGATTAGGATCGACTATAATCCCAATTCATACACACTTTGTATGATATAGAATAAATAGTTCACGAATGAAAGTTATATTTGAAAACAATTAAAAAAATTATCTGTGATCCTTTCCATGTAGAGGCCTAAAAAGAAAGTTATAGCAAAGTAACACAAATCTTTGTAAATTCAATTTTAAGAACATGTATGCTTATACTTGGAGTGTTTTTCTGCATGATGTTGAAGAAATATTGCTCTTTCCTTTCCCTCCCCCTTCTCCAAGCTGTAATCACTTGAATGTCCGATACCATCGTAATATTTCAATGAAGTGCTCAGTGTTCAGCCATGGCCAGCAATCAGTGGTAACCCCTGTGTACCTAACAGCATCAAAGGTGTAATTCTCTTCTTGCCGATCCCCACAGACCGGTGTTTTTCTGATTCTTACAACTCATTTGATTATTGCGTAGAATCATTGGGAGAGTTGGTGCATTATTATAAATGTCATATTGACTAAGACTGAGTTAGAGGCGAGTAATCACATAAAATAAAAAAAAACACAGGATGAGTACTTGAATTATCAAAACATAGAACACATTCTACCACGTGCATCATGATATTAGTATAGATATGCATTTGATGGATGCCGTAGATACAGAGGGCTGAAAAGGTTTGTTTCGATGCTGTATGACTGTCTTAGGACAGCGGTCACCAAACTGAGTCCAGAGACAAACATTTAGCATTGAATAGAAAAGAACCCCAAAAATTGAACCAGTCCAGGAGGAATCGGCAAGGGCCACTTCTGTGAAAGGAAAAGCAATCGGACTATGTTCTTACCAAGCACATAATCCATTCTGACCCAAGTTTTATGTGTTTCATTACTGGAAGCATAGCACAGGTCTTACATTGCATTGCTTAGTCTAAATTTCCACCTTGTTTTTCTAATGATGCACTAATTTAAGGACCTTTAAAATGGGAATTGTATACCTATACTGAGGCTGAAGCATGGGAATAAGAAAAATTCAAGCTTTCCTGGACTTGAATTGCAATAATCAGGAACAGACGTGCACTTATTTCAGTTGAAATAGTTTAATCATCATTAAATATTAAATATAGATTCTGACATCCTCGGAAGCGCTTGGTTCATAAATTTAAATGTGCTTCTTTTGAAATTACAGATTTCTGTTCATTAACCTCAAATTCTTCTCTGGCAATCATAAACCTTTTAAGCTCTGAACAGATAACTTAGACGGGTGATGAAAGGTCATCAGTTTAAGCCAATAATTCTGTTGCATTTGCCACAAATTCTGCCTGACCTATTAAATCTTTCCATTATTTCCAGATGTGTGTGGTTTTCTTTATCAGGTTTCCGGCTCTGGCAGTCTTTATGTTGATTTTTTTTATTTAAATGAACTAAACTTTATCCATAATAGAACAATATTTACAAGAATAAGCCTTTCAAGGCCTTTTCAGTGTTTATATCCATACTCAGTGCTTTCAGTACTGTTCTATTGTATTCATACACACCAGTAGCACTGCTGCCAATCATGGCACTTGGAGTATTTTTTGCATTCAGATATAGAAGGACTCTTCATTGCTGCTTCCGTAACAGTTTTGTTTGACCATTCAAGCTTATTATTCCTGAGCTAACCCCACCGCCCCCCCCCCCCCCCCCAGAACTTGGAAGAACGGTGGACCACTTTTACTGTGGCCTTCACCCTTTGACCTGTTCGGCATGGGTGACCATACCAAGCGCCAAAGCATAAAGCCAACATGGCTCTCCAGGTCATTGAGGCACGCAAGCCTCTAAATCCAACAACAAGGTTGTAGTCCTCTTGGAGGTCAGCATTTTGTACGTGTTGCTCTAAGTTTCTCTTGATAGCTGTGATTCAAGGGTTGAAACTTAGTTTGATGTCGCAGTTTTTTTTTATGACCTGGTCTTGTTTAGTCCATTCATTTCCACCTTCATACCATCCTCTACCCATTCGAAGATTCAAAGTACATTATCGTCATCGAAATATGTATACATTATACAGCCTTGAAATTCATCTGCTAACAAGAAGCCAGGAAACAAAGAAACACAAAAGAACCCATATTTTAAAAAGTCTGTAGAATACCCACTGTGCAGAGAGGAAAGAACCCACAAACAAATAGCGTTCTGAACTGAAGTCCACAAGAGAATCCTGTTCAGCGCAGAGCCGAGGAAACCTTGTGGATCAGCGATCTGTCCCTCGATTCGACATGTAATAGACCTTTCCAATTCGTTAGGGTGCCTAAATGTCCGTACAAACATCGCATTCAGTCAGATCAGTACGCCCTGGTACCTGGGCCCTGCCGCTTCGATTTGGCCTATACCCGACCTTTCTGATTCAGCACCGCACTCTAGTCTCTGTCCAAACATCGAGTTCAGCTGGGTCAGTACACTCTACTGCCCAAACCTCGCCACCTTCATTCATCCTTCAGCCTGGTGCTTAAATCGGTCGAATCTTGGGTCGTCCTCACGCCCGCTGTCTCACCTCTCCGTAGCTAGGTTCTACCACATAGAGTTGCCTTCAAGTCCAAAGGGAAGTTACAGACTATTACTTGCGATGATCATTTAACCAGAAAAAGTATGATTAATAAAGTAATTAGTTGTTTTCCTTGTTTCATTTGCCACCAGCCAGAAGTCGCTGAAGTTCACCAGCGCCATTCTTCCTCCTCTGATCCTCTGATCTTAAGCCTTATCCTAGAGAGCCCTGCTACAGGATGGGATTTAGACATTGAGATTGGAGCTGGAATTCCTTGGAACAGCTTCTTGTGGCAGTTTTCCCTCTTGGACCCCAATGAAAATTTCTGCTGGAAGCCTATTTAAAAAAAGATTAAAAAGATAGCCTTGTTTGCTAACTTTGAATAGATCAGACGTGCATTAATTGGTGATGAAAACATATTAACTCCTGCCTGAGAAACGAATTGGATCTGCTCCAATTTGCCTACAGTCACAATAGGTCCACACAGATGCCATCTCATTTGGTGCTTCACTGAACCCTGGAACATCTGGATGACAAAAATGCATTCATCAGGATGCTTTTTATCAGCTACTGTCTGGCATTCAATACTATCATCGTCTCAAAACTAATCAAGACCTTCCCTCAATACCTCCTTGTGCAATTGGATCGTCGGCTTCCTCACTTGCAGACCCCAGTCAGTTCAGATTGGCAACAGCATCTTCTCTATGATCTCCATCAACACAGGTGCACCTCAAGGCTGTGTGTTTAGCCCCTTCCTCTACTCGCTTTACACTTATGACTGTGTGGCCAAGCACAGCTCCAATGTCAGATTCAAGTTTGCTGACGACACCACTGTCGTCGGCCAAATCAAAGGCGGTAATAAATCAGCGTATAGGAGGAAGATTGAAAATCTGGCTGAGTGGTGACACAGCAGCGACCTCTCACTCTGTGTCAGCGAGACCAAGGAGCTGATTGTTGACTTTAGGAGGAGAAAACCAGAGGTCCATGACCCAGTCCTCAGTGGAGGTTCAGAGGTGGAGAGGGTCAGCAACTTTAAATTTCTTGGTGTTACCATTTTGGAGGACCTGTCCTGGGCCTAGCACGTAAGTGTATCTATGAAGAAAGCACAGCAGTGCCTCTACTTCCTTAGGAGCTTGTGAAGATTCGGCACGATACCTAAAACTTTTGACAATCTTCGAAAGATGCATCATGGAGCCTGGTATGGAAACACAATGCCCTTGAACAGAAAATATGACGCAAATTAGTGGACAAGGCCCAGTCCGTCATGGGTAAAGCCCTCCCTACCATTGAGGACATTCACATGAAGCATTGTCACAAGAAAGCAGCACCCAACCCATGGAAAAGCCTGCTTCCATTTATCCTATCTATACCTCTCATAATTTTGTATACCTCTGTCAAATCTCTCAGTCTTCTACATTCTGAAGGATACAGACCTAATGTATTCAATTTTTCCTTGTAACTCAGACGCCAGAGACCCAGCAACATCCTTATAAATTCTTTCATACTCTTTCAATCTTGTTTATACCTTTCCTGTAGGGAGGTGACCAAAACTTCGAACAATGCTGTAAATTAGGCCTCACCAATTTCAACATAACATCCCATCTCCTGTACTCAGTACATTGATTCATGATGGTCATTGTGCCAAAATCGTTCTTTACGACACTATCAACCTGTAACACCATTTTCACTGAATTAAGGATGTGTATTCCCAGATCCCTTTGTCCTACCACACTCCTCAGTGCCCTACCATTCACTGTGTTAGACCTACCCTGGCTGCTCCTACTGGCGTGCAAAACCTTGCACTTGTCTGCATTAAATTCCACCTGCTATTTTTCAGCCCAGTTTTCCAGCTGATGCAGATCCCTCTGCAACCCATGATAGCCTTCCTCATTGTCCATTACGTCCCCAATCCTGGTGTCATCTCCAAATTTGCTGATCCATTTAACCTCTTTATCATCCAGATCATTGATACAGATGATAAATAACAAAAGACTAGGCACCGATCCCTGCGGCACTCCACTAGTCACCAGCCTCCAGTCAGAGAGGCAACCATCTATTGGTTCTGGCTTCTCCCAAAAAGCTGATGTCCAATCCAATCTCATCCTGAATTCCCAGCGACTGAAGCTTCTTGACCAGCCTCCTGTGTGGGACCTTGTTAAATGCCTTACCAAAGACTATATTGACAACGTCCGCTGCCTTTACTTCATCCATATGCCTGGTAACTTCCTTAAAACTCTGTACGATTGGTTAGACATGACCTACCACACATGAAGCTGTGCTAACTATCCTTAATCAGTCTATGTCGAACCAAATATTTATCTATCCGATTCCCTTAGTATACCTTCCCAAGACTTTCCCAGAACTGGCGTCAGACTCACTGGCTTATATTTTCCTAGTTTATGTCTAGAGCCTTTTTAAAACATTGGCTATCCTCCAATACACTGGTACCTCCCCTGTTGCTAAGGATGATTTAAATATCACGGCTATTTCTGGCAATTTCTGCACTTGCCTCGCTTGGAGTCTGCGGGAACACCTTGTCAGGTCCTGGGAATTTAACCATCCTTATTTGCCTCAGGGTAGCAAACATCTCCTCCTCTGTAATCTGCCCAGGGTCCATGAAGTTGATGCCGCTTTGTCTCACTTATACAGGCTCTGTGTCCATCTCCTGAGTAAATACACATATTAAAAAATATTTAAGATCTCCCTCATCTGTTTTGGCTTCACACTTGGATTACCATTCTGTCTTCCAGAGGACCAATTTTGTCCCTTGCAATCCTTTTGCACTTAACAAATCTGTAGAATCCCTTGGGATTCTCCTTCATCTTGCCTGCTGGAGCAACTTCATGCCTTCTTTTAGCCTTCCTGGTTTCTTTCTGAAGTTTTCATGCATTTCTTATACTCTATAAGCACCTCATTTGTTCCTACCTTCAATGTATCCCCTTTTTTCTCTTAACCAGGGCCTTAATTTCTCTTGAAAACAAAGGTTTCCTACATTTGTTATCTTCACCATTTATTCTGACAGGCACATACAAGCTTTGCACTCTCAGAATTTTGTTTTTGAAGGCCTCCCACTTACTAAGTACATCTTCGACAGAAAACAGCCTGTCCCAATCCACACTTGCCAGGTCATTTCTGACACCATCAAAATTGGCCTTTCTCCAATTTAGACTCTCAACCCGCGGTTCAAGCCTATCTTTTTGCGTATCTACTTTGAAACTAATGGCCTTCTTGTTCCCCTACACAATTTTCTGTCACTTGCCCTGTCTCATTTTCTAATAGCATATCCTGTATTCCCACTCTGTCATTGGGACTTCTATGTACAGCTGAAGGAAACTTTCCCGAGGACTCTTGGGTGGTCTGTAATATAGCTTCATTAAGGTGGTCTTACCTTTCTTATTCCTCAGTTCCACCCATGACACCTCACTAGTCGAGCTCTCCAGTCTGTCCTGACTGAGCACTGCTGTGACATTTTCCCTGACCAGTAACGCCACCCCTCCTCGTTTATCCCTCCCACTCTGTCACATCTAAAACAATGGAAGCCTGGAATACTGAGCTGCCAGTCCTGCCCCTCCTGCAGCCAAGTTTCACTAATGGCTATAATGTCATAATTCCAGGTGTTGATCCATGGCCTGAGCTAATCCACTTGTTCTACGATATTTCTTCCATTGAAATTTACGCAGCTCAGGATCCTCGTCCCACCTTTTGATTTCTGACTTTGTCTGAGGTCTTACCAACATCTGTCTCCACAACATCCCGACAACTGTTCTAGCACTCTGGTTCTCATCCCCCCCCCCCCCCCCCCAATTCTAGTTTAAATCCCACTGACCTTCCTGCTGGGATATCAGTCCCCCTCCAGTTCAAGTGCAGACTGTCCCTTCTGTACAGGTACCGCTTTCCCTGGAAGAGAGACTAATGATCCAAAAATCTTAAGCCCCTCCCTCCTGCACCAGCTCCTTAGGCAAGTGTTAAAGTGTAAAATCTAACTAGTTCTGACCTCACCAGCACGTGTCACAGGCAGCATTCCTGAGCTCACTACCTTGGAGGTCCTGCCCTTTAACTTAGCACCTAACTTCCTGAACTCCCTCTGTAGAACATTATCGTATGTCCTACCTTTGTCATTGGTACCTACAAGGACCGTGACCTCTCTCTGTTCACCCTCCCACTTAAGGACTTGATCTGAGGTGTCTCAGACCCTGGCACCCAGGAGACAGCATACCATCCAGGAATCTTGTACTCCCCCACAGAAACCCTAAAAGTCCCCTATTACCACAGTGCACATCTTCTCCCCACCCCCTTCCCTTTTTTTAAATTTTTTTAAATTAGTTTTTCAAAACATTTTACAAAATTAAAAACCCCAAATCCCAGTGAGGAGCACTAATACAGAGCAAGGTTAAGCATACAATAACAATATGCTACAAAGGAACAGAATTTAACAAAAAAGCACCTAAATTAAAGACAAGTGAGCTTAGTGTCCTCCCCAAACCCCACAACACAAGAAAAAAAACAACAATTCCAGACCAACCACCACACAATATAGAGAGTATAAGTCCGGACAGTCAAACTCCCAGACTGTGAATACACTTAGCAACAGAGGATAATAATGCCTACTACCAGAAAAAAAAAAGGAGCTGAAAGCAAGGGACCGAAAAGAAAAAAAACCCTAGTCAAGAGGAAGGTTATGAAAGTACTCGATAAAAGGCCCCCAGACCTTATGGAACTTTAAATCCGAATTGAGAACTGAATAATGAATTTTTTCGAGGTCCAAGCAGGCCATAATGTCGTTAAGCCATTGCGCATGAGTGGGCGGGGCAACATCTCTCCATCTAAGGAGGATCAAGCGTCTCGCCAGGAGAGAGGTAAAGGATAGTATTCGGCATTTGGTCGGACCCAGACATAAATCTGTCTCGCCCCAAAAACCGAACAGTGCAATTAAGGGGTTAGGTTCTAGGTGCTGATTCAGAATACCCGATAGTGTAGTGAAGACATCTTTCCAGAATTTCTCCGAGCTAGGACAGAGCCAGTACATATGGAATGAAAATGCTGACCCGCCCACTTGGACAGAAGCCGGGAGTTATCAAAACAACGAATATGAGTTTCTTGGAGGAAAGCAATGTCAGCTTTGAGTTGTTTAATATGTGAAAATACCTTCCTCCTTTTAACAGGGTGGTTCAGTCCCTTTACATTCCAGCTCACAAATTTAAGTGCACTAGCCATTATCAATTACTGATGCATAAAAGGCAGCAGGCATATAAAAAATCAAGCGGTACAATAGCAGTCTGGGAGCAGAGATGTAAACATAGATTTGTAAGGTCAAAATATAAACATGTCCTAAACAATAAAGAAATATTGGAACTGGAAAACCCATCCCACCCACACAACCCAGAACTAGACGGCTACCAAAACAAGTAGCTAGCTCTACCAAAAAAATTAACCCAAATACAACTTCCAGATCTGTGTCATTGACAGCAGTTCCGTATAAATGCTATAACAAACAGTAACTAGTTTATGCACTAGAAAACATAACTACAGATTAGAACACCTTCTGCCGAGATATACAACTTAATACAGAGAAAATCGGAAGAAAACCAAAACTAACCTACCCGCGAAATATTATAGAAGAATAAAGTAAGAGAAGGGGAAAAAAAAAGGTAAGAAGGAAAAAGAAAAAAGAGGAAGGGGAAAATTATAAATTCAAGACGAGTATTTATCAACCGTTTACCGAGAAGGGAGAAAAAAAAATCAGAGAATGGAAAAAAAAGGGGGTGAAGAAAAGAAAGAGATAAAATAAATAAATATTTAAAACAGAGGAAAAATAAATCAGCAGTTGAACTGTGAACCGACAAACAGGGAGGCCTTCACTAAAGACTTCAAACCTCCAAAACAAGTTAGAATTAGTTGTAGAACTCTGTAGGTAAAGTTATACCGAGGTAAAAATAGATTACACACACACCAAATCCCGGGAGAGATTGTCAACAGCCTTTAGAGTTTCAGTGAATAATGTCTGAGTGATTCAAGTGAATTCCGAGTCCAGAGAAAGTAATTTTACTACGAGGAGTACTTATCCACCATTTTAGGAGGCCCGATCAGATTCCGAAGATGACTGGATAGCCGGAAGACTTGCCACAAACGCTTCAGCTTCCCTCGCTGATTTGAACCACTTGAATTCCCCGGTATTAAACTTGATTCTTAGGTCAGCAAGATTACGAAAGGAAGGTTTGAAACCACGATCAAAAAGCACTTTCATTACTCAGCGCGCATCTTTATGGTCTGGGGTGCAAAATCTTCCACAAAGCGAATGGTTGTATCCTTGAAAGAAAAAGAGCCTCTGCGATGTGCCTCCACAATCAGACTGTGTTTTACCTGGTATTGATGGAAACACAAGACTACTGGTCGTGGACGGGATCCCAGAATTCTGGGAGGGACGTTAACTCTGTGTGCCCGTTCGAGCTCGGGCGGGTTTGGAAGCAGATCCTTCCCGAATATCTCACAGAGAAACTCAGCGAAAAACTTCACGGTTGACCCCTTCTCAGTTGCCTCTGGTAATCCCAGAATTCTGATGTTGCAGCGTCTGCTGCGATTTTCGAGATCCACCATTTTGGAAAGAAGTTTATTAGATTTTTCCTCTAAGCTGGAACAGAGAGTCTCCAAGTATCGAACCCGACTTTCTAAAGCTTCAGAAGTCGAATCGATGCGAGATAAGTGTTCAGCATGTTTGTCCACTTTATCGTTGATCCGATCCAGTTTCTCTTCTAACTGTTTGAAAGCGGTTTTAATTTCCTTTAAGATTTCATCTCGGAGCTTTTCAAGCGCCTCCATCGTCACGTCCGACGAAGTCGTAGTTTCTTTTCTCCCGGATTTAGAACTCTTGCTAGACATTGTAAGTTAGATATATTCACAGGCAAGTAAGAGATACCGAAATAATTCCTAACTAAGCTTTATAAAATGGAGACATTTAGTGCAAAGGTAGCGACAGTAACGGAACAAAAGTTCGGAGCAGCTAAGCAATCGCCATCTTACCGGAAGTCCCCACCCCCTTCCCTTCTGAGTCATAGAGGCAGACTCTGTGTCAGAGACCCACTGCTGTAACTTTCCTGTTAGGTCAAGCCCGCAGCCCCCCCAACAGTATTCAAAGTGATGCACCTGTTGTTGAGGAGATGGCCACAGGGTTGCCCTGCACTGGTTCCTTAATCCCTTTCCCCTTCCTGACTGCCACCCAGTTTCCTGTGTCTCTGTGTGTCCTATCACCCTAAGCCTCCCAAATGATCCGGAGTTCATCCAGTTCCAGCTCCAACTCCTTAATGCGGAGTATTAGAAGCTGCAGCTGGATGCACTTCTCACAGTGTCGTTGTCAGAGACACCGGAGGTCTCCCTGCCTTCCCACATCCCGCAAGAGGAGCATTCCACTATCCTGTCTGACATCTCTACTGTCCTAACTGAGCTGATGTAGTTTACTCAGAGTTTCTCTTTTTGTTACTTTCTCTGACTGAAGCATCAAAGAGGTAAAGACTCAAGATCACCACTCTAACTTTGTCCACTCAGCCGATGGCCACTGCGCTTGCCCCTGCCTTTTTTAAATTTGCTCTTGCTAATCAATCCCAAATGCCATTTGGCTCTTGGTCAGAGCACAAGTAAACTGCCGCCATCCTCTGCTGCTGCCTTCTACTCGGTCAGTGGACCTGAGTGAAACCCCCTCCTCTTAAACCTCTGATGTGTGGATTGGTCGCTGGTCAGAGCTCAAATGTTGGTGCCGTCTTTCATTGCTTGATTCATGGTTGTTACTCTCTTACGGATTTGACTGTGCCCACAAGCAAATAAATCTCAGGGTTGTATATAAGTATGTTGATGATAAATCTGCTTCGAACTTTTGAACTTTACAGCTTAAACAGGCTTATTTAAAAAAATAGACATTTTAATCACAGTTAGAGTAACACATACACAATCCAAATATTAAAAATCAATTAAAACACCCTCGTATTGGTGTCCTTTCATCCAGAAGATTGTCTTTCATTTCTGATGTCTCTTTGGAGGTCTGTAAATGAGTTAACTTTGTGCAACCCCCCCCCCCCCCCCACCATGTTTGACTAACCAGTTTATGAGATGGACCTGCTTCAAGAGTTTAGTTTGTGCAGGCAATCACGGAAACTTGTGCTGCGTGTACTTTGCCCTTAAAATTCTTTGGTTCTGTGCTGAAACGCATTGATGCAACAGCAAAATCAATAGGAAATCGCAGTTCAAGCATTCAGGTACTTTTGTCGTCAGTTGCTCCATGTGGCACTGATGGGACCAAAGCATCATCGTTTGTTTAGCACAGAACAGATCACTCTCAGACCTTGTCTAGACTGCATCTAAAGATATTAACAGAATTGGAGGTATATTTAGTGAACAGATGGAACTTCAAGAAGATGTGTGCAAAAATAGCTTGAAATCAGTGTCTATTTTCAGATTTCTATTAATAAAGGTATCGGTTATTGTCTTTTTGGAAGTAAATTCTGCTTATACTTGAGAAAAATATTCTGGATTTGTGTATGTATAATACTTGGTATTAACAATTATTTTTTAAGTGCCACTTGGTATGAAGGCCTGTTATTTATGATCTAGGAAAGACTTTCAAAGGATTCATGTTAATATTCTTGTTATAATTAATGCTCCAGCTATATTTTCTCCAAGTAGTCCTCTCATATTGGAGTGTGTAGAATTGTACTGACAATTAAATAATGGAAAATAAAGGTTCTTTAATAAAGAACTTCTTTAAGGTACTTCAAATAGTTCTGCTTAAGAGAAATATAAACAACCCATTGCAACAGCAAAACGATACAAAATGTACTTTGAAAGAGGCCACCTTTGTGAGAATAATGGAATGGAAATTCATCCTTGATTGCAGGGACCAGATAGCAGCTGTACATTGTATTTCGCTTCCAATATTTGGTTCAATTTACTTCAAACGATCAATTTCTACCTCATTTGTTGTTGGTTTCAGAAAGTCTGTAGGTTTTCTGATTTTTTTTTTATGATCTTGAAGGGTAACACCTGTGAAATAGAATGATATAAATACCAGCCATTTTTGTTAGTTATCGTGTGGAACCCCAGGAGAACAATTATTAAACCTTGTAGTGAATAAGGTGCCCAAAGCTTCTAAAACGTTGCTTGCTCATTTGCAGCCCTGGACGTTCTCCAGCCTGCTTTGATAATGAAATTATCATGATGAACCATGTCTACAAAGAGCGATTTCCAAAGGTAATTATTGTGTTTTTATTCTGCAGCTGCTATTTTGGTTTGATGATTTAAAAAAAAATGTCAAAAATTCTTTTCTGGGATCAATTCTCCATATCTGGATTGTTTTTATTGGTTTAAAGAAAACTTTGAAGTTGATGAAAATCCAGAGGAGCAACATCAAATGTCCTATGTAAAACAGCCTGCAGAAGCCTTGTGGTTAAAGGTTTAAATCATAAGCTTTTCCCCTCTTCAGAATTGCAAAGAGGGAATAGTCTGGATCACTCATAGTAGTGGCAAGTTGGTTGTTTTATAAATGAAATTGACATGAAAGAGCACGGGTTAAATGGAAGAGCAGATCCTATTTGTGTGGCATTTCACCAAATCGTGAGTATAAGTATCTCCTTCCTGAATTTCCAGCCACCTTATTCCTTTACTTTTAATTATCTATGTATAACAATGCATAGGGTCAAATTAGACCATCAATTTCAAACAATTTGTTGGTTGCCTTTTTAAAGGAACATTGGTGCTGCTGGATGCAGATTGCATGCATATTTTCAAACTCATAATTAATATGTTTTATTCCATGATATTCTTGTGGAAATTTTGCTGAGCTGCATTTTGAGACTGTAATAGAAGGAGTCATTGAGGCTGTTGTGGTGGAACACTGCAAGCTATTGTCAGTAAAATTGGCATTAAGTTTAAGCCAAAAAAAAATAGCCCATTCCCGAATAATCAGGTTGGTTACTTGAGGTTTTATTTCTGTAAGCCTGTTATCTCTGTATTCATTATAAAAATAATCAACAGTGTCTTCTCAAATGGGAAGACCAGAAATGCCTTCCATGTGCTAATATCACTAAGAATCTGTACTTGTAAATTTTTCATCTGATATGCAGGTATTTTTTTGAAGGTCTTGTATGGTTTATTTTGTATTTAGCACATTAACCAAGTTGTTTGGTTCCTCAGGCCACAGCCCAGATGGAAGAGAGGCTGCAGGATATTATCACGAGCTATTCTCCTGACAACGTTCTTCCACTGGCAGATGGAGTCCTCAGCTTTGCTCATCATCAGATCATTGAACTGGCACGAGATTGCCTGGATAAGTCCCGGCTGGGCCACATCACTTCTAGATACTTCTTCGAATTGCAGGAAAAATTAGAAAAGTTGTTACAGGAAGTAGGTATTTCAAGTTGGGGTTTTTTTTTGGCAGTTGGGTTTCTGGGTGGAAAACTAATAATACTGTTCAGTTGTACATATGAGGTCATTTTCAGCTGCTTAATATACAACAAAAAAAAACCCATAAACCTGAAGATAAAATGCAGTTAGATTTTGATAACAGGGAGAGGTTTTGCATTGAAGTAGTGAGGTCTGCACACATTGAAGCCTACCAGTGCCCTACTAGTTAGGTAGATTAGATTTGCTTTATTTTTCACATGTACATCAAAGCATGTGGTGAAGTATGTCATTTGTGTCAAATCAAATCAGCAAGGATTTCAGCCCACAAATGTCACCATGCTTCAGCACCAACATAGCATGTCCAGAACTAACTAACCCTATCTTCTATGACGTTGAAATATGGGAGGAAACTGAAGCAGTCGGAGGAAAGCCAAGTGTTAACATAGAGACTCCTTACAGACTGGCAGGATTCAATCACAATTGATTTTACAGCCAGTGTTCTAAAGCTTTGAGCTAACTGCTAAGTTACTGTGCCATCTATAGATACAGTTAATATCTTCTGTACATCTTCCTTTGCCCTTCTAATGATTACAAATGCCATGTCAGTTGTGCCCCAGATGCAACTCAAAATTTTGGTTCAAGTCATTTTGAAAACTTAACTTCATTTTTAAAAAAACACTGATTTTTTTTTTGCATTATTGTGGGTCTATTAACTAGAGCAGTAGACAAATGCATTTCGATTAAGTGGATAGATTATATCTTTGAGAACAGGTATCATAGCTGAGGCCAGTTCTGTTCTTGCTTGATCCCTGTAAAGTTACCTTTCCAGCTTGGGTTGCATTCTGCATTTCAAGAGAATAGCCCAGTTTCTCCAACCTACTGAGGCTGAAATACCTCATTCCTGGAGCCTTTCTTGTTCATTTCTCTGCAATCTACCTTTGTATCTTCATTGGTGACCAGAACTAGACAGGGTATACTTTGCCTTGTTCAAGCTGACACTGACTCTCCAATTTTGTTAAATAACTTTTTGCACAGTATTTATGCTATTTCATATGCTCTGTTAAAATGCATATAGGTAAGATCCACTGCATTTCCTTCATCAACCTGCTTGTTACTTTATCAAAAGACGTTACTGTACTAGTTTAGTCAAACATTTTTTCTGATCTATGCCAGCTTCCCTTAATTAGCTGAACCCCCTCCAATTATCTGTTAATTTTTTTCCTTGAAGATAATTTTCCAGAATATTGTTTCTCATATCTTATTCATCACTGATATTAAATTGACTAGCCAATTGTAACTGGGAATATCCTTGCACCATTTCATAAACAAGGATGGCACATTTGCCACTTTACAATTCTGTGGCACCTCTGAATTATTCTGGGAAGATTGGAAGATTATGACCAATTCTTCTGCTATCTCCACCCCCACTTAGCAATTTGGGATGAAAGCAAACAGCAGCATCGACTGTAAACATTGCTAGACTTTCCAATCATTTTGCCTGCTTTTGAATCTCATCCATTACCTCATTTTTTCAGTTTCTACCAATACTTTGTCAACACCTTCTTGGGAAACATCACTATACAGTATTTGTTAAGTATTCAAGCTTTGGCTTGACATGTATCATCTCTCTTGCCCCTAATAGTTCTCCACTAAGATCTTGGCCTCATTTATAGCTTACATGCCAGTAAAACATGCATCAGATTGCCATCTTTTTCTTTCATCAAATTCTCTAACTCATTCCTTTTTGTTGAAGTGTATCTAACCCATACCTCAAGCACAGAAAACTCTCAGAACAAAAAGTCCATTGTCCCCATCAGTTCCACTCAATATAGCTTCCTTAAAGATTACTCTTCTTTGTTTTTGTCTGTCAGTTCCATTTCAGCCTGTCTACTTCCTCTGTCAAATCCTGTGGCATTTTTTTGTGCATCCAGGGAAGGGTGAAAGATTATGATAAGCTGTTTTGGGATCTGCACCCCCTGTTCCCCAATTCCCTTAGCAACTTGGGAAGGAAGCCACCCAATCCAAACAACATGCACTCTAAATAAAAATGGCCTTTCCAACACATCTTGAATTTCAGTCTGCTCCCCTTTCTGCCCATTGATGCTAGTCAGTTGATGTCACTTGATCCTCAAAAGATGGTTCTGCCCCTTGCAAAAGTCGAAGAGATCCTCTTATTTCAGTCAATTCACATATACAAAGGATTCAAGTTAATTGGGACACATCAAGACCAGTACGTCTTGGCCCAATTAAACAGCTGCACCAATTAGCTGAAGTTTCGTGCATTTAGCAAAAAAGTTACAAAGACAGAACTATCAATATCTGAGTAACAAATTGTGTATTTAAAAGAGATACAGAACAAATTAGAGCACTGCCATTGCTACTACAGTGCTATGAAACATTATATTGGTTCCTAATAGTTATCAATGGAGGAATTCATCCAGTGTACGTTGCAGTGTATTGGAAGTCTCTGGGGAGGGAGAGCGTGTCTGGTGAAGAGGTTTGTCATGTCCATTCTGGGGAAGTTCACACACCTTTGGTCCCCACCAGACTCTTGGCTCTCACCTGAAATCCAGGTAGATGTTTGAATGCGACAGCGACCACACCCCACTCACCACTTCAACAGCAGGGCTGAAGGGCACGATGAGGCACAGGAGAAGTCATGGGTATCCACTGCGACAAAGGAAGACCCCAGTTTCTGATGACTATCAGTACCACTGGATCTGGTCGAGAGAGTGGAACTTTCCCAGAGCATTGACTTTTCTGCTTGAAAAACTGTCCTGCCCAGTGATGAGCAACCAACCTGCTACGGTGTTCTTTTGATCAACTGTAAATGAATAAAATTAGTACAGACCCTGATGCAGAATATGGACTACTTTCACACAATGCTTTTGATGATTGCATCCTCCAAATTTTCATTTTCTTTGTAACAATTAGCATGGTTGTTGATCCCTTCAAATCCTTCATTGTTCCCAACTAGCTGAAGAAATGAAATCATTTCATTTTCACTCCTGACCATTTCTGGCATCTCCAACCATAAATGCTTGAAGCCGCAGTCAGTAAAGCAATCACGAGGAGATCTGCAGATGCTGGAAATTCAAGCAACACACACAAAATGCCGGTGGAACGCAGCAGGCCAGGCAGCATCTATAGGAGGAAGCACAGTCGACGTTTCAGGCCAAGACCCTTCGTCAGGACTAACTGAAAGAAAAGATAGTAAGAGATTTGAGAGGGGGAGGGGGAAATCCAAAATGATAGGAGAAGACAGGAGGGGGGGGGGGATAAAGCTAAGAGCTGGAAAAGTGATTGGCAAAAGGAATACAGAGCTGGAGAAGGGAAGGTATCATGGGAACGGGAAGCCTAGGGAGAAAGAAGAGGGGAGGGGAGCACCAGAGGGAGATGGAAAACAGGCAAAGAGTGATTATGAGACGGGCAGAGAGAAATAAAAGGAGGGGGGATAAATAAATAAATAAGGGATGGGGTAAGAAGGGGAGGAGGGGCGTTAGAGAAATCAATGTTCATGTCATCAGGTTGGAGGCTACCCAGATGGAATATAAGGTGTTGCTCCTCCAACCTGAGCATAGCTTCATCTTGACAGTAGAGGAGGCCATGGATAGACATATCAGAATGAGAATGGGACGTTGAATTATAATGTGCGGCCACTGGGAGATCCTGCTTTCTCTGGCGGCCAGAGCGTAGGTGTTCAGCGAAACGGTCTCCCAGTCTGCGTCGGGTCTCACCAATACATAGAAGGCCACACCGGGAGCACCGGACGCAGTATATCACCCCAGCCGACTCACAGGTGCAGTGTCGCCTCACCTGGAAAGACTGTCAGGGGCCCTGAATGGTGGTGAGGGAGGAAGTGTAAGGGCAGGTGTAGCACTTGTTCCGTTTACAAGGATAAGTGCCAGGAGGGAGATCGGTGGGAAGGGATGGGGGGGAACGAATGGACAAGGGAGTCGCGTAGGGAGCGATCCCTTTGGAAAGCAGAAAGGGGGGGGAGGGAAAGATGTGCTTGGTGGTAAAGCAATTCTAAGTTGTCTTACTGCTTATTTCTTACCAACTCTTAGTGACAAAAAACATTGCTTTTTGAACACAAACATGCAACTGACACCATTTTAAAAACAGTTCACTGTAAGCATGGTGTAGTGTCTAATGGCCACACGTGTTCAAGTGACTGATGCTAGTTAAAAAATTCAGCAACAATCTCCTGTCCCAATTAAGCGGCATAGAGTTCCAAATAAACAAAGGAAATACTGGCCATTTTCTGAATTAGATTTTTTTTTCTTTAAGAATTGTTCTAATAATCCTCGGCCTTTTCTCATTGGAGTGAAGGAGGATGAGAGGTGACCTGATAGAGGTGTACAAGATGATGAGAGGCATTGATCGTGTGGGTTTCCCAGGGCTGAACTGGTTGCCACAAGAGGACACAGGTTTAAGGTGCTGGGGAGTAGGTACAGAGGAGATGTCAGGGGTAAGTTTATTACTCAGAGAGTGGTGAGTGCGTGGAATGGGCTGCCGGCAACGGTGGTGAAGGCGTATACAATAGGGTCTTTTAAGAGACTTTTGGATAGGTACATGGAGCTTAGAAAAATAGAGGGGTGTGGGTAAGCCTAGTAATTTCTAAGGTAGGGACATGTTCGGTACAACTTTGTGGGCCAAAGGGCCTGTATTGTGCTGTAGGTTTTCTATGTTTCTAAGCGGCAGACCATTGTATACAGTAAATGCATTTCAATTGAACATCCTGTGGCTAAACAAGCAATGTACCATAATTTCTAGCTCTCCCTCAATCTAAAGCAGCCTTTCTTTGGAATTTTACCACTTAGTAAGAAAATAGGCTCCTCTTTTACAAATAGCTATAAATGGCAGAAAGTCAGTTTTACTCTGGCACTCGCTGTTGCCTACATGTCCTGCAAAGCTATGATATTGTAGCCACTGGGCCACTGCAAGCTCATTATGTTTTGTAGTCACATGTTTGTCATTTGTGCGATGTAATGCTCCCACCAAAATAGCAAATAAGACCATAAGACATTAGGCCGTATGGCCCAGTGAGTCTGCTCCACCATTCCATCATGGCTGATTTATTATCCCTCTCAACCCTATTCTCCTGCCTTTGACATTTGACTAACTAGAACTCTGTTTTAAGTATATTGAATAAGCTGGCCTCCAGAGCCATCTGTGGCAATGAATTGCACAGATTCACTACCTCTGGCTTAAGAAATTCCATCATGTCTCTGTTCTGATTGGATGTCTCTCCATTCTGGGGCTGTGCTTTCTGGTCCCAAATTCACCCACTTTAGGAAATGCCTCTCCACATCCACTCTGTCTAGACATTTTAACATTTCAATGAGATTTCTCCTCGTTCTTCAACACTCCACTGAGTACATTCCCGGATCCATCCTCATTCCCGGATCCATCCTCATATGTTAACCCTCTCATTCGCAGAATTATTCTCATGAACCTCCTCTGGGCCTTCTCCAAAGCCAGCACATTTTTTCTAAGGGTCTGAAACGGCTCACAATACTTCAAGTGCTCTCTGACCAATACTGTACAAAGCTTTAGCATTACATCCTTCCTCTTATATTATATCCCTCTTGAAATATATGCTAACATTGCATTTGCCTTCATTACCACTGACTCAACCTGCAAGTTAACCTTTCGCAAAGCCTGCACAAGGTCTCCCAAGTGCCTTTGCATCTCTGACTTTTGAATTTTCTCCCTTTTTAGAAAACAGTCCCTGCCTTTATTCCTTCACCAAAGTGCATGACCATATACTTCCCTACACTAGATTCCATCTGCCACTTCTTTGCCCATTCCCTCAATGTGTTGAGGTCCTTCTGTGGGCTCCCAGCTTTTCCTTTGTAATAGCAATTACACTCACTTCTGCTCCACGAAACACTCAAATTTCTGGCATACTGCTAGTGTCTTCTAGAGTGAAGACTGATGCAAAATATCAATTAATTTTGTACATAATTTTTCAGCAGTCCGATATCCACTCTCACCTCTCTCTTACTCTTTATGCAGCTCAGTTTACTCCCTAATAACCCAGACAATCTCCTGCTCAGCAGCAGAGAATCAGAATCAAGTTTATTATCACTGGCATGTGTCGTGAAGTTTGTTAATTTATAGAAGAAGAAAAAAGTAATATTAAATAAATAAGTAAATCAATCACAGTATACATATATTGAATAGATTAAAACACAGAAATATATTAAAAAAGTGAAGTACTGTTCAAGGGTTCAATGTCCATTTAGGGATCAGATGGCAGAGGAGAAGAAGCTGTTCCTGAATCGCTGAGTGTGTGCCTTCAGGCTTCTGTACCTCTTTCCTGATGGTGACAGTGAGAAAAGGGCATGCCCTGGGTGCTGGAGGTCCTTACTAATGGACACTGCCTTCCTGTGACACCACTCCTTGAAGATGTCTTGGGTACTTTGTAGGCTAGTACCCAAGATGGAGCTAACTAGATTTGCAACCCTCTGCAGTGTCTTTCAGTCCTGTGCTGTAGTGCCCCCCACCCCCATACCAGACAGTGACGCAACATATATTGCTCTTGAGGATTATCAGTATGACTGGTATTCAGAATTGTTCTTCAGGCTTTAAAAAAAATCTGATTGTACAGAGTTAAGGTACTGAAAATGCTAGAGTTGGAAGCATATATAGAAATGCTTCAAATATTGGGTCAGGCAGCAGCTATGGAGAGAGGAACACAGTTAATTGGTATGTGATGAAAGGTCGTGATCCAATATATTTACTGTCTCTCCACAAATACTCCTTAATCTGCTGAGTAGTTCCAGAATTTCGCATTTTAGTGTGACAATTTATCATGTTGCTAATGGCAACACAGAGCTCGGCATCACAGAATCTATGGCGGAGATCAGTATAAAAAGCAGCTTTAGCTTGACATTGCACATCTATAGGCAAGATGTACTGCAGCATAGATAAATGCACGTCTACTTGTATAAATTATACCGCATTGCTGAAAACTCTTCAGTGTTGTCAACAGCCTGAGGCACCGCAGAGATGACAAGAGTAAGAAATAGAGACCCACTGTAACAGAAACTGTCACCAAAGTAGGCAGTTTGCAATATTCTCATTGATCCTACGATACAGGCTTTAAAGAGACAGTGACTTAAGTTCTGACTTCTTCAGAAACTATCTGTGTAATCCATTCCCGCTGATGGCAGTTTTTTTTAAACAACTATTTTAGTTCTCAATCTTCTCGGTAAATAAGAATTGCATAATTTTACTATGATAAATTGCAGAAGAAAGCACAACAGAGGCATGAAGAGGAAGGTAAACAGCTAGGTCTGCAGTAATCCCTATTGTTTAGTAGTACACTGTGCTATTTGGGAAAAAAAGAGCTTAAATGCAAGGCTCCAGTCTCCATGGGGCAATTCTGTTGTAATAGCCAGAAAGGACAGAACTCCTTACGCAAAATGGGAATGAGGTTGAGGCTTAAAGTGCTATTTTATTTAAATTTGAAGCTATTTTCTCACCCACCATTACCCCCAATATGTTACAGAATCTAAGGGATGTGTTTGTGGCTTTGCTGAATCTGCAAAGGCCATTTGGTTTGACAGACCCTTTCAAGGAATGTTCATGCATACTCTCACGATCCTATAAGTTCCTCAGTTGCACCCCATCCAACTTGATTTGAAATTTTTCTTGGCATCTGCTTCCTCCATAGAGGGTTCTCGATTGGTTGGTAGGTTAACTGGCTGATATAAATTGCCCTTGGTGTTTAAGAATCGGGGGAGCTGATGGGAGGCTGCAGAGAATGAAATGGGTTAGTGGGTGCTTGGTAGGTTGAACTGGTTGTTTCTGTGCTGTTTCTCGTTATGATACCAGATTCTGACAGCGAGTTGAGGGAAAATCTTCCCCTTGGTGATGTTGGAGCTCACTTTGTTGCTGACAAAAGTCACTGGTCGACATTAAGGGAGTTGAATGGAGATTGAAAGAGCTGTGTAAGATGATGGTGAAGTGAAAGAAATAGTATATTCCCCTTAGCAGTACTGAGAGGGCACAGAGTTGAGATTTTAGTGAAAGAATTCGAGTGGAGATGAGGATAAATGTAAGATTGCTGCATCCTTGAAACAATGTTGGAAGGTTAGATGAACACCGCTGCCACGACATGTGGACTCTGAATAGAGAGCTGGAGTGGAATTAACCCGAGTAGATCTTTCTCAGTCAAAATGGTCTTGGTGAGCTAAATTGCTTATTTCTCAACCATCATTTTGAATATACTATGTTGAAATAGCTAAAAGGGAGGGTGGGTTAAAACAAGTTTAAATAACATCATTTTTTCAGTGGAAATTCTTGAGGCAATAAGTTGAGACCTACTATAGAAACTTTGAGCATTTTGGTGAGGCTGGCACTGTAGGGACTGATGCAGACAAAGGGTTTAGTTTTCAGGGTCTGTCTACCCTGTCAGTTGGATGTAGGAGGTAGCATAGTTGAAAGAGTTGGGAGGATGTCCTGACAGTTATCTCTCTACCATTATCACAGAAACAAAATATCTGGCTATTATTGTTGTTTTAGGATCTGACTGTGCACATTACTTCATGAGTAATACGGGTGATTCTGGTTAATTGGGACACATTGGGACCAGTACATTTTGGCCTAATTAAGTGGCTGCCCCAATTAGCCAAAGTTTCGTGGAATGGTAAAAAGGTATAAAAAAGAGAAACTACCATTTAACTGAGTAACAAATTATGTATTTAAATGAATGAATGAATGAATGATCTTTATTGTCATTATACATAGGTAGAATGAAATTCTGTTTGGCTTCCTCTCAGGCAATTAAACAAAGCGGTAGATAAAAACAAGACAGTAATAGAAAAATAGTATTAAATAGATAAGTAGCAGAAAATAAATTGCAGCAGCACCAGAATATCACAGTAATGCACCAAATGCCGTTAGTGCAAGTATTTGAGTCCTTCTGTGTGCTCACAGTTTCAGTCATTGTTCTGTGGGAGTGGTGTGATGGAGGCCACAGCTCTGGGGTAGAAGCTGTTCCTCAGTCTATTTGTTCTGGCTTTTAGTGTCCTGAACCTTTTGCTGGACGGCAGTGGGTCAAACAGGGAGTGGCTGGGGTGTGTGGTGTCTCTGGTTATGCTGATTGCTTTCCTCCTGAGTCTGCTGGAATAGATGGTGTCCAGTCCTGGGAGCTCCATCCCGACAATTCGCTGGGCCGCCTTCACCACGCGATGCAGGTCTTGTCGCTCAGCGGATGTGCAGCTGGCATACCACACTGTGGCGCTGTTGGTCAGGATGGTTTCAGTTGTGCTCCTGTAGAAGTTAAGCAACAGCTTTTGTGGGAGTTTGGCCTGTTTCAGCTTTCTGAGGAAGAAGAGTGAAATACAGAACAAATTAGAACACTATCAATGCTACTAGAGGACTGTGTATTAGTTCCCAATACTTATCAACACACTAACTCATCCTGTGTACACTGCTGTACGCCGGGTGTCCAAGGAGGAGTAGCTTGTCTGGTGAAAGGGCTTGACGTGTCCATTCTGGGGTAAGTCACTCATCTCTGGTCCCCACCGGACACTCAAGCTCCCACCTGGGGCTCCAAGTAATTGCATGTAACAGCGGCCACACCACTTCGACAGGTGGGCTAAATCAAGTGAGCGTAGCTGACAGGCCTCATACCCTGGTGAAATACCCCTGTCCTAGCATGTGAAGTTGGTTCTGGTGGACTGCGCAAATGAGATCGGCAGTGAGATCCAATGGCCAAGCAGGAGGTTCTGCAATCCTCCATGGAGAACAAAGGACATGGTAAGGCACAGAATCAGTTGTGGTTATCCACTGCAACAAAATAAGACCCCTGTTTGTGACGACTACCCGTACCACTGGACCAGGAATTCTGCGGTCGAGAGAGTGGAACTGTCCCAGTGCAATGGCCTTTCCACTTTGAGAACTCTCCAGCACAGGTTTCATCGTCGGATATGACAAACAACCAACACACTGCAATGTTCTTTTGATTGACTGTAAATGAACAAAATCAGTGCAGATAATGGGCTGCTTTCATAACAATGTTTTTGATGATTGCATGCTCCAAATCTTCATTTTCATTGTAACATTCAAGATGATTGTCAATATCTTCAAATTCTCCATTGTTCCTAACCTGTTGAAGAAATGAAATCGTTTCATTTTCGCTCCCAGCCATTTCTGGCATCTCCAAGCCTGAATACTTGAAACCGCGATGAGTAAAAGAATTCTTAATTGTTTTGCTGCTTATTTCGCATCAAATCTCTGTGACAAAAAATCAGTGCTTTTTGAATGCAAACATACAACTTATACTATTTTTAAAAACAGTTCAATCTAAGCATGGGGTAGTGTCTAACAGCTACACAAGTTTATGCAACTGATGCTAGTTAGAAGCCATTCAGCAACAATCTCCTGTCCCAATTAAATGGTATAGTTCCAAATAACCCACTTATTTTCTCTATTAGACTTTGTTCTTTTAAAATTATTCCAAACAAGTGGTTGCCCTGATTAACCGATGGACCCATAAGCTGGAATCTATTGAGGCCTGAAGTTATGAATGCATATATGTAAATATTAAGTTCCTTTTTTAATGAAAATGTAATAGTTTGCAGCCATTTTGATAATTTGATTTTTTTTTTGACTGGATAACATTTGAAGCTGATATCTTTAAAGGAAAGATTCTGTTTTTTTTCCCTGCCCTTTTTATTATTTTTCACTATTTTAGTAGCAACAAATAAAAATGCTAATTACTTTATCTGTTGGATAACATTTTACAAGGCCTTCCCAGTAGAATCCTACCCAATCTGCATCTGTCTATAATGATGTTCATTTAATGCATTCCAAGTAAATTAACAACTAAAGAGTGTGTTGACTAATGACAGAGGATAACTAATTGAGCTCTGGAGAACAAGGAACTGTAGGGAATTAAAGAGGGAAGCAATTTTTATCATCCCAAAGAAATACACTGACCAGCTTCAAATGTATAAATTCATAATTTAAAAATCTTGTTACTGAAGTTCAAATTCAAAAATTTGGTCTCAAAAGTCATATGATTTTAGAAATTGCAAACATTTATCAGGTTGTGCAGAATTAAGTGATTCTGAGGTTCTTTTTGTAAATTAATAATTATTCACACCCTGTATTATTCATATGTAGTCATGGATTTAAATAAACAAGTTTGATACATTTTGAATTCTTGAGCAGGATAATTGAGAATACTGTTTATTTAAAAAATATTCAGTTGAGGCCTAATTAACAACAAATTTTGTTTAATATTTGACAAAACTTGGATATCCTGGAAAAGCTTGTACCATTTTCAACTGTCTATTCTGTCGATTGGACAATGACACAACATTCAAGCTTAGTAGTTGTGGTTCATCTGTTCTGCTCTCCATTCGAACTAGTGGCACTGGGTCATTTCAATCCTCACCGGCAGTAAACTGCCACCTCTTTCTCAGAGCACTTAGTCTGATTGACATAACTAAATTAACCAGATATTTACAAAAGTAATGTTTCAAATTTTACCGTTTCATCTTTTGAGAGTGGAAAGCAGTTATAAAGAAGAGCCTACTCCAAGGAATAAGCTACAGGGTCAAAGTTTTAAAAGCTGGAGCTTTTTGTTCTAGAAGATGTTTGATCCCTGATTTCAATAGTGTCTTGTTTCAGAGCTTACTGTTACCTGTATTTGAGCAGGAAACAACTCCTCTTGGAACACAGATATGATGTTCTGATGCATAAAATCGCTGTAGGGATTCTATTTCTTAATCTAGATAAAGATGAAGGTTCAAGGCTGGGGAAATCCTGTTATAACCTCTGGTATGCTGGGATAAAATTGTGTCAGTGAAACACAATTTAAGGAGAATATAAGGAGAACAAATCTGTATAGTTGAACTGAGTTGCTCAAATGATGCAAGGAATTCTCATCCTAAAACTGATGTGCAGAGATCAGCAAATGAAATAAGCTAGCCAAGGATTTTAGTTGAATAATTTGAGGGTGTGCTCTACATTGACAGATGAAGAGGGTACTTGAACGTATGTCAAGGCAATTTGTTATAATGTTCCTACCAGATTTTAGCCACCCCTTCCTTGATAGTGCATTTTGAAATGTTAATAATCAGACAATGACCAATACAGATATATAATTATCATATTAATGTGGTTGGAATCTTAAAATTCTTTTCTATGAAAAGTTTGGCAATTCTTAAATCAGGAGCTTGAAATCTTTAATTGACAGGTTGCCCACTCGTTTGATTTTGCTAGCAATAGATTTCTTTTTGTTATAGTGGTGCCTCTAGCCATCACTCTCTCATTCTGCTCGGTCAGCGGTAGTTCCATAAAAGTTTGTGTAGCCAGTGTAAAAGATGCAACAATTTAATTGTGGCAAATTATAACTCTGAAACGAAAATTTAGTTGTAGTACTGCTTGACATTAAAACAAGCTCAGTAGACATTAAGATGAGGCAGCTGCCCATACTCCTAAAATAATTATGAACTGTTGGTAATGTGACTATTCACAGTATCTTTTATACTTGAATAGGGATTTCGTCTTGTGCTTTTAATTGTTTCTTGTTCTGTCTCTGAATAGAAGAGTGCGGAGATGTGTCATGTAACTAACTTACATCACCATGCCATCAGCTCCGTCTGCTGGACACTTCTTTAAATAATGTTCAGATGCATACTAATCATGTTTATGAACTTCAAATCTTTAATGAAGTGTGCAGTGGAATGATTTGGAATTTGAAATTTAAGCAATTTGGGCCCTAATACAGGGCAAATTGCATTTGTTTTTAATGAATTGGTTAAATAATGATGTTTTATATCCTCATTTGTATTTTCAACAACTTTCTTTACTTGGATTTATTGAACTTTGCACACTTTTTTGTTTTTCCATTATCTAGGCTCACAAGCGTTCTGAAAGCAATGAACTAACCGTCATTGATCAGTTGGTGAGGAAATTACTCATCATCATAGCTCGCCCTGCTCGATTGCTGGAATGCCTTGTAAGTCCTTATTAAAAAGAAACTAGTTCATTTTTGGACAATGGGCGCTGTCTCAAAAGACATACCGAAACCGTTAACAATGCAAACCAAGTAAATTATGTGCATGTAACATATTTTAAAACAATTCAGAATGGGTAAGCTTCCTTTTGAGAGATCTAGTTGCAGCACCTCAGTGGCTAGCCATCTATTAGGTGATAATAATTTCATAAGAAAACTAGTATGACTTTATAATTTATGCTTTGTATGCTGGAAGATTGTCTCTTAAACCTCTATTTCATTTTCAGGGTATGTTCCCAATTATGGGTAAATTTTAAACATTAAAAGTAAGTAGAGTTGAACAAGTGGCATTTTAAATTTCAGGAATTTGATCCGGAAGAGTTCTATCATTTGCTAGAGGCAGCAGAAGGACATGCAAAAGAAGGACAAGGCATTAAGTCAGATATTCCCCGCTACATTATCAGTCAACTGGGCCTTACTAGAGATCCTTTGGAGGGTGAGTGCTCAACCTCATCAGGTTACTTGCAAAGTATACTCTTCCTGTTCAAGTTCAATGGAATAAATGTTAAAAGTTACTGAAGGTTATAATATAATTTCATTCCAGTAGCGTAAATCTGTTTTTTGCAAAGCATTAGAAATGATTTGAATTTCTTATTATAATAAGAAAACACAAATAATTTGGTAATGTGCTTTTTGTGAAACACAATGTAAGGAGAATATAAGGAGAACAAATCTGTATAGTTGAACTGAGTTGCTCAAATGATGCAAGGAATTCTCATCCTAAAACTGATGTGCAGAGATCAGCAAATGAAATAAGCTAGCCAAGGATTTTAGTTGAATAATTTGAAGGTGTGCTCTACATTGACAGATGAAGAGGGTACTCTTCAAAAATAATTTGGTAATGTGCTTTTAAACTATCTGGGGACCTTTTCAAAGGGCAATGAAGTTTAAATGTTAGTGCGTCTTTCACTACAGAATATAATTTGATATGAGCACAATCAGACAGGAAGCATTTAGTCTGCTCAGTATAACACAGCAGCTTTATTAACAATAAAGCTTAGAAGCATTATTTGAGCTCCTACCTATTGCTATATGGCAAAGTTAGCATGTAATTAATAACTGATGTGTAACTGTGGATAATGCATCAGGAAGTGCTATGTTTTATTTAAAGCTCTCCTACCCTGGCTCAGGTAACCTACATCTGCTCTGCGCAATGTGCTCCTGCTCCTGTTCACTTGGCACAATATGACCACCAGTGACACTCGTTTTACTTGCCTTGATGCTCTATTAAACCCCAAATGTAACAGCAGCCGTACATTAAAAACAGCCATTAAAAAAGCATTTGAGCATCTAATTGGAACCCATCTAATTAAACCAATATTTCTCTTTCTTACGCATCTTTTGGCAAACTGGGATCTGAAATATGCAAAATAGTTTCAGGTGCGTTAGCCGTTGCAGTGGCCTGCAATCTTTAAGGTCATTCTCTCCAGCATGTCACACACATGCTCGTGTTGTAATAGGGACTGCTGTTAGGAGATGGTGCCAAATCCATTTAATTTTTTTTTCCTGATGACAATTGGAAAGTAAATTTGTGGCCTATTAAGCACTGGTGACTGTATCACAGATGGGTTCTCCAGGAGGGAGCTTTATGTTGTGTTGATATCAGCAGTCTTGTATCATGGGTGCTCAGAAATGGTTTACACGGGCATAAAGAACAGATGCTCTGCAGGTTTGTAAATGCGATGGAAATCTCAACAGGCGTTACTACCGCCCTCATTTAATTTGAGGATTGTGTCAGTCACTAACCACTGCTCTGAGTTCTGACACAGTTTGAAGGTCCCAGGTAATTAGTGTAATAGGTTAAAAGAGTCGCAGACAGCGTGGAGAAAGTAAAAATGCTGGGCCAAACACTAAATGGTATCTTCGCAGTCTCAGAGAATTACACGGAGATGGTAATTTCACTGTGTAGTCCCATGGCATGTTAATACTACTACTAGAATTAGTAAAACAAAGTCTGGAATTTATTAGAACTCAAGTAATGAAATCAGTGAAAGATAAATCAATAAAATGAATCTTCTTAGCCTTTTTCGTCCCTAGGGCATCTGGTTTGCAGTTCATTTTCCTTTTGTTATTTTCCCTTTACTTCAGATAATCATCTGAACTTTCCTCTTTCAACAGAAATGGCCCAATTGGCTAGCTACGATAGTGGGACAGCAGAGATTCCTGAAACAGATGACTCAGTGAGTGTAAGTATACACTTTCAAATCACTCTTCACATTGTAATTCTCAAAAGTTTTGAGGTTTGGCATCAATTCTCTCTTATAGATAGAATATAAAGTTATTTATTGACTAAATCCCCAGTAGTTTCGATGCTGTGTGGTCCTTCCAGACGATCTACAAGTGTTTGAATATCAGTCTTCTCAAATCCACACAAGCAGAATGTTACATATGTTAAAATTTAATTAACATGTTCAGTCCCTAGTCAAAATGAGAAGCCCATAAATACTGAAGTTTTTCTTGCCTATGTCCCAGGAACTTCTGTGCAGTTGGATAAGGGCAAAATTGGGAAACCACAGTGCATGCAATTTGAACTTCCTTTGAGAACAGGAGCAGTACAGCACAGGGACAGGTCCTTCAGCTGATGTTCTGTCAAACTAATTAAACTAGTAATTGCCTGATTGAACTAATCCCTTCTGCCTACACAATGTCCTTAACCCACCCCACCCCTCTTTCTCTGCCAGTTATGTGTTTATCCATGAGCCCCTAAAATGTCTGTATTGTGTTTGCCTCTGCCACCAGACTTGGTAATAATTTCAGGCACTCATCACTCTCTGAACAGCTCCTTTGAACTTGGCCCCTCTCACCTTAACTGCATGCTCTCTAATAATAGTAACTTTCACCCGGGGGAAAGAGACCATCCATTCCATCTGTACCTCTCAATAGCTTATAAACTTCCCATCAGGCCTCCTCCCCTCCTCAGCCTCTGCCTTTCCAGAAAAACAGCATGTTCGTCCAGCCTCTCCCTGTAGCGACCAGAAATGAATGTAATATTCCAGATTCTGTCTGACCAGAGTTTTAAAAAGCTGCAACATAGCAACCCAACTCTTCAGCTCAATTCCTCAATTAAGGCAAGCATGCCATTTGCTGCCTTTAGCACGCTATTACTGTGAGCAGCCACTTTCAGAGAACTATGAACTTGGACCCCAAGATCCCTCTGCACAGGTGTACACAGTTGTTAATAGCAGTGCACTTTCCCTTTATATTTGTTCTTCCTAAGTGCAATAGCTCAAATTTCTCCAGAGTAAACTCCATTAGCCTTTTCTCCAGACATTGCTACAACTGATCGATATCAACCTTTGGCAATCTTCTACACTATCCACAATATCACTGATCTTTCTATTTTCTGCAAACTTACCAACCCATCCATCTTTGATTTTCCTCCCAGTCTTAGATTTATAATATAGACAGCTCAGATCCCAGTACCGATCCTTGCACAACACCACTTGGCTTGTACCTCACTAACAGCCACTGAATTCCACGGCGAGGACTCGCCTTCCTCTGGCTGCATACGTCTTGGAAGTACATGACTTTGGTTCCGCCAAATCCATGGGGTTGGGATGTCTCACTCACCCAGTCCCCGGTTTGTGTGAATGTTGTATGATTTACAATAGCCAGTCAGCATGAAATAATAGATCTCATTCTGCATACAATTACAAAGATGTATAATTGTGTGGCTCCATTGACTCGCGTTTTCCCCACCAGATCGAATCTTATAACTGCTTCTCTCCTGTGTCTTCTCTCTTCATCTCCTGCCAGACAAAGACAAAGAACCACCACCGGTGTCAGTCACAAAACTGCGCCCCCACACTTCTCTAGAACCTTCTCCCCCTTCCACTGTCCTGATTGGATGGCCCACATTCCTAAGCATCCCTTATCTCCAATAACCTAAACACTGCTTCTACCGAAAGACCATTACATGAAATACCCTGCAACATTAGCAGGAAAACCTTTACCAGGGTGTTACAGAGTCAAAAGCCAGATTAAGTATCGTTGAAGCTATTGGGTTGCAGGGGCCTTGGAGCTAAGTGAGCGGGATCAAAGGGCAGCTTGATACTGATGTATTAGGGTGGCTCTACAATGATACGTAATTCCACGAAATGCTGCAAACTTCTTTTATATGGATCTACGGCTAACTCATCACTGGGGCTTCATTTTAACTTGAGAATCCAACTTTATTTTCCAGGTGGATACTTGCTGCAGTCTTGGGTAGCTTTTGGAAAAGTATTTTGTTATGTTAATATCTCTAAACTAAATGGACTGAGATCCTCCTTGTTCAAGTCCATTCGTGTGATGCAGTGAAACATTCCTCATTTAAATGTAACAATGCCAAGGCAGAACTGACTAGAGGCAAAGACCAGTTACACCACAAATGTGTGAGGTAATGACCACCTCCGTGAAGGGAGGGTCTAGCACCATTATTTTCGGTGCCGTTAGAGGAGAGGAGTTGGTGCCCTTTTGACCATCCTGGCAAGTGACTGACTGCTTTCCTAACACTGGGCTAGTGTGGAGGAGAGGCTACATCACTGCCCGACCACAGACATGTGGCTAGACTTCAGTTACTTCATAAAACTACGTAACTGGCATGAATAGAGTGCTTTATTCCATGGCAAAGGCATCTAAGCGGTGTTGTAGAGATGCTTGCTTGGTGACTCTGCCGTCGCATACAGTTTGAGTCGCGTTTTCCCCGAGTCGGCTTTTAAATGGGAGATTTAAGCCACCACTTATCAACTAGGTTTAGAACAGTGTTTCCAAACCATCATATTTACCTAATCGGGGATGCAACAGTAGCTGAGCGGTTAGTGCGACGCGATTACAGCACAGGACTTTCTGGAGTTCGGAGTTGAATTCTAGCACCGTTCTGCAAGGAGTATCGGTACGTCCTCCCAGTGGGATGCGTGGGCTTCCTCCAGGTTGTCTTGATTCCCTCCCACATTACTGGGAAAGTTAATTGGTTGTTGTAAATGGTCACGTGACTAGATTACTGTTAATCGGGTTTGTCGGGGGTCTCTGGGTCGGTGGTGGCTCGAAGGGCCTCCTCTGCTGTATCGCTAAACGGATGGGTGATAAATGGAGGGAATGTATTGAGAAGTAACTGATTTGCCTAGAGACTTGAGGATCTGATTGACTGGCCTTCTTCAAACTCAACCTCAGCTCATCCTTTCTACTTTAATTTGCTAACCATGTGAGTGGTAAGAATAACATTTATGGTCCATCCTGAGGTGCCCTGAACATAATTCAGCTAACATTGAAACTTGTTAACTGCCTAATTGGTTCCAGTGTCGTATATAGGCCAGACAAAGAGATGATGTTGTATCTCCTCCGGTAAAATGTCAGCACACTCCAATCCAGCAGCTTGTACAGGGTCAACCAAAGGTATTATTGTCTTTTTTTAAATGTATTTTTCATAATCACAAGACCCTGGTGGACTTGAAGTACTGCAGGCATACCCTATCAGTGAGTTGCTTGTTGGTGGAGAAACTGAAGGAGCTGGACTTAATGTGGAACATGATGCTGCCTGTGACGGAGGGGCATAGGTGTGTGAAGGAGGTGTGCAGTGATCCTCTTCGTCATTTTCTTGTGATTGCAAGACCCCGTTAGACACTGGAGGTGTGGAATGTTACAAGCCCACTGGTTTATTGGTGAATGGTGAGGGAACTGCACGTCCTCAGCAAGAGCTAGGCCTCAAGCCACAAGTTTGCAGTCACATATTCGGAGTTTGGCGTTCTGATGGAGTGTTGGAGGCGGTGTGGCATGACGTTCGTGCTGGAGTTGATGCCGTGTTGACACGCCAGAAGACTAGCAGTATTGTTTTCAACTGTAAACTGCTGCAACATTCATGAACTCAGGGACTTGGACTATATTTGTTGGTGTGACTGTATTTTACTGCTCTTTTATATATGCTAAGGGTCTTGTGCTGTTTATGACTGTTGGTACAGTGTTTTGCACTTAGCCCCAGAGAAACGCTGTTTCTTTTGGATATATTCGTGGGTATTCATATATGGACGAATGACATTTACACTTGAACTTGATCTCCTTCCCTAAAGGGCATTAATAAATCAGATTGTTTAAATAACATGTGATGGTCATTACATGAATAAGTTAAGCGTTATTTTAATTACTTGACTATAAATTTCCAGCTACTCTGGTAGGATTTGTGTGTGTTATTGAACCAGTAGCTTAAGCCCCTGGATACAGTTCTGCCAAACCCAAGCTTTCCACAGCTCTTGTATCCTTTGCATTGTTGAGCACAAAAGATCACCATAAAAACAGCTTTGGAGCTGGCTTCTCCTTCTGCTGATGAGTTTAATGTTGAAATAGCAGATGCGTGGGTTTTGAAGGGAAGTTTTATTCAATTGGAACGTTTATTGAATTAGAGGACATGAAAAGGAGAAATCTGCTGAAGGTCTGAAGTAATATTTCAGGAATCGAAGCAACTAATATACTTTTAGAGTTTAGTTTGCAGTAAAGAATAATTATTTTAAAAATAGCTTCCTTCTTTCTTCAGAGCTTTAGTCCTTCAGTGCAAGGTAGGCGTAAGCCTCATGAACTTGACTTTGAGACCATGAAGCTGATCAGTAATGGAGCCTATGGGTGAGTGTTACACGAGGGCAGCTCACTTGTATATCCTGTCAGCACTTGTGTTTATGTTGCCATAAATAAATGTCGGAGTGAAGTTTTTGTAAAAGGAGACTGCACATCTTATTCCCCAATTTTTGAGAGGTGTCATGGCATAATACAATGAAACACTTCAGTATCTCTGCTAGATTTTGAAATATTGTTGAAGTTTTTGACAGAAATTGAAAATAAAGGACATAAGATACAGGGCAGTATTTGGCCATTCTGCCCATTGGGCCTGCTACGCCATTCATTCATAACTTTTTTCAACTTCATTCTGCATTCTCCCTGTAATGTTTTTAATAAAGTCTCCTGTCTTAAGCATACTTAATAATATATGTTTGGTCATTGGCTTTAGTTGAAATCAAAACTTGCTGTATCTGGTGAGTTTGTAAATTAAGTGTAATGGTCTCTAATCACTGGTTGTTCAGCAATGCTAATAGAATTGATCTATTATTGTCACAAGCATGTGCTTGTCATACAGATCAAATCAGCACATAGTGCATTGATGGTAGTACAAGGTAAAACAATAACAGAGTGCAGAACAAAGCGAGACAATTTAGATTTAAGAGAGTAGAAATAATGAGCAGATCTGCAGAGAGCAGCTTACAGTGGGTTGCCATGCCCTGAAGCCGTCTTGATTCACCTGTTCATAGAACGTTCTTAGGACTAACCAAGTCTTTTGTTTCTTCAGAGCTGTGTATTTGGTGCGCCATAAAGAAACCAAACAGAGATTTGCGATGAAGAAAATAAACAAACAGAATTTGATCCTCAGAAACCAAATTCAGCAAGCATTTGTTGAGAGGGATATTCTGACTTTCGCTGAAAATCCCTTTGTGGTCAGCATGTACTGCTCGTTTGAAACCAAGCGGCATTTGTGCATGGTGATGGAATATGTGGAAGGTAATGCATATATGATTGTCTTGATGATGGTCCTTGTTCCTCCTTTGTTTAGAATTCAAAACATTCGTGTTCACGCCTTCGGTGACCTGGGTTCGATGCTGACCTCCAGTGTTGCCTGTGTGCAGTTTGCATGTTCTGTGTTTAACTACTTGGGATGCCTCCTGGTCTTCTAGCATTCTTCTGTATTCCAATGATGCATTGATAGGCCACTTGGCTACTGTAAATAATGGCAAAATTTGAAGAGGAGGTTGGCGCGATACGAGAGAGGATTGGTTGTCGAGTGAAGGGGGAATAAGATGAAGATGAATTGGGCAGATTGGATTTCTCTGCTTGCTGGTGATGTGTTTCCTTCAATATACAAAATTTCCTATCTTTGATGGAAAAAGAATAAGTTTGTTTATTTTCAGGTGGAGATTGTGCTACACTATTAAAAAACATGGGCCCTTTACCAGTGGATATGGCAAGACTGTACTTTGCAGAGACAGTGCTCGCCCTGGAGTACCTTCACAATTACGGAATTGTTCACCGAGATCTGAAACCAGATAAGTAAGTATATAAGTATTGGCTACAGATTTTTAAACATTAAAATTTGGAAGTTCCAATCTCATAATTGATGCCACCAGCAGAGGCAGATTTCACAGGAAGTTTGCACTAACTTGTGCCACGTATGCTTTTCATTAAATTTCAAATATGGAAAACTTCAGGACATATAGTGAAATGTTTAATTGTAATTTCATGGGGGGAAAAATTGAATCTGTGAACAGTGTTCTTGAGTAAAACATTTTCTGCATCTCTGGCAAACTATTAATGTCCCCTTTCTTTTCAATGACATAAAAACATTCATCCAAGCCACTAACTGCCATCATTGAGTCAGACACATACAAAGATATACCACAATATAATAAAAGACTCTTGGAAAGGAAAAGGCCTATGTGACTGAAGCAAGAACTTGCTAAGGCAGCTTTGAGTGACTATCATTTTTAATTCATTTATTTTTCATCCCAAATCCTCCCCTGAACTTAATGGCTTCTCATTTGAGAGGGGTCGGGGTGATCCTGTGGGCAAGTTGGTGAGCATGCAGGATTGCATATTGGCCTGGCTGGTAAGGGTAGAAGGTTACCTTTCCTCGGGTGTGTAAGTAAACCAGATGGTCAGCGTATGTCTGGAGCTGACCAAGTATATTGTTAGCATGGGGTGGACCTCTGAGCAAATCTGTTCACTCCATATATTAATGAGAGAGACTAAATTTAGTTAACCATTTTGGTGCTTATTCCAAATTTGCCCTTGTAAAGTGAGCTACAATTATTCTGTTAATTCAGAAGTATCAAAAACAAGGAGGTTAGGTCTAAGGTGCAAGGAAGGTGTGCAAAGGGGATCTAAGATGAGAAGTTTTTTTAGAACAATGTTTGTGTCTGGATATCAATATTTCATTACTTCTTTAAAAAAATAACTAAAAGATTCATCAAGCATGATCTCTAATGTACAAAACCATGCAGATTCTCTATCTGAATGCAGATATTTTATATTTTGTGAAGTATGGCGGGGCCAGTGTTTGTGAACCTCCTTTCCCACCCATAAACCCGTAAGGAAGCTGAAATCCCAGCTTATGCAAATCAGAGTTAACCTGGGACTCCGGACAGCTAGCGTTTACAGGATTCCTTGTGAAAGCAGAGCAGCATGTATCGGCCAGATGGGACACACGGTGGAAACCCGCATCAAGGAGCACAGGAGTGTATCCGTTTCGGTTACCTGGAGGAATCGGCAGTAGCACAACATTGCACAGGCAATGGCCATGGGATTGACTTCCGCACAAAACAACTGTGCCACGCCAGTGGATTTTGGGACTGCCTGGTGAGGGAAGCCATTGAAATAACACTAGAGAATAAGAATTTTAACGAAGATGAAGATGTCACTCTAAGTAAGAACTGGAATATAATTGTAAACAAAGTAAGACAACAGAAACCTGATTGGTTGAGAACTAACCAATCAGGAGGGGCAGACGACGGCGGGGTGGTGGTATATATAGCATCGGACTAGATGTGCCCAGGCATCATTCCTGATGAAGGTGCTGGAGTTTGTCATCAAAATATGTTAAAATTGACACTTGTACCTGGCTGGAGTTTATGTGTCATATATGCTGGGAAAGTACTAATCCTTTTTCCTTTCCCCGTTTTCCTGTTTGTCACTAGATGATCAGAACAGGTGAAAACTTTCAGTGATAGCACTATTGCAAGGGTTGTGCTTCTTTGTGCATATGAAAAGGTTCAAAGGTACAATTTAATGTCAGAGAAATGTATACAATATACATCCTGAAATGCTTTTCCTTCGCAAACATCCATGAAAACAGAGGAGTGCCCCAAAGGAGTCCCCCAAATAGTTAAATGTTAGAACCCCAAAGTCCCCCCCCCCCCCCCCCAGCTCCCCCTCGCGCGTAAGTGGCAGCGAGTAACAATGCCCCTTCCCCCACCGGCAAAAAAAAGCAAGCATCAGCGCCGCCACTGAGCACTCAAGCAAAAGCGAAGCCACAGACTTGCAGTTACCCCGAAGACACCGCGTTTCACCCGGCATTCGACATACTGCAGGTTCTCTCTCTCCCTAATAAGGGAGAAAGAGGTGTCTCCATTTTCCCAGCGAGCGAGGAGACATAACAAACAATTCGCTGGTTGATGATGTTAAAAGTCTGTTACGTCGCTTTTTTCGAATACCGTGCCTGAAGACTGCTAAGATCCCAGGTCTCCAGGCACACAGCATATCTCGACGACACACAGGTCTCCAGTTGTGACACCAACCCTCGATCCGCCCATCTCCAGAGCCCCGAGATCCTAGGCTTCTGAATCCGAGCCAGACTCTTAGGCCGAGCCTTTGGCGTGCCGAACAACGGCCAATTGTGGAACCCTGAGAGCAAGTCCCATTCCCACGAAGAACCATAGTCAGCGTGTAACTCCAGATCAGGGTCTTCAAAAGAACCCTGAAAGGGAAAAATAGAGATATTAAAGATGGAATTAGAGCTGTTTCTGAAGATGCAAGCAAAGGAGTCGTCATTGGGTGCCATTAACCCTTCTAAGCTCCACCCTCCTATAAGAATCTTTTATTCTTTTAGAAGGTCAGAGATTTATTATAAAATATGAAGACTTCAGAATTAGGTAAGTAGTAGATGTGGACAACATTAAACAATTGATCTTCCTTTAATCTGGTCAGGTAATACAAATCTAGTAATTTCCCCATTGCTGAGTCTGAGAAACAATTGCACCGATTATAGTTTTCATTTTCCAGACCTTATTATAAACCTAAACCAAACATTACAGATGTTGGAGTTCTGAAATAAATCAGAATATTAACACAATTCTAATGAAAAGTCATTGAAGTGAAATTTTGACCTTCTGCACATTTCCAGCACTTTGTTTTTCTTTCATTCTTCATGTAAACATTAGTAAGCTGTTGAAAGGCTGAATTACCTTTCAGATTTTGATTTAAAGTTCCAAACTGAAGTTATAATGTACTTAGGTAGAAAGCAAATTTAGCTGGCCTGTCCTTGTTCTACTTTCCATGTGATTTCAGCTGTAAGAAATTGATAAAGGTCGACATAACATCATTTTCCTAACGGAAATATATATATATATATATATATATATATATATATATATATATATATATGTATATATTCTTAAAGTTCAGGGAATGATGCATCCTGCTTAACATGATTTGCATAACATTATCACACTGATGATACTGTTTAACAGCGCAGAACAGTGCTTTATAATGGAGGGGCTCTTGCATTTCAGATGGATGCATCAGCTAGATAAAATGCTTGCATTTCACATTAAAATTTTACAATGTATTGAAACAGCATTTGCAAGTCTGACAATTTATCTTTGTGTACAAGTCCTTCACTATAAGAAGTATAAATGAGCTGTGAGACAGTTCCGTTCCCCCCACATTAATGAGCTGAAGGAATGAGATTCATTAGGAGACATCTTAATTCCTATAGAGTTGAATGAGTGATGTGCAGAATGCTGATGTTTATTGAAGGAAGTGCTTCCTAAAATCACACAGAGCCAATGATTTACATCCCAGAGTGTTCTGTAATATCTGTCTTCAGATGTATCTGGTGTTACCTTCTAGAGTTCTATAGATTCTGAAATTTTCTTACAGATGGAGGAACAAGTGTGAACCCATTATTTAAGAGAGGAGCGAGAGAACTGACTAGTTAGCCCGATCAGTAGTGGTTGGGCAAATGCTGGAGTCCATACCGGATGTAATAACACAACACATTGCAGTTAATAAGCAGATTGAGTTATGCCAGTATGGATTTATGAGAGAAAAGTTATGTTTGACTGACCCAATGAAATTCATTGAGGACTAAATGAGGGGGGAACCAGTGGATGTAGTGCATTTAGATTTTCAAAGGGAGTTCACTCAAGTCCTGCCCACAAGATTAGAGCACAAGGAAATGGAGGTACTATATTGACATCGAATCAGAATTAGTCATTGGTCAGAAGTAAATAGCAGTAATAAGTGCATTGTTATCAAGATGGCAGCCGATGACTGTTGAAAACTTTCAGGGCTGGTGCTTTTCACAATCTTAGGATACCAAATGTTGTGGATTACTATTAAATGGTGAGTGATTGGCTCGTGTTGATGATCAAATGCATTGAAGTGTGCTTCTACACAAGGCAATGAAGGCCAACATGCAGGAACAGCAAGCAATGAAGAGGATGGCTGGTGTGTTATTGTGAAAGGATTTGAATATAACAATAAGAAAGATTTACTACAGTTGCCTAGGGTTACTTCGATCTCTTCACTAAGAAAAGGAGAGCATTGAGGCTGTACAGTGAAATTCTAGTAGATTAGATTCAGGGATGGTGGGTTTGCCACACGCAGAGGGATTTTAACCACATTCTCTATGATTCAAAAAGCTAAGAGGAGATTTCATTAACACAAAAATTTGTAAGGGCCTTGGCAGGCCAGACGCCAAGGAGGCTAGAAACAGGGGACACAGTTTCCGAACTGAGTAGGGTCATTTAGGACTGATGTGAAGACAAATTTCTTCACTCATATTCTCTTCAAGAGGGCAGTGAGAGCTCATCGTTGTGTTCAGTCAAAAGAAGTTGTCAGGTTTGTGGGTATAAATGGAATTGAGTGTCCAGAAAAAGACACTGGGGTAGATCACCAGTTATCTTAAAGATGATGGAGGAGGCTCAGGGTGCAGGAGAGTTTGCTCCTGTGCTGAAATTGAAGTCAAAGTAAATTTATTATCAAAGTAAGTATATGTCGCTACATACTACCCAGGAAAACACTATGAATCTATGAAAAAAATCATATTTAAATAAAGACTAACAAGCAACCAATGTACAAAATGCAAATCATGCAATACTGAGAACATGAGTTTTGTAGAGTCCTTGAAAGTGAATCTATGGGTTGTGGAGCCATTTCTGTGTTATGCTGTCTGCTAATCATGGATGACAGCATGCTTGCATATCATACAAGTTTTTGGAAATGTGAAACAATTCAGATGACTAAAGTTCAGCGCAGAGCCAATAAGTTCAATCTGCACCCACTGAGTTTGGTGATTTAAAACATTTCAAAATTCTCATCTGAAATCAATCTCTAGGATGCTCATCCCTATATTCTGCCTGTGAGAGCCACATTATTGAAACCATAGTTTGACAAATATTGTCTGATTAGAAACAAGTGGTTACAGTTGGTTTTAGAAGGTGCAGACTGGTGGAGGTTCATACGCCTAATGATAGTTTTATGTGTAGCTCCACTAAACAAGTTGTGAACATGTGATTGCTCTTGACGTACTGATCATTTTAATGAAGGTCTTGGTTAACGCTAATACCATCTGAAAATGTTTTGAAAAGCCACAGAAATTATATCTTTGTAATGAGTTGGATTTATTTAGCACCTCTGTTATAAACTAGTTGTTCATCAATTGTGGTTTTGATGTTGTGGGAATATTATCAGAATCGGGTTTAATTTTACCAGCATATGTCACAAAATTAGTTTTGCAGCAGCACTACATTGCAACACATAATCATTTTTAAAAACTATAAATTACAATAAAAAGTGAATATCAAAAAAGTTAAATAAGTAATGCTAAAAGAGTGGGAAAAAGTAGGGAGGTAGTGTTCATGGGTTAATTGTCCATTCAGAAATCTGATGTTGAAGTTGTTCCTGAAGTTAATAGAGAAGTTGGTTTTCATTATCTGACTCTGTTTAGATTTGATTTGCAGTAGCTCAGGGATTTTTTTTGTTGCTTCTCAACTAACTATACATTTTTAATTGTTCTCTACTGGTGTTTTTGGAAAACTGAAATTTATATATTTGCTCTGTAGTTTGCTTGTGACATCATTGGGGCATATCAAACTGACGGATTTTGGATTATCAAAAGTCGGGCTGATGAACATGACGACAAACCTTTATGAAGGACACATTGAGAAAGATGCCAGAGAATTTGTTGACAAGCAGGTAAGAGCAATGCTGAGCAGGGCAAAGTAATGTATGTTATCTCAGCAGGTCAAGCAGTATTTATGAAGCAGAACAAGGGTCATATTTAGGTTGAGGACCTTTTTGAAGCAAAATAAATTATACTCTGCATCTCCTAAACAGTATAAAACTTAATGAAACAGTATGAAAATTAGTATGATTTTTAACTTAAATTTGTTAAACAATTCACTACAATTTTCCTGCAGGCTTGATCATTATAAATTGGTAACAAAACTCAAAATGATATCTACTGATTTGAGTTTTGATGATTGCATAAAGCCTCTTTTCATGCCTTAGCAAGTCTATGATTTGTGGTTTTTGCAATTTGCTTTTAAAGTATTGTTCTTTTATAGTCTGACTGGGTAAAACAGCTTTAGATTTTTTTTTGCCATCCCTTTTGAAGATAACTTATGTTAGTCCTTTTGTCACAGATTTCAAATAAGAAAAAAAATGGAAATGTTGTCCAATGCAAATCTCATTGGCCAGTTTGGGAGATGAGATTCAAGAATTAATTTGCTTTTCTGCTCTATTAGTAATTTTCCTTTCCTCTTGTGAGGAGTCTTCAGCTTTTTTCTCCCCCAGAAATTTAACTAATTGTATCTCTTAATAACAAAATAGTTCCTATGACATTTAACTAGCTGGAGTCATGAAGGACTAAATGGAAAGCCAGCATTGTGTGAATCTTAATCTCTATAGAGCATTTCTAAACTCTGTGATGCACGACATTCATGAAGAGTGTTAAATTCTAAGGCATGCTCCATTTCCTTTTAGCACACTTCATTACCAAATGATAGCAATCTGGTCTTTGCAGAAGTTCTTCTACTGTTTTCACTATTCTTCTTGCCAATATGCCATATGGGTTGAATACAAACTATTTTCCTGTATTAATACTTGCATTGACATGTTTTTAAAATATTATAAACAATGCCTCTTGCTCTTCAAGGTTCAATATAATGAAGGACTTCTGTGAAGTCTGGCATTTAAAACTCATGATTGCTTTTTCAGTGATATTGATGTACCTTGTCTTCCTATTTCCAAGTGAATAAATTCTAAATTTAGCTTTGTTAGGCATACCCAGGAATTTGTGACAGAAGTGTTTTGCTTAACTATCCAGATTGTGAAAATAGTGTACTGCATTGCTCTGTTCAGTTTGCAAAAGACAGTTTTCCATGATATTATTTTAATGCCACTTAATTTGTTAAACATTTTTCAACAAACTTAAAACCCTCATACTTAATGATTTTAGGATCTGAAAAGTTTAAACATCTGCTGATTGAATAGGTAGGATAGATGGACAGAAGCTATTTTCTTTAATGGATGGTTCAAAGACCAGCATCATAGATTTAAAGTTTGGGCAAAAATTAGGATGTTGAGGAAGTCTCAGCTCCAAATTCCTGAACCTAGCACTCAGTAACTTCCTTTGCAACTACAGCATTGACTTCCTGACTAACAGACCACAATCAAGAAGGATAGCAACACATCAGCCACAATTACTCTAAATACTGGCTGTGTTCTCAGCCCTCTACTCCCTATACACTCAAGGCTGCATGGCCAGATTCTACTCTAACTTCATCTACAAGTTTGCAGATGACACCATTGTAGTGAGTATATCTCAAATTATGATGAGTCAGAGTACAGGGAGGAGGTGGAGTCCAGTGACATGGTGTCATAACAGCAACCATATTGTCAACAAAGCATAAGAGATGGTCACTAACTTCAGGAAAGGATTGACAGTGCACATGCTCCTGTCTACATCAATGGTGTTGAGGTTGAGAGTTTCAGGTTCCTCGGAGTGAACATCACCAATAGCCAGTTCCACGGCCAAGGAAGCTCACCATCTGTTCTACTGCCTCAAAAGGCGAAAGAAATTTGACATGTCCCCATTGACCCTCGCCAGTTTTTAGCAATGCACTGTTGAAAGCATTCTGTCTGGATGTATAATGGCTCAGTATGACAACTGCTCTGCTTGTGAAGATGAGAAACTTTAGAGAGTTGTGGACACAGCTCAGCTCATCATGGAAGCCAGCCTCCCCTCCATGGACTCTGCCTACTCTTCTCCGTGCCTTAACAAAGCTGCCAGCATGATGGAAGACCCCACCCATCGGGCAGAAGATATAAAAACCTTAAAGCACCTACAACCAGGCTCAAGAACAGCTTCTATGTCTGTGTTATTAGACTATTAAATATTTCCCTAGTATGAGAAGATGGGCCTCACAACCTACTGTGTTGTGATCTTGCACCTTGCTGTCTGCACTTCTCTGTAACTGGCACTTTTTTAATGCATTTGATTGCTTTACCTTCTCCTACCTTCATGTATCATTGTAACGATTTGATCTGTATCAAATGTTGGCAAGAGTTTTTCCACTGTAACTTGGTACATGTGACAATAATAATAAACTGAAATTTCGTTAGGCAAGCTAGTTAATATCTGCCTGCCGGGCTGGTGGAAACCAAATCATAAGACATAGGAGCAGAATTAGTTCATTCAGTCCATTGACTTTGCTCTGCTATTCGATCATGGCTGATTTATGTTCTCTCTCTAGCCCATTCTCCTGCCATCTCCTTCTAACTTGAAGCCCCTACTATTCATGAACCTCTCGACCTCCACTTTAAATGTATCCATACCATCTGTGGCAATAAATTCCACTGATACACCACTTGCGGGCAAAATAAATTCCTCCTTATCTCTCTCCCCCCATTCTTCTAAACTCCAGTGAATACAGGCTCATAGCAATCAGACAGTCTTCTTACATTAGACCTTTCATTACTGGGATCATTCTCGTAAACCTCCTGTTGACCCTTTCAAATGCCAGAACATCTTTTCTTAGATATGGGACCCAAAATCAACCAGGTCTTCCAACAAGTAATTGGACAGGTACCTGAACAGTAACAATTTGAGAGGTTGTGGAGACAGTTTAGGGAAATGGAATATTATCTAGCACAGGCTTGATGGGCTGAGAGGTCTCCTGTGATTTGACAGTATAGTGATAGCCCTCCATTTAGTCCTTCGTTGACACCAGTTGGTTGTGTGCAGTAGGATCCACATATTTTGCAACAATAACAGATATGCTGGAAGAATGCAGTGCTGAAGCAAGATCAGTGGGAAGAGAAGCATGTTAACGCATTGGATTGAAGGCTCTTCTTCAGAACTGGCAAACAGAGAAGGGGCTTTCTCTCTTTCTCAGCTCCGATAAAGAGTCTTTAACCTGAAATGTTATCTGGTGTCTACTTCCACAGATGCTGTGTAACCGCTGAGTTCTTCCAGCATTTCTGTCTTCTGTTTCAGGTTTCACATCTGCAGTTTTGTTTGTTTCTGAGGACCTCTGTTTTAAATGAGGGATGAAACTGAGTTAAATTTTTTTTGGTTCAAAACATATCAGAAAAAGATCAAGAGAAGGAACATTTCTAATAGACTAGAAATGTGAACAACTAATTTAACCCCATTTCCAAGCAGTGAGTTGGTAAGTTGTGGGCATGCTATGTTGGTGATGGAAGCATAGTGGCACATGCAGGCTGGCCCCAGCATATTCTTGGACTGTGGCCACTTATGCAAACTACACATTTGACTTTGTACGTGTGAATAATAAAGCTAATCTTTAAAACACTCTTAAAATCTTTAGCCCCTTTGGTCCATTTGTAATTAGTAACTCACTGATTTTTAAGGGCACTTGCCAGAATGACAACATAACCCTGAAGGTAGCAAATCACAGTTCCAGATAAAACCTGCTCAGCGGAAACAATATAGAGGATTGGTAACCAATGCTAAGGTTAACTTTAATTTTTGAACCCTCGTAGGCCAGAAGTAATCATTTGGATCCCACAAGGAAGCCTAGTCATCATCTTTTCTTTGGCATCCCTCGTCCACTTGCAATCATTATGCTGACTGCTGAGCTCTGCCATTGTGCTTCCAGCTGTGCCCTCCTCCCAAACACTTACTGTTCTCCTCTGGACGGAAGCCCTCCCTTTCCCTCCCCAGTCACCGCCTGCTGACTTTGGCAAGCTGTTAAAATCCATGATCTTGCTGATTGCGGTAAAGTTAAAGATGATGAAATGGGACTCTTATCAACTTGAAACAAAAAATATAAACATGCTGGAACTTCACAGGAGACTGGTGGCTGTCTGTGGAGTGTGCGATATTTGCTGATGTGCACGTCCTATTACATAGGATCAACATCAATCTTGTGGGTGGATTCGTGACTGTGGGCAGGTTTGCCACCTGTCAGTTGGCCTCCCAAATTGCTGACAAGATCCATTTACCGATCACGGCATGTCTCTTTCCATCTGTCGAGATTCTGAGCAGACTTTCAAGAAATTAATGCTGTAGCCATGAATCGCAAGAAGTTAACTTGGAGGTGGAGCAAGTGACTTTGAAAGCAAATGGTATTTTGGCCTTTATTGCAAAAGGGTTGAAGTGGAGATGCTAGAAAATATTGTTACAATGGTACTAGGTGTTAGTGAGGCCATTATATGGAGCACTACACACAGTTTGGTTCCATTATTTAAGATGCAATATACTACATTGACGGTAGTCCAGAAGTGACTGATTTGATAAATTCATGGGAATTACCAAAGAATTACCTAATCATGAATAGCTGAGGAAATGAATCTGTATTCTTTTGGAGTTTAGAAAAATTGAGTGATGATCTTATTCAAATAAATAGGATCTGTTGGATCCTAGCAACACACACAAATGCTGGGGGTGCTCAGCACGCCGGGGAGCATCTATGGGAAAGCTACAGTCGACGTTTCAAGTCAAGACCCTTCAGCAGGGCTGGTGTTTTTGCACTGCAACATTTCTTTGGAAGTTAAGAATGAGGCATAAAACTTGTCACTTATGGCCATGTTATGAAGTGTTACAAGAACAAACAGAAAAGAAGAGTTGGGAGAACGAAAGAAAGACAAAGGGAAAAGCAATCCTGATAATCTCATTCTTATACCTGAGGTAACAAAATTCCGGTGATAACAATTAATCTGTAAAATAGCCAAATTGAAGTAGAGTGACACCTGCTACAGTAAATTAAAGAAGCTTCTAGTAAAATAGAGAAGCAACTTTGCCAAAACTTGCTGAAATTCACTGAACAATTGCATGTATATACAAGCAAACATAGGAAAGTTAAACCACAAGGAAAGTAGTTTACAGGGTAGAAGACCATGGAAGAAAGGGAGGAGGAGGTTCACCAGAGGAAGGTGATGGGCAGATAAGGAGGTAAGGTGAGAGAGGGAAATGGGAATGGGGAAGGAGGGAGGGCAATGCCGTAAGTTCAAGAAATCAATGTTCATGCCATCAGGTTGTAGACTACCCAGATGGAATACAAGGTGTTGCTCCTCCAACCTGAGTGTGGCCTCATCATGGATTGATATATTGGGCTGAGAATGGCAAGTAGAATCGAAATTGGTGGCCTAGGGGGATCTTTTTTTCCTGGCGGATGGAGAGTAGGTGCTCTACAAAGCAGGCCCCCAATCTACATCGGGTCTCACCGATCTACAAGAGGCCACTCTGGGAGCACCGGCTACAGAAATGGCCCCAACAGACTCACAGGTGAAGTGTCGCCTCACCTGGAAGGATCGTTTAGGGCCCTGAATGGTAGTGGGGGAGGAGGTGTAGGGGCAGGTTGCAAGGCTAAGTACCAGGAGGAAGATCAGTGGGGAGGGATCAATGGACAGGGGAGTTGTGTAGGGAGCGAACCCTGCAGAAAACAAAGTCAGGGGAAGGAACAATGTGCTTGGTGGTGGGATCCTGTTGGAGATGGTGGAAGTTCCGGAGAATTATGTGCTGGACGTGGAAGCTAGTGGGATGGTAGGTGAGGACAAGGGGAACCCTATCCCTGGTGGGGTGAGGGCAGATGTGCACAAAATGGAAGAGATCCAGGTGAGAGCAGCATTGATGGTGGAGGAACGAAAGGCCCTTTCTTTGAAGAAGGAGGACATCTCATTAGTTCTGGAATGAAAAGCCTCATCCTGAGGGTAGGTGCAGTGGAGACGGAGAAATTGAGGGAAGGGTGTGGCACTTTTACAAGTGACAGGGTGGGATGAGGGACAGTCCAGGTAGCTGTGAGAAGCAGTGGGTTTGTAAATGATATCAGTAGATAGACTGTCTCTAGAGATAGAGACAGATCAGGAAAGAGGAGGGAGGTGTCAGAAATGCAGCAGGTAAATTTGAGGGTAGGGTGGAAGTTGGAGGCAAAGTTGATGAATTCAACAAGCTCAGCACAGATGCAGGAAGCAGCACCAATGCGGTCATTGATGTAGTGTAGGAAACGTGGGGAATGATACCGGTGTAGGCTTGGAACACAGACTGTTCCACATTGCTGACTAAAAGGCAGACATAGCTGGGACCCATGTGAGTGCTCATGGCTACACCTTTGGTTGGGAGGACATGGGAGGAGCCAAAGGAGAAATTATTAAGAGTGAGGATCTTTTCTGCTAGACGGAGGAGAGTGGTGATGGCGGGGTGCAGGTTGGGTCTGTTGTCTAGAAAGAAGCAGAGAGATTTAAGGCCCTCCTGATGGGGGATGGAATTGTTTAGGGACTGGGCGTCCATGGCGAAAATGAAATGATCTGGGCTAGAGAACTTGGAAGCAGTTGAAAAGATCCAGAGTGTGTGAAGTGTCATGGATGTAAATAGGAAGGGACTGAACCAGGGAGGATAAAAACTGAGACGAGGTATGCAGATATAAGTTCGGTGGAGCAGGAACAAGCAGAAACAATAGATCTACCTGAGCAAGCAGGTTTATGGATCTTGGGGTAGGAGGTAGAAATGGAAGGTACAGGGTAAGGCAACTATGAAGTTGGTGGCAGTGGATGGGAGATTCCTGAGTTAATAAGGTCAGTGATGGTGTGGGTGACAATAGTTTGGTGCAGTGTTGTTCCAGGGGTAAGTAAGAGGAGGTGTCTGAGAGTTGTCACTGGGCCTCAGCAAGGTAGGGTGAGGTCAGTCTGTCAGACTACTACAGCACTCCCCTTGTCTGTGTGTTTGATGGTGAGGTTGGGATTAGTGTGGGGAGAGTGTGGACAGCCACACATTCAGAGGGAGTGAGGTTAGAATTGGAGAGAGGAGTGTTAAGATCGAGACAGTTGATATCTCATCAGCAGTTAGCAATGAAAAGATCCAGAGCAGACAGAAGACCAGGTTGTGGTGTCCAGAAAGAGGAGGAGGACTGAAGACAGGAGAAGGAGTTGTCAGTACAGGCTAGAGAGTCCTTGATAAAGACGTCGGCACAGAGACAGAAGTGGCGGAAGAAGAACTCAGCATCACGGTGGGCACGGAACTCACTGAGGTGTGGGCTTGGGGACAGAGGTGAGCCCCTCACTGAGGAGTTCTGTGCCCTAGTCCAACAGACGCTAAGAGAACATCCCAAGGAAGAGGTTGAGATCTTTCTACTCGAGAGCAAAGAAGATGGTCATTTAAAACTGAAGCAGGTACAAATTTCTTCTCACAGAATGTGGCAAATCTCAGGAGTTCTCTACAGTGGATGATGGTGGGAATTGGATCTATAGAGGTATTCAGAGAGGAAGTAAATCAATGTTTGAAAGTTTGAGGAGTTGAGAACTGACAAAGAAGGAGAGATGAAGATCATCCATAATTATATTGAATGGCAGCGCAGGTTTGAGGAGTCAGGTGGTATATCCCTGCTCCTACATTATTGTGTTTCAATGACAAGATGCAAACTTCTCCACAGATTCCAAATGCAGAGCCGATTTCAATTTTGTTGCTATTGCACTTGCAGGTTTGTGGAACCCCAGAATACATTGCACCTGAAGTAATTTTGCGGCAAGGATATGGCAAGCCAGTGGATTGGTGGGCCATGGGGATAATTCTTTATGAATTTGTCGTTGGCTGCGTGCCTTTCTTTGGAGACACGCCTGAGGAACTCTTCGGACAAGTGATTAGTGGTGAGCATCGCTGAGATTAGGGTGATCAATAACCTTATGTTAAAGAGAAGGTGATGACAGATTTTAAAAATGTACTTTATAAGTTGAAGACAGAGGGTTTATTTTTAATTACATTGTTAAGCTCTATGTAATTGTGTTCAGTTGTTCTGCAGTGAGACCTAGCCTGCAGTGTGCACCAGAAGTTAGCCCCGATAACTATATTAAATTAGCTGTGCTTTGACACAAGCTCTTTTTGCTTGGTCAATTTGAACTTGAGTTTCATATGTACTAATTTCACCCCAGAAGTCTATCAGTTCTTGGTATTGGTTTATTATTGTCATATGTGCCAAATACAATGAAAAGCTTTTGTGTGCCCCCCACAGAGATAATGCCATACATAATTCGATCAAAGTAGCAAGTAATCAGAAGGCAGAGTATATTGTTAGTTACAGAGGAAGTGTAGTGCAGATGGACAATGAAGTTCAAAGGAGCAATTAGAATGCTAGTGTTATAGATTTTTTAAAGCTCTCTGGTGTTAACTTGTCTCTTGGAAACCACTTTCTAACATCTCTTGCTGGATTGCAGTGCGCCCCTCTCTTGCAAGCCCTGAGTAGAGCATCTGCACACCCAGCTGGCCAAAGTGGGAAATAACAATTCTTCTGTCTCATGCACTGTTTTTGCTTGATGCTCAAGTTTATAAAAGGAAATATATTAGACAGATGTTTCATTTAAAGAAAGATGTTGTTAAGACACCAGTGCTGCTGCCATTTTATTGCTAACATTACTTATTAACATTAATATTATTATTTTTGTTACGAAGAATTTTTCAAAGAGCATTTCTTTGGCTATTGAGGATAATGACATAACAAGGGTTAACACTGGAAATTATCCACAGATCATGTGGCATTTTGAAAACAAATATTGACCTTTTTCAGAAATCTTTTGCTTTTTTTTTGGATTTCCATTATCCGTGCTATTTTACATTTAAGCATCTGGGAAAATTGTCTTTGTTTAGAGATTGTGGACTTGGGTATCTTATTCCAAGCCAGGCAACCGCAGTTACTGTAATACTACAGCTGTCCAGAGACTAACAAGTCAAGTCTGTTTCATCTTGTTTTATCATGTGCTGCGGTGAGAAAGGCTGTGGGAATTGAGTGATTAATTAAGAGCATTGTGAATGGCGCAGGGTGCCCTGTGGCTCATTTGCATATTCATGTATCATTTCCACATGATGTAATTACATTTATAGAGCAGCCTGCTGGCTAAACAAACCAGAATAAATTTATTTCTCAGTTGTTTGGTATCACAGCCACGAGCAGTTGTTCATAGAATTGCAAATTAGGTCTGCAAAAATAAATTTAGTGATCACTAATTTCATTTTTTTTAGTTGCTCGAATCCAATTAAATTATAACCTTTGATTTATGGTTCATTTGTGTTTATATGAAGTATAACTGCGCCTTTGCTCAGGACCATTTATGGTGGTTTTGTAATTGGGTGCATCTGCCAACTATTTTGTAAATTGGTCTTAATATTTGTTTAAGTGATTCTTTGAATGGGGGGAGGTTAGTATTGTTCGGCCTAACATTAAGACTGTGAGATATAGGAGCAAGGTTAGGCTATTTGACTATTGAGTTTGCTCTGTCATTCTATCATGGCTGATTTATTATCCCTCTCAATCCCATTTGCCTCATAACCTTTGACGCCCTTACTAATTAAGAACCTATCAACTTCCGCTGTAAATATACCCAATGTCCTGGCCTCCCCAGCCGTCTCTGGCAGTGAATTCCACCATCTGGCTAAAGAAATTCCTCTTCGTCTCTGTTCTAAAGGGATGTCCTTGTATTCTAAGGCTGTGCCCTCTGATCCTAGGCTCCCCCCACCAAAGGAAACATGCTCTCCATGTCTTCTGCATCTCAGCTTTTCAATATTTGGCATTTCATTGGCATTCTCCTCTCCACTGACCCCCCCCCCCCCCGCTCCCACCCCCACCATTCTACTAAACTCCAGTGAGTACAGGCCCAGAACCATCAAATGTTCCTGTTAACCCTTTCATTCCTGGGACCATTCTCATGAACCACCTCTGTATCCTGTCCAATGCTGAACAATGTGAAGTGTAAAGTAACCCACTTTGCTTCCATTAACGCACTGATGCTTTGCTCAATTTTGCAAAAGGTTGTGGCACTGAAGTCCCAGTTCTGTGTTTATGATCGTCTTAAATGTCTTCCCTGTGGTTGTGAAGACAGCGGGTGTCAGTGCTCCTTCAGTTTTGTGTCCTCAGGTCCTTCAGTTGAGGAACAAAAAACGGCAGTTTCAAGGTAAATGGAGCTATTTTCTTTCAGTGCTAAAACTTTTCCTCTTACCAGCCATCCTCAGAGTTCGAGTTAGTTCACCTAACACTCGGTAGAAGGTTCTTGTGTTGGACATTGGGTACAAGATTCGGTGTGACCTCTTGTCCGTGTTGCAGAGTTTGCCCAAAATTTGTGTTTAAGTGAGAGAAAACACAAATCCATGAGCACATGTCAGGTTAGTAAGCCTATTAGATTGTTCATAGGGCAAGGCAACATCACTAACAACAGTCATTTAAATATAAATCACCATGCATGTAGCTCATGCTTGGAGGGCTCAACTGGTGCAGATGGCTCATGGACTGCAGTTTACACCTGCCTTAATAGTATTGATGTTTCTAGTGAAAATCAGCAATGCCCTCAACTTGTGGAAAGTTTTTCTTTTCTTCTGGTTTACCTCTTCTGTTTCTTTGTTTTTTTAGATGAGATAAACTGGCCAGAAGGAGATGAAGCTCCTGCATCGGAGGCTCAGGAACTCATCACTCTGCTACTCAGGCAGAACCCTTTGGAGAGGATGGGGACAGGTACCACAAAATGGTTTACCATCCTGGTGCTCTGCAAATAGCACATTACTCTGAGAATCCTTGTTTAGTGTGTATGAGCTAGTGGTCGACTGTAAGTGTCTTTCCTGTGGTTTGCAAGTCAGTGCTCTTTCAGTTTTGTGTCCTCAGTTCCTTCTAGCAAGGAACAATATAAGGCTTTTTCAAAATAAATTGTGTTATTCTGCTTTAGTGCTAAGACTTAGAACGTTTCCTTTTCGTCTTACCAGTCATCCTCAAAAGTTCGAGATGGCCTTTTGTTTATCTGATGATAAACACAAAAGCTTCTGCAGATGCAGGGAATCCAGAGTGACACGCTCAAGATGCTGGAACTCAGCAAGGCAGGCAGCATCTACAGAGAGGAATAAACAGTCCATGTTTCAGGCCGAGATGATGAAGGGTCTCGGGCTGAACGTTGACTGTTTTTGTGTGTGTTACTCACAATTTGATGAATCTTGCGCTGAGAATTTGTTCTGTTTGATAGCTTTGTTCTTTGTAATCAAACTGTTTTGAATCTTAATTAAAGAAAGACTTAATCATCATGTTCAACTTCCCACTTCTTTAAACAGTAGACAACCTTTAGTTGAAGTGTTCACTGTACAGAATCAAAGCTGCAGAATTATCACCAGAAAGATATTTACTGTGTGAAGAACTGATGCTATTTAATAGTAGGCTCAATTTCTGATGGCTTTTTCTACTAGTAGAAGGTGGCAGTGGAGAAGTTGAATGGATCTTTGAACAGCTGGCCTGAGTGGTTCACGTGGAATTAATTTGGTCATGATGAATGCAGTTTGGGATTATTCCGTTTACTGCAGTTTATGTATGTATAATCTGGGGGGGTTTCCTACCACAGGAGTAAAACAAGCCACTTAATTTAATCTATGAATTGTTTTAATTAATGTTAGGGATTTGCAGAAGTATTGCAGGCTGCAGAAAGAACATGAACACTTTTCCCAATGATCCTGCAGAATCTCATCTATCTTATTTAATATGTTATGACATGCTTAGCAAGAGCTAGATATGGCAGATTAGAATCTAGTATAATTTTGAAACTAAACTAATTCATTGTAGAACAAATAAATGTACAGCAAGTGAAAGTATGGTAATAATTTAAAACATCATCTTATTTAGCTTTAGAAAAATTAACCACTTTTGCGGTCAGTAAGTTTATCTAAATTCATTTTTCAGTTAATGTGCATCACTGAGTTTTATTGTCCATCCTCAATTGCCCTTGAGAAGATGGTGCTGAGCCAGAAGACTACAAGATATGGGTGAAGAATTAAGACATTAGGCCCATCACGTGTCCTCTGTCATTTATTCATAGTTGATTTTTTTCAACTGCATTCTCCTGCCTTAACCCGTTTATCAATCAAGCACCTATCACTCTCAATGACTTGACCTCCACAGCCATCTGTGGCAGCAAGTTCCACAGATTCACTACCCCCCAGATAAAGAAATTCCACCTCGTAGTTTTAAAGGGACGTCCCTTTATTCTAAGGCTGTGCCCTCATAGTCCTGAACCTGTAACAGATCAGAACCACTGCAGTCATCCTTGTAATGGTCGTCAAACAAGGCTGTTGGTGGTTCCAGCATTTAGATCAAGTTACAGTGAAAGAACGGCATTTTGGGGAACCTACAGCTGATGTTGCAGCAAGTACTTTTGTCTTTGTTCTCCTAGGTGGTAGAGGTCATGGGTGGAGAAGCCAGTGCGAGTGTTGTAGATGGTGCACACATTTCATCCATGATGTTTCATCATCTTAACATAGCTTTAGAACCATGAATCGTCAAACATCTCACTTTAAGGAGACGATCAGTAAGCATTCTGTGAAGATTTTTGGCATGTTGCTAGGGTATTCCAATACTTTTCCCGCAGTGTGGTATGTGCCTCCTGTAAGTGGGCTTTCATCTTGAAAGATGGCCGAACAACCTCTTAATGAACAACCCATTGATGAAAGAGATCGTTCTCTTGTTTTTCTACTTGCTCTCGGTGACAATTGTAAGTAGGGAAACTTTCATTTCCATAATTCATTAAAGTTCCACAAAAACTTTCACCCATGCAATAGCTACATTCATAAGCTTTAGAAAAGCTTACGTTACTTTCTCTGCTCTGATAATTACACTTCAGTCCATCCTTCTGCTCTTCGTTCTCTGAGTTTGACCCTGTTCTGTATTGAAGCATCTGAATATTGGGACAATATTGTCCCGATTGCTTTACTCAGATCTATAATATGCAGGCAGATTTCCTTAAGAAAATATAGTCAGTTGCTCGTCCTCATTTTCACTCCTTCCTTCCCTAATTCAGTGTTTGAATTCTGATTCTGTTCCCACTAACCTTTGAATTTTTCCCATAGTTAATGGTTTTCACCTTTGATGCTACCCTCCAATTCTAAACCCCAGAGACTGATGCCCTTTCCAATTGCACTAAACGTACCAAATAAACCTGTCTCCTGTCTCCGAACATCTCTCCATATAGCTGCCTTTGGAATTTTTGCCTAACTCTGCTGTAAGTTGATGTTGGAATCACTCTGATCAAGTTTCTACACTACCATCATGCAAAACCATCCACATTTAGTCACAAGTTGTGCTGGGCAGGGGAGTACTCAAGCTCGCCACAGTTCTGGCGCAAATGTAGCATGCCACAGCTCAGTAACCGTAAACAGACATCTTTGGAGCGTAGGAGAATCGGGAGCTGGAAAGGAAGTGGTGGGGTGGGGGGAGCCTGAATAAGAAGTTGGGAAGGAGTACAAGCGAGAAGGTGGTCGATGAAGCTAGGTTAGAGGGAAGGGTGAAGTGAAAGCTGGGAAGGGATAGGTGGTAAGGTAAAGGGCTGAAGAAGGGAGTGGACCATGGGAGAAAGGGAAGAAGGAGGGGCACCAGAGGAATTTGGGGTGTCGCTCCTCCAACCTGAGAGTGGCCTCATCTTAAATGGTTCAGTGGTTCCATTTAATATCAGAGAATATCAAACAGCCTAAAATTCCTACTCTTCACAGACATCCACAAAACAGAAGCATTCTCCAAAGAATAAATGGCAGGAAAACGTTAGACCCCCAAAGTCCCCCCTCTCATGCACAAGCAGCAGCAAAGCATCAGCCCTCCCCCTACCCCCTCCATGCAAGCAGTAGCAAAGGCCCCATAGAGACTATGATCTGGAGTCCATTAAAAACCACTCACTGTTCATCCCAAAAGTTTGACATGCCACAGGCTGTCCCCCTCTCTCTCTCTCTCTCTCTCTCTCTCTCTCTAGCTCTCTATCTCTAGTTCTCTATCTATCTCTCGCTCTCTCTAGCTCTCTATCTATCTCTATCTAGCTCTCTATCTATCTATCTCTCTCTAGCTCTCTCTCTCTATCTCTCAGGGAGAGAGTGGTATCGCGAGACAGGAGACCAACAGCTCGCTGTTTTGATGTTAATCTACAGCATTGCTTATTTTAATAGCAGCTGCTAAAAATATCAAAAATGTTAGGCTGCCTAGCAAACCCCAAGAGCCACTTTGAAAAGAAGAGACATTGGAGAGAAGAGTTTCGCAGGTGGACTGGAAGAAGTTGCCGTATGGCAGCATCACCAGATCCCACTCACTCTTCAATCCTGTTTACATTCACTCCACTTTTTGCAGTTCGTGACCTTGCTGTAGGTCACGTTAATCACTTCCGGCCCGATGTCCAATTCTGGGATCACGGTCCTTCCTCTCACATCATTGGTGACTGCAATAAAACAGAAATAGATGAAAAAACTCAGCAGGTCAGGCAGCAGCTGTGGAGAGAGAAACAGAGAAGGTTCCAGATCAGTGACCTTCCATCAGATCTGAAAAATATTCATTGATCTAAAGCATTAAACTGGTTTACTTTGATGTCAGCCTGACCGGCTGAGTATTTCAGCACTCTCTGTTAGCTCAGCTTTCCAGTGTTTTACCTATTGGCGTTCCGATCCTCAACTGTTGAAACTTAAAGCTTTGAAATTTTTCTTTCTTGTCACCTTAAAGTCCTTGGAAGCCAAGCCTTTGTTCACTCTAGTAACTCCTCGTCACCCTGTTACTACTCAGAAAAGCATCTCAATATTGTACATGAAGGATGGGAGTCCATTGTTAACAACATTTGGTGGAGCAACCCACACAAAATGCTGGAAGAACTTGTGGTGGAGGTTACAGGAAAAGGTTCTGTGATGTATGCTTCTGCTGAATTCAGACACAAGTGCAGCTTATCAGTGACCTGTTCCTTCAGCATTATCTGTTCTAAATATTTTTAAATGTACGACTTTTTGCTTGCTTACACTGTCTCTTCTGTGCCCTCTTGCTCCCTCAGGTGGTGCCTATGAGGTAAAGCAGCACAGATTTTTCCACGATTTGGACTGGAATGGACTGCTGAGGCAGAAGGCAGAATTCATCCCTCAACTGGAGTCCGAGGATGATACAAGCTATTTTGACAGTATGTGTTGAAACTGAGAAGTTCACTGAGAATTACCGTACTTGCTTGTTACAGATAGAAGACATTGCCTGATTTCCTTATTGCAAAGATTCCTGTATGAAACTGTGCGAATATTAGAATTTCAAATTTAACTTTGCAGTGCTGTCATGCTTGTCACTTAATACCATTCATGATCTTATTGCAGGATGTCTCTGCAATCTTTAATTCATAGAGCTTGCTAGAATGAAGAATGTGATACTTTTGGAAATCCTGTGATTGTTTACAAAAATGGAAAAAAGTACATTTTAACCTGGTATTAATGTAGCTGTATCTAGGATGGAAAGTACCTGATGCATTCACCAACCCCACCTATCCTCCCCCCATCTCCCCTTCAACCCCCGTCTCCCCTTCACCCCTCCCGTCTCCCCTTCCCCTCCTCCCCGTCTCCCCTTCCCCTCCTCCCCGTCTCCCCTTCCCCTCCTCCCCGTCTCCCCTTGCCCCTCCTCCCTGTCTCCCCTTGCCCCTCCTCCCCATCTCCCCTTGCCCCTCCTCCCCATCTCCCCTTCCCCCTGTCTCCCCTTCCCTCCCCATCTCCCCTTCACCCCTGTCTCCCCTCCCCTTCCCCCTGGTCCAGTTGCCTTAGCATGAATATGAGGCCAGGAATTTCCAATGCCCGGACGCTGTCTGATTGATGGAAGTGTGGTGGGAATAGAGAGATTATCAGAAAGGGACTGCCAACTACTTAGTACGGGGGTAAAATCGAAGGGAAAAAGAGTTTCAATGGGAAAGTGAGGGTAGAAGCATAATTGGAAAGATGGAAGACTGGAAGAGTCTTAAATGTTCATTGCTTTTTAGCTTTAGTTTCCTCTTCATGGAAGGTGTATCTAGCAATGAAGCCCCAGTGGCTTCCCGTCTAACGTTTCTGATTCACAGCGATGATCAAGCCCCACTGTAGAACTGCATCTGCATACAATAAAAACAACCTGCTCGAGGAATTATTCCAGCTATCTGCTCAGAAGAACCTGGTAAAAGGGAGCAAGTGATTAGTGTTTGAGCTTATAAACTGATTTTTACTTCAACACTGGGTGGGCAAATTGAAACAGACTGTATCATTCTTAAACCTAATAATGTGATAGAATTTAATTTTGTAAAGCAGTATGAAAGCTTAGGTTTATTGTTTATACTTGTAAATGGGTCTTTCCATAATTTTTTTTTGAAGAGCAAAATTCTAATTTGTTATAATAAGAATTTTGTTTATTAAGCTGTTTTGTGACTACTTTTAGCTCGGTCAGAGAGATACCATCATATGGAAACGGAGGAGGAGGAGGAAGAGACAAATGAAGAGGATTTTAATTTGGAAATAAGACAGTTTTCATCATGTTCCCACCGATTTAACAAAGTGAGTGCAATCGCAAATCATGTTACTACTTTATTTAAAGTTACTTGTATATATCATTCTTACCTTGACCTGCATATGCAGATGAAAATATTATCTGTACACATGGATTCCATATTTGTACCTCTATCTGATCTCTCCCCTACCCCCACAACTCTGCTTCCTCACTGCCTTTCTTTACACTGCCACTATGCAGCTCCTGGTTTTGCCTGGCATCCACTTAGAATGAGCTACAGTTAAACCTTGGACAGATACAGTCATCCAAAACCACTGATCTCATCAACCGTCATTATGTTTAGTTTCTACCTTATTTTTGCTTGGCTATATTTCGTAAAACCAATGAAGAATTATACCAGTCAACTTGTTGCCTCCCAAGGTTTATAAAAGCATGGATCGAATATCACACATTGATGAGAAACGATTCATGGAGAAGATCCAAGTGGAGAAGGACAGTACAGGTGGGAAGCTAAAGAAGGCCAACACTTTACATGTTGACTCACTGACCTGGATTCCCGACTCTGAAATGTGAGTATTGTACAGCTGTGCAAAATGTAGTCTTCTGAGTTTTTTATTCAATTCAAACTAATACCGGTCATTTTGTGTACTTTAATGAATGACGGTATGTACTTTAAGTCTTGTGATGCAACTGAGTATGTGGAAAAAATATCTTAATCAAAGGAAGTTGATGAATTTGCTTTGAACGTTTGGAATTAATTGACAGCTGTACTGAATGTTGTGCAGATATTCCTTCGCTCGTCACTCATGTTCAGCACGTCGTAGAGCTTCAAACCATCCAGTTTATTCCATAGTGGATTAGTTATCACTTAACTAGTTAACTCACTCCACCTGCCAACTGTGTGAGGAACACTGGAATCTGGCTTGGTTCATTGCTTAAGATACCAGAGAGAAATCAAACTCATGACAAATAGTTTCAACGGATCCATTGGCTTATTGTTTGGATGTGAATTAAATAATTTTGACTTGCACACCTGTTCATAACATAAAGTTAATTTTACTGGACAGATTGCATCAGCATCCTTTTACACGAGACTTTTGGAAAGAACGGTTTTGAGCACCGCAGTGGATTAACATTCTGGGTTTTATAATTAAGAGTTGGCTTGAAATAACGTGTAGTATCAATGTATTTTAAATGCAGTGTCAGAGAAATGAACTGAAGTGGTCATGGTAAGGGATAAACAAGTCTTACTGATGGCCTTAGAAAGGAGGCGTAAATGCCATCATCTGTTACTCAATAGTTTCATTTAATATCAGGTAAATGTATACAATATACATCCTGAAATTCTTTTTCTTTGCAGACATTTGTGAAAACAGGTGAATGCCCCAAAGAATGTGACAGTTAAAATGTTAAAACCTGAAAACCCCCCACTTCCCCCTCCCATGCACAAGTAGCAGCAAAGCAACAACCCTACCCACCCCCATCCATAGCACCCTTCCCCAACCCCGTCCACTTCACCATCCCCACCCCCACCTACTTCACCATCCCCACCCCCACCTACTTCACCATCCCCACCCCCACCTACTTCACCATCCCCCACCCCGTCCACTTCACCCTCCCCCAACCCACCCACTTCACCCTTTCCACCCCCATCCACTTCACCCTCCCCCACCCCCACCCACTTCACCATCCCCACCCCCATAAACCACCCTCCCCACCCCCGTCCACTTCACCATCCCCCACCCCATCCACTTCACCACTGTCCACTTCACCCTACTCACCCCTGTCCATTTCACCCTACTCACCCCTGTCCACTTCACCCTACTCACCCCTGTCCACTTCACCCTCCCCCACCCCGTCCACTTCCCCATCCTCAGCCCCGTAAACTTCACCAACCCCAGCCCCATAAACTTCACTCTCCCCACCCCCATCCACTTCACCCTCGCCACCCCCACCCACCTCACCATCCCCAGCCCAGTAAACTTCACCCTCCCCACCCCCGTCCACAGCACCCTTCACCCATTCAACAGTTCAACATTCCACAAGCATTAGCAAAGTCCCCAATGAAAACCATGATCTGCAGGACAACAAAAATTAATCATTCACCTGACAATTCAATATTTCACAGGCTCTCTCTCTCCCCCTAATAAAGGGAAAAGAGGTGTCCCCTTTCACAGCGAGAGGGGAAACAGAACAAAGTAACTCGTTGATTTATAATGTTAAAAGTCTTTTGTGCTGCTTTTTTTGTCCAAGCTCTGTGACCTGAGAATTGGCAATAACCTCTGACCCACCAACGAGAGAGGGGAGGGAAGAATTTGCTGAGTACACAGCCTCCGACTGCCGGTCCAATGTTCTGTTCCCTCCCGTGATGAGTCAGTCGGTGGCACTGGCTTAGAATCAGCCTGTACACAGGACCGTGAAATCTCAGATCCCTAAAGGTGCGCTCGTCTTCTAGGCCACCTCCTTGGGATATTGAAAAGCAGCCGGCCGTGAGCCCTTGGGAGCAGGTCCCACCACCACAAGGAACCAATGTCTGAGGGTAATTCCAGGTCAGGTCTTTAAGGGAACCCCATCCACCCTGAAAAGGCAAAGGAGAAACGTCAAAGGTGGAAATTAAGCTGATTTGTTGATAAACACAAGGGAGTTGTAATTTAGTGCCATCATGCCTCTGCCTACATCAGAGGCAAATTTCAGGATATAGGATACATTTCTCAAGTCATTGGGGCATTCTGACCTGCCTATAGAGGAGAAGGGAGAGTTAACATGCAACTCCAAATAACACATCACCTCGGTACATACATCACCGATGATCTCACCTGGAGTACACACACCGGTTGTGTGGCAAATATGTACAGCAGTGTCTCTTCCACCTCAGGTGATTAAAGAAGTTCAGCATCAGCCCCCAAATCCTCAAGATCTTCTACAGGTGCCCATTGAGAGCATCCTGACTGGCAGTATCACTGCCTTGTATGGGAACTGCACCAACCTTGATCGCTGGGCACTGCAGAGAGTGGTACAGACAGCCCAGCGCATCTGTGAATGTGAACGTCCCTCCATTGAGGATACTTATATCAGCAGGTGCAGAGAGAAGGCCTGGAAGATCATCAGGGACTCCAGTCACTTTAACCATAAACTGTTTCAGCTGCTTTTGTCTGGCAAACGCTACAGCAGCATTAAAGCCAGGGCCAACAGGCTACATGGCAGCTCCTTTCTACAAGCCATTAGACTTTTAAATTCACATGTCTGTACATTGCAATGGAGTCATGGTGCAAAGATTTTTACTTCCTCACGCTGTGAGATGGATATAAGATTTAAATAAATTCTAAATTGTAACTTTGCTGTCTGAGCACCATGCCATTGTGCTGGTAAGAGAATCATTCTTGCATTGTCACTATAAACAGATAGATTATCAATAGCAAGTAGCCAATATCTATACCTGTAGTGCAATGCATATAGACCCATCAGACTACAGAAGCTGAAGTTACTCATCTGAAAGACAAGAAAGTTGAGGTGAGCTGTAAGAGTTACCATGCAGAAAGAAGGAACTGCTTCAGGTGGCAGCAGGGTCATTAACTGGAGAACAGGGATTGATGGTAATTGGTAAAAATAAAGTTGAAATGATCAGACATTTCTTTATACATCAGGTTCTTTGTATCGGAATTGCCAGAGAGGATGATGGAAGCAAGTATAATAAGAACTGCCAAAGCTGAATTAGTACAAAAAGACTGTGATTGTGATGGGTATGGAGAAAAACAGAGTTCATTAAACAGTTTGTCCAAAGAACTAGCACATTCCAGATGGGGGAATATGTCTGTTCTGTATTTATCTGAGAGTTTATTGACATGAGCCCAAGTGCAGTGAGTTAAAGTTACATGGAAACACTTGCCTGTGGGTAGAAACTACACACAGAATATAAATTAGAGAGAGAGAGAAGAAAAGAGACAATTAGAGACAAATCTGTAGTAATACGAGACGTAGTCCACAGTGCTCAGCGATTTAAGGAAATTGAAAATTAGCTCTATTTGTCACATATACTGTGCATCAAAGCACAGTGAAATGCATGATTTGCGTCAAATCACATCAGCAAGGGTGCGCTGGGGGCAGCCCACAAGTGTCACCACGCTTCCAGCATCCACGTAGCATGCCCACAACTTTCGAACCCACGCGTCATTTAGAACGTGGGAGGAAACTGGAGCACCTGGAGGCGATCTGCCTGATCATAGGGAGAACGTGCAAACATTTTTACAAATAGTGGCGGGAATGGCACTCCAATCGGTAATCGCTGGCACTGTAAAGGGATTAGCAGTTGTGGGGGGTAGGATTAATCATCTAAGAAAGGAGATCGGAGATTCAGGAAACCAGTATTTGATGAGGTACTGACAGCAGGTGTACTGTTAATAATGAAGGAAAGCGCAGTGGTCATTTATCAAACTGGCATTTCTGAGGAGGTAACTGAATGCCTGCCTTCCTAACAGTGACTCCAGTGGAATGTCAAATTTGGAAAGTTTCCTGCTGAAGGAATCCCTAATGTAAAATTTCAGTCTATTAAATGGACTGCCTGCACCAAAGTGCACATTTGTAATTGTAGAGTACAGGGGGCGCATGGTGGAAATTCTCCTTTTTCTGTAAGTCATATGCTCGGAGTGTAATACATACGGTTTGAACTCTACTTTGGTTCCAGAAGCAGGATTCAAGGTGCATAAATTACAAGTGTTAACGTTCAGCACAGGTATCACATTTTAAACATACTTTGATGCATACTTGACAATCCGTGACCTGCAGGATACAGGAAAGTGCTGGTTCTCGGCTGAGCAAGGTTGTTTGATTGGCCAGCACAGAAATGATGAGGCAAATAGTAACTTTCTGTGGTGCTTAATTCAACTGAGAGAAATTTCTTCCTAGCAGAATTTGCATGGTATTATCAAGTCCACTATTTCTGGTATCGAAGAAAACTGTTTAGTAAAACGAATCTTGTTTATGTTGTGTATAGGCAACACCTGTCTCTCTCTCATTCGTCAAGCAGCGAGAACAACAACTGCTACCATCGTTCTGGGATGCTGCCGAGCTTTGCTATCTCTGCCGAAGATGACGAGTCTCAGTCTCACGAAGACTGCAACAGGGACCAGGACAAGATCATGTTTTCCATAGGAGCGTCACAGGACGAGATTGATGCAACTACCCCAAGCACCATCAGTAGTTCAACTCTGTCAGGTGCGTTTAGTGGGATATGAACCACATGTAGAGCAGACTGGGTTCATGATAAGGTCATTGAGAGAGATTATCAAGGAAGTGGGCCCTTTGGCACATTAAATCCAAACCATTTTGTCGCCCTCACATTCCCATCCACTGCCCTGAGACTCTCCCAATCACCTGTACACTTCGGGAAGTTAGCTGCCAGTTAGCTTAGCAACTCACAAATATTTGGAATGGGGAGCAAGTCAGAGCACCTGGAGGAGATCTACTTATGCGTTTAATACCTTTTGATTTAATTGCAAATCATTTCCATAACCTCAGAAAATTGAGGGCTAGCACAAAGGTAAAGAGGGAATTGTACAACATATTCCACACCCTAACCACAAAGAGATTCTGTAGATGCTGGAAACCCAGAGCAACACACACACACGCACAAAGCTGCAAGAACTCAGCAGGCCAGGCTGATCTGTGGAGGGGAATAAGCAGTTGACATTTCAGGCTGAGACCCTCAGCTTTTCCTTCCAGTCAGCCATTGTCCAGGGTAGTTACTGAACACCACTACCATGATTTGGGATCTTCATATCATTAAACTGTGTGGAGTTTACCTTTCACTCGAAGACAGTAGCTGTTACACTCAGACTATGCCAGATGAAGGTGAGATGAAGTAATCTCTTGAAGGATATCTGATCAATTCCTGCCTGCCTTCAACCCAGAGCCTTGCAGATAGATTCAAGGAAGGAGAGCCTAACCTGAGGAGGTTGACACCCCACCTTTGTGTTTTTGTGGTGGTTCAATGAATGTTTTGTGCTGCCATAAAATCTGTCTTTCACATAGCACTTTGCAAAGTTCTTCGGTTGGCTTTGGTAGTTCTTTTAAGAGCTGTCTGGTTGACCACAAAGGGCCTGGTGGAACTTTGTATCTGGGTCCTAAATCCCTTCCATTTCTAAAATGAACCACCTTCCGTATTTTACACATTGACAGGTCATCAGCTTGCAAGTCTAGCTGCGTACAGTACAATATCAAATAGATTGTATGCAGCAATGAGGTAGCTAGGGTGTCTTGTTCTGCAAGGTTTCTAGGTTAGTTAACACTCGTATGTACTTCATTTCTCACTAAAACTAAGAATTCAGCTGGTTCACTAACTGCTTCTCCTTTCCCATATCAGAGCCTAACCACCAGGCACCACATAGACACCGTCCTCAAGTTGCCCAAAGAGATCTAATATTTTGTTTAGAATGCCAACTCTTATCATAGTTTGAATGTTCAAGAGATTGTTCTGCACATTTATAGAAATACAGAATCCTATCTACTGCTGGGCTTCAATTATTAATGTCGTCAGTAGAGATCTTACTGCCTTCACTTGTCAATCATGCTCCAGATTCTTTACAAATATTAATAAGTCGAAAGAGTGTGGCAGTGAATCCCATAACCTGTAAACACTCTTGCAATTATGATTTGAGATTAAACCTTACGGTGTGAAGTTACCTAAATAGATGGAATTCCATTACTGTTTGATCAGGAACATACCAACTTGTGTAATATGTGAGTTCAATAGGCTGGGAAATCAAAATATTCATTGCTTCAGTTTTCAGTCAGAGTCATTTCAATATATGGGACAGTGTAACTAAAGTAGCATTGTGTTCCTCATAAACGTTAGTTCAGCTGTCTTCTCTTGTCCTGTGCACATTCAATATTCGTGGCTGCAGATTCTCTAGTGTTTTCTGAGATGGTTATTTTAATTCCAGATGGGGGAAATGGAGTGATTAAAATGGCGGAAATATAAGCTGTTTTTCAATTCATTTTGAAATTGCATATTGCTGTGTAATTTTTTCAGACTTCCTGCTTTTGCTGTTGGATTAGTGTGATATTTTCATTTCCATATTTATAAGAGTGTATGCTTAATGCAAAATGAAATGGGAGAAACTGATTGAATGCATCTATCTGTGAACAGTTGGCAGTTTTTCAGAACATCTGGATCAAATTAACTCCAAAAGTGACAGTGTGGAAAGCACAGATACGTCTTCAAAGTCTGCAAGTGACAACCTTCCACAGCTGGCTCGCCAGCGCCTAGAAAGTTCAGAGAAAGAAAGAACAGGCAAAGTGATGAAATCAGCATCTGCCACCGCACTGTCTCTCATGATCCCTGCAGGTAGTCCCAAAACATACTGCATGCTTTACAATGGACTGCAGTCTAAATAGAGATGGCTGCCTGAGGTTTTCTGAAGATTCCTTCACAATTGAGTTATTTCGGCAAATGCTGTCTTAAACTTGGCCAGGGTAGTGTAGCAGTTAGTGCAACACTATTACACATCGGGGTGTCGGAGTTAGGAGTTTAATTCTAAGGCCGTCTGTAAGAAGTTTGTATGTCCTCGCCCTTAGCATGTGAGTTTCCTTTGGGTACTCCAATTTCCTCCTATATTCCAAAGATGTACCAGTTTGGGGGTTAATTGGTCATTGTAAATTGTCCTGGGATTAGGCTAGGGTTAAATAGGTGGACTGCTGGATGGAGTGGCTTGTTGGGTCAGCAGAGCCTGTTCTGCGCTGTATCTCAAATGAATAAAATTAAGAGCTATCCTTAAATGGGATCAAATTTAAGAGAACTACGTTTAAATTTAAGAGAATTTTAAGAAATAAAAAAGAGCACTATTTTCTAAATGGAGGGAAGATTCAAAAATCTAAGGTGCAAAGGTAGTTGGGAGTTCTTGTGCAGGATTTCCCTAAAGATTCATTTGTAGGTCGAGTCTGTGGTGGGAAGGTAAATACATTGTTAGCATTAATTTCAAGAGGACTAGAATATAAAAACAAGAATGTAATGTTGAAACTTTATAAAGCACTGGTGAGGCCTCATTTGAAGTATTGTGAGCATTTTGGACCCCTTAGAAAGGATGTGCTGAAACGGGAGAGAGTTCAAAGGAGGTTCACAAAAATGTTTCCAGGATTAAAAAGCTTGTCATATGAAGAACCTGTGATGGCTCTGGGACTGTACTTACTGGAATTCAGAAGAATGAGTGGTGTCCTCATTGAAACCTATCGAATGTTGAAAGGCCTCAATAGAGTGGATGTGGAGAGGATGTTTCCTATGATGGGGAAGCCTAAGACCAGAGGACACAGCCTCAATAGAGGGGTGTCCTCTTACAATGGAGATGAGGAATTTCTTCAGCCAGAGAGTGGTGAATCTGTGGAATGCATTGCCACGGGTGGCTGTGGAGGCCAGGTCAGTCAGTATATTTAAGACCGGGATTGATAAGAGTTTCGATTTGACAGGGCACAAAGGGATACAGGTCGAAAGCAGAAGATTGGGGCTGAGAGGGAAAATGGATCAGCCATGATGAAATGGCAGAGCAAACTCGGTAGGCCAAGTGGCCTAATTCTGCTCCTATATCTTATGGTCTTGAAAGCATTGTTTAAGGTTTCACAGAGAATCAAAATAATCTTTCTCGCAATGAGTGTAGGATTTTCTAATCAATTTTTTTTAATGTGCTGTCTGAATAACTTTGGGGAAACCATGTGCTGCTGATAAGGCAAAAATGTCCCAGACAAAAGCATTACTGCAAATAAAAAGGAATCTTTCCATTATACCTTTTATTATGTCATGAGGGGAATCAACTATGTAGAGAATAGAGTAGGGTCAGATTTTATGTCAGAGTCTATACTGCCCACTCCATGCTTTAGGATTTATGTTAGGCTTGGAGCATTTACAGTGACCAATATACTTCTGAAATAAATGACAATAAGTAATAAAATGTAGCTACCTTCATTAGAGAATGTGTGAATAAGGGAGGGAAAAAGTAAAATTAAATTGACTGATCAGCAGTCTTAGCACGAAGTGCTGATCTGCTGAGGTTGTGTGGTAATAACTGTAACCAAGCCTATTCTCTGTGGGAAGCCATTTCAAAAGAATCATAACATTGCCAAACACAAAGGGATTTAAAGAGAATATTTATGCTTAGCATGACGATATGTGCCCAGCAGGGTTTTTGCTGTCAGACCATCTCCCAATGGAAACACTTAAGAATGCAATATATTTTTTGTGCTTACGGGCACACCGTATATATTTCAAGATAACATTTTCCACGAATATGTAGGCTTACTCTCTTGTGCATCAGTTTATTGAAGGCACAGCCAGATAAAACAAAAAAAACCTACTTGCATGCTTAATGTACCATAAAGATACTCAACCATTGCCTGTGGATCTTTCAGGGACAATGTATTTTCTGGGTTTACAGATACTGCTAGCTGGTTCCTTTTGCTTTGGCTCGGGGGGTTTTGGGAGACTGTGCACGGCACAGGTAACCTACAACATGTGCATGCTAAGCACATTGATTACCCAGAAGCAATGCTTGGTTCCCTGTGCTTAGAATCCATAATTCAAAGAAATAAGCCAATTGTGTATGATACATTATATATCTTCATTGCATACTCCTGTGGACTGGAGGCAACAATTAGTCATTTTTTTTCCCTTTGAGCTTTGAGCTCTCCAGACTGTAGCTTTCATTAGAGACCCAGGAACAAGCTTAGAACAACAGCAAGCTGGCCGTAAGGATTTAAGATCTGATGATGTATGTCATTTCTTAAAAAGGAATTGTTGCATATTTTGCAGAACTATGCACAGCATGACTGATGAGCAACTTGTAAGTTTTGTGTGTAGTTAATATGCTTCTGGGTTTATTTAAATAACTATTAATCAAGCTTTTTGTTTGCTAGAAATAATAAAAAATAAAATTCAGTTGCTGCTGCTGGGAATTGTTACACACAAGCATAACTAGTTCCAAACATCTGCCTCATTTACTTAGACTCTATATACTATTGGGATGTGCAGTTTTTTGTGGTTTAGGCTGAAGTGGCTGGGGAAAGGAGGGTTGGGGGCATTATCAGTCCTCTCAGAAACTCACACATTTTTATGCATTTTCCTGAGTCAGATCTTTTCTGGTCAACTATTCTGCCAAAGCTAATATTAGAGACCTGCATCCATAATCTAGTTTAACTAAACCCACAACCAATCTTAATGATTTTTTTTTGTAAGACTTATAGCAGTAGTGCTTACTCACACTTCCTACAATAGACAATCATCTCCAAACTCTATGTAATGGATAATCACAAAATTGGAAGAGGCTCTCATGCTGATTCCAATGAATATGTATGGTCACTGCTCCAGATGCACTTGGACCTTGCAGATTAGCTTCCTTTAGTGACACTTTGACAGACTGATTCACGTCAAATTGCCATCGTATTAGTGCTGTCCTCTTAAGAACGTCCTCCCAAAATTCAAAAATTAAACCCCTTTGAACATTGGTTCTTAGAAGTAACAAACCTCTATACAAGTTGGAAAGACGGGACATTATATTCCTGAAGAAAGTAGCATAAAATATATTGATCTCTAACCCAAGTTTCCAGACTGAAGCTCATTTCCCAAGGTTCTGCTTTGGGAAGAATGATATGTAAATTGCAGTCCAAGAAATCCACAGTGCATAAACTTACTCAGTCACCTGCACTCACTGCTTGCTTCCCTCCGCCACCCCTCCTCATAGCCACACAATTTCAGTTTACAGCTGACTAACCATAGACCAATAATATCCATCTCTCAGAAACAATCCTATCTAGTGGGTCCTACTGGGTGGCTAGTAAGCTTTTTATCTCCTGACCAGCTGCCTATAATCTGTTACTGTTTAAAAATCCACCACCAACTGCTTTATAACACCTGATGATGCTAGATGATATGAGTGAAGTCTTAACTTCTTCCAGCTGTGTTTTCCCACCAATTCATCCATAGCTGAAAAAGGTTTACTTTTGTTTCAGATGTGTACGGTGTTTCTCCATTGGCTAGTCCAATCTCCCCACATTCTCTCTCGTCTGACCCCTCATCAAGAGATTCGTCACCCAGCCGGGACTCCTCGACAAGCTCTGGAAGTCCAAAGCCCCCCATAATTATCTACAGCTCAGGAAAGAAGTATGGTTTCACACTACGCGCAATTCGAGTGTACATGGGTGATAGCGATGTTTATACAGTCCATCATATTGTTTGGGTGAGTCCACCCAAATTGACATTGTGCGGATATTCGCAGGATATTGATCTCACAAATTATTGATTTAATTTAATGTTTGGTCACTAGAATGTTGAAGAGGGGAGTGCGGCTCATACAGCAGGTTTGAAGGCTGGTGATCTCATCACACATGTAAACAGCGAGCCAGTGCTTGGCCTAGTTCACACTGAAGTGGTAGAACTTCTTGTCAAGGTAAACTTAAATGCCAAAAACTATCGTCCTCCTTATTGTGGTTCAACAAGTTTTAACATTTTCATAAAATGTACAGAATAATATTTTAGTAATTAGAGTGTGTCAAAATAGTTTTGTACCCTCTGTAGGTGAGGAAATTAATTTGTTTGTCTTAGAAACTAATATATTTGCAAATCACGGTCTTTATGTAAATATTTACATTTATTCAATTTAATGTTTCTCAAGCATTTGTTAGGTAGGCACCTCCCAGTCTCCACCCAGCTAACAGGAGTCACCTGCCACTCATTCCCAAATCATCACCTGCAGCCTATTTAAACCCAGCTCTCATCCACAACCCTTATTCCCTCATATGAACCAGCCTTCAGTTACTTTGTTGCCTTGTCGTGTTAAATATCTTTTCTCTCTTATTTTGTGGCCCCTTGTGGCTGGTTATTTTGCAGTTTATTAGTAAGATATTGTTTACTGCTAAATTGTCTCTGCTGCTCTGCTTTGGGTTCAAGCTCATCTATGTTTCCTGACATCGTTGCCAATTGCAAAGCTACAGCAAGATAGTACTTCCAGATTTTTATTGGAAAATATGGTCATTGTGTTTGTTACATATTCAAAAGGCAGCATTTTCCAATGCAGTATTGCCGTGAGGAGCAAATCTGCTTATTGAGCGACATTCTAAGAGGTTCTTACAGCTCTATTAAATGATAAAGCAGAGGTATACCTATTTGAGCCTTTGGCTTTTTGAGAGTGTTTCTGCTTTTTGTCTGTAGACTTGAACCCTGCAGATTCTTGTCTAAATTAGATTTCAAAGGAACCATAAAATCTGTTCCTACCCCATCTTTGTATTGTTTTTGCACAAAACACCTCAAAACTGTATCTTCCACACTTAAACAAGTATAGACAATAATTCCTTATTTCCTCCTTCAACTATGTTTTCTGATTTTCCTGTCTATTATTCTACCTTTGCATTTCTCAGAAATGAGACGGCATTTGTATTGATAGCATCATGAGTGGATAGCTTCCCCCAGAAATAATTTCCCTATGTTGTAATATCTTTTATTTTCCCCAGCATCAGCAGGTGCTGCTGGCTTTCCCTGAGTTCATTTGTTAGCCTCTCTATTTATTATAAACGGATTTATGAATGAAGTACAAGGAGCTGTTGTAGAGTTTTCCAATTCAACTTGGTATCACAGAGTTACTTAATTTTTCAAGAGCAACTGGGACGAACACCTTGCCATAGAACAACTACGGGCCACCTGTCCAAACTGTTGACATCATGTGAGGCAAATGCATAGAATCGGATTTGTACAGCACAGAATCCGATCTTTTTGTCTCACCCCGCCCATGATGACCTCTTCTGGCACGATTGCACTAATCCCATGTGCCCGCGGTATCCTATGACACTTTGCCTATTTAAGTGTCTGTCTAAATATCTCTGAGGTCTAGTGATTGTTTCTGACTCCACCACCACTTTGGTTGTCGACTGGATATCAGACTATCCTGTGTGTAAAAATCCCTCCGATTCCCTTGTTCTTCTCACCGTAACTAGACCCTCTTGTTTTTGATGCCTCAAGCATGGGAGAAAAACTGTGACTATTTAGCTTACAATTATATATGCAGTACCTCTATCAGGTCACTTCTCAGTCTCCTTCACTTTGGGGAAAGCAAACACATCTTATTCAGTCTTTCCACATAACCATCATCCCTAATCTAGTCAACATTCTGGTGAATCTTCCCCCCCCCCCACTCTCAGAGACCATCTGCATCCTCCCTATAGTGAGGTAACATTACTGCCTCTCCTGAACTCTCCATGTACAGTGGGTTGATTTATGACGTTGGAACGGGTGTATCTTTTGGCAGAATTGTTTCAGTGCCCCCTCCCCCTCATCTAGCTCAGGCACTTCCCTCTCTCATCCGTGTACGTTTCAAAATAAAATGCCATCAACAGCTGCGTGCTGCTCTGTGTAAGTCAATTCACAGTGATCACACGCATTATGGCTGAAACATGTACGAAGCTCGGTCTATGTAATGGGAGTTTTATAATGAGTTGAAATCTCTTTTCTTCCGCCCCCCCCCCCCCCACCCCCCATAATTGAGAATGAAGTGGGTAAACGTTGAAAATAGCAAAGCCCCAAAATCGTAAAATAATTTATAGTTTTTCCACACCAAGCAGTGCAACATCAAATGTAAACATTACTCTTTGAATGTGATATAAGAACATAAATAGGAGCAGGAGTCGGCCATCCGGCCCATCGAGCCTACCCTGCTATTCAATAAGATCATAGCTGATCTGTCCGTAAAATCAGCTCCTTTTCCCCTGCCATCTACCTGCCTTTTCCCCATAACCCTTAATTCCCTTACTATGTAAAAACCTATCTACTTGTATCTTAAATATATTTAGTGAGGAAGCCTCAACTGCTTCCCTGGGCAGAGAATTCCACAGATTCACCATTCTCTGGGAAAAAGTTTTTCCTCATCTCTGTCCTAAATCTTCTCCCCTGAACCTTGAGGCAATGTCCCCTAGTTCTAATAATGGTAGTAAAATAATAATGGTGATTTAGTACCTGCAAATTGTGAAGAAGGGTAAACAAGAGAAAATCTCCAATTGCTAGAAATCCAAGTAACACATACAAAATGCTGGAAGAACTCAGCAGGTCAGAGGCATCTATGGAAAAGAGTAAACAGATGATGTTTTGAGCCAAGATACTACTTCAATCCTGATGAAGGGTCTTGGCCTGAAATGTCGACTGTTCACTCTTCTCCATAAATGCTGTCTGGCCTGCTGAATTACATAGAACGTAGAATAGTATAGCACAGTACAGGCCCTTTGGCCCACAATGTTGTGCCGACCCTTAAACCCTGCCTCCCATATATCCCCCCACCTTAAATTCCTCCATATACCTGTCTAGTAGTCTCTTAAATTTCACTAGTGTATCTGCCTCCACCACTGACTCAGGCAGTGCATTCCACGCACCAACCACTCTGAGTGAAAAACCTTCCTCTAATATCCCCCTTGAACTTCCCTCCCCTTACCTTAAAGACATGTCATCTTGTATTGAGCAGCAGTGCCCTGGGGAAGAGGCACTGGCTGTCCACTCTATCTATTCCTCTTAATATCTTGTATACCTCTATCATGTCTCCTCTCATCCTCCTTCTCTCCAGAGAGTAAAGCCCTGGCTCCCTTAATCTCTGATCATGATGCGTACTTTCTAAACCAGGCAGCATCCTGGTAAATCTCCTCTGTACCCTTTCCAATGCTTCCACATCCTTCTTATAGTGAGGGGACCAGAACTGGACACAGTACTCCAAGTGTGGCCTAACCAGAGTTTTATAGAGCTGCATCATTACCTTGCGACTCTTAAACTCTATCCCTCAACTTATGAAAGCTAACACCCCATAAGCTTTCTTAACTACCCTATCTACCTGTGAGGCAACTTTCAGGGATCTGTGAACATATACCTCCAGATCCCTCTGCTCCTCCACACTACCAAGTATCCTTCCATTTACTGTGTACTCTTCCTTGGAGTTTGTCCTTCCAAAGTGTATCACCTCACACTTCTCCAGGTTGAACTCCATCTGCCACTTCTCAGCCCACTTCTGCATCCTATCAATGTCTCTCTGCAATCTTGGACAATCCTCAACACTATCCACGACACCACCAACCTTTGTGTCGTCTGCAAACTTGCCAACCCACCTTTCTACCCCACCTTTCTATCCCCACATCCAGGTTGTTAATAAAAATCACGAAAAGTAGGGGTCCCAGAACCAATCCTTGTAGGACACCACTAGTCACAACCCTCCAATCCGAATGTACTCCCTCCACCATGACCCTCTGCTTTTTGCAGGCAAGCCAATTCTGAATCCACCAGGCCAAACTTCCCTGGATCCCATGCCTTCTGACTTTCTGAATAAGCCTACCATGTGGAACCTTGTCAAATGCCTTACTAAAATCCATGTAGATCACATCCACTGCACTACCCTCATCTATATGCCTGGTCACCTCCTCAAAGAACTCTATCAGGCTTATTAGGCATGATCTGCCCTTCACAAAGCCATGCTGACTGTCCCTGATCAGACCATGATTCTCTAAATGCCCATAGATCCTATCTCTAAGAATCTTTTCCAACAGCTTTCCCACCACAGACGTAAGGCTCACTGGTCTATAATTACCTGAATGCCAGCCTTGTCAGCAATATAAAGATTTATTAAAGATTAATTAGAAGGGAAAACAGTTCTTTTCTATCCTGATACAAGTTATGACCTTTTGAAGAGAAAGGAGGAATTTAACCCAGTGAAAAAAGTTTTATGGGAAAAGGGTTATAAATTTATATTGCGCCACCCGGCAACCCTGATAATTTTTTGGATGACGGAAAAAGAAGATTTTTTACTGATTATCGGGATGCAGAAGAATTCGCACAAGATCTCCCAAATATTCGCTAATTATAGTCAAAGATTTAAAAGTGAAACAGATTAAAGATGAAGATAGGGACAGTGAATGGAACTGATGGATGTTTAAGGACAGAAGAATATTTAAATATATTCTTAATTATATGATACAGGGGGAGAAAGGTTAAAATTTGAGAAATATTAATCGAGAGTAGTGATTTTTTTCTTCTCATATATACTTTTTTATGTTACGGGGGAGCTGGGGGAACTTCAGATCGATTGCTACGGGATTCACGTGGGTAATCATGGCGATTGCCATGACCCGTACAACAGAGGGGGGTAATGTTGTGTTTTTTTTTTCATTCACAACATTAGTAGGGGGATATTTTGTTATTTTTTTCTTTATAATCTATTTTTCTTTTGTCTTTCTTTCTTTGCCTGGACAATCGGGGGGGGGGGGGGGGGGGAGACACATAGCAACACGGAGAATTTAAAAAAGATTCCCCAGGGTACTACAAAAGTTGAAAGATTAGGTATTATTATAGATTGGAGTAACCCTGTTAAAAATAATGACAAATTTACTGAATTTTTAAGTTTTAATGTTAATGGGCTTAATGGACCGCTGAAAAGAAAAAGAATTTTAACATATATTAAGAAAATGAAAATAGATATAGCTTTTTTTAACAAGAAACATACTTAACAGAGATAGAACATCAGAAATTAAAGAGAGATTGGATCGGAAATGTTATCGCAGCTTCATTTAATTCAAAGGCGAGGGGAGTTGCAATTTTGGTTAATAAAACTTTACCAATTAAAATACAAAATGTATTAATTGATTCTGCAGGGAGATATGTAATTATACATTGTCAAATTTTTTCAGAACTATGGACTCTTATGAATATTTATGCACCAAATGAAAATGATGTAAAATTTATACAAGAGGCCTTTTTGAATTTGGCTGACGCATATGACAAAATATTAATAGGTGGAGATTTTAATTTTTGTCTAGACCCAGTTTTAGATAGATCAACAAAGGTTGTTACAAAATCAAAAGTAGCAAAATTAACTTTATCATTGATGAAAGATTTAAATTTGATTGATATATGGAGAAGAATTAATCCAAAAGAAAGAGATTATTCATTTTATTCAAATAGACATAAAACTTAATCAAGGATATATTTTTTTCTTTTATCAACAAATATTCAAGACAGAGTGAAAAATATGGAATATAAAGCAAGAATATTGTCAGATCATTCCCCCTTGCTAATGACAATGATAATGATGGATAAAGAGGAATCGATTTACAGATGGAGATTTAATTCAATATCATTAAAATGTCAAGATTTTTGAGATTTCATGAAAAAGCAGACTCAGTTTTTTTTAGATACAAATTTACATTCAGTTGATGATAAATTTATAGTATGGGAAGCAATGAAGGCATATTTGAGAGGTCAGATAATAAGTTATACTTCTAAAATTAAGAAGGAATATATGGTAGAAACAGATCAATTGGAGAAAGAGATTACAAAATTAGAAAAAGAATCTCAAAGATATATGACAGAAGAAAAAAGAAGACAACTTGTTAACAAGAAGTTACAATATAATACACTTCAGACATACCGAACAGAAAAAGCAATTATGAGAACTAAACAGAGATATTACGAACTAGGTGAAAGATCACACAAGATTCTTGCTTGGCAGTTAAAAAAAGACCAGACTTTCAAAACGATAAATGCAATTAGAACAAGTGTAAATAAAATTACTTATAAACCTTTAGAAATTAATGAAATTTTAAAGAATTTTTATTCTGAACTGTATCAATCAGAATCACAAAATGGTAATGTTGAGATAGAAAGGTTTTTATCACAAATAACTCTTTCAAAATTGAATTCGGAAGAACAGAAGGGATTAGATATGCCTTTTACATTAAAAGAGGTCGAAGAAGCTCTAGGATCACTTCAGAGTAATAAATCCCCAGGAGAAGATGGTTTTCCGCTCAAATTTTACAAGAAGTTTAAAGATTTACTAATTCCTCCTTTTATGGAGTTAATACACCAAGTGGAAAGAACGCATAAACTTCCAGAATCTTTTTCAACAGCTATTTTAATAGTATTACCAAAAAAAGATAGAAATCTTTTAAAGCCAACATCATATAGACCCATTTCTTTGTTGAACACCAACTATAAAATAATAGCAAAAATTTTATCTAATAGATTATCTAAATACTTACCAAAATTAATACATATGGATCAAACAGGATTTATCAAAAATAGACAATCGGCAGATAATGTAACTTGGTTACTTAGTATAATTCATCTGGCACAAAAGAGGGAAGAAATGAGTGTGACAGTTGCTTTAGATGCAGAAAAAGCATTTGATAGATTGGAATGGGATTTTTTATTTAAGGTATTGGAAAAGTATGGGTTAGGAAAATCTTTTATAAAATGGATTAAAATCTTAAATACTAATCCCAAAGCTAAAGTAATGACAAATGGTCAAATTTCAACATCATTTCAGTTAACAAGGTCAACTAGACAAGGTTGTCCATTATCACCTGCTTTATTTGTGTTGGCGATAGAACCATTAGCTGAATTAATTAGAACAGACCCAGATATTATGGGTTTCAGAGTTAACCAGGAGGAATATAAGATTAATTTATTTGCTGACGATGTTTTGCTCTATTTAACAAACCCATTGTATTCGCTGCGTAAATTATCTTCTAGGTTGGAAGAATATGGGAAAATATCAGGCTACAAAATAAATTGGGATAAAAGTGAAATTCTACCCCTTACTAAAGGAGATTATAGTCAATGTCAATTAATAACTCCATTTAGATGGCCGATAAATGGTATAAAATATTTAGGTATAAGAGTTGATAATGATATAAAGAATTTATATAAATTAAATTATTTACCATTATTGAAAAAAATTCAAGAAGATCTTGATAAATGGATGATGTTACCAATAACATTAGTAGGCAGAGTAAATGCTGTAAAAATGTATGTATTCCGTAGATTACAATATCTATTCCAAACACTACCAATACAATTACCACAGAAGTTTTTTCAAGAGTTAAATAAATATGTGAGGAAGTTCCTTTGGAAAGGTAAGATGTCAAGAATATCGTTGGAAAAATTGACATGGAAATTTGACCTAGGAGGGTTACAACTTTCAAACTTGCAAATCAACTTAGATTTATTGCACCTTTTTTTGATGAAGATAAACTGGCATGGATTAGAATAGAACTAGATAAAATCGGAGAAAATATACCAGAAGATTTTATATGTAAGTGGGAATCTAAATGGATACAGGAAAAGAAAGAATCTCCTATATTAAAACATTTGATTGATTTATGGAATAAGATAAATGTTGATGATGAGATAGAGAAATCTTTATTAGCAAAGAGACCTTTAATTCAAAATAAACTTACTCCTTTTACAATGGATAACCAACTTTCATACAACTGGTTTCAAAAAGGGATTGGATATATAGGAGATTGTTTTGAAGGAGGTATATTAATGTCATTTGATCAATTAAAGAATAAATATAAAATATCAAACAACACTCTTTTTTGTTATTTCCAATTAAGGGCTTATTTAAGTTGGGTCAAACAATGTTATTGCCGAAACCTAATGAAATAGAAATTTTAATTCAAAAAGGAAGAATTAAAAAAATTATTTCTTGTATGTATAGTTTGATTCAAAAGCAGGCAATTAAACAAGGAATTCATAAGTCAAGACAAAAATGGGAAACTGATTTGAATATTAAAATTGAAGAAACAAATTTATCAAGACTATGTCTTGACAGTATGACAAATACAACAAATATCCGGCTAAGACTAGTGCAATATAATTTTTTACATCAATTATATATTACACCACAAAAAATAAATAAATTAAACCCAAATTTATCTGATCAATGCTTCTGATGTAATCAAGAAATTGGTACTTTTTTACACTCTACTTGGTCTTGTTTTAAAATTCAACCTTTTTGGACAAATTTAAGAGTATTACTGGAACAAATTATTGGAATACAACTTCCACATAATCCAACATTATTTTTACTAGGCAAAATTGAAGGGATAAAATCGAAGTCCAAATTGAATAAATATCAAAAGAATTCATAAAAATTGCATTGGCAGTAGCCAAAAAGGCTATTGCAGTTACTTGGAAATTGGATTCATACTTAAGTATAGATCGCTAGAAGAATGAAATTTTTAGCTGCATTCCACTTGAAAAAATTACATACAATTTAAGAGATAAATATGAAATATTTCTGAAAATTTGGCGCCCTTATTTACAAAATATAGGATTAAATATATAGGTGCTCCGAAGATAAAATCATTGGTTATCTGGGGAAAGAAATAAATATACATATTAAAGCTATTTTGAACTCCATGGAACATGTGGGGATCTTCTGATATCCAGGCTTTCTTTCTTTCTTTCTTTCTTTCATTCTTCTTTTTTCTTTTTTCTTTCTTCTTTCTTTCTTTCTTTCTTTCTTTCTTTCTTTCTTTTTTCTTTCTTTTTTCTTTCTTTTTTCTTTCTTTTTTCTTTTTTTTCTATAGGGATATGTTGGGGGGAGGGGGGAAGGGTTGATAATTTTTTTTCTTTCTGTAACCTATTTGAAAATTCAATAAAAAAATTTATATAATTTTTTAAAAAAAAAGATCATGCTAAAGGCCAGGGAGTGATGGTCACCATCTCCCAGATGCTCACCCACTGAGAGATCTGTGACCTGACCTGGTCCTCCAGCATTTTATGAGTGAAGAAGTGTGATGTACATTCATAAAAGCTGTTGGGATTATGAAAATTCATGCATACAGCCTCAAGCACCACATAGCAACTCAAGAGCTTAAATACCATCTCACTAGGGGAAAGCCTGCTTTGTAAAATGCAGCAGTTTTCTGTTGTCTCTGAGGTGGGTCCTGATTGGAGGTGCTGATAGGTTTATTGTGTATGGATTTGCCAGATATATGCAAGAATGTAAAGGAAAAGCTGTGTATGGATGTGCACTCTGTGTTTCAGTGTTATATCATATAGTAGATGCCAAGGTCTAATGCTCAGCAATCTAAGCATTAGCCTCCAAAACCAAATCTCAGGGTTTTAAAAAAAATAGTCCTTTGTTTGAAAGTGACACAACTTCGAGCTAGATGAATTTGATCATTTGATTAAAAGGCACAATAAGGTTATGAATTATAGTGCTAATTTTAATTTAGGCTTTGCATTTAGTTCAGACCTGATTGTAGCTGAGCATAATGATGAGAGAAAATTAGTTGTGAAACATTTGCATTCAGTCACACAGTGACTATGTTCTTTCTTGCTATGCCAACAGAGTGGAAACAAGGTTGCTATCACAACCACACCCTTTGAGAACACCTCGATCAGAACTGGCCCAGCAAGAAGACCCAGCCACAGAAGCAGAATGATGAGGCGTAGTAAGAAAACCAAAAAGAAGGAAGGTCAGGAAAGGTAATCACCAGCTCGAGCTCTTGAATGCAGTTGAAGCAAGAAATGGTAACCGATGTATAATTAGTTTATTTCCTTGAAGAGGGCCCAGAGGACGTTTATGAGAATGACCCCGAGAATGAAGGGATTAACTTATGAGGAGTGTTTAATGGCTTTGCGCCTGTTTTGGCAGAGGGCAGGACTGGAAATCTCTAGATGTGAAAATAACAGCACTTGCAGCATGTCAGCAGTGTTGGAGTTCTGAAAGGCAGATGCATTCTGACCACGTTTGCACGGATAGGCACACAGACTCAGTGCACTTCCCCACACAGCCTTCCCCAGACCTTTGAACCCTCCACCCTGCTTTTCATAGATCTCACTCCTCCTATTCTGCTCCCCCTTTCCACTCCCTCATTATCCCTGCTTTCCGCACCCCATATATCCCAGTTTATCCCTTCGTGCTCCCATCCCCTTTCTGATCTTTCACTGACGAGTTTATATCTTCTAGTCCAGACAGCATGATGTGCCACTGAGCACCAATGCAAGTAAGAATGCTGCTTTTGAACATCACAGTTAGCCGCTTCGTCCTACGGCACCTGCTCCTCTAGTGCTTAAGGGGCTCTGAATCACTTTAACTATACCTTTCATCCTTTTTGAGAATTCAGTAATGCATGCCATCTAGTCCGGGCACGTACTGCAAGCCAAACAGTTCAATTTCTTAATAACCTTATGATAAATTGATTCCCAGTGAAGTTTGCAAAGTTTAACTCTAGCCTCTCTTATTCGTAAACAGGAGGAGATCTCTCTTTAAAAAGTTTGCAAAGCAGCCTGTCATACTTCACAGCAGCCGGAGTTTCTCGTCCCTGAACCGCTCGTTGTCATCCAGTGACAGTATGCCTGGGTCACCCACACACAGCTTATCGCCCAGGTCACCAACGCAAACCTTCCGCTCAGCTCCTGATTTTCAGTCCGGTTAGTATTGCGCTTGCTTAACAGGTTACCTGTGCTGAAATTGAATTAATAGACAGCCCGTCAGGTATAATGATAGTGATTAAATCTTCTAGATTAAGTCAAGCAAATAAGAGATGCTGCTAATTTAGTCGCAACTTGATAAATCTGATATGTAAAACCTGGAAAATAAATTACCACAGGTTCTCTTAATTTTGCAATTCTTTTAAAGGTATTTTTGTCAAATGTGGGCACCCTGAGGCAATATGTGCTGTCAAATTTTATTACAGAAAACAGCCATTTTCTCTATTATTATAATATCCAGTATCATGCGCAAAGATTCCTCCTCTGGGGCAATCCTTGGGACTGAGGATAATATGTTCCACTCTGGGTTTGCCTGTCATAAAGTGGCTAATTAAGTTAATGAGGGAACTGCAGACTGTTCCACAGATAGGGCAAGAGGTGTGTGGATTGGGCGGGTGATAAGTTTGTGAGGTGATATGCTGCTATCGTCACTTATATACAGGGCTTCTGTGTATTCCTGATGCATGCAGTTAAGGTTTATAATGTCAATCTGAATGCTCCTTCATTTTGAGTGATCATGGAAACTCCTCTCAGGCTTCCAGCCAGTTACAGTTATTGATTTTTGATTTTAACCAACATTTCAGTGACAAACTCTGTCATCTTCATCAGTGATTATTTCTAGGCAAGTCTAGTACGGGGTATTTATACCCCGTCTTCCCCCCCCCCCCCCCCGATTGGATTGTCCTCAACCAATCAGGTGTCCCTGGAAATTTGGAATTCAATTGTAAGCAAGGTGAGACTGATTGGATGAGGACAATCCATTAGGAAGGATGGGCGACGGGGGATATATATACCACTGGACTAGACATGAACTAGGCATCATCCCTAATGAAGATGGCAGAGTTTGTCATTGAAACATTGGTTATAATCGATACCTATACCCAGCTGGAAGCCCGAGAAGAGTTTATTCATCATATACACCGGAAAAGCACGAGATCCTTTTTCTCTTCAAGGAGATTTTGAGCACATCCTTGAATTATCTTCTGTGTCCACTTGGTAATCTCTTCCTATGGCAGAGTTCAGAATTCAGTGTAGTGGAGAGTGCCTGAATCTGTTTGTTTAAAATACGCCACAAAGGAACCCATCCAAGATGCTGGGTAATGTACTTCCCAGACGAGGCAGCTACCCACCAACCACCCCATCCATTAAGCAACCAGTGATAGATCTTTATGTGCTTATCTTATAACAATGAAGCAGTGAACTGAATCTTTAGGGCCGGAGTATCTTCTCAAACCTGTCAGTAAATATTTTCTTTCAAAGCTAGAACAGTTTTTGTGAAAAAAGAAATTTTGGTTTCAGGGGAAGAAAATTTTAATTTTGCCTTTGACACCTTTCTTTACTTCTTCCAGAGCATGCCTCAGTATAACCTACCTTCCAAAATCTCAACAGAATTTCCTTTTCCTGTAGAATTTTGCTGTGGCCTATGTGCAGAAAGTGAACGATGTGGCCAGCTCAGCTCTGTCTGATGAGAGCCTCAGTACCCGGCATTGTAGAAACATAGAAAACCTACAGCACAATACAGGCCCTTCAGCCCACAAAGTTGTGCCGAACATGTCCCTACCTTAAAAATAACTAGGGTTACCCATAGCCCTCTATTTTTCTAAGCTCCATGTACTTATCCAAAAGTGTCTTAAAAGACTCTGGGAGAGGACATTGATGTTGGTTTGCTTATCTTTCCAGTGAAATTCTTCAGCTGAGCAAAGCCAATGTTGCTGGCATATTTTTCCAGTCGCTCAAGAATCATGCTGTAGGCAGTCTGTGTTTTAGAAGTGTACAGGAGGGCCGGTACTACTGTTGCCTGGTATCCTCTGACTTTTATGTTTGGTCTAAAGAGTTGAGGGACTCATTACCAGCAGCTCTGCTGACCCCACTGCTCTCTCTTCCCTTTGTCCACCTTGCAACTCCGCACAACCCCCCATCGACCGCACACCACCTTATCTGTCCATTCCTTCAGCCACCTCTCCCTCCCTCATGAACTCCCCAACCTCCCAGCACCCTCCCACCTCCAGAACTGATGACTAACCATTGTAATGTATTTCAACAGGTACAAACTCCTCACAAAGCAGTTCCCCTAGCTCAAGTGCTCCAAATTCACCTGCTGGCTCTGGTCACATCAGACCAAGTACTCTTCATGGACTAAGCTCAAAGCTAAGTGGACAAAGGTATAGATCGGGGAGACGTAAATCAGCCGGTAACATCCCGCTATCTCCCCTGGCACGAACCCCTTCTCCGACACCACAGCCAACTTCACCTCAGAGGTCACCATCACCTTTGCTCGGACACTCAGTTGTGGGTTCCAAAATGCCGCAACCTTTTCCGGGCAAGATGCACTCACCACCCACTATTCTGAGGCACATGGTTCGGCCAAAGAGTGCCGAGCCCCCCAGGTCGCCATTACTGAAGAGAGTGCAGTCTGCCGAGAAGCTTTCTCCATCTTACACTTCTGACAAGAAGCAGTTGTGCACTCGTAAGCACAGCCTCGAGGCCTCTCAAACAGAGGGGAGGAAGGAGTCCGTGCCACGGGACCTGTGTCTGCATAGCTTAGAAGAGAATGCATTTGAAATGCCATCCGTCACCAAAGTTCGCCCTGTGGAACAAGGGTGCCTCAAGCGCCCTGTAGCAAGAAAGATGGGAAGGCAGGAGTCAATGGACGAAGCTGAGAAAGAGAAGCTAAAGGAGGCAGCAATGAAGAAGAAAACCAACTGGAATGTCAGGCGTGAATCCCTTCAGAAACAAAACGCAATACAAGAGCCGAACTCCGGGCATGAGAAAGCAGCTCCAGAGACCGGGGAGGAGGCTGAGGCCATTGTGGAAGGGGCTGAAGATTTTAAGTGCAATGACATTAAAATTCAACTTCCAAACCAACACTGCAGCATTGTAAGTGGCCCGTCGTTACTTTCTGACCAAGAGCCAAGTACAAGCTCTGACTTTCATGAGGACTGCCCATCGGCCCTGCCCGATTCAGAGGTTGTGAGCTGTACGTCAGTGTCCAACGCAGCGAGCTCTGAGAAGCTCTCAAGCCCATCCCAAAAGGTGGAGACGTTCTGTGGAAAGGATGGTGGGTTGGAACTGACTGGAAAACACACTAAAGAGCCAGCTGGTTCTGAAGGATTGGAAACCAAAGCCATCAACACAGAGCATTTGGGAAGCAAGAAATGTTGCAGAGAAGGTAACAGTGGAAAGGGTTCACCAGAAATGTTCAAGAGTGAAATAATCACAACTCTCCATAACAATCAGCCAAAGCCTTTAATAGCTACAGGAAAAGAGGACTCTGCATTTGTGAAGAGAAACAACACATCACCAAACACTACTTGCATTGCTCACAGTCACTTGAGGCCAATACCAACTGACTGTCCTAAGATAGTAACTGGCATGGCTCAGGTCTCTTTAGACAAAGCACAGCTCGGTTTGGTGCCCGAGAATGCACCAAGACAAACAACTGAGTGTAAAATGGACAGTCGATCTATTGTCAGTCTAAAGCCACTGGAAGGCACACTTGATATTGCTTTCTTGTCAGGCCCTAGTACCTCAAAGGTAGAGACATGTTTATCAAAAAGATCTGAGCAGCAGGGTTCCGTAGTGAAGAGCACGTTACATCAGAAACTCAGCTCTATTCACAATGCTCCTTCTAAAAGCAACACGCTTGATAGCCTGTGTGGCAAGGTAGACAAAACAAAGAGCGTTTCTCAAAACTTGCCACTTGGTTGTTTATCTTTTGAGGCTTTACCAGTGGACAAAGAGACTGAGGCAAAAAGCAGTTCAACACATTCAGTCAAGGATGGAACCTACAAGGCTGACTGCAGCCTTGGGTCTGCAGTCCAGAGCACAGGTTCAGAAGCAAGTGCAGCTACTCTGGCTAAAGACACCACGGGCTTAAAAGGAAATGAGCAAGTCAGTCACTTGCAGGCATGTACTGTGACGAAAGAGAAGACTTGCAGAGATCCAACAAGGCTGCCCACTGCAGAGCAGCGTTCTTGTAGCACGCACTCGGAGGTGGCCACGAGCAGCCAGAAACTCTGTCCAAAGAAAATATTACAAGACACACAGCCGAAGAGTTCATAGCAGGTCAAAATGGAGGGCTCTTGTGAAGAGAACAGGGTGAAGTTGCAGAAGGTATAACTTAATAGACAGCAGTTCTTTTCCTTCGTAAGCATGGCAGAATCCCATCCTCAGTAGCTAAAGCTTTTGGGTTGATATTTTCACCAAGTCAAACGTTGTTTACGGCCTTCCTCTTTGCCACCCCATCCCTTCCCTCACTGTCCTCAATTACTTTGTTTATAATGACCAATAGAAATAATCTGATATTTATAAAAGATCACTTGAATGTCTGAGATATTGGGTGCAAAAAGATCTTTTATGTAGATATAATGTAATAAATGGCTTTTGCAAACTGGGGTGGGGAGAAGAACATTTGCAGACACTTTCACCATAAGTACACAAGAACACTACTTACTCTCTGTGGTAAAATGAATAAAATGTTAATTTTGTGGTTAAAATGTGGTGTTCTTCATCAATAGCAATTTTCCACATGAAAACATCCTTTGGTGACATTCAGTAGAAATTGCTGTGTTAATGGACATTGTGTGGCTGTAGAGAAGCTTGCTGTTTTTAGCAGGTAATGCTAAAATATACATTCCATTTGAATGCATTGGGTAGCTCCGTCCATTTCAAGAAACATCATTTATTTAAGGAAAAACTTGTACATAAAGTATGCTTATGGGTTTTTTTTGTTTTAAAAAAGAACTGGGGACCCGTTGGAGCCACTCAGTGCTGAATGGAATTGAAGTTTTAAATTAATCTTGCTAAGCCTTTATCTGTTTCTGTGTAGAAAATAATGGGACTTGGTCTTTGTTTTGGTTTAAGTAAGCGGGAATGCAGAAGTAGGAACATATGGTAGTGCTGAGAAGGCTTCGGGTATGTGTTAGTCAGTAGAGACAAATCCCTGTGAAGGAGTTATTTCCCATTCTCCAGCCTTTAAAAAGAATCTGTGCTCTTAGCTGGTATTAAAGCATATTAAACATTTGTTTACAAAATGTATTAGAGATGTAAATAACTATATGGCAATTCTACATTTGCCAAATCTGTGTGTGCCATTTTGGAAACTTCACAGGTATTTTGCTTGTGTATGTATGAATTAGTGTTTTGGTAGTAATGTACCAACCAACTGTTGAACATGTGAAGAATTTTGGGCTGTGTGGGATCCGGTTTATTGCGTTTGTCGTGGTGCAGGTGACGTTCAGTTTGTGCTGTACCTGTAGGCTTGGAGTACTCGCTGTAGTTGGACTGATGCTTAAAGCAATGGTTTGAAATATGCTGTCAGAACTGTGCAATACAACAATAAAATGTTTGCAGCTTCTGTGTTTGTTTTTCCACCACAGAGCTTAGTGAATGTTCTAACTGTTGCATCGTAATGGAAAAAAATATTTATACTTAATGCATTTGCATATCACAAAAAAATAAATGGTTTTCAGCATGAAAAGGTGTCTAGTTCATTACATCAGAGGAAATCTCATGGTTCTTTCAGAAAGGGGTATTTAAATAAAGAAATCAAAGATGGGAATTTCCAAAGTCCTTCTGGGATGATGTTTGGTCTTTGTAAGTGAATGAGTGAGTAACCAATGAAAAAAATAACCGGGCCACTTTGTATTTCTAGAATACTTAAGGCTAACCTTCTGTAATTTCCAGAACATTTTGCACTGTGAGATTTGATTGTAGGACAGCAGCACGTTAAAAGAAACGACCGTGCTCTGACCAGGCAGTCCATTACAAGATGCTCACAAGTTGGTTTTGAATGTCACTTTCGAACTTTAATGTTCAAGTCTCACACTGCACTTGTGGTTGGGCAATTTGTTAATGCAATATTCTGCATTAAAATCTTATAAAATTAGGATTCCAAAGGAAAGAACCTGTTGAGCAAACTTTTCTCCTGAGCCTTCTTGACATCCATAGTTTGTCACTATAGCCACAAGGGGCAAAGGTCTGTAAGTTGTTTCCATCTGAGGGAGGTGTGCATGGTCTGAGACCAAACTGATCTTCCATCCCAATATCAACATAAAATCACCCAGACATCCTCAGGGGGACTGTCTTCCAGCCTCTGTGTGGGCCCAGGCCGGAATGGGGTTTCCTACCCAGCACCAGGGCTGATGGAGCCCAGTGAGGCAGCAAGGATTATCTCAGGCTCCCCAGCTCTCTGGCTGAAGAGTCTGTCCACTGAAATCCCATTACACAGCTTCCACGGAGTGTGAGCTTTGGTGAGTGAGAGGTAAGTGTACATTATCTCTGTTGACCCTGTCTATACTACTTACTACTTAATAAAACAGCCAGTATTAACAAATACCACACCATTCTCTCTTCTCCCCTCTTCATTGGGCAGAAGATTCAAAAGGGTGAGAGCACGTACCATCGGGTGCAGGGAAAACTACTACCCTACTGTTATAGGAATATTAAAGCTATTAAATAGTTCCCTAGTACGAAAAGGTGGTCTCCTGACTTCACAATCTACCTTATTATGATCTTGCACCTGCATTGCACTTGCTCTATAGCTGTTACATTTTATTCTGCGTTGTTATTTTTTAAGCTTTGTTCTACTTCTATGCACTATGTAATGATTTGATCTGTAAGAATAGTAAGCAAGGCAAGTTTTTCACTGTACATGTAGGAATTTTTTTTAAAGATCTAATCCAATTCCAATCTTAAAGTCAGGGCTTAAGCTGGTGACTCTTGCAGTGATATCTTCAAGCATTTAGTTGGAATTTTCAGGTGAGGAGATAAATGAAGCTGTTTGGTTGGAGACCTTTGTAATTGTAGCTTATTCAATCGAGGCTGAATTAATCATTCTGACTGGACTAGTGCAATATGGTAATGTAAAAAGAGGCAGAGAAGCAGGTTGTTTTCACTGTGCTCCTGTAGTGTTATCTCAGACAGCTGGTTCTGGTGAGTGAAGAAGCTCCAAAGAGTAGAGTCCAGGGGGGCTTCTCAACGTTGGCCTTTGGTTGGACAGTATTTTGACTTTGGTGCTTTTTGAGTAGATGATCCACAAGTATTATGAACGTAGAGCAGTACTGGTCTTTTGACCCACAATGTTGTGCCCACCTTTTAACCTACTCTAAGACCTGTCCTCTCTCACCCTCCATTTTTCTATCATCCACGTGTCCACCTAAAAATTTCTTCTATACGGACTTGTCCGTAATATATTTGCCCCTCCTACACAGGGCACTGACTACTCTGTGTAAAGAGCTTATCACTGACGTTCCCTTTATACTTTCCTCCAATTACCTTAAAATGATGTTTTCTCATAATATCCATTGCTGCCCTGGGAAAATGATGCTGGCTGTGCACTCTATCAATGCCTCCTATCATCTTGTACTCCACTATCAAGTTACCTCTCCTTTTCCTTCACTCCAAAGAGAAGAGGCCTAGCTTGCTCAACCTACCCTCATAAGACATGCTCACTAATCCAGATAGCATCCTGGTAAATCTCCTCCGCGCCCTCTCTAAACCTTCTACATCCTTCCTGTAATGAGGCAGCTGGAACTGAGCACGTTATTCCGAGTGGTGTCTCATCAGTCTTATAGAGTTTCAACATTACCTTGTGACTCTTGAACTCAGTCTCCCGACTAAATGAAGCCAATATGCCATGAGCTGCCTTTTAAACATCCTATCAACTTGCAAATATTGTCACTATTTGTTGTGTAAATTCAGTGTGCATTTTCAGGGGGCCTTTCTGTTTGTGCCTGTTGTACATTTTGCAGTACGTGGGTATTTCACGATGCCACGTATGATCTGGATTCATTCCATTTTGGAACATGAGCGCTGAACAAAGCTGAGAATTACACGGAAAACATGGTTTTATAGAGACAGACAACGCACAGCATGAGGAAAGCTAGTCGGTAAATAAATGGGTGACCACCAGGCCAAGGAAGGGGGTGGGTGGGGGGGGGGGGGTGGTGAGCAGGTAATTTCTCTCCATGTTGAAGTTGGTGGGGGAGTGCTTGCATCTCTGTGGAGCCCAATAGGGGCCTAGAACACAACAGTCCCAGATCAGAGTGATTGGATGTCTGTGGAGTCTAATCAGGGCCCAGCTTACAACAGTCCAAGGGCAATAGCAGTGAGGGGAACAGGCAGGCATGCCGGCAGCCACAGATGTTAAATTGGGATGGTATGTTGCCCCCCTGGTGCCATGGTCAAGGCTGTCACAAAATTGGTGCAGAAGGGGGAAGGGGAGACAACAGCTAGATACTGGAGTTCACCTTGGTACCAACGGCGTGGGTAAAAAGAGGGATGAATTTAGGGAAGTAGGCTAGCAGATTAAAGAACTAAACCTCTTGGGTGTAATCTTTGGATTACTTTTGGTGCTGCATATGGGTGAGTATAGGAGTAGGAGAATAGGTCAGATTAATGTAGAACAATACAGCACAGCAACAGGCCCCCTCGGCCCACAGTGTTGTGCCAAATCAGTAATCAAATGGCCAACTAAACTAATCTCTTTTGCCTACACAATGTCCCATCCTTCGATTATCCTCACGTTCATGTGCCCATCGAAATGTCTCTTAAAAGTCTCTAATGGATCTGCTTCGGCCACCACCCCAGCAGCACATTCGAGGCACCTATCACCCTCTCTGAGGGGAAAAAACACCCATCAAATCTCCCTTGAGATTACCTGCCCCTCTTAAATACATGTCTTCTGATATTAGACATTTCAACTCTGGAAAAATGATGCTCTCTGTCTGCTCTCTCTACGCCTCTCATGATCTTATAAACATCTATCAGATCTCCCCTCATTTTCTGTTGCTCCAGAAAAAATAACTCAAGTTTGTCCAACCTCTTGTTATGTCATGTGCCCTCTTATCCAGGCAGCATGCTGGGAAACCTCTTCTTCACCATCTCCAAAGCTTCAACATGCTTCGCATCATGGGGCGACCAGAATTCTCTACAATACTCCGGATGTGACTGACTTGAGTTTTATGAAGCTGCAACATCCTGACTTTTGAACTCAGTACCTTGACTAATAAAGGCAAGCATGCATCTCTTAACCACCCTGTCAACCTGTGGATCCACTTTCAGGGAGCGATGAACTTGGACACCAAAATACTTCTGCTCATGAATACTGTTAAAGGCTCTGCATAAAGTCTACTGTCTCTTTACATTGACCTACCAAGTTGCAACACTTTACATTTGGCCACCTACCATTTCTTCGCCCAAAATCTGCATTTGATCTGTATCCTATTGTATTCTTTGGCAGTCTTCTATGCTGTCCACAACACCAGCAATCTTCATATTTGCAAACTTACTGACCCACCCATCTACATTTTTATCCAAGACATTTACATACATTACCAACAGAGAGGTCCCAGTACGGATCCCTGTGGAACACCACTAATCACAGACCTCCAACTAGAACCAGTCCCTTTGACCACTACCCTCTGTCTTCCATAGGCACGCCAGTTCTGAATCCAAACAACCAGTTCACCATGAATCTTAATCTTCTGGATGAGTCTCCCAGGTGGGCCCTTACCAAATATCTTACTATAATCTATGTGGACAACATCTACAGCTCTACCTTTGTCAATCACCATTGTCTGCTCAACTAAAACCTCAATGAAGTTAGTAAGACATGACTTGCCTCACACAAAACCGTGCAGGCTCTCCCTGATAAGGCCATTGTTTTCCAAATGCTTATAAATCCCATCCCTAAGAATTCTCTCCAGTAACTTCCCTGCTACTGACATCAGACTCACCAGTCTCTAGGTTCCAGGATTAACCTTGGTTCACTTCTTGAAAGATGGAACAACATTAGCTACTCACTAGTCATCTAGGACTTTGGCTGTGGTTTGAGAGGACACAGATATTAGTCAAAGACCTAGCAATCTCTTCTCTTGCCCTTATCAATAACCCCGGGGTATATCCACCTCAATGCTCTTTAAGAGACCCAACACTAACTCCTTAAAGTTCAAAATAACTTTATTATCAAATTCCGTTCTGTATATGTCACCATATACAACCCTGAGATTTTTTTCTTGCGGGCATACACAAAAAAAATCCAATTACCATAAAAGAATCAATGAAAGTCTGCACCGACAAGATGGACAACCAGTGCATAAAAGACAGCAGACTGTGCCAGTACAAAAACAGGAATAAAGAAATAATAATGAATAAGCAAAGTGACTGTAGGTTGTGGGAACAGTTAACTGATGGGGCAGGTAAATTTGAGTTGAAGTTATCCCCTCTGATTCAGGAGTCTGGTGGCTGAGGGGTAGTAACTGTTCCTGAACCTGGTGGTGTGGGTCCTGAGGCTCTTGTACCTGCTTCCTGATGGCAGCAACGAGAAGAGTGCATGACTTTGCTGGTGGGGGTCTCTGATTAATGCTGTTTTCCTACAACAACACTCCACATGGATGAGCTTAGTAGTGGGGAGAGCTTTCCCCGTGATGGACTGGGTTGTATCCACTGCTTCCTGTAGACTTTTCCGTAAATACTGATGTAAAGTACTGATTAAGGACCTCGCCCACATCCTCGGCATTAAAGCAAATGTTCTCTTTATTGTTGAGTGTTGTTCCCCTCCCTAGTTATACTCTTGCTCTTGATATATGTATAGAATGCCTTGTGATTCTCTTTAATCCTACTTGCCAAGGGCTTTTCATGACCCTTCTTGGCTTTCCTAATTCCCTTGAGTTCTTTTCTGGCTTCGTTAAATCCTCAAGTATTCTGTTCGATTCTAGCTTCCTAAGTTTTCCATATTTTTCCTTTTTCTTGACTATATTTATCAATTCCCTCAACATCCAAGGTTCTCTACTTTGCTGGCCTTGTTTTTCCTTCTGACTGAAACATGCCTGTCCTGTTCTCCGTGCAGTTGGTTGGATGTGGACTTGCCAAAAAACAGCTGTTCCCATTTAACACTCCCTGCATCCTGCCTTAATGCTCTTGAAATTTGCCCTGCACCAATTTAATACTTCTCTGCAAGGTCCACTTATCTTTATCTGTAGCTGTCTTAAAACTTGAGTAGTTGTCACAATTCCCTAATGCTCACCCACAGAAAGATCAGTCACCTGGCCAGAACCATCACCCAACACCAGGTCCGGTACAGCCCCTCCTCATGATGGCTTATCTATGTATTAAAAAACCACAACACACACAAAATGCTGGTAGAACACAGCAGGCTAGGCAGCATCTATAGGGAGAAGCGATGTCGACGTTTCGGGCCGAGACCCTTCATCAGGACTAACCGAAAGGAAAGATAGTAAGAGATTTGAAAGTAGAGGGAGGAGGGGGAAATGCGAAATGATAGGAGAAGACTGGAGGGGGTGGGATGAAGCTAAGAGCTGGAAAGGTGATTGGTGAAAGTGATACAGAGCTGGAGAATGGAAAGGATCATGGGACGGGAGGCCTCAGGAGAAAGTAAGGAGGTGGGGGGGAGCACCAGAGGGAGATGGAGAACAGGCAAACAACTAAATATATCAGGGATGGGGTAAGAAGGGGAGGAGGGGCATTAACGGAAGTTAGAGAAGTCAATGTTAATGGCATCAGGTTGGAGGCTACCCAGCCGGTATATAAGGTGTTGTTCCTCCAACCTGAGTTTGGATTCATTTTGACAGTAGAGGAGGCCATGGATAGACATATCAGAATGGGAATGGGACATGGAATTAAAATGTGTGGCCACTGGGAGATCCTGCTTTTTCTGGCGGACCGAGCGTAGGTGTTCAGCGAAACGGTCTCCCAGTCTGCGTCGGGTCTCACCAATATATAAAAGGCCACACCGGGAGCACCGGACGCAGTATACCACACCAGCCGACTCACAGGTGAAGTGTTGCCTCACCTGGAAGGACTGTCTGGGGCCCTGAATGGTGGTGAGGGAGGAAGTGTAAGGGCAGGTGTAGCACTTGTTCCGTTTACAAGGATAAGTGCCAGGAGGGAGATCGGTGGGAAGGGATGGGGGGGGGGGGGGGGACGAATGGACAAGGGAGTCGTGTAGGGAGCGATCCCTGCGAAAAGCAGAAAGAGAGGGGAGGGAAAAATGTGTTTGGTAGTGGGATCCTGTTGGAGGTGGCGGAAGTTACGGAGAATTATATGTTGGACCTGGAGGCTGGTGGGGTGGTAGGTAAGGACAAGGGGAACCCTATCCCGAGTGGGGTGGCGGGTGGATTAAAAAACCATCCTTGATGCACCTAACAATATCTGCCCCATTAAACCTTGTGCATTCAGAAAGTCATAGTTTATATTAGGGAAGTCGAAATTTCCCCCATGATAACAATCCTATTGTTTTTACACCTGTCCTTAATCTACCTGCATATCCATCTCTCTTCCCCCCACACACACACTTTTACCTCCCCCTCTATCTTGTTTAAAAACGTCAAACCCTGGGATACAAGTCTGTAAGACATAAGAGCAGAATTAGGCCATTTGGCCCATCGAGTCTGCTCTACCATTCAATCATGGCTGATTAATTTCTCCCCTCCTCAGCCCCACTCTCTGGCCTTCTCCCCGTACGTAACCTTTGATGCCGTGTCCAATCAAAGAAAAACTATCAATCTCTGTCTTAAATACACCTAATGACCTGGCCTCCACAGCTGCATGTGGCAACAAGTTCCACAAATTCACCACCCTCTGGCTAAAGAAATTTCTCTACATCTGTTTTAAATGGATGCCCCTCTAGCCTGACGCTGTGCTCTCTTGTCATAGACGCCCCCACCATGGGAAGCATTAAAAGGTTTCAATGAGAATCCCCCTCATCCTTCTGAATTCCAGTGAGTACAGAGCCAACAAACATTCCTCATATGATAACCCTTTCAATCTCAGAATCATCTTTGTGAACCTCCTCTGAACCCTCTCCAATGCCAACACATCTTTTCTTAGATAAGCCCAAAACTACAGAATACTCAAGGTGAGGTCTCACCAGTGCCTTTTAAAGCCTCAGCATCATATCCCTGCTCTTGTATTCTAGACCTCTTGAAATGAATGCTAACATGGCATTTGCCTTCCTCACCACCGACTCAACCTGCAAGTTAAACTTTAGGGTGTTCTGCACAAGGACTCCCAAGTCCTTTTGCATCTTAAGTTTTTGGATTTTCTCCCCTTTTAGAAAAAATCACATTTATTTCTTCTACCAAAGTGCATGACCATACACTTTCCAACTTTGTATTTCATTTGCCACTTTCTTATCCATTCTCCTAATCTGTCCAAGTCCTTCTGTTTCCTTAACACTACCTGCCCCTCCACTAATCTTTGTATCATCTGCAAGCTTGAGAACAAAGCCATCTATTCTATCATCTGAATTATTTATATACAGCATAAAAAGAAGTGGTCCCAACACTGACCCCTGTGGAACTCCACTGGTCACTGGCAGCCAACCAGAATAGGATCTTTTTATTCCCACTCGCTGCCTCCTTCCCAATCAGCTAATGCTCTAATCATGTTAGCAACTTTCCTGGAATAAAGTGGGAAGCAGCCTCAAGTGTGGCACCTTGTCAAAGATCATCTGAAAATCCAAATATGCAACGTCCAGTGCATCGCCTTTAACTGTCCTACTTGTAACTTCAACAGGTTCACCAGTCAAGACTTTCCCTTAAGGAAACCATGCTGACTTTGTCCTACCTTGCCCTGTGTTACCAAGTACTCCATAACCTCATCCTTAACAATTGACTCCCAATATCTTCCCAACCATTGAGGTCAGGCTAACTTGTCTATAATTTCCTTTCTGCTACCTCCCTCCTTCGTTAAAGAGTGGAGTGATGTTTGGAATTTTCTAATCCTCCAGAACCATGCCAGAGCCCAATGATTCTTGAAAGATTAATACTAATGCCATCGCAATCTCTGATGCTACCTCCTTCAGAACTCTAGGGCACAGTTCATCTGGTCCAGGTGACTTGTATACCGTTAGATCTTTAAGCTTTTTGAGCACCTTCTCCCTTGTGATAGTATCTGCATTCACTTCTCTTCCCTCACACCCATTGTCAACCTGATTTTACCAATCTATCTGCATGTTAAAATCTCCTATGACTATCATAACATAGTCCTTTTGACACACCTTTTCTATTTCCCATTGTAATCTGGAGTCCACCTCCAGCTACTATTTGGTGGCTTGTATATAACTACCATCAGGGCCCTTTTACCGTTGCAGTTTCTTAACTCAATTCACAAGGATTCTTCTGATCCTAGGTCATATCTTTCTAATGATTTGATGCCATTCTTTACCAGAGAGCCACGCCACCCCCTTGGCCTGTCTTCCTATCCCCCTGATACAAATTGTAACCTTGGTTTTCCTATCCCCCTGATACAACGTGTAACCTTGGGTCTTCCTATCCCCCTGATACAACGTGTAACCTTGGACATACAGCTCCCAACTACAACCATCCTTCAGCCACGATTCAGTGATGGCCACAACATCATACTCAACAATCCATAAAAGCACAACAAGATCATCCACCTTATTTCTTGTACTCCATGCACTGAGCTATAACACTTTGAGTATGGATTTGCTACCCTTTTATGATTTCTGCATCTCCAATGCACTGTTACTCACTCTGCTGGCTGTAATTTTGTCCTGTCATCTGCCTGTCCTTCCTGACAGCCTAACTGCACACTATCTTTACTTTTTTACTATCTGTCCTATCCTGAATCCCATCACTCTGGTTCCCACCCCCCTTACTAAATTAGTTTAAACCCTCCCCAACAGCTCTAACAAACCTGCCGCAAGTATATCGGTCCCCCTTGGGTTCAGGTGCAACCTATCCCTTTTGTACAGGTCATACCTCTGCCAAAAAAGATCCCAATAATCCAAGAACCTGAAGCCCTCCCCCTGCACCATCTGCTCAGCCACACATTTATCTGCCAGATCATCCTGTTTCTACCCTCCCTGGCGCATGGCGCAGGTAGCAATCCAGAAATTACTACCCTGGAGGTCCTGCTCCTCAGCTTTCTTCCTAACTCTCTAAATTCTCTCCTCAGGACCTCTTCAGTACCAAGACATCTGGCTGCTCTCCCTCTCCCTCCAAAATGCTGTGGACACAATCCAAGATGTCCCTGACCCTGACACCTGGGAGGCAACATACCATCCGTGTCCCATTCACATCCTCAGAATCTCCTGTTTCTCTGATTATTGAATCCCCTATCACTACTGCTCCCCTCTTCTCCCTCTTTCCCTTCCCTCAGTACCCATTCCTGTCCCTCTCTCAATGGTCTCAGTAATGGCCATAACATCATAGCTCCAAGTACTGATCCATGCTTTTAAGTTCTTCACCTTTATCCATAATTCTCCTAGCATGAAAATACACACACGTCAAACTCTCCATTCTGTCATATTTATTACTTTGCTTCTGTTCTATGATGTTAAAGCAATGACAGAGAGCGAGCTTTAGATTTCTGGATCACCGACTGTTTCTGGGATCTGTACAAGGTGGAAGGATTGCTTGAACCAGACTGGGTCGAACATAGCTGGGGCAAGATTTGCTAGTGCTGCTGTGAGGGCTTAAGTTAATTTGGTGAGGGTATGGACCAAGTTAATGTGCAGTGGGCAAAGTGCGGGGCAGTAAATGCAGTCAGATATAGAAGGAAGTGACATGGCAGCATTAATTCATACAGTGATGAAGGAGGGTGACCAGGGTGTTTCTTCAAATGAAGGAGAGGCTGCTGGAATTCAAGTCTATGCTGGTGATGGGTGAGGTGCCAACTGTACGAGGGTTGCAAGTGAGGTATCTTTACTCACAAAAACCTGGGGATCTAAGGTCAAAGTGAAAAAAGTTCTGAGGAGCAGGGTTAATGTACAGTACATTTGGAAAGGTGGGATTTAATCAAAGGTATTCAGCCTGGTTTTGTTAGGGGAAGGCCCTGTCTGAGTAGTGAGGGTCCTTAATGAAGGATGTCCCATTCCTGAGGTGCTGCCTTTTGAAGGTGCCCTTAATGGTGGGGGCGTACGTGGGATGGTTGTGCCTGGCTGAGTCTCTGAAGCCTCTTGCAATTCTGTGCTTGATGTCTCCATACCAGAAGGTGATCAACCAGTCAGACGATTTCCATCGTACATCTGCAGAAATTTGTTAGTTTTTTTTAAACATTCCAAGTGTTACTACCTGTTTGAGTAACACTGACTGTTTTGATAGGTATTGTGGGGGGAGGGGTAGAAATGATCGTCCCACTGCCTATTAAAGCCATTGTGTGACTGTCTCCAACTGAGTCAATCCCCTTACTGAAGTCAAAGGCTGTGCCCCCGGCCAGGGCAGGAGAGATCTATATTGCAGTGAGTGAGCTTGGATCATATGGGAATCTGCTCAGTGTCGGAGTAGGAAATCCAAAGTAATCCTTGCACAGAAGCCAGACCTTTCAACGATTGGTCCGGATATTAATTCTGCCAATGTTCACTTTTCAGTTCATCAGCATATTCACCGTTGAAATTTGCCGTTGGGTTTGGTTCCACCATTCGGCTGATGAAGCCACTGCATGATGGCATTGTGGGTAGTGCAACACTCATACAGCGGCAGAGTCACGGGTTCAGCTCTGCTGCTGACGGTGAGGAGGTTGTACGCTGTGCCTGTGACGGAGTTTCTTCCCATATTCCAAAGACATACGAGTTACTAGGCTGTTTGGTCATGTGCGTGCATGGGCTCATTGGGCTGGAAGGGCCTGTTACCATGCCGTATCTCCAAAATAGAATGAAAAATTGCATGTAGAAAATGCCCATCAGCGTCTCCTGCTCACGCACCCCCCCCCATGGTTAATTAATTATCAAATTTATAAATTATCAAAGCACTCCGAGCCATCATCAAATATAAAACTCCAGTGTGTTTAGCAGTGTCGCAGTATTGCGTTCATTCTGATCACTACGCTGCGGGAGGGTGTGCGGAGGCTTCGGAGAAGGTGCCGAGAAAGATCACCAGGAAGCCGCCTGGATTGGAGGGTCTGCGCTCGAAGGAGAGGTTGGCCAAACTTGGGTTGCTTTCTCTGGACTGGCAGAGGCTGAGGGGAGAACTGATTGAAGGAGTTTTTTAAATTAAGAGAGACATTGATAGAGTTGACAAAATATCCAGCCAAGGGTGGTGGTGGGAGCGTGCATGTGGCTGTTACTTGGTTATCAGCTTAATTAGTTCGACTTCTGCCAAAGGGCGCATTTCTGCCCTTGCAATCTCGACTGCCTGCCAACTACATTCATAACGTTCAAAAGGACTCTGACAATTAGACTGTGGGGAATGAAGAGGGGTCACAAAATTGTGGTGTAAGCGCAGGACAATGAATCGACCTCCTTCGATGCTTTGTGTGGTGAATCTGCCCAGACTTGTCTGAAGCTGAATTGGAGACTTTAAGCCAGCAGGTGGCAGCATTGAGTGAGGTAGGGCTGCACCAGCATGTCAGGAGAAGATGAGAATTTTCCTTAGAAACAGGGATTATTTTTAAATGAATGGGCAGTCATTCTCAGCAGGGGAGTGTTCAGTTAGATCCTAGCTTCATGAGAAATAATCAGATCAACACAAGATATAGTTTGAGAAACAAGCTTTACCACAGCTTACAAAGAGATTTGCTGATAGTGTCAGCCCCTGGGTGAATTATAAAATACAACGTGCACAGGAACCAAACAGGTTGGAATAAACTTGTCAAAATGAGGCACAATCGCACTTTGCTCATACAGGCTCTGGACTAGAGGTTAGCTCCTGGCAAGAATAGTTGCCTTTTCTCTTCTGGGGATCTTTCTGCACCTCAGAACGGGTTAAGACATGAGACCATTATGAGTTGTGCACTTTTTTTAAAACACAAGTGGTGTATCTTCAAAAAAATTCAATCAAATGTGTCAAACAAGTTCTCCCAGTAACCAAGACATGCTGATAATTTTTAATTAATCTCTGCCTTTCCGATTGTAGATGAATCCTGTCCTTTCGAAATGTTTCCATTAACTTCCTTGGCACTCATATCAGATTCAGATCTATAGTTACCAGGTTTATTCCTGTTGTGCTTAGAACACGGTACAGCTTAGGAACAGGTCCCTCAGCCCAATATGTCTACACTGACCACAACACCAATTTACCTTGCATTTGGTCTATATCCCCCTGCTCCCATCCTGTTCAAGTGCCCGTCTAAATGTTTTTCAAACATTGCAATGTGATACCTTTTGAATAAAAATACCATATTTCCCGTCCTCTTGCACGTATCTCTCATGTGGCCAGCAAAGATATAAACATGTCTGTGCTTGATTTTCCTACTTTGTTCTCACGACTGCAGCCACTACCAAGTATGCTTCTAGCTTACAAACAAGCTGGAGGAACTCAGCAGGTTGGGCAGCATCCGTGGAAACGAGCAGTCAACGTTTCGGGTCCAATGTCCTGACGTAGGGTCTCGGCCCGAAACGTTGACTGCTCCTTTCCACGGATGCTGCCCGACCTGCTGAGTTCCTCCAGCTTGTTTGTACATGTTGCTTTGACCACAGCATCAGCAGTGTACTTTGTGTATACTTCTAGCTTTGTTTTCTGTTGATCAGGAGGGTTTATGAATGGCTGTTCAGGAATTACAAATGTAGCTGAATACAGCATGCCCTATTTATACCTCCTGTACCTAAGAAAATGGCCATTGAGTTTATGTTCATGGTCTTCTGCTTCTGGAGCCTATCCATTTGATGTGTTGTGTATTCAGAGATTCTCTTCTGCACACCTCTGTGTGGCTATTTGAGTTACTGGCGCCTTCCTGTTAGCTTAAACCAGCATAGGCATTCTCTGCTGACCTCTCTCTGTAACAAGGTGTTTTCACCCACAGAATCACTGCTCATTGGATGTTTTTGTTTCTCAGACCAAGATCTGTAAAACTCTAGAAACCGTTGTGCATGGAAATCCCAGGAGATAGTTTCTGAGATACTCAAACCATATTGTCAGGCACCAACAATCATTCTCACAGTCAAGGTCACTTAGGTTGCATTTCTTAGCTGTTTGGTCTGAACAACAACTGAACCTCTTGGCAATATCTGCATGCTTTTATGCATTGAGATGCTGCTGTATGATTGGCTGATTAGATATTTGCATTACCTAATAAGGCAGCCACTGAGTGCAAGTCCAAGAAGGGGGGAACCCCTTTGAAACATTTGAGGAGAAGGATGAACTGAAACATTGTCATCAATAACATGTCCTCTCCCATTTATCATAGAGACTCTTTTCCTTGCATTTGAACTTTGTTTTCAACATTCTCCTAGTCTGAGGGGTGTTTTTTGTAATTGCGAGGATATACAATAGAGATTTCACGTTAATAATTACTCAGCTCTAGACATGGAGACTTTTGAAGTATTTTATGTAAGAACTCCAATTATTTTGTTTGTTCTTGTCCATTCTGCGATCTAAACATATAGAAGTTGTTTCATCTTTCCAAGTTACCAAACAAATCTGCCAAGCATTACTTCCTGCAATTGTTTACCCCTGGCTACCCAAGCGTGGGTTGGAAAATCATTGTATCTGCACCATAAAGGTTCTCGGCCTTTTGAGTGACAATACCAGCTCAGACCTCCAGCATGCCAAGTATATTTTCATATCAGTGCAACATGCACGAAGTGCTGGAGGAACTCAACAGGTCAGACAGCATCTATGGAGGTAAATAAACAGTTGTTTCAAGCTGAGACCTGTAGTGTTATCCTGATGAATTGCCTTGGCCTGAGAGGTCAATTATTCACTTCCACAGATGCTGCCTAACCCTCTGACATTTTGTGTGAGATACTCTGGATTTTCAGCATCTGTAGAATCTTTTCTGTCTATATTTTCATATTGGTATTTTGTGATCTTTCTATCTAAGTGAGCCCATTATATGATTGCGTCATGAAGCCCCTGAAATACTGGGTGCCCACCCGATATTTCAGACGCACATCTACAAGATGTGCGCCAGACCTTTTCTGGAATGAAAGCACGTTCCCTGTTGACCCTGGCGTGTTTTTGGGTTTGTTTTCATTACCATAATGTTGCTAATCTCCCCATGCAGAAAATCAGTGGTGTTTAGGTGGGAGAAAGACTTTGGTTTTGCTGAAGGATTTAATCACTCCCAGTTGCTTAATGTGAGGTGCAGTGTGATCTTGCGCAAGAAAACGTGTAGGTGCTTGAATCAAAATATATCAGAAATAAATCAGGTTGTTGGAGCTAATCAAGTTCAAGATCAAGTTTATTGCTATTCAACCATACACATATATACAGCTAAAAGAAACATTATTTGTCTGGGGCCAAATGGCAAAACTGTTCATATAGACACAGCACATATAGTTATGATAAAGCACAGTACAGCCATAATATCATATTAGCATAAGCCCCTGCGTGGCATGGCCTGAAGATTGATGGTACATGGGATGTTGTCCTGGAGCCATGTTTATATAAGAATAGCATGCAGCAATTCCTCATCTCCCTCAGTCGCAGGCAAAAGTAAACCAGATTGTTTTCCCAGGAGAGAACATTTGAGAGCAGTATTGACTTGAGAACTGGCCTAGCCTTTTAACCTAACGTGCTCTCTTGTTGAGTGTAAGGCGCCACCTCCCATGGGTGGCTGTAACAGCTAATGTTGTGGCACGAGGGCCTGGAGAGTCTGGGGGAAAATGTGCTAGGATTGGTTATGTTCATATCTGCACCACTGGCTCCGGGGACTTCAGTAGAGTCTCGTGAGCAGAGATGAGTCCAGCCAGCATCTTGTGCATATACTTGGTGCTGGTGACTGAGGGCAAATATCCAGCCCAGAAATGTGCACTTGTCTCACAAAGGCCCAGGGTAGACAGAATATTTACAAAATTTACAATAATAAATATTACAAGACCAAAGGTAACCATAGGAAAGGGGAACAGGTTCATATAGGCTAATTCCACCTTTAAGCTTCCTCATACCGCACAGGGGTGAAAGGGGTTCACCAGCACACCCAACTTATCAGGATGATGCACTGTACAAGACCTTTGGAACTCATAACACTATATAATGTATTTTCATTGTTTGACGTTGTTTTCAATGTTTGTTCATTTTGCAGTACAGTGTTCCTTTAAATTCCTGGCCACTATTTGAAACTTAACCTTCAGTTACTATATATCACTGCCTTCTGGCAGTGTGAAGCAGAGTTGATTTGCATAATCTTAAAGACTCCAGATGACTGTATTAGGCTAGTGCAGAGGCCCACCAGTTGCCAGCATGCTCTTGATTCCCTGACTCTGTTCCCAGTGTAAAGGCCAGTTCAGACGAGCAGACCATTCATCTGCAAGTGAACTGGGGTTGTCGGGTGATGACAGTTGGGGAGAGGTGGAGACACACAATTGCTCTAAGAAGAAATTAAGTTTCTCAGCCTGAAACATCGACTATCCATTCATCTCCATAGATGCCTGACCTGCTGAGTTCCTTCAGCATTTTGTGCGTGTGTGTGTGTTGCTTTATATTTATCTAGCTGATTTTGCTACCTCTGAATTCCCAAAGGACCTTGCACTCAATGAAGTGTTTCGGAAGTGAAGTTACTGTTCTACAAAGTAAAAAGCAGCAGTCAATTAGCACAAGAAGCGATCTGTCAGCCAACAGCTGTACGATAATTTTCAGCTAATCAGTGTATTTTTAGTGATAGAGTATTAAACACTGGTTAATTGGTGTAATATTGTCTCGTGTACCAAGATACAGTGAGGAAAAAAACTTCATGCCATCCAGTCAGATTGCTCCACACATTGAGGTGGTTGGTGCAAGTATAAACCAATAATTGACAGCAGAATATAATGTTGCAGTTACAGATAAAATACAAGGGTCGCAATGAGGTAGACTGAAAGATCAAGATTTCATCTTTACTGTAAAAGAGGTCCGTTCAAAGTTAGGGTGTTAGGAGGAAGTTGCTCATCATTTGAATAATACCACGGGACTTTTCCTCTTCACCACAGAAGCATATGGGATCTATTATCTCCAAAAGGTAATGGCCCCAACCAAACAGTAGTCCCCAACGCTCCGTCTGGTGTGAGACTTGACCCCGTGATAATCTCATTCAGAGGCAAGTGTACAACCAGCTGAAACCCATCATACTTTGGTGATTTGGCAGAAGGCCACACTTTAAAATCAAGTATTATTAGTTTGCTCTTCATATGAGCAACATTGCTTCCAAGGGATTCTGGTGTTCTCAGAGGCAGGAACGCTCAGCTTCATTCTCCTTGTGAGTTTTAATGAATCGTCAGCAGTAATCAACATGATGGGTTTCAAAGGGTTGCTTTGATTTTTAAACCAAGTGTGAAGACGATGGAGTGGCTTACCATCCTGATATCAAACAAACTGCAATTTTCTTAACGGTAATATCCTCATCTGAGACCGAGATGATACATTCACATTCTTAGTTGGGGATTAGTGTGTTTAATAGCAGAGGACACACAGCACTGTTAATGAGTTTCTAGTCATTTGGACAACTTCCTGGACTGTGTTCCTATTGGCTTCCTTGAATAGATGTAATAGATTCCATGGTATCACTAAATAAAAGAACAGCGGAATTCAGCTGTTCTGGTAAATATTTGCAACTCAGATCCCATTGATTAGGTGATCCTTTAACCCCGTGCAGTGTTCAAGGAAATTAGATGTTGCTTTTCTCCACTATTCTGTTGTAATTACACTTCCACAGATTGTGAAAGTTCTTTCTCCTTAAAAAAACTAGTCCTGATTGGGAGTAAAGTGATTCAGCTCGGTGTAAATTACCTAAGATACCACCTCTCTTTAGTTAACTCTGACAACTGAATGCTATTAAAGCCTTTTCCCAGCTCCTCATCTTTTTTCCCCATCTTCAACCACTACAGTGGTTTCTACAAAGTAGGAGTATCTTATTCACAAACCAGTGATCATTAATCATCAGTAAAGCAAATTAAAAGCACTCTGAAGAATTTACATGCAAGAACAGAAAATAAATTGGATTTTTGCCAGCTAATTACAGAACTGATAAAGCCCAGAAGCAAGTTTATCATCTGCCAATCAACCAAATGAAACAGATTAAGTGGATGTTAACACCATCACAATTCATAACTCCCCCAACACCCCACTCCACTGCTTCATCCCATTCCCATCAAAGTGCTTAGTGCCTACCCTCCATCTCCAAAGGTTATTACTGCCTACATGTGGTTTTAAAATCCCCATCTCACTTGCTTTTTATATGGTTTTCTTTACCAAAATCATTTAGAAATGTTCCATCCCTGTCTCTCTTTTGGAAGCTTACTTAGAACCATAACTTAGTTTCTCTTGGCTTGTCCAGTGTCGGGGTCAAACGTTGTTCTTTCTCCAAGGCCTCTGCCAGATGTTAGCGCAACCTGCTCCTGCTGTTCTCTCCATTAAATAAAATGCTCCCCCTCTTTCCAGTCTCACAACAGTACAGGAGATAACTCAGCATTGTTAGTGTCAGGACAAGTGGCCGATGAAGATGAGTGGATAATCCAGATTCATACCTCATTAATCATTGCTCCAATGGTGTTCTTCAAAACTTTCTGCAGATAAGGTTGTTGCGGCTGTGACCTCGTGAGGAGCTTGTACCCTCTCCCCATGACTGCATGGGTTTCTTCAGGGTGCTCTGCTTTTCTCCCACACTTCAAAAAGATGTACTGGTTGGTAGGTTAATTAGTCACTGTAAATGATCCCATAATTAGGCTAGGGTTAAATCAGGGGTTGCCCGAAGTGCCGAAAGGACCTATTCTGTGCTGTATCTCAATAAGTAAAAAATGTAAATGCTTCCTGCTGTGTGGAACTTGATGATGCTTAGAGTGAGCTTGATGACTGGACACATGGCAATGATTGGGTGGTTATCCTTCGAATGAAATCCCCTCAATATTATTTTTCTAATAGAATCAGCAAAAAAAATAGAGATAGTGAGTAACACACCAAAACTCAGGGCTTAACTTTATTCTTCTCCATAGACAGTGCCTGACCTGCTGAGTTCCTCCAACGTTTTGTGTGTGTGTTGCTCTGGATTTCCAGCATCTGCAGAATCTCTTGTGTTAATGATGCAATGAGTAAACAGTGAGCAACTGTGAGGGTTTAGACATTCAGACATTAGAGGATTTAGGGTCAGGGTTGTGGATGAGAGAATTATATTCTTTACATCATATGTACCAAAGTGCAGTAAAAAAAAATGTTGTTTTGCCTGCCATCCAAGCCGGTCATTTGATCACATCAGTACATCAGGTGGTACAAGGGAAAAGCAATAAGAGTATGCTGAATGTATTGTTACAGTTACAGGGAGACAATAAGGTGCAAGGCCAAGACATGGTAGATTGGCCAATGACAGGACTGAAGACTTTGGGATCAGAGACAAAAGTGTGCATGGCCAAAGAGCTTGATTTAGGGTTTCTCTGCAACACTCACAAAATGCTGAAGGAGCTGAGCAAGTCAGGCAGTGTGCACAGAGGAGAATAAAAAGGGCTGTGTTCCTTCATCGAGACGGGAAAGGAAGGGACACAAACCAGAATAAGAAGGTGAGGGAAGGGGACAGAATACAGTATGGCAGGTGGCAGGTGAAACTGGACGAATGGGATGAGGTAAGAAGCTAAGAGGTTATAGGTGGTAGAGGGCTGAAGGAGAAATAATTTAACAGGAGGACAGTGAGCCGTGGAAGGAAGGGAAGGAAGAAGGGGGCCACAGAGGGGTGATGGGCAAGTGAGGAAAAGAAAAGAAGTAAGAGGGTAACCAGAGTGGGGAAGGAAAAAGAGAGGAGCGAGGAATTATGGGAAGTTAGCAAGATTGTTCTATGTTCATGCCATCAGGTTGAAGTCCACCCAGAAGGAATCTGAGGTGTTTCTCCTCTGACCTCTGCTTGGCCTCAGTGTGGCCTCAAGGCCATGGGGAGACATGACAGGATGGAAAGTCAAATCAAAATGGGTGGCTGCCTGGAGATCCTGCCTTTTGGGGTGGACAGAGCGAAGGTGCTTGACAAACCAAATCCCAGTCTTTGTCAGGTCTCACCAATGTAGAGGAGGCCACAACATTAATGTGACAGAGAAATGAACTGAGTGCTCATTATCCCTAACCTCAAATTTAGCCATAGAAGGATTGTCATTAAAGGATGGTAACAGTCCCTTGATTACATTGAATAAGATTGCAAACGGAGGAAGACTGAGCCACAAAGCAAGGTTAGGATTTCCCCACTGGGGTACACGTAGGTGAAAACACATTTGTCAGCTTCACAGAGCACTGATGGTGATTGCCAACGTTTGGTTGTCAATACAGCCATAAAGTTACAGGTGCCACAGTGACATTGTAGTTAGCACAATGCGATTATAATTCAGACCATCAGAGTTCAATTCTGACACTGTCTGTAAAAAGTTTGTACGTCCTTCCCGTGGGTGCGTGGGTTTCCTCTGGGTGCTCCAGTTTCCTCCCACATTCCAAGGGCTTCCTGATTAATAGGTTAATCAGTCATTGCATAATTGTCCTGTTATTAGGCTAGGGTTAAATTAGTGGGTTGCTGGGCCATGTGGCTTGTTGGGCTGGAAGGGCTTGTTCTGTGCTGTATCTCTAAAAAAAATAAATAAAAATCTTGGCTAAAAAAAATTATAATGGCAGAAAAAGTGCTTGTGACACTTTTGTGAAAGGAATTCAAACAGTGCTGGGCATCTTGCAACACAGATCCAGCTGTGGATGGAGATCTGAACTCCCAATGCAACAACAATATGTCTCTTGACCTTTAGGATATAAGGGATTCTGTAGATGTTGGAAATCTTGAAAAAAACACACACACACACACACACACACACACACACACACACACACACACACACACACACACACACACACACACACACACACACACACACACACACACACACCCCTGTGGAGGGGAAAAAAAAGCAGTTGACATTTCAGGCTGCGACCCTTCAGGACTCTTGATGAAAGGTCTCAGTCTGAAATGACCACTGTTTATTCCCCTCCAAAGACCTTTAGAAATTGAGGGAGTATAAATTTGCCAAATAAACAACATAGGAATACTTGAAATGCAAAGGCAAATCAGTTGGAGATCAAACTGGGCAGATGAGGGAGAGTTATGATCTCCGGGGAAAGAGTGTGGTCTCTTAGGAACCACTTTGATGAGGACAAAGTCCTAAATTACTACTGCTTCCCTTTATTCATCAAGGAAAACACCTTAAGATGGTGAGTTCAGGAAGATGTACGGTGTTATTCTGGAGCGTGTCAGTATTAAGAGGGGGAAGGTGTTAGATGTCTTGGAATTAATAGAGGTTGGTGGATCTTCTGAGTGACATGAGATCTCTCCCAGGTTACTCTGGGAATCAAAGGAAGAGATAGCTGGGCCCTGATAGAGATTTTTAAAATATATTTTCTTTATCCACAAATGAGGTATCAGATGATTAGAGGAAGTTAATGTTGTTCCCTCACTCAAGAGGAACAAAAGGTAGCACCAGATTCTTACAACAGGTTAGAGATCTTTCCATCGTGGTATGGAAATAATGGTGGTTTTGTAGAAAGCAAGGGAGGTTGTTTAAGGCTATAGGAGGACATAGATCAGATGGAATATTAGTAATTTTTCTTTTCTCTCCGTCCTGTGCAGGGTTTCAACCTAAAATACAGATTTATACTGTTTGCCTCTACAGATTCTGCTGAGTTCTTCCAGTGTTCTGTTCTTGTCTCTTTTGGTTCAATTGAATGAAAATTTGGTCTGAGTGTTGGCGGATGGAATTTCATTTCAACTAGTGTGATCTGATGCATTTTGAGAAGTCAGATAGGGGTAGGATATATACAGTAAATGGTAGGGCGCTATGGAATATTGCTGTACAGAGAGATCTGGAGGTGTTTGCTGAAAGAGGCAACACCAATCAACAACGTGATGAAGAGGGCATATACATTGCATGCCTTAATAGATTATGGCATAGAATACAACAGTTATCTTGCAACTTTAGCCCAAAGTTGGAGTACAGTATTGCAGTAGGTGCAGTTCGGGTTGTGACACCAGAGAAAGGATGTAATGCAGTGCAAAGGAGATTGATCATGATATTGCCTAGATTGGTGGGCTCTAGTCCTGGATAAGGCTGTATTTGTTTTCTCTAGAGTGAAGGAGGCTGAGAACTGAGGTATATAAAACGGTAAGAGGAAATATAGTCAGAACCTTAATCTCATGATAGGGACGATCTAAAACAAGAAGGTATAGTTTTACAACAAGAGGAAGGAACTTGAAAGGGGATTTTTTTAGTTACATAGAGAGTGCTTAGTATTTGGTACTCATTGCAGAGAAGATGGTGGAGTTGGATACATTTAAAAAGGATCTAGTGCTTTCCCTGCGCATGTGATGAATAAACTCTTGGGATTTTAGCTGGGTACAGGTATCAATTATAACTGATGTTTCAATGACAAACTCTGCCATCTTCTTCAGGGATGAAGATTTACTTTGTTTAAGAGACATTTCGACAGGCGAGGCATAGAAGTATATGGACAAGCATGCTTAATGTTGATTTTCAAGAAGGCTGGCATGAATGTGGTGGGCGAAAAGGCCTGTTTAAGTGTTCTATATCTCTGACTTTAAGGCTTGATGTAAACGGGCAGGGTAAGTGTATACCCCACAATAGTTCAGAAACATTGATAAGGCTGCTTTATGTTTCTTCAGAATTAATGACCAGATAACAGCTTATTCCCTGGTGCCTAAACTGGAGCCACTAATTATCACTTGATTAAACCTGATAAGGGAGTGATATGAGAGAATGTATTTGGCAGTTCTGTGTATCTAAGATATTTAAAAGATGTGAGGCAAATTTGGCAGTGGACTAGTCAAAATAATTACAGAAAAAGAACGGGATAGTTTTACTTAGCAAGCCTCATTTCAGATGAACTTCATCCAGCTGGTTAATTTCCCAACATGCCATCCAGTTCCCAGATTAGCTGCTGCAACAGTCAGGATATCCATTTAGTCATGCAGGGCCTTCAGCCCATTGAATTCATGCTTACATCAAAAATCTATTTATTAAAACAGTTGTGGCCAACTATATCCCCACAAAATCATTCAGATCCTTCCTCAACCAGAAGCCATGGATGAACCATGAGATATGCAATCTACATTCAAGTCTGGTGACCAAAACAGTCATAACAGGTCTAGATATGGGGCAACTCTCTGACAACCCTCCACACTATCCACAACACATCCAACCTTTATGTCATCAGCAAATTTACTAACCCATCCTTCCACTTCCTCATCCAGGTGATTTATAAAAATCATGAAGAGTAGGGGTCCCAGAACAGATCCCTGAGGCACACCACTGGTGACTGACCTCCATGTAGAATATGACCTGTCTACAGTCACTCTTTGCCTTCTGTGGGCAAGCCAGTTCTGGATCCACAAAGCAATGTCCCCTTGGATCCCATGCCTCCTTACTTTCTCTATAAGCCTGGCATGGGGTACCTTATCAAATGCCTTGCTTGATATCTATATACACTACATCTACTGCTCTTCCTTCATCAATGTGTTTAGTCACATCCTCAAAAAATTCATTCAAGCTCGTAAGGCACGGCCTGCCTTTCACAAAGCCATGCTGACTATTCCCAATCATATCATACCTCTCCAAATGTTCATAAATCCTGCCTCTCAGGATCTTCCCCATCAACTTACCAATGACTGTAGTAAGACTCACTGGTCTATAATTTCCTGGTCTATCTCTACTCCCTTTCTTGAATAATGGAACAACATCCACAACCCTCCAATCCTCTGGAACCTCTCCCGTCCCCGTTGATGATGCAAAGATCATCGCCAGAGGCTCAGCAGTCTCCTCCCTTGCCTCCCACAGTACCCTGGGGCACATCTCGTCCGGTCCCAGTGACTTTCCAAAAGCTCCAGCACATCTTCTTTCTTAATATCTACATGGTCGTAGTAACCTCCATCAATGACTATTATCCAGGAGCACTTACGTGCACAGTGATGAAGTGTTTTGAGAAGTTGGTAATGAAATGTATTTACTCCTGCCTAAGAAGGTGGTGTGGTCCTTCGTGATTCTGTTATGGTTGAAATTCTATAATAGATTTATTGACTATGCCCACAAGAAAATGAATCTCAGGGTTGTTTATGGTAAAGTATATGTACTTAAATAATATCGTTACTTTGAACTTTAAACTCTAATAACCTTTTCTTCTGTTCACCCTTCAATCAACTCTCCTTGGATCAGGGGTTGCCAACCTGGGGTCAATGAAGCCCTTGGTTAATGGTGAGGCTTCATGGCATAAAAAATAGTTGAGAACCCCTGCCTAAATTCACCCACTCACCTAAATGATTGGAACAAGTAACCCACAACCCAAATGCCTTTGGGATATGGAAGGAAAACAGCATCCTGGGAATCTCATGTGATCACAGGGAGAATGTGTAACATGCATACATCACAGGCACAGCCCTCCCAATCACTGAGCACATCTACGTGAAATGCTGCCGTAGGAAAGCTTTATCCATCATCAGCGATACCCACCACCCAGCCCATGCTCTTTTCCCACTGCTGCCGTCAGGTAGAAGGTACAGAAAGTTCAAGGAAAGTTACCACCCATAACCATCAAGCTCAAGCTCTTAAACAAAAGGGGATAACTACACTCACTTGCCCATCTATTGAGATGTTCCCACAGCCAACAATCACACTTTAAGGACGTTTTACCTTGTTATTTCATGTTCTTGTGGGCTTAAGGGCCTGTATGGTGCTGTAGGTGTGTGTGTGTTTATATTTTGTGTGTGTATACAAGTACTCTGATAATAAAATTTACTTTGAACTTTGTACTTTGGAAGTCAGTATTGAACCCAGATTACCAGAGCAGTGATACAGCAGTTCTACAATGGGCCATCTGCTGCCCTTGTGTATATTAAAAAAAACCAAAAGGATGTACAAAAGAGGCCATTCAGTCTACTGGGTCTAAGCCAGTTCCAAGGTGAGCAATGCATTAGTCATATATTAACTCTTTCATTCCTGGTTCATTCTTGCCAACCTCCTCAGTACCTTCTCTAATGCCAGCACATCCTTTTTTAGATATGGGGCCCAAAACAGCTGATAATTCTCCAAATGTGTTCTGGCAAAGGCCTCAGCATCACATCCTTGCTTTCTTGCCCTCTCAAAAAGAATGCTAGTCCTGAGACAAACAATTGCACTTTGTTGGAAGGAAAGCATCAGTCTGACAACTGATACCCTCATTGTTCCTGTATCTGGAGCCCACTTCCTCAGAGCACTTCAATCCACACATCACAGAAATGCCATAAACATACGCATGCACAAGCACAGGGCTTGGTTTTCTCCATAAAGCTACTTGAAATATAAAAGTTGAAATGTGAGAGAGAGGACTTTACAACACTATTCATTTGGGACTTATTAGAGACTCAGTAAAGAATAGCAAGCAGAGTAAAACAACAGTAAAATAGCAGCAGTTAGCAGTCATCTCTAACAAAAGGCTGCTTTATGTCCTTTCACTGCAATCCTTCCAGGAGTCATCTCCCTGCTGGAGTTTGGTTCCATTACGCCCTGCGGCCCATTGGAATGACCAATGCTCCTCTACGAAGCTTTGTCAAGGAATGTTACCCTGTATGACTTGCAGGGACCTTACGACTGAGCTAGCTCTCATCTGAAACCCACATGCAGGCTACAGCAATGTTCTGGCTGCTCTTTTTTCTCTCCCCAACTGGGGAAATTTGCACAATTTCATTAAAAAGAATTAATAGGGAGAAAAGGTAACTCTTGCCATCACTCATTATGGAGGCAGATCAGTGGCCCATTTTTAAAAAAAGGGCATTGGAGAAGAGAATCACTGAGTGATGAATGGAACGGAGAACAGGATTATTTGGAAATGTTTCAAATTGAGACAAATATTGACCCCTGGAATCGAGCCTGAAGGAACTTGGATGTAACTATAGAAATTCATTTCACATGATGTCAAATCTTTCACACTATCAACCAGGGGACGATTTGAAGTCTAAAGCCATAAGGGTAAGAATGTGTTTCCCGCACTGCACCAACATGTCCTGATCTATGTCATATCTTGTTCTATAAATCAAATATAGTGCTAATGAGCGAACAGCATACAGCTTTCAGTGCACGTTGTTAAGTACCGGGGTTAGCTACACCGATATCAATTTAATACTGGCTGTTATTTAATGCAACTCACCAGATTAAACCAGTCCTACAACAATGAGATCGGTTAATAATTAATCTTGGCAGAGTTATTCTAAAACAGCTAAATGACTGGAAATGGCTAATACGAGGGGGCACAATTTTAAGGTGATAGGAGAAAAGTATAGGGGGTTGTCCGAGGCAAATTCTTTACACCAAGGGTGCTGAGTGTATGGAACACCCTTCCAGGGGTGGTGGTAGAGGCAAATTCATTAGGAGAAATGCTTAGATGGGCACATGGATAATAGAAAAATGGAGGCCTATGTAGGAGGGAAGGGTTAGATTGATCTTAGAGTTAGGTTATGGTTAGCACAACAATGTGGGCTGAAGGGCCACATCTGCTCTGATCTGACTGTGCTGTTATGCTCTAAGTATATCAACATCAGATGGAGAGCTACACAGAGCTTCTTGTAATCATTATCAAGGCTTCACTTCTACCATCACTTAACATTTCAATTCCAGTGGCTGTGACTGGCCTATTCTACTTGGGACAGGATTATCGAATCTTCACTTAGGTAAATATGTCAAGTACATTGAATGCAGCCTAAACCAACAAAAAGGTATTTGCCCTAACAATAGGTGGATAATTCTTGGTCGCCACTGTACCCAGGTACTTTAGCCTCAGTAAGGAAGGGTTCTACAGTTTCAGAACATTTGCAATATGTTGCCAGCTGATAATTCAATTTAAGCAGTTTCTCTGAACCTTGATTCCTGAAGCAGTCTGGACAGAAACCCCTGTGGGACACATTAAATAAAGTTTGACTGTTTGAATTCCTGTAGAGGGCCCATGTGATCCGGCATGTCGAGAAGCTGCACGTTACTGGTTCTGCTGACTGGTAAATCTTTAAAGGTATGTCGATAATTATAGTGTGCTAGCATGTTCCCCCATTGCTAACAAGTTGACACAGGTCTAGCCGATCTACCTATAAATATTTCACTTCAGCAAATCATTGCTAATTGCTCTTGCTGAAATGTAAGCAATGTTTTTCAGAGGCACATGTGAGTGAGAAGAGCGGTTTGGCAATCCAACAATCCAGGACCACATTCTCAACCAACATTAAAAATGTCTGAAAGTTTCTGGTAAATGAAACAAATAATTTTGATTCCAGTCAAATGAATGCCTCGAAATGTCTCTGACCAAAGATTCCTATCTCAGGCATATATTGTGTGAGTTCTGTTGTGGAATCACTGCAGACTTGATTCTCCTTCTAAACCTTCAGCAGGGGTAGAAAGAAGTACAGATCATGTAAGAACAGAATTAGGCCTTTCAGTCCATTGAGCCAGCTCTGTTATTCATTAATGACTGATTTATTATCCCTCTTAACTCCATTGTCTTGCCTTCTCCCTGTAATCTTTGGCACCCTGGCTAATCAAGAACTTATCAACTTCCACTTTAAATATGGCCAATGATTTCGTCTCCACAGCCGCCTGTGGCAATAATGGTTGGGCAATACTTCACCAATCAAGCATGCAAATAGAAGTTCAAGTGTAAATCCATTCTGTTTGCTCATTTAAGACACTAATTTGAAAGTACAATTAATTACAAGGAAGACAAATAAACTTTAGACAGTTTGTAAGTAAATTGTACGTATGAGGAATCTTCATGGATGAACTTTTGTCTGACTCAAAGGCAATTTTCTGATTTATCATGATTCAGATTTTCAGACTAAGGTATTAATACCCGTGTATAGTCTGCAGCCTCTGTACCTCCCATACCTAATAAAGTGGCCACTGAGTGAATGTTGGTGATCTGCTGTAGCCAAGGTTCAATGTGTTGTGTGTTAAGAGAAGCTCCTCTGCAAACAACTGTTGTAACATGCGGCTATTTGAGTTACAGCCGCCTTCCTGTCAGATTAAGCCAGTCTGGCCTCTCTCATTAACGAGGTGTTTTTGTCCCCAAAACTGCCACACTCTGGATGTATTTTTTTACTTCTTCAAACCATTCTCTATGAACTCTAAAGCTTGGGTTCCCCATGGAGCCTTTGCCATTAACCGAAGTTGGGAACCCCTGCACTGGAGACTGTTATACGTGAAAATCCAAGGGGTTTGGCAGTTTCTAAGATACTCAAACCTCCCCGTCTGGCACCAACAATCATTCCACGATCAAAGTCACTTAAATCAGATTTCTTCCACATTGTATGTTTAGTCTGAACAACAAATGAACCTCTTGATAATGCCTCCACGAGGAAATCTGCAGATGCTGGAAATTCAAACAGCAACACACACAAAATCCTGGTGGAACACAGCAGGCCAGGCAGCATCTATAGGGAGAAGCACTGTCGACGTTTTGGGCCGAGACCCTTCGTCAGGACTAACTGAAAGGAAAGATAGTAAGAGATTTGAAAGTAGTGGGGGGAGGGGGAAATGCGAAATGATAGGAGAAGACCGCAGGGGGTGGGATGAAGCTAAGAGCTGGAAAGGTGATTGGCAAAAGTGATAGAGAGCTGGAGAATGGAAAGGATCATGGGACGGGAGGCCTCAGGAGAAAGAAAGGAGTGGGGGAGCACCAGAGGGAGATGGAGAACAAGCAAACAACTAAATATGTCAGGGATAGGGTAAAAAGGGGAGGAGGGACATTAACAGAAGCTAGAGAAGTCAATGTTCATCCCATCAGGTTGGAGGCTACCCAGCCTCCACGGCCTCCTCTATTGTCAAAATGAATCCAAACTCAGGTTGGAGGAACAACACCTTATATACCGCCTGGGTAGCCTCCAACCTGATGGGATGAACATTGACTTCTCTAACTTCTGTTAATGCCCCTCCTCCCCTTCTTACCCCATCCCTGACATATTTAGTTGTTTGCTTGTTCTCCATCTCCCTCTGGTGCTCCCACCTCCCCCCCCGCCTCCTTTCTTTCTCCTGAGGCCTCCCGTCCCATGATCCTTTCCCTTCTCCAGCTCTGTATCCCTATAGATGCTGCCTAGCCTGCTGTGTTCCACCAGCATTTTGTGTGTGTTCTTGCTAATGCCTGCTTGCTTTTATGCATTGACTTGCTGCCACATGATTGGCTGATTAGATATTTGCATTAACAAGCAGGTGCATCTAATAAAATAGCCATTGAGTGTATATTTACTAAATAGGTCATTAAGATTGTCATAGTGTAAGGTGGGGGGAAGAATGTTGGTCAAGACAAGCTCCCACAACTGATTAAATGCTCCTAATGACACGTGTCTCAAATAGGCTCTGACAACTGAGTCCAGCTCCTGACCTGCTCGTGTGGCTAAGTTACTAAGCTCAGTACGAACCACTTCGACTGACAGGACCAGGGCGGACTACTGGCGCCTGAACACTACTCACTCAGGGCAGGTGGAACTCACCGGTTGTGATTGGCCGTTCATCTAGCAGAAGGAAAACTCTGAACTCAAACCTCCACTGCTTTCTGTTTGTACCCCCTCATGGGGAATGCTTTGGGAGTAAACCACAAGAAAAAATCCAGAGCTGGAGTCCTTAAGACAATCCTTCGTGGAGTTCAACACTGTCTAGTAACTCCTGCAGCACCACTGGTGCCGAACAGTATTGGTCTCTGCTGTTCCTTGGCATTCATTAGCTGCGTGGAGAGGGGAAGCTGCTGCACGCGACACTCTCCTTATTGTACTGCCCTAGCTTGCATACTGTCTTGTGAATATGCAGACAACTCGGATGCAACATCCATGATTGACTGTGACCAAAACGGCCAATAACTTTGTTCCTCTGCTCATAGGTGCAAATTGACCTGTGGAGTCTGTGATGTCCTTTTTCTTCAAAGAACGGGGTTTCCTTCCTCCTCCTTTTGATGTTGCCTTCACCTGCATCTCCTCCATTTCCCAGACATCTGCACCTACCCCATCTTCCTGCTGCCTTGACAGGGATAGAGTTCATCTTGTCCTCACTTGCCACCCAATGAGCCTAGACATCCAACAAATCATTCTCCACAACTTCTGTCATCTTCAATAGGATCCTACCATTAACACATCTTTACCCCCCCCCACCCACCGCTACAGTCTACTTTCCACAGGAATCACTCCCTCAATGACTCCCTTGTCTATTCATCCCTCCCCACTAATCTCACCCTGCCACATATCCCTGTGACAGAAATGCTACACCTGCCCATTCACTCTTCCCTCACCTCCAATTAGGGCCTTAAACAGGCTTTCCAGGTGAGGCAACTCTTCACCATGGGGTTGTCTATTGTATCCGGTGCTCCTGATATAGCCTCTTCTACATTGGTCAGACCCAATGTAAATTGGGGGTCTGCTATGTTGAGCACTTCAGCTACCTGACAAAATTGGAATTCCCAACTGGCCAAGCATTTTAATTCCTACCCCCATTCCTGTCGGTCCATGGCCGCCTCTTCTGCCATGATGAGGTTACCCTCAGGGTGGAGTAGTAACACCTCATATAACTTTAGCTAGCCTCCAACATGAGCATCGATTTCTCCTTCTGGTAATTTTTTTTTCTCATTCTTTTTCTTCTCCCCTTCCCTTTTCTTCTATTCCCCACTGTAGCCTCTTGTATCTTCTCACCTGCCTATCACCTCTCTCTGGTGTCCCTCCTTCTTTCCTTTCTTCAATGGTCTACTCTCCTTTCCTATCAGATTCCTTCTTCTCCAGCCCTTCACCTTTCCCACCCACCTGGTATCACCTATCACCGCCTAGCTTGTCCACCTTCCTCTTCCCCCGCCCCCACCTTTTTACTCTGGCATCTTTGCTCTTCCTTTCCAGTCCTGGTGAAGAGTCCCAGCCCAAAATGTCAACTGTTTATTCGTTTCCAGAAATACTGCCTGACCTGCTGAGTTCCTCCAGCGTTTTCTGTGTGTTGCAGTGGAGCCTTTTTCTGAATTGTTTTTGTACAAGCTGAGATTCCAGTGACTATGGACCATAATCAACAGCAGCTTTCATTCACCATGCATCACGTCCAAATAGTTTGACAGCTAAAAAGAAACACAACATATTAAGTCAATGTCTTTTATAAATTAGAGCATTGATTTATTACAGCCTTTAACTTGCGCAACTTGTGTTCTGGATTTGATCATGCATATATATGTATCCTTTTTTTAAAAAAAAAAGAGAAATAATTTCCACAAACTCGCACCAATTTGTCTCAGCTGTGGGAATTATTGTAAGTAACGTTGGTCTGATTGATCGGTCAGGGAGTTCATATGATAGATGTTGTTAATTTGGTTATCTCTGTACTCTGTTATCCTTCATGGGTTTCTAGGAAGTAGAAGCAGTTCAGGAGAAAAGTACATTTCAGAACATTGCTGCTTTTGCACATTTTCCATTGTTTATATGTCTGGATTTATCCTCTCTTAGCTGCTGTCTTTATTCAGGTCAGAATTTTCAAATACAGAAATCTAGAAAACATTTGTAGAGCTTATGGATAATTGTTGTATCCCCTAAACAGAAACTGTTTGTTTGTTTATTTATTTTGAGGTGCAGCACAATTACAGGCCCTTCCAGCCCACCCAATTACACCCATGTGATCAATTAACCTACTAACCTGTACGTGGAATGTGGGAGGAAACTGGAGCAGCTGGAGGAAACCCCCACAGTTACGGGGAGAACGTGCAAACTCCTTACCGGCAGCAGCGAGAATTGAACCAGGTCTCTGGTGCTGCAAGGTGGTGCCAACCCAGTTATAAATCTGAGCGAAAGTTTCAAACTCTGTGAGGTGACAGCTCATCTTCACGTTGTTTGCCAGCAATGGCAATTGATACAATTGCATCCGGTAAAGGCTCCAGCAAATATCGTGAATTTCTGCTTAACCGATTTTAGTTCCCGTTTCAAAGGATTTCAGCCATTTACAATGAGGATGTCTTTAAGCATCTGTACAGTGAATGGGATTGAAGTATTCTTGCTACGCCAGGAAACTAAAAAAAAGACTTTACTTGCTAATCAAGTTTTAAGCACTTCACAGCAGGTGATGAATGGGACACATTAAGAGATTAAAAATCATAACTTTTATTTTTTAAAATTTTTGAAAATATACACTGGAGTGATTGTTCAATGCACTTTTATGTTGGCCTGTTCAATACTACAACTGAAGACAGTAAAATTGCTTTTACATCTCATTCAACGACGTTTAAATTTGGGGAGTTTTATAGCAAGAGTTGAGATTATTATCAAGACAATGATCGGCAGCAAATTTTCAACTGTAAAGACATCAGTAGCGTACTCGAGCTCGAGGCCTGGTCCCAGGCAATTAACCCCTTTTTCAACGTCAACCAGATGAAGGAGATGATTATCGATTTCAGAAGAATTCGCTTCGCTCTCACCCTTCTTTACATCAGTGGCGCACGTTGGATACTGTGAAAAGATCCAGATTCCTGGGAGGGCGTTGCTTGCAGAACCTCTCATAGGGCAAAGCATGTTTTACACAACCAGGAAAGTGCTACAACTTTCTGAGAAGACTGGCGTATGATGATCCGCATCTCTACTCATTCCTTCTATAGCTGAGCAGTAGAGAGCACCCTGGCATGCTGCATCACTGCATGGTACAGAAACTCCACTGTGGCAGACAGAAAGACTTTACAACAAGTAGTCAAAACTACCCAATGCATCACTGACACCATTGACATCACTGATTGAGCACATACTATATATACAGAAAGGTGCCAGAAGGTGGCCAGAAACATCATGAAGAGCCCTACACACCCTGCTCGTGTATTGTTTGTCTTACTTCCATCAGGGAGAAAGTTATGTAGCATCCACGCCAGGACCACCAGACTGTGGAAGACACTAGCGGTGTGCCAGAAGTCTGTGAGGGTCAGGGAGCAGGAATGAGTGCCATTGCTATTGCAAAGAAAAAAGTGCCAGGCAAACAGAAAGTTCTTAAGGGGGATAAGTCACCTGGGCCAAATGGACAACATCCCAGAGTTCTAAAAAGTTGCTGAAGAGATAATGGATGTACTGGTCATGATCATTCAAGAATCACTTGATTCTGGAATGATCCCAGAGGACTGGAAGATTGCAAATGGCCTTCCTCTTTTTAAGAAAGGAAGAAGGCAAAAGAAAGGAAATTATACGCCAATTAGCCTAACCTCAGTAGTTAGGAGAGTGTTGAGTCTATTATTGAGGATGAGGTTTCGAGGTACTTGGAGACTAATGATAAAATAAGTCAAAGTCATCATGATTTCTGTGAAGGGAAATCTTGCCTGACAAATCTGTTAGAGTTCTTTAAGGAAGAAACAAGCAGGGTGGACAAAGGAGAGGCAGTGGATGTCATTTACTTGAATTTTCAGAAGGCATTTGATAAGGTGCCACATGTGAGGCTGCTTAACAAGATAAAATCCTATGGCGTTACAGGAAAGATACTGGCATTGATAGCGGAATGGACGACAGGCAGGAGGCAGCAGGTGGAAATAAAAGGGGCCTTTTCTGGTTGGCTGCCAGTGATGCTGGGGCTTTATAAGACACATGTCAGGCTGCACTTGAGTACTGTCAATAGTTTTGGGCCCCATAGCTCAGAAAGGATGTGTCATCATTGAAGAGAGTCCAGAGGAGGTTCACAAGGATGATTCCAGGAATTAAGGGGTTAACATATGAGGAGCATCTGGCATATTTGGGCCTGTACTTGCTGGAATTTAGAAGAATGTGGGGGGGGGGGGGTGGGGGGGATCTCATTGAAACCTACCAAATGTTGCAAGGACTAGATAGGGTGAATGTGGAGAGGATGTTTCCTATGGTAGGGGTATCCAGAACTAGAGGGCACAGCCTCAAAGTTAAGGGGTGACCCTTTAGAACAGAGATAGTAGGAATTTTTTTAACCAGAGAGTAGCAGAAGTTGACCGTTCCCTGATTGGTCAGGGCATCAAAGGATATAGCAAGAAGGTCGGAATGGGGTTGAGTGGGATCTGGGATCAGCCCTGATGGAATGGCAGAGCAGACTCGATGGGCTGAATGGCCTAATTTTGCTCCTGTGTCTTATGGTCTTGTGTCTGAAAGGCAGTTACTTGCCCAAGCAGTAAGGCTGATCAACACTTCACCCACTAACAGACCCCACCACCACTACCTTATCACTTCCTGTCAGAGTCACCTTATGCACAGACCCTTCTGTGCCGAGCAGCACCTTATGCACATACAATTAATCTGTGTATATAAACTATCTTAAGTATTTATATTTATTATGTGTTTTTATTATTGTTTTCTTTACCTTATTGTGTTTCTCTGTGTGCTGCATCGGATTTGGAGTAACAATTATTTTGCTCCCCATTACACTTCTGTACTGGAAATAACATTAAGCAATCTTGAGTCTTTAGAGTCAATAGACAATAGACAGTAGGTGCAGGAGTAGGCTATTCGGCCCTTCTAGCCAGCACCGCCATTCACTGTGATCATGGCTGATCATACACAATCAGCACCCCGTTCCTGCCATAACCAGGTCTGCTGTTTTAGGGCTTATCAAGCTCTTGGGATCTGAATTAAAAGTAACTGTGAAAGCAGATTGAAGAGTCGTTCAACTTTAAAGAAATGCAAGGCACCTGCTTTCTCATAACTGCTTTGCACAGTCATTAATAAAACTGGTACTGCGGAATTCAAGAGCAAGTACAAATGGCAGAGAGTCTGTGGACAATTAGAACCAGCAGGAAATTTGTTCTGTATCTGTTTAAATGTAAAACAGATAGCGAAAGGCCTCTGATTTGTTTACCTAGCCAGTCAAAGCGCAGAGCTATAATTAACTAGAACACTATGTACCGAAGAATATAACTGTCAAGATTCACTTGAGCAACCATTAATATTTTCTTGCAAGTACAATAAACACAACTTTGGCTGGAATGTTCTAAATGGGGGTTAGAGTTTGCCAGAACTGTACAGGCTGCCACGAATGGTTGATTTGGGTTAGTGCTGCCGTTGAACAATGGAACCTCTGAGCGTTTGTTGGTTGTTTCCCACCAGACAGGGGTGGTTGTAGACCTAGGCCATTCTCGTGCATCCCCTGGGGGTGGGGAGTGGGGGTGGGAGGGGATTCTGTATGCACATGTCCAGGAGTGGCCATTATCACAAACAGCCAATATTTCAAAGTGAATTAAAGGGCCAAGCAGAAAAAAGAATCATTTATAAAAAGTCACTTTACCACTCGGCCTGCACTGTATGCAGATAAGGGAAAATAGTGAATTATGAGGTTGACGAATTGGAACCCTGCTTTAGTTGGCATGCACATTTAATCTGTGGGCAAGTTTTAATGTACCACAGAGTACAATAACACAAGGGTTATATTACCGCTGTATTAATACAGAGACCTGGACTAATGGTTCAGGGACATCAGTTCCCACTATGCCAGCCTGGGAAATTAAATTCTGTTAATTAAATCAATCTGAAATGTTGACCATGAGGCTATTGAATTGATTCACTAATGTCCTATAGGGAAAAAGTGTGATCCTTATCCAGCTCAGTATATGTTTGCCTTCAGGCATTAATCCCAAAGCAATGCAGTTGACACTTAACTCTCTTCTGAAGTAATCTGATGACTTTCAATGCTTATCTCATATTTTTGCTTTGCTTTGGTGAAATTAAATCCAGTGCCTCAAGATTGTCCTTAGTAAATTCACAGCCCTGACATCATCCTGATGAATTATACTGATTTTATTGTCCTCACTGATTTTATTGTACTTTTCTGTAATAAAATATCAATTTTTTAATACATTTATAATGTATAATTACAATAATTATATTCTAGATTAGAAAAAAATCCATCAAGTAAAGTTGATTGGGCTTTATGTAGAAAATTTGTAAAAATGCATACTTGTATACATTTGTAAATGTAAATATACAAATGTATACAAGTATGCATTTTTACAAATTTTCTACATAAAGCCCAATCAACTTTACTTGATGGATTTTTTTCTAATCTAGAATTTTTTACTTTGGCTTGTGCTTTTAGTATTTTTTGGTTTGATTTCAATTCTAATTTTGCTGATTTCTGCCTATGTTTCTCAGGTAATTGCTGATTTCACTGTTTGCTGTGACTTGGCTGTGTTGCTAAGATGTGAAATGATCCAATCCAAATTCTTTTGCCTCAAAAAATATTTGGCTATTTGCTGACATCTCTACATAATAATCCAAAACTAGAGAGTGATTAATAAATCACAAAGAGAACATTCTATACCCAAGGCACCCGACATTGAATTAAGTAACTGTAATGCTTTCCTGAACAGAGACGGTCCCACCAGAAGATTCCTAAAATCACAAATTCATGGTATTAGTGGTCAATGAATCCTATATCATTGTCTCTAAGATCTATCATTCCTGCACCAACCACAATGATGCACCAAGGCTTGACATATGGAGAGAGGACAATTGTTTTATTTAAATTACAGATTATGTGATGTTGTCACAAATCATGAAAAAAGTTAGTTTTTAATCTAAGCAAATATATTTCAGAATGCAAGTTGTCATGGTGTGAAAAATATGCAACTCATAACCAAGGTGTTTATCTGGTGGACGGATATTTAGGCTACTGATATGGGGCCAAATATGGAACTAACATGTTGCTTTGGCCGAGAGTGGTGCAAACCTGATGGGATGATGTCTTCACTATTGTGCAAAAAATATTCTACAATTTTGTGCAATTCATTGCTTGTAAAATAGTGAGGTATGACCAATATTATTGGTGAATTTAAGCCACAAAGCATTTGTTAAATTTTGCTGAATTGGTTCATTATTTTCACATCTACTGAAGTACAGTGGGTAAAATCTTTATTTTGCATGGTGTCCATTAGAGATTATTTCATTACAATGGTGCATTGAGGTAGTAGAAGGGAAAACAATAACAGAATGCAGAATAAAGAGTTGCGGTTACAGAGAGAGTGCAGTGCAGGCAGACAATAACGTGCAAAGCCATAATGGTGTAGATTCTGAGGTCACGAGCCCATCTTATCATACCAATTGAACTTTCAAAGGTCCTATAACAGTAGGATCGAAGCTGTCCTTGAGTCTGGTGGTATATGCTTTCTAATTTTAACCTTTACTACCCATTGAAAGAGAATACCTTGGGCTGGTGGCATGTTTGATTGTGTTGGCTGCTTTACTGAGGCAGTGAGATGTGTAGACAGAGTCCAGAGAGGGGAGGGTGGTTTCTGTGATGTGCTGAGCTGTGTCCGTACTCTGCAGTTTCAGTACCAAGAGCAGAGGAGTTGTTGTGATGTATCCAGATAGGGTGCTTTCTATCATGCATTGATAAAAATTAATGAGGGACATGCTATATTTGAGGAAGTAGAGGTGCTGGTGACTTCTCATGGCCTTGGTGTCTATATGGTTGGACCAGGGCAGACCATTAGTGATGTGCACTTGGTTGACCTTGAAACTTTGAACCCTCTTGACCTCAGCACCATTGCTGTAAATAGAAACATGCGCAATGCCTCTCTTCCTGAAGTCAAAACATGGAGGATAAAGAAAGGGAGCTTTTAAAATAGTTAAATAGTTCAGTCAGGGTAAGGTGCGGCTTTATGGATCACAAGAGCCTAAAACAGAAGGATTCAAGGAACACACACCATCTAAGGGACAATTACTACACTAACTTACAAGTATCATCAGTTGTTACTGTGTAGTTTCTGTTGGCTTTTAATACCTGCATCGTGAATGGCGACTGATCTTGCAAGGAAGGAATTCAAACAAAGACAGTTTGTCAAATGTTCAATATCCATACCTGCCAGTAAATTCTATATAAAAATGGCATTTCTTGTTCCAACCTCAGAACAGTGGGGTGACCGGGGCCATGTTGTTCTCCTTGTGCACATTAAATAAAGTGTGATTGAGGAATGAGTGTGAGTTTTCAGAGCCCAGTTGATTAGCCACGACAGATGGATAAACAGATCGGCATGACGAGGTGGCCCGAAGAACCTGCTTCTGTACTGTACGACTCAACACGGATTGAAAAGTCCTGGTTCAAAAGCAGCTGCAGAAAATAGACTTTCAGTAGAGAACAGCAACAAGGGTAAAGGTCAAAATGAAGGGCAGAAGCCAGAAGCAAAATTAATATATAGTTGTGAGAATGAAGACAGGCAGACAGTGTGCCCTTTGTGAATCTGTGGAAATATAGCATACAAGTACCTTGTGTTGGAACCCAGCTCCAAGATTTATGTGCAACATTAGATGCAAATGCCAGTGCCAACAACCCAGTCTTTCCTGGAAGAGTATGGCCATGGAGGAGCACGTGTTATCAAAGCCTAGATTCTTCAGATTTTACAGTGCAGAAGGAAACTATTCAACTCGGTGTGTTCATGCAAGATCTCTGAAAGAGCTTATTCACTTAGCTCCATTCCCCTCCCCATTCCATTATTTCCTTTCATAGAGATGAAAGCCAGCCTCTCGCCTTTTGCCTCGATGGCTCTGTATAAGGTTTTGTGTAGACACAATGTGTTGGCCATTCTATGGCCGTATATTTTGCACATATACACTTTGAGGAGCCATACTTCGATAAATTTCCGAACGCCAGGCTGTATCACCCTCATTCATCTGATCAGGTTCATAATGCGAGAGATGGTCTTCACAAAATAAATGGCATTAACCATAGGAGGGGTTGAGTTAACATTTCAGATGGTCACAACACCGAAGGAGAACACACACAGAACGCTGGAAGAACACAGCAGGCCAGGCAGCATCTATGGAAATGAATAAACAGTTGGCGTTTCGGGCCGAGACCCATCTTCAGGACTAGAAAGGAAGTGGGAAGAAGGAGAACCTTTCATTTGCCAAACTTGTACTGACTCTATATGAGACCATTTCGGTCAACCCCACACCCCTGCCCTTAAGGGGTGATACGGTAACGTAATGGTTAGCCCATCGCTTTACAGCTCCGGTGATCGTGGATTGGGGTTCAATTCCACTCCTGCCCGTAAGCAATTTGAGCCTTCTGCCCTTTTCCTCCCACATTCCGGAAAAGGTGTTCGGTTAGGGTTGGTGAGTTGTGGCCATTCTACACTGGCACTGGAAGCCCAGTGACATTTGCGAGCTGCTCAGCAAGATCCTCGCGGACTTGCTTTGATGCAGATGATGTCTCTCACTGCATGCTTCGATGTACGTGCGACAAATACAGCTAATCTTTATCTTTACCCCATAGCCCTGCACATTCTACCCTCAGTAATGCCAACCTAGCTTCCTTTATGCTGCAGTTAAGTTTGCCTTCGCTGCTCGGCAGACTATTGCAGACTCTAATGTATACACTATATTTCCAAAGGAATTAGATATGGTACAAGTAGCTAAAGCGATCAAGAGAATGGGGTAAAAGAAGGAACATCACACCAAACTTTGATAATCAGTCATAACCATATTGAATAATGGAGCAGGTTTAAAAGGCTGAATGGCCTACTCTGTTTTCTGAAACACATCTCCTCACTTTTAGTTCTTTTGTCACTCATCTTTATTCTGTATCTCCCAGTTTTTAACCCCTCCAGCAAAGGGAACAGGTGATCTCTATCTGCTTTGTATATACACTCAGTGGCCATTTTATTAGGCATAGGAGTGGAACCCAGTGTGGTCTTCTGCTGTTGTAGCCCAACTACTTCAAGGTTTGGCATGTTGTGCATTCAGAGATGCTCTTCTGGTCACCAACCACTATAGTAATACGTGGTTATTTGAGTTATTGTCGCCTTCCTGTCACCTTGAACTGAGGTGGCTATTCTCCTCTGACCTCTCATTAACAAGGGATTTTCAACTACAAAACTGCCACTCATTGGATGTTTCTTTTTCATACTATTCCCTGTGAACTCTAGAGATTGTTGTATCCCAGGAGATCAGCAGGTTCTACGATACTCAAGCCACCCTGTCTGGCACCAACAATGATTCCACAGTCAAAGTCACTTAGATTGCATTTCTTCCCCATTTTGATATTGATCTGAACAACAACTGAACCTCTTGCACAACACGCTGGAGGAACTCAGCAGGTCGGGCAAAGGACATGAGTTCCTGAACCTATTCTGAGTTCCTCCAGCGTGCTGTGCGTGTTGCTTTGACCCCAGCATCTGCAGAGTACTTCGTGTTAACTGAACTCTTGACCATGTCTGCATACTTTTATTCATTGAGTTGTGGCCACTTGATTGACTGATTAATTATTTATATTAATTAGCAGGTGTACAGATGTACCTAATAAAATGGCCACTGAGTATATGTACAAAAGTAAGTAAGAGTGTAAAAAGGGTGAGGAAGTATTCATCGGTTCATTGTCCACTCAGAAATCGGGTGGCAAAGGGGTAGAAGCTGTGCTAAATGTGTCTTCAGGTTCCTGTACCCAACTTTCAGATGGTAGCAGCGAGAAGAAGTCATTTCCTGGCTGGTGGGTTAACAACAGATGCCACATTTTTAAGGTATCACTTTTTGACGATGTCCTCATTGCTGGGGAGGCTAGTGCCTGCCGGTCTAAATCTCTTTGACATCTATTACTATCCTCCTCACTGTTCACTACCTTTCCAAATTTTGTGTCACCTGTAAACTTGAAAATTGCACTCCACGTGCCCACGTCCAAATCCAAAACACCCCTGTATGTAAATAAATTCCCATAGCACTCTTAAATTCAGAAGTTGGGCACATGTGTATATTTCTATGAAAACAGAACTAGTTTCCCCTCTCTCTTCACTTTCAGCAATTGTTCTTACTTATCAGTCAAATATGTCTATTGATGTCATTTATTACAATGCTGTGGAGTATGGTTACCACATTGAGTGATTTTTGTAAACAACACACACAAAATGCTGGTGGAACGCAGCAGGCCAGGCAGCATCTACAAGGAGAAGCACTGTCGACGTTTCAGGCCCAGACCCTTCCTCTCGGCCTGAAACGTCAACAGTGCTTCTCCTTATAGATGCTGCCTGGCCTGCTGCGTTGCACCAGCATTTTGTGTATATTGTTGTTTGAATTTCCAGCATCTGCAGATTTCCTCGTGAGTGATTTTTGTGCTTTTTTAGTTAAAAAAAACGTATGATAAATGATAAAAACAACGTATGGATGTCTGTAAACCACTTATTATCTGAGGACAAACACCATATTGGGAAAAAAAGTGGTCCTTTATAAGCCTTTTGACAAAACGGCTAATCTGAATGTATGAATTGGATGCCAATGTTAAAGAGAAAATGGAGAGAGGTAGGAAATGCATAAAATAAGCAATAAGTGAAATTCAGAGGAAAGGAGAAATGGATGTAATGAGTAACAGTGTAATGAGAATAGGAGGCATGAAGGGAAGAGGAAAGCCCTTGAAATTTGGAAGGTCTTTAGGGATGGAGGAGGGAGAGTAGCTGGGTGCTGCCTCAGATATGTTGAGCTTTGAAGCAGCTGATTTAGCAAGAATGAATTCTTCCCAGGCACTTCTGACAACTCCCTTAAACTGAGGATGTCCCTTGACTGAGATGATGACAATCCCGCTTTATTCCCACTTCAAACGAAGGCAGCTTTCCAGGAAATTACGCCGTGCAGACACAGTGATCCTGTCCTCGCTGCATCTTCCAGAATCTGACTCGTTACTCTTGCTGAAGACCAGAATACATTTAAGAAAGGTAAAAAAAAATGTTTGGACGATTGACTGTGCAGACATCTTCATTCACTGATGTTCCTAAGCTCAGGAGGTAAACTAAAGTGATGCTAGCATGGGTAAATGTACTCTGGTAATGACTCATTGATTAGCAAAACAACAGATTTTTACAACACATGTCAGTGATAATAAGCTTGATTCGGATTAAACGTGGTTGTGATTCTGTGCACTTTGTAGGACACATCCATTGTTGAGCACTGAGCCTTTGAGATGATATTACACTCAAAGTAACCTCTGAGAAGTAATTATGAATAATATCCTTTTTGTTTTGATTATATGTTGGAAAACCTTGGCTCTAACCCTCCTCTAGGAGACATCCAGTCTGCCACAGTAGTCTGACGAGAGCTCGCTTCACTAACTGAGCCATCCATTAGCTGATTATAAATAGACTTAACTTGTTAAACCCTGCAGTCAGTTAGAATGAGGCAGCTGAAAGTGCTCTCTTGTGCACTGAACTGATTCTAAGAATTCAGCCTGCCTATTTTTGATCTTTCAGACACAATGAACTGGAACAGAATACTTGGCTCAAGCTATCAGTGCTGGCTCACTATAAAGAGAAATGTGAAACCAGTGATTTTCTGGTGAAAGAGGAGTGATGATTGATGCTGACCTTCACATGATATGAATTAATCATCAAGATTGGATGCTTTTGGTGTCGTTATTTCATGTGGTGTATGAATTCTGTTTCATATTCAGATGGAGACTGTCTTGAACTTATATGGTCAATTTCTGTCTGTGATAATTCTGCAGTCTTTCACAATGCATGTGGCTGTTCCTTAAGTGGGTCTGCTGCAGTAGGTTGTCCTGTCACTTTACCAAACTGCTCCACTGTAGACTAGCTCTACATAAAGCTATACTTTCCAAACATGGCTCCTAGAATTGCCGGACACTGATCTCCTGTCCCGGTGACCCAACTCCCGGGTTGTTTTGCTCCCGAACTAAGATGCAACTGAAATAGAAACCCAGAGGCTTGGTCATTCGACATGAACACGAGTCTCATCAGAGCGTTTGGGATTTGAATTCTGTTAAGTCCATGAAAGCTATAGCTCTGGTGGGTGAGAGGCTAACAGTTTGTCTGTTTCATTAATATCCTGGAGGGAGTGTGTACTTGCTGATCTCAGCCTGCCTGGACAAGTTGCATTTCCAGGCCCACACGCTTGTGGTTGAATCAGCCGCCGTTTCCAACACGTTCAAGGAGGAGTAATAGATGGCCCTTCGTAGTGATGCACACGCCTCATGATAAAATAATCTAATCAGTCCCAATAAGCGCACATTTACTGTTTGTGCAGCCCATCCTCATTCAGATTTCTGTTTTGGTGCTGGCTGAAGGCATGGAGTACTCTCAGATAAAATTTATGTTCAATATTGACAGTTGTTTCACATCAATATAATTTCTGGCAACGAGCAAAATAGTTGAGATTAATCACATGGATCATTTTAACAGCCTCTTCCACCCAACCACTTGCCAAATTCCTCAACTTTTCTCTGCAGGAAGTTAGTTTATTTTCACTTGATTCCTGGAGGTGTTCACGTTAACTAATTCAATGGCTTTCTCTGAGAACACTACTCTAGACTTGCTCTCTGAGCGAAGGTACTCATCCTGAGTTCCCTCTTTGTTCATAACTTCCTTACTCTAATGTGCTCAAGTCAAGATGATTGTCATGTGCACAGCTACAGTGAGACCATAGACACTGAAGCTGAACTGGGCCATTTGGCCCATTTAATCTGCTCCACTACTTGATCACGGCTGATCCATTTCCCCCTCAACCCCCCTTCTCTCTGTAACATTTCATGCTCTGAACTATCAAGCTCCAGTTTAAATACACTTGATGACCTGGACTTCACAGCCACCTGTGGCAACCAGTACCTCTGATCCACCATCATCCAGTTGAAGAAATTCCTCCTCATTTCCATTCCAAATGAACATTCCTTTATTCCGCGAATTCCCAACTTGGGGTCTACAGATCTCTTGGCTGATGGTAGGGGTCCATGGCCCTGATACTCTTGAACTTCTGACATACTGCTAGTAACTTCCACTGTGAAAACTGCTACAAAATACTTACATAATTTGTTCGCCATTTCCTTGTTCCCCCATTACTCCTTCTCCAGTGTCATTTTCCAGTGGTCTAATATCTACTCTTGCCTTTCTTTTGACTCGTCGTATATTCATAAAAAAATATTTTGGTATTCTCTTTGATATTATGGTTCACTTACCTTCATATTTCATCTTAAAAGGATGAAAGCCATCTTCCCTTATGGCTTTTTAATTGCCTTATTTTGGCTTTTAAAAGCTCCTCAATCCTCTGACTTCCCACTGATTTTTGCCTTATTATTATACCCTGGTTTTAATTTCCCTTGTCAGCTACAGTTGTGTCACGCTGCTGTTAGAATATTTCTTCTTTGGGATGCATCTGTCCCATGCCTTCCAAATTGCTCCCAGAAACTCCAGCCATTGCTGCTCTGTTGTCATCCCTGCTGGTGTGCCCTTCCAATCTCCTTTGCCTCTGTATTTCCCTTTACTCCACTGTAATACTGATATCTTTAACTTCAGCTTCTGTCTCTCAAATTGCAGGGTGAATTATCATATTATGATCACTGGCTCCTAATGGTTCCTTTGTAGCGGTGTGCTACACACAGCGCTGGAATAACGACACGCATTCGGTGAGTTGCAGTTGAGTAAAAGGTTTATTCAAACTTCGCGGCCTCGCTTTTAAGCCTTCCTGTTTCCGCCCTCCCCGGGCGGGAATGCTGTAGAGGGTGCATATTCACAGTCCCTTCCCGCGCGCGGGCTTTTCCCCTTGCTGGTGAAGAAAGCCTGACGCCCTTTTTTGGGGCCGGGCTCTCTACCGGCGCGCGCCATTTTGTGAGCCGGTTCGAGTGCGCTGGAAAGTGGGTCACCACATACCCCCTCCAATGTCCACAGTCTGAGTCGGCCTCGGTTTGGGAGGTCGGCCTCTGCGCCGCGGTGCCGGAGCACTGACCGGCTGCGCCAAGTCCACATGGGCCGGTTTGAGTCGCTCCACCGTGAAATCCTCCTCTCTCCCCCCAATGTCCAGCACGAATGTGGACCCGTTGTTTCTGATCACCGTAAATGGCCCCTCGTAGGGCCGCTGTAGCGGTGCCTAATGTCCGCCCCGTCGTACAAAAACAAACTTACAGTGCTGCAGGTCTTTGGGTACGCAGGTCGGGTTCTGCCCATGCTGCGAAGTGGGTACGGGGGCCAGGTTACCGAGCCTCTCGCATAGTCTGTCCAGGACTGCTGCGGGTTCTTCCTCTTGCCCCCTTGGGGCTGGTATGAACTGTCCTGGGATGACCAGGGGTGTGCCGTACACCAACTCGGCCGACGAGGTGTGCAGAGCCTCTTTGGGCGCCGTGCGGATTCCGAGCAGGACCCAGGGAAGCTCGTCCGCCCAGTTAGCTCCTCGCAGGCGGGACATGAGACCCGACTTTAGGTGAAGATGGAAACGCTTCACTAGTCCGTTCGACTGTGGGTGGCAGGCAGTTGTGTGGTGCAGCTGAGTCCCCAACAGGCTGGCCATCGCTGACCACAGGCTGGAGGTGAACTGGGCGCCTCTGTCGGAGGTAATGTGGGCCGGTACACCAAAGCGAGATTCCCAGGTTGCAATCAGTGCTCGGGCGCAGGATTCGGAGGTGGTGTCAGTGAGCGGGATCGCCTCTGGCCATCTTGTGAACCGATCTATGATAGTTAGGAGGTGCCGCGCTCCTCGCGACACTAGCAGGGGCCCCACGATATCCACATGAATGTGGTCAAAATGCCGGTGGGTGGGGTGGAACTGCTGCGGCAGGGCTTTGGTGTGCCGCTGCACCTTGGCTGTTTGGCAATGCATGCACGTTCTGGCCCATTCACTGACCTGCTTGCAGAGTCCGTGCCAAACGAACCTGTTGGAGACCATCCGGATGGTTGTCCTGATGGAGGGGTGCGCTAAGTTGTGAATGGAGTTGAAAACTCGCTGCTGCCAGGCTGCCGGGACGATGGGGCGAAGTCGGCCGGTAGCTACGTCACATAGTAGGGTCCTCTCACCTGGGCCTACGGGGAAGTCTTGGAGCTGCAAACCGGAGACTGCAGTTCTGTAAGGAGGGATCTCGTCGTCTGCCTGCTGCGCCTCCGCCAGTGCTGCATAGTCCACCCCCAGGGACAGGGCCTGGACAGCTGGTCTGGAGAGTGTGTCCGCCACAACGTTGTCCTTTCCCGAGACATGCTGGATGTCTGTCGTGTACTCGGAGATGTAGGACAGATGTCGCTGCTGGCGGGACGACCAGGGATCGGACGCCTTCATGAATGCAAAGTTAAGTGGTTTGTGGTCTGTGAATGCAGTGAAGGGCCTGCCTTCTAAGAAGTACCTGAAATGCCAGATTGCCAGGTATAGCGCCAACAGTTCCCGGTTGAAAGCACTGTATTTGAGTTCGGGTGGTTGAAGGTGTTTGCTGAAGAACACCAGGGGTTGCCAGCGACCCTCGATGAGTTGTTCCAGCACTCCACTGACTGCTGTGTTGGATGCGTCCACTGTGAGGGCGGTAGGGACGTCTGTTCTGGGGTGCACTAGCATCGCGGCGTTTGCCAAGGCTTCTTTGGTTTTAATGAAAGTGGCTGCGGCCTCTTCGTCCCAGGTAATGTCCTTGCCCAGACCGGACATCAGGGTGAACAGTGGGCGCATGATACTGAGGGGAGGAAGCGGTGGTAGAAATTCACCATACCTACGAATTCCTGCAGGCCTTTGAGTGTGTTGGGTCGGGGGACGTGGTGGACCGCGTCTACCTTGGCGGGCAGAGGGGTTGCCCAGTCTTTAGTAATCCTGTGGCCCAGGAAGTGGTGTCGAGTCCAAACTGGCATTTGGCCGGGTTGATTGTTAGGCCGTATTCACTCAGTCGGGCGTAGAGTTGACAGAGGTGGGACAGATGCTCCTGACGACTACTGCTGGCTATGAGGATGTCGTCCAAATAGATGAATGCAAAGTCCAGGTCGCGTCCCACCGCGTCCATTAACCGCTGAAACGTCTGTGCGGCATTCTTTAGGCCGAATGGCAATTGGAGGAATTCGAAAAGGCTGAACTGAGTGGTGAGTGCTGTTTTGGGGACATTGTCCAGATGCATCGGGATTTGATGGTATCCCCGGATGAGGTCTACCTTGGAGAAGATCCGTGCGCCGTGCAGGTTTGCTGCAAAGTCCTGTATGTGCGGCACGGGGTAGCGGTCTGGTGTTGTAGCCTTGTTCAGTCTGCGGTAGTCGCCACATGGTCTCCAGCCCCCTGTTGCTTTGGGCACCATGTGCAGGGGGGAGGCCCATGGGCTGTCGGACCGCCGTATGATCCCCAATTCCTCCATCCTCTTGAACTCCTCCTTCGCCAGTCGGAGCTTGTCCAGGGGAAGCCTTCGAGCACGAGCGTGGAGGGGTCTGGGTCGGGATGTGGTGCTGTACGCCGTGTCTGGGCATGGCTGCCGTGAACTGCCGTGCCAGAACTGATGGGAAGTCCGCCAGGACTCTGGTGAATTCGTTGTCGTACAGCGTGATGGAGTCTAGCTGTGGGGCTGGCAACTTGGCTTCACCCAGGGAGAATGTTTAAAAAGTCTTGGCGTGGACTAGTCTCTTCCCTTGCAGGTCGACCAGCAGGCTGTGAGCTCGCAAAAAATCTGCCCCCAGGAGTGGTTGGTCTACGGCGGCCAGTGTGAAGTCCCACGTGAACCGGCTGGAGCCGAACTGTATGGGTGCCGTAGGTCCGTAATGTCCTGCCATTTGCGACCCTCAGGGTGGGTCCCAGTTCTCTGTTGCAGGTGTCGTAACTTGTCGGAGGTAAGACGCTGATCTCGGCTCTGGTGTTGACCAAAAAGCGGCGTCCCGACTGCTTGTCCCAGACATACAGGAGGCTATCCTGATGGCCAGCCGCCGTAGCCATTGTTGGTCGCAGCGTCCAGAAGCTTGGCAATTTTAACGAAACTGCATGAAAAGATGTGGCGTCATTCATCTTCTGTCCAAATATCGTTTGGGCCGTCGGGGTCTCCAATTGTAGCGGTGTGCTACACGCAGCGCTAGAATAACGACATGCAGACGGTGAGTTGCAGTTGCATAAAAGATTTATTCAAACTTCGCGGCCTCGCTTTTAAGCCTTCCTGTTTCCACTCTCCCCGGGCGGGAATGCTGTAGGGGGCACATATTCACAGACCCTTCCCGCGCGCGGACTTTTCCCTTTGCTGGTGAAGATGGCCTGTGCCCTTTTTGGGACCGGCCTCAATGCCGGCGCGCGCCATTTTGTGAGCCGGTTCGAGTGCGCTGGGAAGTGGGTCGCCACATACCTTTTCCTCAAGCTTCCTAATCAAATCCAGTCTGTTACACAACACCCAATCCAGAATAGCTGATCGCCTAGTGGGCTCATCACCGTCTGTAGAAAGACATTCTATAAATTCTCTGTCTTGGGATACAAAATCAGCACAAACCTGATTTTCCCAATCATATTGAGATCCCCCATGATTATCATAACATTGCTCTTTTGACATGCTTTTTCTATCTCCTTTTGTAATTTGTAGCCCACATACTGTTCGGAGGTCTGTAATATAACTCCCATTGGGGTCCTTTTACCTTTGTTGTTCCTTATTTCCCATGAGGCGGCAGCGGCCTTTCAGACCTGGTGTTACTTTAATTTAATTTTCTATTTTAAGTTTGATACACAATTTTCGATTAGGGCACATGGATAACAGAGCGGCTGTCTACCATCGCCAGATACTACTACAATACAGAGATCGTCCAAAAACGATTCACAAAGCTCTGCTGGCTGAATTACGCGACGTCGGCTTGCTGAGGGGAACGGGCCTACAATCCTCGGACTTGCCTGATGTTGGGAGCCAGAGATGGAGATGTCGAAAGCAATGTGCAAGGAAGCAGAAGCGAGGCAAACGGGCAGGGGTCCGTGCCAGGCTAAAAGCAAACCCTAGCCGGCCGGCTCTCCCGTCCATTCTGCTCTCCAATGTCCGCTCCCTAGACAATAAAATGGATTACATCCGACTCCAACGTAATACTCGGCGGGAGTACAGAGTTTGCTCCGCGTTTGTCTTCACAGAGACATGGCTCACTGATGGGATTTCGGACGCTGCCATCCAGCTAGACAGACTAGCTTTGTTTCGTTCAGACAGAAATGCAGCTGTCTCCGGTAAGACTCGCGGTGGCGGTGTGTGTGTTTATATCCACACGGAATGGTGTAAGAACTCTGTGCTGGTTTCCAGACACTGCTCATCGTTAGTGGAGTTTGTGGCAATTCGATGCAGACCGTTTTATTTGCCACATTTTATTTGCTCTGTGAGCTGAACGGGGCTGTTAGCGAACTGCAGACCGGACATCCTGTTGGTCTGTTTATTGTTGCTGGTGATTTCAGCCACGCAAACCTTAAGTCAGTACTCCCCGAATTCCATCAGTATGTGGACTTTGCAACAAGAGGTGAGAACGCGTTGGACCTGGTTTACACAAACATTCCCGACGCATACCGGGCAGAGCCCGCCCCCACCTCGGATACTCAGACCACATCTCTGTTATGCTAATCCCAGCATACAGACCGCTTGTCGGGCGTTTTAGACCAGTTCAGAAGCAGGTGAAAACCTGGCCAGCAGGAGCCATCATTGCTTTTCAAGACTGCTTTGAGCACACTGACTGGCACATGTTTAGGGAGGCTGCAACCGATGACAACTCTACCAGCTTAGAGGAATACACAGCATCAGTGACCAGCTACATCAGCAAGTGCGTTGATGATGTTACTCTGTCCAAGACCATCACTATACGTGCCAACCAGAAGCCATGGATGACCGCAGAGGTGCGTGCGCTGCTGAGGTCCCGCGACTCCGCCTTCAGAGCAGGTGACAAGGCAGCTCTAACAACAGCAAGGGCCAAACTGTCCCGAGCTATCAGAGGGGCAAAGCGTGCACATGCCCAGCTAATCCACAGTTACTTCCAGGACAGCGGAGACACGCGGCGCATGTGGAAGGGCATCCAGGACATCACCAATTACAAGACAACATCACCCGACTGTGCAGGTGATGCCTCCCTCCCAAATGTGCTGAATAACTTCTATGCCCGGTTTGAGGCGGAAAATGACGTGGCGGCGAGGAAGTCCACCCCTCCTGCGAATGACCAGGTGCTGTGTCTCTCCGTGGCCGATGTGAGAAGAACCCTGTGCAGGGTCAGCCCACGGAAGGCTGCTGGACCAGACAACATTCCTGGTAGAGTGCTCAGAGGATGTGCAGACCAGCTAGCAGATGTTCTCACTGACATCTTCAACATCTCCCTGAGCAGCGCCACCATTCCAACGTGCTTCAAGGCCGCTACCATCGTCCCCGTGCCGAAGAAGTCTTCAGTGTCCTGCCTAAATGACTACCGTCCCGTTGCACTTACATCCATCATCATGAAGTGTTTTGAGAGGCTCGTCATGAGGCATATCAAGACCCTGCTGCCCCCCTCACTGGATGCCCTGCAGTTTGCGTACCGTCTCAACCGCTCAACAAGCAAAGCCATTGCCATCACCCTCCACCTGGCCCTAACCCACCTGGACAAAAAAGACACATACGTTCGGATGTTGTTCATAGACTTTAGCTCAGCATTCAACACAATCATCACTCAGAAGCTGATTGGAAAGCTGAGCCTATTGGGCCTGAACACCTCCCTCTGCAACTGGATCTTAGACTTCCTGACTGGGAGACCTCAGTCAGTCCGGATCGGGAGCAGCATCTCCAACACCATCACACTGAGCACGGGGGCTCCCCAGGGCTGTGTGCTCAGTCCACTGCTGTTCACTCTGCTGACCCACCACTGTGCTGCAACACACAGCTCGAACCATATCATCAAGTTCGCCGATGACATGACCGTGGTGGGTCTCATCAGCAAGAACGATGAGTCAGCATACAGATAGGAGGCGCAGCGGCTAACGGACTGGTGCAGAGCCAACAACCTGTCTCTTAATGTGAACAAAACAAAAGAGATGGTTGTTGACTTCAGGAGGGCACAGAGCGACCACTCCCCACTGAATATCGATGGCTCCTCGGTAGAGATCGTAAAGAGCACCGAATTTCTTGGTGTTCACCTGACAGAGAATCTCACCTGGTCCCTCAACACCAGCTCCATAGCAAAGAAAGCCCAGCAGCATCTCTACTTCTTGTGAAGGCTGAGGAAAGTCCATCTCCCATCCCCCCATCCTCATCACATTCTACAGGGGTTGTATTGAGAGTATCCTGAGCAGCTGCATCACTGCCTGGTTCGGAAATTGTACAATCTCAGATCGCAAGACTCTGCAGCGGATAGTGAGGTCAGCTGAGAAGATCATTGGGGTCTCTCTTCCCGCCATCACGGACATTTACACTACACGCTGCATCCGCAAAGGAAACAGCATTATGAAGGACCCCATGCACCCCTCATACAAACTCTTCCCCTTCTGCAGTCTAGGAAAAGGCTCCGAAGCATTCGGGCTCTTACGACCAGACTATGGAACAGTTTCTTCCCCCAAACTATCAGACTCCTCAATACCCGAAGCCTGGACTGACACCTTGCCCTACTGTCCTGTTTATTTTTTATTGTAATGCCTGCACTGTTTTTGTGCACTTTATGCAGTCCAGTGTAGGTCTGTAGTCTAGTGTAGCTTTATCTGTGTTGTTTTTTTTATTATGTAGTTCAGTCTAGTTTTTTGTACTGTGTCATGTAACACCATGGTCCTGAAAAACATTGTCTTATTTTTACTATGCACTGTACCAGCAGTTATGGTCGAAATGACAATAAAAGTTGACTTGACTTGACTTATCTCTACTCACAATGATTCTACACCTTCTGATCCTAAGTCACCTCTTTCTAAGGATTTGGTTTCATTTTATACCAACAAAGCGATACCACCCCCTCTGCCTACTTCCCTGCTGCCTTTCAATACAATGTGTACTCTTGGATGTTAAGCCACCAAATATTATCTTCTTTCAGCCACGACCTAGTAATGCCCGCAACATCATACCTGATAATATCTCAATGCGCTACAAGACCTTTTACCTTATTTCATATACTGCGTGCATTCAAGTATAACACCCTCAATCCTGTATTCATCACCCTTTTTGATTTTGTCCCATTGTTACACTGCAACTCTGCAACACTGGCTGCAATTTTGTCCTATCGTTTGCCTGTTCTCCTGACAGTCTCAATTTCACTACACTCCCCCCCTAGTTGTATACCAGTTGCCACATAGTCAGCCCTGTCACTCAGTTTCTCACCCCCTACCAAATTAGTTCAAACCCTCCCCAATAGTTCTAACAAATCTGCCCGCAAGGATATTGGTCCCCGTCGGGTTCAGTGCAACTCATCCATTTTGCAAAGGCCATACCTTCACCAGAAGAGATCCCAATGATCCAGAAATCTGAAACCCTGCCCCCTGCATCAATTCCTCAGCAACACATTCATCTGCGAAATTATCCTGTTCTTATCCTCACAGGTGCATGGGATAGGCAGCAATCCAGGGATTACTAGCCTGGAGGTCCTGTTTTTCAGCTTTCCGCCTGGCTCCCTAATTTTCTCTCTCCACTTTTCCTACCTACATTATTGGTGCCCATTTGTACCAAGACTTCTGGCTGCTCACCCTCCCCCTTTAGAATGCAGTTGACCTGATTCAAGACGTACCTGACCCTGGCATCTAAGAGGCAACATACAATGGAATTCCTTATCACTAGTGCAGTCCTCTTCTCCCCCATTCACTTCAGAGCCACAGTGCCAGAGACCCATTGCTATGGCTGCCCACCCCCCCCCCCCCCCAGTAGGTCATCCCCTTCAACAGTATCTAAAGCGCTATACGTATTATTGAGGGGATGGGCCACAAGGGTACTCAGCCCTGGCTGCCCATTTCCTTTCCCTCTCCTGATCCAAGATGACGGTGTGATGCAGTTTGCAGCGGCCACTCCGGAGCTGATACGTTATTTGTTTTATTTGTTAAGCGGGGTGCCGTGCGTAATCCTAATCTGATGAAAAACGGACGTGGGAGCACAGAGGACCATCTGGAAATCTCCAGGAAGGCCCTCTTTGTTGCTGCTGCTGCTGTGAGGTCCGGGACTCTGCTGGGAAGAACAGGCCCCCAGTCCTCGGGGTCGCGTTGCCAATGGCCGTTGGTGGGGGCGTCTTAATACGCTCGGCAGAGGATGGTGCTCGGAGAAGCTGTGCCGGAGAGGACAGTCGTCGGCTCGGAAGTTCGACGGACTCGGAGTCTGCTGCAGTCAAGTGGCTTTCGGTGTGTGCTGCATCTGCGAGGCTGAGTCCAGCAGCGCCATGGAAGTCCATAACGGGGGTATTCCCTTCTGCCGCCGGCGTGGGATGGCGAGTCTATCGGGACCCTGAGAACTTGTGGAAACAGTGTGGTGGTTTCTTTTGAACTTATAGTCCTTTAACATCTTTGGACTATTTTTACTGTGCCCATGGTCTGGTTTTTTTTATCAATTATGCTATTGTTTGCACTGTTGTAACTATATGTTGTAACTATGTGGTTTTGTGCAGGTCTTGTAGCTTTAGTTTTTGGTCTTGTTTGTCTGGTGGATTTGGAGCTCCTTTCCGGGGAACGCGCTAAGACGATAGCACGATATTAATACGCAGCAGCCTCTCCAGACTCTGGATTGGGGATTGCCAAACTTTATGTGGATTTTCTGGAGTAGTCTGTTTTGTCATGTGCTTTTGTGATATTGTTCTGGAGGAACGTTGTCTCATTTTTTAATTGCATTGCATTTGTGATTTCTAAATGCCAATGAACTGAATCTGAATCTGAATCTGATCTGACAGTCAACCAGGCACCTACATCCTGCAACTTAGCAGTGACTACCTACCTGTAGCTCCTATTTATCATCTCATCAATTTCCTGTTTGAGCTGAAGTTCATGGAGCTGCAGCTCCAGTTCCTGAACACGTTTTCTGTGACGCTGCGGCTCGGCACGCTTGGTGCAGATGTGGTTATCTGGGAGGCTGGAGGTCTCCCAGAATTCCCACATCTCACACAAAGAACACAACACATCCCCTGGAGCCATCCTCACTACTCCAACTATGTACTTACAGACAAAGAATGAGTAAGTAGAAATTTACCGGAGACTTTACCTTGCACAACCCTGTTCTCATCGAAGTCTGATGAGACAAAGCCTCCCCACTCCATCACTGGTCCACTCACACAATGGTTGCTCCAAAAATGGCCGCTCCGCTTGTTCCTGCCTTATTTTTATTTGTGCTTGCTAATGACTAGCAATTTGATCGGGCCACCAGAAAACGCTGAAAGTCTGTGAATCCTCCTCCTCACTCACAGACCTGTGAGTTGCCTCCTTGTTTGCTCCAGAATCAATTGGGCTGCAGGAAAGACAGGTACAGGTACAATGAGAAGCTTGTTTACAGCAGCATCGTAGGCACATGTATTCAGCTAATACATAAATTATACAAAGCAATGAAGGAAAAGACTGTGCAAGAGAAGACATTAATGTTAAAAAAAAAACCACACAATCAGTGACAAGTCCATAGTTCTATTTCTGAGGTAGAGTTGGCATTGTGCAGGTCAGTTCAAGAACCTGATGGTGGTCTGAACCATGTGGCATGGAACTACAGACTTGTGCTCCTCCTGCCTGACACTAGCATCGAGGAGAGGAGCTCAGTGTTGGAGAGCCTTCATGATAGATGCTACCTTCCTGAGGCAGTTCCTCCTGTGCCTATGATGGACTGGGCAGTGTCCCCAAATGTGTACAGCTTCTTGCTTTCCTCTGCATCAGAGTTGCTGTATCAGGCCATGATGCATCCAGTCAGGACACTTTCAAAAGAGCTCCTGTAGAAATGTCTGAGTGTTTGGTGACATATCAAGTCTCCTTCAGCTTTGAAAAATCTTTCTTTCTTTCTACATCCCTGGACCCTCTCCTTCCTGAGCTGGATGGTGATTAGGCTCAGGATTGTCGTGCAAAAGCCCTCACTCCTTACAGACTCCATGGAAGACGACACTGGGGCTGGAGCTTCAATTTTTGTCAAAGCTGTGTTTAGTTGTTTATAACCTGGCATTTAAAATGAGCAAAACTAAAGTAAATTATTTGAAATAAAGTTATGAAAACATTGGAATAATTAAAAACATTAAATTAAACCACTTCAATTTTAAACAAAGCTTTCCTTCCTCTTTGCCTTCAAATATCTTGGTCTAGAATCTCTGCAGAAACCAGTGGAGCCTCAGATCCGATGTCAGGTCTGTCTTGGTGCAGTGTAAGAATGGCCCTCCCCAGCAAGACTGGACTCTGCCCTTGGCGATGTCTATTACACAGTCCATACCCTGTACACAGAATGCCAACACTTTCATTTTAAAGAGCTGAATGCCGGGGTTTCCAAATAGATTGGCCAATGCCAACCAACAAGATTATACCCAATAAGGCAAATGTGTTAACATCCAACATGTCAAGATTAAATTGTTTGTAAATATTTAAATTAATACAACATTCAAAATTCTTAAGTGCTATAATTTGTGCTGGTGGTGTAGTGGCTTCTGCACTTAGACTTCAGAGATTTGAATCCAACCGGCTCCTTGCACGAGTTCCATCTGTGATGGGTTGAGTGTTGAACAAGCAACTCGGCCTCATAAAACAGTCAAATGCCAACGAAAAAGCAAGGTTGCCATGCAACACACCGAATGAGGCACGGGGTGGAGCTTAGATGCCATTGGCAAGGACAATCATAATTTTCCATCAACTGAATGTTTAGCATTTGTTCATTCATAGTTTCCAGTAATTTTGAGTAAAGTTTTGACTTTGTGCATTTGGAAAATGACTTTTTCTGTTGGAGCTTAATCAAGAGTTGACTTCCTATTACTCAAGTACTAAACTATAAAATTCATCATTAGACTGTGTAGGTGATTTGGGAAAAGTTCAGAAGCATATGTTGGGGAAGGAAATGCCTAAAAGGCTGAAAGAATAGTTTCAGTTTTGTAATTAGAACATCCAATTGCCTCCTTATGTCCAATACAGTACCTAAAATCAAGTTTTTTGAGGTTGGAGAATTAAATATTGAGCCCAGAAAGCTACACTGTGTCTGGATGGAAGATGAAGCGTTATTCCTGAAGCTCGTGTCAGTCCTCGCTGTGACAATACAGGAGGGCACAGAGTGGGACTCGGATGGAGAACGAAAGCGGCAGGCCACAGGAAGGTCGGCGTGCCCAGGTGGACAGACACAAGCGTTCCAGGAAGTGGTCACCCAGTCTGTGTTTGGTTTCCCCAGTGTGGAGGACATCACTGAAGGCAGTCTGCTAGATTGGAAGGAAGTGCAAGTAAATTGTTGCTTCACCTGGAAAGACTTCTGAGATTTTAGCGAGTAGGAAGGACAAGTGTTACATTGTCTGTGGTTGCAAGACAACGTACAATAAGAACAGGGATGGTTGGTGGGAATGGAAGAGCAGACCGGGGTCTGGGCTTCCTGCATTTAATTTCTTTATTTATTCTAACTAGGAGAAGATATCAGAGTGAAAGTCAAATCTACAACTGCACAGCAGGGCAGCAGTCTCTTTCAGCTCACTGTATCCGGGCTGACATCACATATCTATTTGTTTATTCTTTGTTTATTTAGCAATATAGCATGGTTACAGGCCCTTCTGGCCCAAAGAACTCACACAGTCATGGGGAGAATGTACAGACTCATAACAGTGGTGGAAATGAAATGATGCTGTCATAGCGTAACGCCACCAAGTGACTCCAATCAATTTATACTAATCCTGTTCTATGCTTCCCACAGCCCACTCAACTCACCCCAAATTCTACCACTCACTACACTCTAGGGACAATTTAAAGTAACCAAGAAACCTACCAACCCCCACACAACTCTATACAGAGTGAGAGGACCCAGATGCATTGTGGGAAACCCATATGATTAGAGTGAGCACATGCAAACTCCATACAGAAAACAGCGGAGATCAGGTCTGGACCTGGGTCATAGGCACTGCGAGGAGGCATTTCTACAGAATACACCATTATCACAATATCTCTATGGTAATTTTTCAAGTGACTAATTTAGAAGTGGACTTGTATCACAGCAAGTACACTGCTGTTTGCCATCAATGGAAAGAGTGGGCATCGTGATCCTTAACCTTGTTCGAAAGGTGGCAGAAAATAGTCACGGGGTGAAAGGGTTAACGAATGTGTGAGCAGTGCAGTTGTTTGGAATTAAAGTAAGAAAAGACTTATTAATCTCACTAAAGTTTGACAGCCGCTGAGTATTTGAATGGTGTGATAATTGCATTTCAAGTTTGCTGGGCTTATTCAGAAGCTGAATTACTGAGATGTCAGTCTCCAGCCACAGAAAATGAGGCTGATTCAAGTTGCTCAGGTCTTCGGGTTTTAATCACCTCCCTAAAGGTATAATCAGCAACAGGAGGTCTGGACTCAATCAAAGAGGTGGAGTGGTTAATCCTCTGAGTTTCTGAACATACAACATAGAACAGTACAGCACAGGAACAGGCCCTTTGGCCCGCAATGTCTGTGCTGGACATGACTCCAAATTAACAAAATTTCTTCTGCCCTTACTTGATCCATATCCCTCAATTCACGTGACTATCTAACGCCCTACCATATCTGCTAGTTTTTTTGTGGTTTGATGCTAATACAGTGAAAATCAAAATGCAAGAAGCATTGAATGACAGCACAGATGCTCTGAATAACACTCACACCCTGTCAGCTAGCTTGCACTGGTTACAAGCTCTCCTCTGATGGACCAACAAAGTTGTTAAAATCATAGAACCAGTTCCAGTTTTATGTGTTCTTCTGCTGGAATGAGCAGAGTGGATTGTGTAAGTGACATGTTCTGTAGCAGACATCATCATCCCCATTTGCTACAAACTATTAATTTGCTATGCTAAAGAGATATTTAACATCTGTGGTGAAAATTTATTTTCACTAACATCACCATTTAACACAGTCCTAAAATTCATGAGCAGGCATTTTCACTGAAATGTGTTGGTGTGTGACATTTATGGAGAGAGAAAAATTTTCCAGAAAGAAAAAAAGTTTATTTATGACATGAACTTTCTTAATGGATTTAAAGACTTCTTCAAACCCACTGTGCTAATCAAATCACCGAGTTGAAGATTTTATTTCTGAGATTATCTTGCCTGCTTCAAACACAATGTTGCACAATAAAGGAGATCACATATCTGCTGTATGCTGAGTGTGGGAATATGCAAAAGTAATGGAAACGGGAACAAAATATGAAAAACTTTTGGCACAGGTGATTGTTTCTTTCATGCATGAACACAACTTTCTAAGGACTATGTTGACAGCTTGACAAAGATTTCAAACAAATTCCATTAGTGTCAATGCATATGAATCCTTACACAGTATATGGTATATATTGATATTATCAGGATATTTGACACTGGGCGAAAATATTCATGATGTTTATCACTGTGTTAGTGAACTCATTAGTCATTGCCTAAGGGTTTCATATATTAGCAAATATTTACCAAGCCACTTAGACCCTCCATGGTGAAACATCAACATATACACCTGGAGGAAATGTGCTCAGGAGGGAGTTGTGCTACATGACAGCAGTCTCCACTGTGCAGCAGAGAGCAAATGACAGCTGTGAAAGATTCACAGAAAGCGAACAATGACGAACTAAGGTAATAAAATGGAGGAATTTGTCAATTTTTTCTTGTTAATTTGTGGGATGTGAATATCACTGATCTGGGATCAAAATTTACACCCCGTCTCTGAACATCTTCAACAGGGGTGCCCCGCGGGGCTATGTGCTGAGCCCATTGCTGTACGCTCTGCTCACACATGACTGTATGGCCAAACACCCGGGGAATCACATTGTCAAGTCTGCCAATGACATGATGGTGGTGGGGTTCATCACCAACACTGATGAGACAGCCTACACACAGGAGGTGGAAGAGGGGTTGAAGATTGATGCCAGGAAAATAACCTCTTCCTTAATATTGTTACGTACCTGTGGGTATCTTGTGCCTGTCACATGACCAAGATGTAATTGAGACTATGCTGGACATGATGTAATGGTCTTGTGATGGCGGAGTAGCGTAATTTTCCCGTCGGTGAGAGGTCATGTGATAGTTTTTTCAACAGGGTATAAAAGAGGAACCCCTCCCTGTGACGCAGGGCAGTTCGTGGTTGAATTTGCCAGTGACTCCGTTCTGCTGCACACTTGATGTTATAATGCAGTTTTGTTTTAAAGTGGAGTTTTACTTGCTGCCTTAAGTCTCAAGGGCTATTGCCGGCAGTTTTGCTACAATACTGCCAGTTCAGTCCAGTCGGAGAGTGAAGATTTATCGAAGTTCAGGAAGCTGAAGGATCGAAGAAAGTTGATGTCGGCGGTGAAACAGGTTCGTCCTTATTTAATCTTGATACGAGGAATTAGTAATTTGTGTCCAAGATAACTCCTGCATTTCTGAAAGCAGAAGGAGTTGGATGCAGAGTTTCGCCAGGGAAATGTCAGTGCCTTTAAGCCATTTTATTTCCTTCAATCGTAAATCCCTCAGCAAAGCATTCTTCAGCTGGGATCAGCAGTTACGTCGTGAAAGAGGACTTATTACTTCAAGGAAAGTCTCTCCTAACTGACTGTGTAAATCCTTTTGGACTTTTTGCAATACTACTTTAAAGAACTGAGTTCGCATTTCTTGCTGTAAGAACTGTTCGAGCTGCCGTATAGCAGTCCACTTCCGGTTAAGTTAGTCGTTTGTTAACTTTTGGTCTTTTTTTAGCAGTGTTTAATAAATGTTTTATTTGTTATAAAAAAAACTGTCTCAATTATACATTCATTGTTGCTGGATCATAACAATATCAACAAGACGTATGAGATGGTTATTGACTGCAGGAGTATTTGAACCAGTCACCCTCCTCCCTTTACATCAGTGGCACAACGGTGGAAACTGCAAGCTGTTTCAAATTCCTGGGAGTGCATATCACACACTAACTCACGTGGTTCCAGAACACATTCTACTCAGTCAAGAAGGCTGACCGACACATCTACTTTCCGAGGAGGCTGAAGAGAGTTGGACTTTGCACATCTGTATTCACATCATTCTAGAGAGTGCAGTAGAGAGTATCCTGACAAGCTGCATCATTGCTCGGGACAGAAACTACACTGTGGTGGACAGGAGATCCCTGCAACAGGTAGTCAAAGCATCACTTGCACCAGTCTACCCTCCATTAAGACTGTATATACAGAAAGGTGCTGGAAAAGGGCCAGTAGCAAGATGAAGGGTCCCACCATCCTACTCATGGACTGTTTGTCCCTTTCCCATTAGGGAGAAGGCTACATAACATCCACACCAGCATCGTTAGACTCAAAAGCAATTAATTTGCCCAAGCAGTAAGGCTGATCAACACCTCCACCCACTAACTCTACTCTATTTTCCTGACAGTCACCTTATGAACACCCTGGTGTCACTTTATGGACATATGATCAATCTATGTATATAAGCTGTCTTATCCACTCATATTCATTTATATTTAAAATTATTACAGTGTTTTTTTTAAATCTCTTGTGGTTTTTCGTGCTGCATTGGATCTTGAGTGACAGTTATTTTGTTCTCCTTTACACTTGCATATGGAAAATGACATGAAACGATCTTGAAACTGTAATTGAACTTCAGAGGGTAATGGTAAAATATCTTCAGGAAACACTGTGACATGGCACTCCTACAGCATCGATAAAGAAGGCGATAAAATGATTATGATCCAGCCAAAAGGTTATCCAAGCCAGAGTGGGACTTGGAGAGGAGTTTGCAAATAATCCTGTGTACCCCATTCAACTAGCTTTTAGGAGACACATATAAATCATGAGCTTGGGAGAGGGTATTGAAAATGCAGCTGGCCAGTGGCGAGGTGACATCCACACCGGACTTCGAGACGGGTGTTTTCGGTTTTGAATCCAGCCAGCTCCTTGCACGCTTTCCATCCGTGCTGGGTTAAGCATCAAGCTGTCAGCTCGGCCTCATAATATAACAGACAAGTGGTAAAAGAAAAGGTGCGGAAAGGAGCAACACATTGAAAATGCCTCAACAGGTGAATGTAAGGTACCTTGTTCAGTAATTCAGAAACATTTATAATGTCTTACTGTTTTGACATTTGGCAAAGCTTTTATTTGGACAAGGAGGGGTGGTGTGGAAGCTGATGATGGTTTTTGCCAGTTGTTGAAGGCTTTAAGTGGCGTTTAGATAGATAGATAGATAGATAGATAGATACTTTATTCATCCCCATGGGGAAATTCAACTTTTTTTCCAATGTCCCATACACTTGTTGTAGCAAAACTAATTACATACAATACTTAACTTAGTAAAAAATATGATATGCATCTAAATCACTATCTCAAAAAGCATTAATAATAGCTTTTAAAAAGTTCTTAAGTCCTGGCGGTAGAATTGTAAAGCCTAATGGCATTGGGGAGTATTGACCTCTTCATCCTGTCTGAGGAGCATTGTATCGATAGTAACCTGTCGCTGAAACTGCTTCTCTGTCTCTGGATGGTGCTATGTAGAGGATGTTCAGAGTTATCCATAATTGACCGTAGCCTACTCAGCGCCCTTCGCTCAGCTACCAATGTTAAACTCTCCAGTACTTTGCCCACGACAGAGCCCGCCTTCCTTACCAGCTTATTAAGACGTGAGGCGTCCCTCTTCTTAATGCTTCCTCCCCAACACGCCACCACAAAGAAGAGGGCGCTCTCCACAACTGACCTATAGAACATCTTCAGCATCTCACTACAGACATTGAATGACGCCAACCTTCTTAGGAAGTACAGTCGACTCTGTGCCTTCCTGCACAAGGCATCTGTGTTGGCAGTCCAGTCTAGCTTCTCGTCTAACTGTACTCCCAGATACTTGTAGGTCTTAACCTGCTCCACACATTCTCCATTAATGATCACTGGCTCCATATGAGGCCTAGATTTAATAGACTGAGATTCCTCAGGAGGCCTTTGGAAAGCTTGTTACAGCTTTGGTTATGCTGAGCTCCATCATGATTCAAGTCAGCATATTTGGCTGACTTGGTAAATAATGACTAATAAATTATTTAATTATTTATGGTTTTATATTGCAATATTTCTTCACTATTCTTGGTTGGTGCGACTGTAACGAAACCCAGTTTCCCTCGGGGTCAATAAGGTATGTCTGTCTGTCTGTAATAGAGGGGAATACGTCTGTTCTAAGGTTGTAACATGGATGAAAGAACTTGGATGAAAGTTATTACCCCAACTGAAGTGATTCAGGTAATTCTTCAGCTTGCGGGTATTTACCTTAAAAGGTAGATATCATAAACATAAGGGATTCTGCTGGACATCGAAAAAGTGCTGGAGGAACTCGGCAGGTCAGGCAGCATCTATCGAGAGGAATGAACAGTTGATGTTTCAGTCTGAGACCCTTCGACAAGACTGGAAAGGGTGGGGGTGTGGGAAGAACCCAGAATAAGAAGGTGGGGGGAGGGGAAGGAGTACCAGCTGGCAGGTGATGGGTGAAACCAGCTGATGGAGAAGCTGGGTTGGTGGGAGAGGGGGGGATGAAGTAGGAAGTCGGGGTGCGATAGCTGGAAGAGGTACAGGGCTGAAGAAGGACTCTGACAGGAGAGGACAGTGGATCATGGGAGAAAGGGAAGGAGGAGGGGCACCAGGGGGAGGTGATGGGCAGATGAGGAGAAGAGAAGAGGTGAGAGGGGGCCAGAATGCAGAATGGCAAAAGAGAAAAGGTGATAATTACCAGAAGTTAGAGGAATTAGTGTCCATAACATCAGAATGAAGGCTACCCAGCCAGCATTTGAGGTGTTGCTCCTCCAACATGAGAGTGGCCTCATTGTGGCACCTAAATTGGAAGCAAATCAAGAATGCTATTGGAGGAGATGAATCAGAAAAAGATATTCATCTATTATCTTCTCAGGCACTCTGTGTAGCTAGTTATTGATTATAATGAGCAGTGGATTCCAGGTCAGAGTTCACTCTCTGGACAAAATGGAATTTATTAATATATTCATTTAAAGGTGAGTTTTAGTTAAACATGATGTGCAGACAGTTTAGCTTTTTAAATTATATTTTTATGTCAACCAGTAACCTGCAATAGGCACCTCTTTTATTGTAAACTATTATTTCTTCACTTGGAGCATAATGAATTTTGGAATACGTTACCTAGGACGGCTGTGAAGGCTCAGAGGCTGACTTTATCTAAGACAGATCAATAGGTTTTGAATATTAAGGGAATAGAGGAATATGGAGTTAGTTTAAGAAAGTATTATTGGTATAAAAAATCAATAGTGCTGTTATTGGACAGCTGAGGGAGCATACAAAAACCCTCTCATTCTTAATGCACTTGCTGTTAAAATATTTCTGATTTGAAGGTTTGCTTCTACAAATTCATCCTTGGTTGGCACCACAGATCTTACTAACTCTGTTATTTCAAGAGCAGAGATAGTGTGCAGCAGCTGCTGGGTTCCACATTTAGTTCTACTGACTCCGAATGAATTTCTAATATGATGAAGGGAAATGGGGGATCACTCTGGAAATAACCATGGGATCCACAACTAGCCAACAACCATTTCTACTGATGGAACCTCCACCAGAGATCTGTGCACAAACGTCATTATCAAATTTGGGGAAATATCCGGGACTAATTATGTGTTGCTGCCTTTGCCATTGGTGCGGTTTTAATTTTTTAATTTTTGGGGTACAATTGGACAATTAAACATTTAAAGGGCAGATGTTTTGTCATTGCAGACTGTGCCTGAATCCATTCACACTCAAAGCACAAAGTGTTGACTGATCAAGGTAGAGGGGGATCTCCTGTTGTCTGTGATGTAGTAACTGAGGTACCAAGAAAGAACAATCCAATCCTCTCCCCACCAAGCGATCTGCCAGTTCTTCCTCATCCACCTACCCTGAATCCTGCAAGCAGTTTCCATATCTTAAACACTAGCAGAGTGACCAGAGCAACAGCAAGTGTTGAAGCTTTGCTTTAGAATCAATGAGCCATGTTGAGAGCTGTGGAATCAAAATTCCAGATATAAGAGCCTATCTGTGGTGTTTGCAGGGTCTATTGGTTTGGACGGTAGGGACTGGAGGTCAGTGGATATCTGGATAGGGTATCAGAGTGTCTGGGTGGTTGGCAGAACAGGGTTGGCAACTATTTGCAGAATTTCAGGTGGAGACGAGGAGGCGTATAGGAGTGAGATAGACCAGCCAGTTGACTTGTGTCGCAACACCAGCCTTGCACTCAACATCAGTAAAACCAAGGAACTGATTGTGGACTTCAGAAAAGGGAAGTCGAGGGAAAACACACCACCCACATTGAGGGATCAGCAGTGGAAAGGGTGAGCACAGTTTCAAGTTCATGAGTGTCGACATCGCTGACGACCTATCCTGGCCCAACGTATTGCTGCAATTACAAAGAAGGCACAACAGCGGCTATATTTCATTTGGAGTTTGAGGAGACTGGGTACGTCACCAAAGACTATAATGAATTTCTACAGCTGTACCGTGGAAAGCATTCTAACTGGTTGCATCACTGCTTGGTATGGAGGCGCCACTGCACAGGATCAGAAAGAGCTGCAGCAAGTTGCAAACGCAGTCTGCTCCATCATGAGTACTAGCCACCTCAGCATCAAGGACACCTTCAAAAGACCTCGTCTCAAAAAGGCAGCATCCATTATTAAGGACACCCATCAGCCAGGCCATACCGTCTTCTCATTGCTAACATCAAGGAGGTACAGGAGCCTGAAGACCCATTCTTACTGCTTCAGGGAGCGCCTCATCCCTTCTGCCATCAGATTGCTTAATGGACAATTAACACATTGCTTTTTGCTTTTTTTACTCTCTTTTGAACTACTTATTTAATTTATTAATACTATATATACTTAACGTAATTGATAGTTTTTTATTATTATGTATTGCAATGTACTGCTGTGCAAAGCATCAAATTTCATGACATATACCATTGATATTAAACCTGATTCTGGGTTCAGGAGAGCGGAGGTGTGAGGGCAGGTCTGGCAGCAAAGTTGGTGGGGAGTGGATCAGTGATGTAAGTTGTATGGTCAACGATTGTGGTGTGAAGATTGTAGATCATTGGTCACTGGAGTGGCCTAAAGATTGGGAAATGGGTGATTAGGGAATTTTAATCTGTTTAAATGTTTCACTTGGCAGCATATCTGTCATCTCAACACTGCACTGGAAAGCCATATTATCCCAGGAATGTCCACTGAGAAACATCACTCAGGAATGGAATCCAAGCAGCCATTCAGTATTTCAAAGGGTGTACTGAGACTTTTGTCCGCTGTAAAGTTCAAAGATCAAAGTAACTTTATTACCAAAGTACCTGAACGTCACCAAATACTACCCCCAGAATCATTTTCATACAGGCATTCATAGTAGATACAAAGAAACCGCATAGAATCATTGAAAAACTGTACCCAGCGGGATGGACAAACAACCAACGTGCAAAAGACAACAAACTGTATAAATGCCAGAAAATTGGAACAATAAACAAATATGCAATAAATATGGAGAACATGAGATGAAGAGTCCTTGAAAGCAAGTCCATAGGTTGTGAGAACAGTTCAGTGATGGGACAAATGAAGCTGAGTGAAGTTATTCCCCTCCGTTCCAAGAGACTGATGGTTGAGGGGTAATAATTGTTCTTGAACCTGGTGGTGTGAGTCCTGAGACTCCTGTACCTTCTTCCTGATGGCAGCAAGGAGACGAGAACATGGCCTGGTGATGGACGCTGCTTTCCTGCGACAGCGCTCTGAATGGATGTGCTCAGTGATGGGGAAGGCTTTACCTGTGATGGATTGGCCTGTACCCATTACTTCTTCTGGGATTTTCTGTTTTAGGGCATTGCTGTTTCCATATCAGGTTCTGATACAACCGGTCAATATACTTTCCATCACACATCTTTAGAGGTTTGCCAAAGTTTTAGGTGTCATGCCAAATCTTCGCAAATTTCTACGGAAGTAGATGCACAGCCGTGTTTTCCTCATAATGGCACTTACGTGCTGGGCCCAGGACAGGCCCTCTGAAACGACAACACCAAAGAATTTAAAGTTACTGACTGTCCCCACCTCTAATCCCTGACGAAGACAGGCAATGAATTCCACAGATTCACCATCCTCTGGTTAAAGGAATTCTTCCTCATCTCTGTTCTAAGTTTATGTCCCCCTATTCTGAGGCTGTGCCCTTTGGTCCTGGACTCCCCCACCACAGGAAACATTCTCTCCACATTCACTCTATCGAGGTCTTTCAAAATTCAGAATCAGGCTTAATATCACTGGCATGTGTCATGAAACTTATTACCTTAGTGGCAACAGTACAATGCAATAGATGATAATATAGAACAAAATAACTAATTAAAACAATTAAAGTAAGTATATATATGTACAATAAATAGTTAAATTAAAAATAGTGCGAAAACAGAAATGGTTTTTAAAAAAGTAAGGTAGTGTTCATGGGTTCAATGTCCATTTAGGAATCGGATGGCAGAGGGGAAGAAGCTGTTCCTGAATCGCTGAGTGTTTGCCTCATTCGATAGGTTTCAATGAGACCCCCCCCCCCCCCACCCGTTCTTCTAAATTCCAGTGAATACAGGCCTGGAGCCATCAAACACTCCTCATATGTTAACCCTTACATACCTGGGATCATTCTCGAGAGCCTCCTCTATATCCTCTCCAATACCAGTACATCCTTAGATAAGGGGCCCAAAACTTCTCAAGGTACTCCAAGTGAGCAGTCTATCCTTCCCAGTAAAGCAGCCAACATGATCAAACATAACCCCAGATATTCCCTCTCCTCTCCTCTTCACTTGGGCGGAAGATACAAAAGCTCGAAGCACATACTACCAGGTTCAACGACATCTCCAGGCCTGCAGCTTTCCGACTTTTGAATGGACGTGAGTTGTTGGCCTTACAATCTATCTTGTTCTGATCTTGCATTTTATTGTTTCCCTGCGATGCACTTTTCTCGGTAGCTCTTATTCTGCATTGTTATTATGTTGGCTCAATGCACTGTGTATTGATTTGACCTGTATAAACAGTATGCATGACAAACTTTTCACTGCATCTTGATGCATGTGATAGTAATAAAACAAGACCAGTACAAATGATTGCAAAATAGTCCAATTCACCAGGGCTGATGCCAAATCAACATTACATGAAGATTGAAATCAACAATTGCACAGTTCCAACATGCACACGCACTGAATGCACTAACGCTCTTTCCAAATTGCTGTTGTACAAGTGATGCTGGAAACATGCGTTCCTATTTCACAATGAAAACTGGAAGAAAATCGACCCTTTAGCACTGAAAGAGAAAAACACCAGGAAGCCCACTTGGTAGATTTTCTCTACGTTAAGTTTTGGGGGTTGAGGAGCAGGGAGAATCTATTGTACATTGAATTGGTACCAAACTACACTCAAAATTCTTTCCTGTAGAGACACATAGCAGATCATACTTCTTCTTGGAAGCGGGAGCTGTTGACTGTGTAAAATATCTAGAATAATGGTAATTTATACGTAAAATTCAGATGTTATGAAGTAATGTGAAACAGATTTCAGCTTGCTGGCAATTGAAGAGGTGATATATTGTAAGTGGCAGAAATTCCTTATGTATCAATTTTGCTAATGGGTTATTGATTTAATACAGCATTGGACTGAGCCAATTCTGGTCACTTGATGTCACGCAAATATGTTTTTGCTGTATTCAGTACTGGGCAGAGAGAAATTCTAAATTAAATTAGAAACCCAAATTGATATGAGTTTAATGGACTTTGATCATCCAAGACAATTTTAGTCATTGTTTGGTTCAATTTCAATCTTTTTGGAATATTTTCCAGCTGTGAGTCATTACTTCCCACTGAAAAGGCATGTGGATCACATTAGCTTTGCATGTTAACATGATCGTTTCAGGTATTTGTACAGTTGCCTGCCACACAATGGAGTTTTCTTCCAGTATGTTTGTAGATAACAGCAAGGAGCCTTCTTCCGGTATGCTTGTAGATTATACCTTGAAATGGGATAAGGAGACCATATTGTATGTCGAAACTGCTGGAGAAGGCAAGAAGAAGGTGTTGTAGGGCAGGGGGTGGAGGGTAGAGAGGGAAGTGTGAAGTAGGGATGGGATAGGGTGGAATTTTACTCTGGAAGAACGGATGGGAGCATCAGCAGGCCATCCCAAACCACAGTGCTTTGCACTGTAGTGTTTTAGACTAAGTGCACCCAATTTCCTCATCAGTCACTCATAGAATATAGAACTTTGCAGCTCAGGACCAGGCCCAAAGCTCACAAAGACAGTGCTGATCATGATGCCAATTTAAACTAATCCCATTTCCCACACATGGTCTGTATCCTTGTATTTCCTGCCTGTTCATGCACCTGGCTAAGTGTCCCTTAAACATTGCTACTATAGATCTTCTCACCAGCCCTTCCGATAGCACTTATCATTCTCTGTGTTCAAAAACTTCATTAATCTCCTTTAAACTTTCTCTCTCTCACCTTAATGCTATGCCCTCTAGTATTTGACATTTTTATCCTGGGGAAAGCATACCTCTTGATGCCCCTCATAATTTTGTATACTTCTATCATGTTGTCCTCCAATCTGTGATGCTCTGTGGAAAGCAATCTTAAGTTTGTTGAAACCCTTGTTATAGCTGATGGTAGCATGGACGGACAGGTAGTGTAATGGTTAGCACAACGCTTTACAGTGTCAGCGACCTGGGTTCAATTCCCTGTAACTGCCTATAAGGAGTTTGTACGTTCTCCCCTTGACTGCTTCACTGCACAGGTTTCCTCTGGGTGCTCTGGTTTCCTCCTACAGATGATAAAGGCCTACCAGATGATAGGCCTTTAATAGGTCATTGCAAATAGTCAAGTGATTAGGCTAGGATTACATTGGAGGACCGCTTGGCAGTGCAGCTTGAAGGGCTTATTCTGCGCTGTGTCGAAAAACAAAATAATGGTCGCTATTCCATGCATTATTCTGGGAAATCCCTTTCTGCGAGGCCTCCACATCCTTTCTGTAGTGCAGCAACCAGAACTGCACACAATATCCCAAAAGTAACCTAACCCGAGTTTTATACAGATGTGACATGACTCCCTGACTTTCACACTCAGCCAATGAAGGCAAATGTGCCATATGCTACCTTTTACCACTCCACTTTCAGGGAGCCATTGACTTGCATCCCATGATCCCTCTATACATCAATGCTCCTAAAGGTCTTGCCATTTACTCTGTACTTTTCTCTTACATTTGACCTCCTAAAGTGAAACACCTCACACTTTTCCAGACTTCTACCCACATTTCCAGCTGGTCTACGTCCTGCTGAATCTTTTGATGACCTTCCTCGCTATTCACCAATTTTTGCATTTGAGGAAATGGAATATTTGACTTGAACATCATTTCCATGGGCTGCATGTATTTCTGAAGCCTGCCAATGTCAGCAATGGGAAAAGAGCAGCAAGTGAGCAATTGGTCAGTCTGTGTGATCTGGCAATAAACAAGCAATAAACAGCTTGTGGTGAAGGCTACAAACTGTGGGGCAAGAGCAATGAGGGCAAAACCAAAGGAGCATTAGCAAAGGAGGCAATGGAAGAGGGGGTGGTAGAAAGGGGATCATGTGCAGTGAGGAGTAAAGCAGACAGGGTAAAAGAGAGGGCAGTAATGGTGGGGGGGGGGGTAAGTAGAAGAAATGGATATAGTTGAGATAGAAATGGCTGAGTCAGAAACGTGTAGACCAGGGAACAACAGCGCAGTGGGGGAAGCAGTTAAGATGGGGAGAGCAGAGAGGGAGGTAGGAGAGAGAATGGGCTTCATTAGTCAGGGGGTTGATTTCAAGAGCTGCAAGGTCATGTTGCAGCTCAATAAAACTCTGGTTCGAGTATTGTATAGAAGAGTGCAACAGGGTCTGGTGGGGGGAGGGAAGAGAGAGGAACAGAGCAGAGTGATAGGAAGGAGAAGGACAGAGCGGAGAGATAGGTGGGAGAGAGAGAGAGAGGATAATAAATAAGGAGCAAAGCAGATATTCAAGTAGCAGCAGTGGTTTGTGATTCTGCGACCTTTAGTATTTGTATCCTCCAGGGATGTTTTATCTGGTTTGACAGGCTTCACAGTTCTTTTAATGAAGTAACTACGAATCTAAACACAAAGTGCACTGCAGATGCTGTGGTCAAATCAAGACGTACAAAAAGGCTGGATGAACACAGCAGATCGGGCAGCATCCGTTGAAACGAGCAGTCAACGTTTCGGGCCGAGACCCTTTGTCAGGACTAAAGAAGGAGGGGGCAGGGGCCCTATAAAGAAGGTGGGGGGAGGGTGGAATGTGCCAAGTGAAAAACCAATCAGAGGAAAGATCAAGGGGTGGGGGAGGGGAAGCAGGGAGGGGATAGGCAGGAGAGGTGAAGAAGGAATCTAAGGGGAAAGCACTATGGGTAGTAGAAGAAGGCAGAGTTCTAAGGGGAAGTTCCCCAATCCCGACCGCTTCATTTTCGCCATGGATGTCCAATTCTTATACACTTCAATTCCCCATCAAGAAGGTCTCAAAGCCCTCTGCTACTTTCTGGACAATAGACCTCACCAGTTCCCCAACACCACCACACTCCTCCGGTTGGCGGAACTGGTACTCACACTTAATAACTTCTCTTTCGGCTCTTCCCACTTTCTTCAGACCAAGGGTGTAGCTATGGGCACTCGCATGGGCCCCAGCTGTGCCTGCCTCTTCATGGGTTATGTGGAACAGTCTATGCTCCAAATCTATACTGGTACTGCTCCCCAACTTTTCCTTCGATACATTGACGACTACATTGGTGCTGCTTCCTGCACCCATGCTGAGCTCGTCAATTTCATCAACTTTGCCTCTAACTTTCACCCAGCCCTCAAATTCACTTGGTCCATCTCGGACACTTCCCTCCCCTTTCTCGTTCTCTCGGTCTCCATCTCTGGAGATAGACTGTCCACTGACATCTTCTATAAACCCACTGACTCCCATAACTACCTTGATTATACCGCTTCCCACTGTGCCAAATGCAAAAGTTCTATTCCCTATTCCCAGTTCCTCTGTCTCTGCCACATCTGCTCCAAGGATGAGGCTTTCCGTTCCAGGACATCCCACATGTCCTCTTTCTTTAAGAATTGTGGTTTCCCTTCTGCCGTCATCAATGATGCCCTCACCTGCAACTCCTCCATTTCCCGCCCTTCAGCCCTCTCCCCATCCTCCCGTCACCACAACAGGAACCATGTTCCTCTTGTCCTCACCTACCACCCCACCAGCCTTCGGATCCAGCATATTATCCTCCGCAACTTCCACCACCTTCAACAGGACCCCACCACTAAGGACATCTTTCCCTATCTACCCCTCTCTGCTTTTCGTAGGGATCGTTCCCTCCGCAACTACCTGGTCCACATGTCCCTCCCCACAGAGCTCCCACCTGGCACTTATCTCTGCAAGCGTAAGTGCTACACCTGTCCCTACACCTCATCTCTTACCACCATTCAGGGCCCCAAACAGTCCTTCCAGGTGAGGCAACACTTCACTTGTGAGTCTGTTGGGGTAATCTATTGCATCCGGTGCTCCCGGTGCGGCCTCCTCTACATCGGCGAGACCCAACACAGATTGGGGGACCGCTTCTTCAAGCAACTCCGCTCCGTCTGCTACAACAGACAGGATCTCCCGGTTGCCACTCACTTCAACTCTCCTTCACATTCCCATTCGGATATGTCCATACATGGCCTCTTCTTCTGCCATGATGAGGCTAAACTCAGGTTGGAGGAACAACATCTCATATACTGTCTGGGTAGTCTCCAGCCCCTTGGTATGAACATCAAATTCTCCAACTTCTGGTAATTCCCTCCCTCTCCCTTTTCTCATCCCACCTTCACACTGTCTCCTCTTCCAGCTGCCTATCACCTCTCTCATGACTATGCCTTCTTCTACTACCCATAGTGCTTTCCCCTTACATTCTTTCTTCACCTCTCCTGCCTATCCCCTCTCTGCTTCCCCTCCCCCACCCCTTGATCTTTCCTCTGATTGGTTTTTCACTTGGCACATTCCACCCTCCCCCCACCTTCTTTATAGGGCCCCTGCCCCCTCCTTCTTCAGTCCTGACGAAGGGTCTCGGCCCGAAACGTTGACTGCTTCTTTCAACGGATGCTGCCTGACCTGCTGAGTTCATCCAGCCTTTTTGTACATCTTAACTACGAATCTATTAGTTTCCATTTGTTCTTAGTATTTTATTCTCAAACTGAGTAGTAATTGAGAAGAGCTCAATTTGATTTTATTCTGGGATTTTAATGTAGGTATCAGCTTCTGCAGTGGTTCTGTTGTGATGAGATATAGGTGATATGAAACATTCATGAATACACTGTGCCTTTCCATTGGTTTGAGTGACATATGCTTTTTTATTTACTAGCATTCTTGATATGTCTATTTAATATACACCATTATAAAGATTAAGTTCAGTCATTTAAAAAATGCAATGTAAATCTGAAATGTTTGGAGAGGATTAAAACATGGAAGAGCCATTGAGTTCCCTCATTGACGATAAAATGATATTCTACTCTCTGCATTAAAATGCAATTACGTGAGTCATAAATGGAGAGATGGAATACAGAAAAATACTTTTCAGCCCACTGAGTCCACATCGATTATCAAATACCCATTTTTACACCAATCCTACTCTAATCTATTTTATCCTCTCCATATCTCTATCAGTATAACCCCCTCCCCCCAGCTCCAGATTCACCTGTTCTGTTCTGCCTATCTTTCCATTTCCCCCTCTATCATCAACCATGCGGCCCATACACACACACACACACCTCATTGCTCCTCATTTCCATCAATCACCTACATACCAGGGACAACTGACAGCAGCCACTTAACCCTCCAACACGAATATCTTTGAGATGTGGGAGGGAACTGGAGCACCTCGAGGATACCCACATGTTCACAGGGAGAAGGTGCAAACTCCATATATACCGTGCAGGAGGTCCTGGGCAGCTGGAATTTTCAGGAAGCATTTCTGCAAGCTGAACTATTTTGTTAGATGCCAGTTAACAACATATTTCTCATTGTTGCTTCTTATCAAAGTGCATCAATATCACCATATACAACCCTCTTGTGAGTGTACTCAGTGAACTGAATAGCCATAATGGAATCAATGAAAGACAGCACCCAACAGTGTGGACAACCAGTGTGCAGAAGACAACAAGCTGGGCAAGTGCGAAAGACAAAAAAAGAAATAATAATGATAAATAAATGAGCAATAAATATTGGAACCACAGTATGAAGAATCCTTGAAAGTGAGTCCATAGGTTGCAGGGACATTTCAATGATGGGGCAAGTGAAGTTGAGTGAAGTTATCCCTCTGGTTCAAGAGCCTGATGGTTGAGGGGTAATAACTGTTCCTGAACCTGGTGGTGTGAGTCCTGAGACTCCTGTACCTTCTTCCCAATGGCAGCAGTGAGAAGAGTTCTTACACTCCTGAGAATCATAGAAAGTTCTCAAATTATAAATGTGGCTTTGCAGCATTTCAAATGTAAGTTTTCCTATCCCCTTTAAGATGACACACCATTGTGCAACATGCACAAATGATTGCCTATGTGACTGCCAGACAGCTTCTGATTGTACAGTGATTAGGAGATGTTTAAACTGATATATTCAACTGTTGCACCTTCCAGCAATCTGTGGTGAAAAGTTCCAGTTGATTTACGATCCACAAAGAATAAAATTAATAAGCAGCTGCCGTTGGCAAGATTAGCTGCCAACTGATGGACAGATATGTGCAACTATGCCATAAGGTAACACACTTATGAGAAAAAGATTTTTAAATTTACAGGCTCAGGATATCAAAGAGTGCTTTACTGCTTGTGAAATACTTTAGAAGTGTGGATAATAATATAGAAAATTCAGCAGACAATTTGCCCACAAGGGTCAACTAACAGTAGTATGGTAATGATCAGATCATTTGTTCTATAATATTGTTGTTGGGATAAATGTCATCAAGGGTGGAAACCGCTTCCCTGCTTTACTTCAAGGTAGGGCTGTGTGTTGCCTCACAAGCACTCAGAAAAACATTTAGGAAATGATGATCTTAGTTAGGTATTCCATCATTCTTACTCTGCCCAAATTGCCTATTTGGCATTCCCTCCAGAGCGACTCCATGCCCAGTGTCCTGAACATCTGAATACATCGAGGTGCTGAAAGAAATTTGGCATCTGTCCTGTTGAGGTGAAGAGTTTCAACCCAAAGTGTCAACCATTTATTTCCTTCCATGGATGCTACCTGATCCTCTGAGTTCCTTTGGTGCCTCATGTGTTGTTTCACCTGGCTAGTTTCTATAAATGAAGCCATCATTCTGCTTCCAGCAAAAATATTTCTCCCAGTCCATAAGACTATAAAATATGGAAGCAGAATCAGATCATTTGGCCCATCAAGCCCACTCTATCATTTCATCATGGCTGATCCAGTTTTCCTCTCAGCCCCAATCTCCTGCCTTCTCTCCATATCCCTTCATGCCCTGACCAACCACGGATATATCAACCTCTGTTTTAAATATACGTGAAGACTTGGCCTCCACAGCTGCCTGTGGCAAAAAACTTCCACAGATTCACCACTCTCTGGCTCACTGGAAATTAGATTACCATCAGTGTCCAGGCCATTAAACCAGAATGAGAAACAGGCAGTCTTCAAAACGCCAGCAGAGATTGTCACTGCTAAAGGATGATCCATGTCTATTGTTCAAAGATTGATAGAGAATTTTTGAACAGAAGAGTTGTTCTGTCTCCTAGACCTTTGTGGTTATTAGATAGTCTGTAGCATTACAAATGTCCTGCAAAGACCACGTAAAATAGTTGTAAACGTACGGATAGCAGCTACTGGTTTTTTTTACAATCTTCAGCATTACTCTGGGACAAAGGCAAGCAAGAAAAGAAAAGTGTGTTCATTTTATACTTCTTAATACTTCAGGATATATAAGAACTGAGTTCACTTTCAGCATTCTTGTGTTCAGTTGCTTCATTTGTTTCCTTGCTGATTGCTGGACCTTCTCTAACTAATAGTTGTACCTTCCTTTGTGGCAGAAACTGACCAGCTGGCATTGCCCAGTAGGGGCAGATAAGTGTTGGGAAGATGTAGGTACAGCACTGATTTCCATTCTAAAATTATTGTACTTTTACAATTATTGTACTAATTTATGCCTCTCATACAGTGAAGCAGCACTCATGTGGTTCTCATTCACTTATACCAATGTAGTAGGGTGGGTACTCATCGAAGAGAGTATTTCCTTATTTACAAGTCAGGGACTATTGCAATGATATCCCCAGCTAAGATAATTGTCTTCCAATATGTACAATCCTTCCTCAGTATTAACTATAATTCCAGTTACAGGAAGATTCCCACTGACAGATATGAGAAAGCCTAAGAAATTATTGCTATGGGATCTTGATGTTTCAGATCAACTTTGCTTCGATGTCAAAAACAGCCATTCTCATTTCGCATTTAATTCATTGCCTGAGCCCATGTTTGGGCTGAAGTCCATAAGTGGATTGTTCTGACTGATTGTCAGTACACAGAAAATAGACATTTGGATTTCTCTTTTGTGAAAGGCAAGTAAAAGAACGGCGATTATCAGTTTGAAATTTGAGATAGAAAGATATTTAATTAACAATATTTTTAATGTTTTTATTTTTAACAAAAATATTAAGGGATAAAGGGCAAATGAGCTTCACCGCAATCTCAATCAACGAGAGAGCCGATAAGAAGCTAGATAGTAAGATGTTAGCAATGAAAGTGAGAATGGATGATCCTTTTGCCAGCTTCCATACATCCAGACGGATGCCTTTGAAGCATTTGAATCACCCTGCATACCAGCATACAACTTCCACATTGCAGAAGCATCTATTTTTTCCATCTGTTTGTTGTTGTTTAAAAATAACCTAATCATACAGAAATTGCCAAGATTGGATTTTCTGGACATTTGTGGCTACTGGTTATTCATTGGAGTTAGTTGCGAAAACTTCTTGTTAATTTTGCTGTGAGCAGCAGTACATGCCAATTGTCAGCATGTCATTTGTGTTACTCAGAGCGTGTTGCCTGTCTGTATGGGCCGCTTCACTGTGGGGGGAAGTGTACATAATGTTGGTAGCAAATTCCTTCATCCTTGAATGTTGAACTGAAGGAAGATAACTGGTGAAGGACTTATAGATTGATCTGCTAATGCATGATCTCAACAGAAATATCCTGGGACTCTTGCAATTGTTCTTCAATGTCAATTTTAACATTGAAGAGATGATTGGGTAGGGACGTAGATGGGAAATGTATGGAGGGCGGCTATAGTCTGGGTACAGGTAGATGGGACATGGCAGATGGTCAAGCTAGCAATGACTAGATAGGTTAAAAGGACTTTTTCTGTGCTACGGTGCTCTCTGAGTCTACGACTTATCAGTAGTAATCTTCTTAGGAGTCAAGATGAATCCAGTCACAGAGGAACTTTCCTATGATCCCCAAAGAGATTAATTTTGTCATGATCCTTGACCCCATACTTATTAGGATATTGCTTTGATTGCACAGGTAACTGTCCTCATTTTTCTTCTGGCATTCAATTCTTGAATGAATTTAAGTTTAGAACACAATAGTGATGATCTGCCAAACGGAGTCATTCTAATAGAACTAAACATTAGGAGACAGCTATGTTTAATGTCAGGGGATTACGTTAACTTTCCTTCATTTTCTCTCACCAACCCAACGCAACACAGGCTGGTGACTTTAAAGTCCCTGTGAATGCATGTGTAAGAGGTAGTCTTCCATAAAATGCAGCAATGGAAGTGAGAATGGATGATCCTATTGCCAGCCATCCATACGGATGCTTTTGAAACATTTGGATCAATCTGGTGGTAACCAGCATACAATATCCACATTACAGAAGCGTTAAGGAAAATCTTGGCTGCATACATGGCTGCAGTTCCAGCTAAGAGATTGTTGCTAAGAAATTTAAATCTCCTCCTCTCAGGGATTTGCTGGGATAGCTCAGTGCCATGAATACGCAAAATATCCATGATTATTTTATCACACGCATGTCAGAATGTGAACTGGTTGGACTGTATACATCTAACAATAATAACTCCAGTTTCCTACAAGCCAGCTGCCACAGCCTAAAATGGCGGTCATGTACGCAAATGGTGGCGCTGTCCCTTTACATTCAGTGCAAGCGTGCCCTTCATCAGTTCCCTCCAATGCCGGTAGAGATAGTTGATAGGAATCAGAGCCAGTCGGGAAATGCAGTCTACCTCAACCAGTGACTTGGCTGCTTGATATGACATCATCCTATTGCTGAAGGTAACACTTAAAAGGAGCACTAAATTAGGGTTGATTTATGCTAAATTGGGCTATTGAGAGGAAGTATGGTGCAGAAGACACAAGGCAAATTGCTGTAAAATCATCACATTTGCCATGAATTTATTTCCATTCAAACTAAATGTTTTGGCAAGATTTGGTGGTGCATGAGAAGACACAGAGAGAGGTCAGTTTTGATGTATTTGTAATGAGAAGCGGAGAAAGAGGTCCAATTGTTCTTGAAATGGGTCAACACGGGATATGATAAGTTCTCATATGTTGAACTGATTGTGTTTTTTCTCCAGCTAAAAATAACTGCATATCCTCATGATACCCCAGTTGCCATCACAGTTACTTTGCAAGGTGCCTTGAGGTTTTCTCATAAAACAAAGCTCTGCAGGATGCATTAGGAGTATAGATTCAAAACTGAAAACACTCCGTGATGACTCTGTTTCAGATTTCCAAGATATGCAGTTTTTTTAAAAAAACACAGTTTATTTGCTATATTAATGACCAATTGATGTCTTGAAATAATACAAAAACATCCCAAGGACTCCAGGTTATAGCAGTTTATTTAGTGGTTGTCTGATTTATAACTGGGAAGGTCTGAAGGGTTTCCTGCGGACTAAAATAGCCTTTGGTAAAGAACTTCAGTCAGGCTAATGTGGTAAGCATGGCTTGTGATAATGTACGTATTGGGCCAGGCAGCATCAGTGCAGAGAGAAACAGAATTAACATTTCCAGATCGTCAGGAAAAGTGCAGTCATTGCGTCACACTGGGTACAGCCTGATCACTGTCTCAGCAGCAACATGAAGAAAACTCCCTCCTGATGCATTCAGGTAGGAGTGATAGGATTTATAAGCTGGGATCATTGCTACAGGCAGCAGTGGATGTAAAAATCTTGCACCTTCATCTGACTCATACAAGACTTTGGCAGCTAAGGAGATTCCTAGTGTCTCCTGAAACATATGTGTTCAGTTATGTAGAAAGTAAAGATCTGTGATGCAGAGGAAATGGGATCAAGATTAAGATAAACTCTGCAAGCCCGTGAGTCTAGGTCATGGACTGGAAGTTGGAGGCTCGATGCCTCTGAGTCTGGGCCAAGGTCTGAAGACCTGGAGGTACCTTGTCCTGGGACTGGAGGCCTGTCTGTGTATATGAGAGTGGGAAAAGAACTTGTTTTGCTGCTGCTGCCTGTATTAGTCTAAAACTTTGACAAGATTTTATAGACACACAGTTGAGAGTATCCTGACTAGTTTCATCACAGCCTGGTATGACAGCACCAATGTCCAGCAATGGAAAAACCTACAGAAAGTGGTGGACACAGCCCAGTCCATCACAGGCAAAGCCCTCCCCACCGCTGAGCACATCAACGAGGAGCGCTGCCACAAAAAAGCAGCTTCTATCACCATCCAGGCCATCCTGTCTACTCACTGCTGCCATCGGGAAGGAGGTACAGGAGTCTTGGGTTCCACACCACCATGTTCAGGAACAGTTGTTACCCTTCAAACATTAGGCTACCAAACCAGCATGGATAATTTCACTCAGCTCAACTCTGAACTGATTCTACAACCTATGGACTCGCCTTTAAGGACTCTACAACTCAGGATCTCAGTATTATTTATTTACTTATTATTTCGTATTTGCCGTTTCTCTTCTTTTGCACGTTGGTTTTTTTGTCAGTCTTTGCTTGGAGTTTTTTTTGTTGAGTTTATTGTATTTCTTTGTTCTGCTTGGGAGGCTGCAAGAAAATGAAGCTCAAGACACAATAAACAATAAATTTACTTTGAATTTATTTTACTTTACATTGTGGATGTGCTAAATTGGCACCAGGGTATGAAGATGACACTTGCAGGCTGCCCCCAGCACAATCCTTGGATGTGTCGGTTGTTAACACAAACAACACACTTCACTGTATGTTTCGATGTACGTGTGATAAATAAACCTGAATCTAGATCTGATCTGATATGGGAAGGTTTAAAGATTTCATTACAGAAGCAGATTTAAGTTCCCACGCACAGAAAAATACTGCATTAACCGGAGGGGCAATGTTATTTTAACCTGCTGACCAGGCCAGCCAGTCACCTTTCTTTCCTGTCTTGTGAACAGCTTGTCATGTGGCAGCTGTAATTGAGATCGCACTCTTAATTTGTGCCAGAGACTCAAGGGTTAAGGTGCTGCCTGTGTCTCTGGATGATGACTCAATGTCGAGCAGAGGAAGTGCTGTTTTATAGGGCCGTCTTCATACCTAAACAGTGTCCTGGCCGGTATTTGTCTTTTAGCCAACAACTTAAAACTTACAATCTTCTCATTAATTCATTGCCCCTGCTGAACTTGTTACCCCAAGCTGGCTGTTGCTTTTCCATTGTTACAAGGTGTGAGTATAGTTAACACTGACTGCTAGGCACCTTTGGACTATATTTGGTTGTGAGAGGCACAATATAAGCACAGCTATTTTCTATTTTACAGCTGAGGTGATTATCGGAGCTGGAGGTATGCCCGAAATTGTAAAGTTCAGCACTGGTGCCTCGTTATAATGGAGACTTAAAACTGATTAAGTGTGCATATGCCTATAGCATGGACTTATTCTGCTCCCATGCCTATAACTCCCTCATCACAAAATTAATTGATGCCGTGTGTCTGTCAGTACTTCAACTTCATACTATCACCAGAGCATTGTAAAAAAATCAGTGCTCAGATTTGTAGCTGACATAACAATTTTCTCAAATTTATCTCACTGAGAATGTACAGGAGACATACATTGTCTTTGTGTTTCACTTCAGGTTCGAAACTTCTGGCACAGCAGCTGCGAGTGATTTTTCATGCACTCAAGTACTGGTTTGGAGCGGCTCCATGAGCCCCAAAGGTTTTAATTTATTTTTTAAATACTGATTCATGACACATCATCAAATGTCATTCCAAACTGAAGGAACACAAATCTTCTGTGGCATAAAAAAACCCTGCATAATGAGACAATCGCAAGAAAGAGACGGAAATACTGTGGAGGTCCAGCAGCATCATCGTTGCCGATGCTGGAAATCCAGAGCAACACGCACAAAACTCTGCGGCAGCTCAGCAGGTCAGGCAGCATCTATGGAGAGATTAAACAGTCAACATTTTGGGCCGAGACCCGTTATCAGGAATAATTCATTAGTGATATATAGATAGATTCATATTTAAATAAAGGCAAGGATTGTTTTTAGACTTGGAAATTGGGAATTGGTGTTTTTTTCTGTATTTCAGATTCAGTTTTGACAATGGCAATACACACAATGTTCTGGAGGAGCTCAGCAGCTATGGATGGGGATAAACAGTCGATGTCTTGGGCTGAGACTCTTCAACGTCACTGGAAAGGAAGGGGGAAGGTCAGAATAAGAAGTTGGGGGAGGGGAGGAAGAAATACAAGGTGTCTGGTGATAGGCGAAACTGGGAGAGGGGAAGGGTGAAGTAAAGAGCTGGGAAGTTGGTTGGTTAAAGGACTGAAGAAGGGAAAATCTGATAGGAGAGGACAGAAGACCATGGGAGAATGGGAAGGGGGGAAGGAACAACAGAGGGAGGTGAGGAGAGGAGGTGTGAGAGGGAATCAAGAATGGGGAATGGTGAAAGAGAGGAAGGGGTTGTAATTACCAGAAGTTCAAGAAGTTGATGCTTATGCCATTAGGTTGGAGGCTACTGAGATGGAATACAAGGTGTTGCTCCTCCAACCTGAGTGTGGCCTTATCACAGTAGCGGAGGAGGCCATGGATTGACATGTTGGAATGGGAATGGGAATGATAAAAATGGCAGGAGCTGCATCTGGTAAACCCAATGAATGGGAAACAAGTTATGCAGTGCGGGCAAGTGGAATAAAAAGCCAATGTCCAACCTTCTTTAGATGTTTCCTCAGTGATTTACTTTCCTTGATGTCATTCAGCTCACTGTTGTCCAGTAGCACTGACATCTATGGTGATGAAATGCTTTGAGAGGTTGGTCATGGCTAGAGTCAACTCATGCCTCAGCAAGGACCAAGATCCACTGCAATTTTCCTATCGCCACAATAGGTTTACAGTGGACACAATCTCACTGGCTATTCACGCAGCCCTGGATCATCTAGACAATACAAGTACCTATGTCAGGATGCATACAAGTACTTATGTCACAAAAACAAAGGAGCTGGTTGTGGACTACAGGAGGAATGGAGACAGGCTAACCCCTATTGACATCAGTGGATCTGGGGTTGAGAGGGTGAACAGCTTTAAGTTCCTCAGCATACACATCACTGAGGATCTCATATTGTCTGTACATACTGGCTGTGTGGTGAAAAAGGCACAACAACGCCTCTTTCACCTCAGACTGTTGAAGAAGTCTGGTATGGACCCCCAAATTCTAAGAACTTTCTACAGGGGCACAATTGAGAGCACCCTGACTGGCTGCATCACTGCCTGGTATGGGAACTGTACTTCCCTCAATCACAGGACTCTGCAGAGAGTGGTGCAGACAGCCCAGTGCACCTGTAGCTATGAACTTCCCACTATTCAGGACATTTAGACCATAAGACAGAATGATGCCATCTGGTCCATTGAATCTGCTCCACCATTCAATCATGGCTGATCCTTTTTTCTTCCTCCTCTTCAACCCCAGTTCCCAGCCTTCTCCCCGTAACCTTTGGTGCTGTGTCCAATCAAGAACCTGTCAATTTCTGCCTTAAATACACCCGGCAACCTGGCCTCCACGGCTGTATGTGGCAACAAATTCCACAAATTCACCACCCTTCGGATAAAGAAATTTCTCCGCATCTCTGTTTTGAAAGGGTGCCTCTCTGTCCTGAGGCTCTGCCCTCTTGTCCTAGACTCTCCCACCATGGGAAACATCCTTTCCACATTTACTCTGTCTAGGCCTTTCAACATTCAAAAGGTTTCAATGAGATCCCCCCTCTCCCTTCTGAATTCCAGTGAGTACAGACCCAGAGCCATCAAACGTTCCTTGTATGATAACCCTTTCATTCCTGGAATCATTCTTGTGACCCTCCTCTGGACCCTCTCCAATACCAGCATATTGATCTAAGATGAGGGGCCCAGAGCTGTTCACAATACACAAGGCGAGGCCTCACCAGAGCCTTATAGAGCCTCAGCATCCCCTTGTATTCTAGACCTCTAGAAATGAATGCTGACATGGCATTTGCCTACCTCACCACTGACTCGACCTGCAAATTAACCTTTAGGGCTTTCTGCACAAGGATTCCCATGCCCCTTTGCATCTCAGATTTTTGGATTTTCTTCCTGTTTATAAATAGTCTGCACATTTATTTCTACTACCAAAGTGCATGACAATGCATTTTCCAACATTGTATTTTATGCCACTTTCTTGCCCATTCTCCTAATCTGTCCAAGTCCTTCTGCATCCTACCTGTTTCCTCAACACTACCTGCCCCTCCACCAATCTTCGTACAATCCGCAAACTTGGCAACAAAGCCATCTATTCCATCATCTAAATAATTTATAAACAGCATAAAAAGAAGTGGTCCCAACACCAACCCCTAGTCACTGGCAGCCAATCAAAAAAGGATCCTTTTATTCCCACTCACTGCCTTCTACCAATCAGCCAATGCTCTAACCATGCCAGTGACTTTCTTGTAATCCCATGGGCTCTTAACTTGGTAAGCATCATCATGTGTGGGCACCTTGTCAAAGGCTTTCTGAAAGTCCAAATACACAACATCCACTGCATCCCCTTTATCTATCCTACTTGTAATCTCCTCAAAGAATTCCACCGGGTTCGTCAGGCAGGATTTTTCCTGAAGGAAACTGTGCTGATTCTGTGCTTTCTTGTCCTGTGTCTCCAACTACTTCATCACCCCATCCTTAACAATTGACTCTAACATCTTCTCAACCACTGAGGTCAGGCTAACTGGTCTATAATTTCCTTTCTTCTGCCTTCCTCCTTTCTTAAAGAGTGGAGTGACATCTGCAGTTTTCCAGTCCTCTGGCACCATGACAGAGTCCAATGATTTTTCAAAGATCATTTCTAATACCACCACAATCTTTAATGCTTCCTCTTTCAGAACCCAAGGGTGCAGTTCATCTAGTCTGGGTGACTTATGTATGTATGGGTCTTTTAGCTTTTTGGGTACCATCTCCCTTGTCATAGTAACTGTACCCACTTCTCTTCCTTCACACACTATAACATCAGGCTACTGCCAGTGTCTTCCATAGTGAAAACTGATGCAAAATATTAATTTAGTACATCCACCATCTCCTTGTCCCCCGTGATTATTTCTCCTGCCTCATTTTCTAGCGGCCCTATATCCACTCTCATTTCTCTTTTTTTTCACATTCCTGAAAAAACCTTTACTATCCACTTTGATATTATTTGCTAACTTGCTTTCATATTTCATCTTTTCCCTTCTAATGATTCTTTTAGTTGCTCTCTGTAGGTTTTAAAAAACTTCCCAATCCTCTATCTTCTGACTAATTTTTGCTTTGTTGTATGCCCTTTCTTTTGCTTTTACAATAGTATTGATTTCCCTTGTCATCCATGGTTGTACTACAGTATTTTACCATTTGAGTATTTCTTCATTTTTGGAACATATCTGTCCTGCACCTTCCTCATTTTTCTCAGAAACACACACCATTGCTGCTCTGCTGACATCCCTGCCAGCAGCTCCTTCCAATTTACTTTGGCCAACTCCTCTCTCATACCACTGTAACTTCCCTTACTCCACTGAAATACTGCTACATCAGACTTTACTTTACCCTGTCAAATTTCAAGTTGAACTCAATCATATTTACAAAGACAGGTGTGTAAAAAGGGCCCAAAGGATCATTGGAGAGCTGAGTCACCCCAACCACAAACTGTTCCAGCTTCTACCATCCAGGACACGGTGCCACAGCATAAAAGCCAGGACCAACAGGCTCCGGGACAGCTTCTTCCGCCAGGCCATCAGACTGATTAATTCAGGCTAATACAATTGTATTTCTATGTTATATTGCCTGTCCTGCTGTACATACTATTTAATATAAATTAATATAAATTGCACATTGCACATTTAGACGGAGATGTAATGTATGTGATGGATGTGATGGATGTAAGAAATAAAGTACATTAAATTCAATGCTGTTTATATACTACAGCTCAGTGTATAACACCATCATTCCTACAATCCTGATTGAAAAGCTCCAGAGCTCCTGGGCCTCTGTACCTCTTTCTGCAATTGGATCCTTGACTTCCTAACTGGAAGACCACAATCTGTGCAGACTGGAAATAACATCTCCACCTTGCTGACAATTAACCCAGACACACCTCAGGGATACGTGCTTAGCCCACTGCTCTACTCTCTCAACACCCACGACTGTGTGGCTAGGTACAGCTCAGATGGCATCGGACGATTTGATGAAGTTTGTAATTCTGATTTTTTCTCTCTATTATTATATATTGCACTCTACTGTTGCTGCAAAGTTAACAAATTTCACGACATTTGCCGGTAATATTAAACCTGATTGTGATTCTGCATAGTACCGCATCCACCACCATAAGTATTTGTTCCCTCTATTACCATGGCAACGTGTGCCAACTACAAAATCAACATCATCATCATTATGCGCCGTGTTGTATGACATGGGCAATCATGGACCATGACCATGATTGTTCTTGGCAAATTCTACAGAAGTGGTTTGTTGTTGCCTTCTTCTGGGCAGTGGCTTTACAAGACGGGTGACCCCAGTCATTATCCATACTCTTGAGAGATTGTCCGCCTAGAGTCAGTGGTCGTGTAACCAAGACTGTGATATGCACCAGCTGCTCATGTGACCGTCTACCACCTGCTCCCATGGCTTCATGTGACCCTGATCTGGAGATTAAGCAGGTGCTGCACCTTGCCCAAGGGTGACCTGCAGGCTGGCGGAGGGAAGGAGCTCCTTACACCTCCTTTGGTAGAGACATAACTCCACCCTACCATCCAAACCACAAAATGCAGAGTGGTAACTCACGTCGGCTACTTTGACAGCACCTCAAAAGCCTGAACCTCTACCACCGAGAAGGACAAGGGCTTCTGATACAGCAGGACATCACCACCTGCCCACCCTCCTTCAAGTCAATACTCAATACTGGTTGCTGGATCTACAGCATTCTGGTTCTCAGTCACCAGAGGTTCTACAAGATGGCTAACCCCCACCTACCATAAGACAATAGGGAGTAGGAAAGAAATACTGTGCTCATCAGTGACACCAAACTCTTAGCAAAGTACCTCCATGCATTCAAATGGACTGGCCAGGTGATACAGCCAGTAGAGCTGTTACCTCCAAACTTCAGCAAGTCGGGTTCAATCCTCTGTCTGCGTAAAGTCTGCATATTCTCTCTGAGATCGTCTAGGTCAGGTGCTTTAGTTTCCTCCTGTATCCTGAAGATGTGCAGATACTAGTGACAGCAGGTACTTGAATCAGGAGCAAAGAAGCCATCGGAGGAATTCAGTAGGGCAGTTCAAAGATGTGCAGCTTGGTTGAATAATCGGCCACTCTCAATTACCCAAGTGTGTAGGCGAGGGTGACAAACTAGAGAAAGTTGCTGGGAGTTTGTGGAGAGTAGTACAAATTCTGAGGAGAATGAGATTTCTCAGAGTCAGCAGATTTAATGGGCTAAAATGATTCTGTCTATATTGTAAAGTAATATGAAAATGAGAAAAAGAAACCTCCCAGCCATTTTTGTTCTTTCCATATATTAAACTTCTCTTGGAGGGAAACTTGTAGACTTATCAATTGATGAGCTTTTGTCTGGTCATCATGTTGAACTCCATTTCTTTCTGATTCAGGGTCAATTAGGTTTGGGGAGTGAACTCTAAGTCTCTGACTGTCCACTGAGTGCTGGTCCTGGAATGTTGTAGCAAGGCTGGTTGTAATGAGAGAAGGGGACAGACTGAAAACAAAAATCAGCCCTTTGTAAATTGTTTTCAGGACATGGGGCTCTCTGTTGTGGGTCTAATAGGCAGGTCATGGTAACCCATTAAACCTGAGTTCTGCCTGCTCCAAAATGTTTACCAACCATTCTTCACAAATGTTGAATTTCCCCATGGGGATGAATAAAGTATCTATCTATCTATCTCTATCTCTATCTCTATCTCTATCTCTATCTCTATCTCTATCTCTATCTCTATCTCTCTATCTATCTCTCTATCTATCTCTCTATCTATCTCTCTATCTATCTCTCTATCTATCTCTCTATCTATCTCTCTATCTATCTCTATCTATCTATCTCTCTCTATCTATCTATCTCTATCTATCTATCTCTATCTATCTATCTATCTATCTATCTATCTATCTACATGCATGGCCATTCCCCAGTCATATAAATGCTCATTCTTTTTTACTCAACAATCTAGGCTGCACACAAAATGCTGCAGAAGGAAACTGTAAGCTCTTTTGAGGATTAAAGTTTTGGCAAAGATTTTACCAAGCTTAAAACTTATTCTTCTGTCAAGAATCTTTCCTAACAAGTTGTTAGATTGGTAAAATGGTCAATTTGAATTGGTAAGTTAATCTGTCACATGTACGGAGGAAAGTTTGGAAAGTTTTGTTTTGCATGCCATCCATACAGATCATTTCATCCCATCATTACGTTAAAGGAATACAAGGGGAAAGCATTAACAGAATGCAGAATAAATGTTGCAGTTGTGTTCCTGCTACAGAAGATCCAGTGCAAGCAGACAATAAGATGCAAGGACATGGTGTGGCAGATTGTAAGGTCGCAAGTTCGTTTTTATTGTAGAGGGGGATCTTTTAAGAGTATTGCTCAAGAGTTGACTGTTGCCCACTCTTTCTTGTTGCAGGTTTCCTGTCATTTCACCTGCAGCTTTTTTTCTGTTTGCTGGCCTTGTCTTTCGTGTGAGCAGTGGTCTTCAGTGCTGTCGTGCTCTTCGGAGACCGTGCCTGGGTCACTGATGCTTGTGGACTTTGGGTTCCATCTTGCCGCTGAACTTCATTTGACTTACTCGTCCTTTCCCTTCAGAAATATTGACCGATGCAAGGTCCCAGTCTTGTCTCCTTCAAGCACTTCATCCTGCCCTGGTGCATCTTCAAGCCTCTAACTGATGTTACTTTGGACCAGTTACAGATGCAACTCTGGAGTGTGCTTCCTGCTGATGTCAATGACTCGAGTACTATACTGCCTAAGTTTCTCATAGTCAAAGTCATGCCATGTTGTGTTTCCAAAATATCTGTCCTTGAGTCATCTTGTGCCCCTGCTCTCGCTGACTCTGCGGGTATCTTTCTTTTTGTAGTTCTTGTAGCCATCAATGGTTGACCCCCATATGCTACTAGGCAAGAGGCATCTACTGCCATTGGTAGCTAGCCCATGGAATCCTCAATGGGGCCTTCCCTCCTGTCATCTGTCTTTCCAAAGTGTCACCAGGACTTTCCCTGGTTGTCAGCTGCTCTTTTACATCAGTTATTGATGAATCAGATTTATTGTTCGGGCTCATAGGACCAGATGTTTCAATCCCTTTGATAAGCAGATCCTAACTTGGGTCATAGCATAGAGATCTTGAGGTGGGTGGTAGATGCTTCCCAGGGGTCATCAGGTGGACACCCTCCTTCTTGGGTGTTTTTGTCAATTTAAGCCCACTGCATCTCGAGAGGGCTCAACGGTGCAACCCGGTGTCCCAAGTGCACCCCCCCCTTCTCATTTGGCCACCCATGGGTCATTTTAGGGCCCAGCTGCCATCTATCCTCTTCATCCATAACCAGGTGGATAGAAGCAGTCCTTGAGCATGTTAGTACATGTTTTAGGCTTCTGTATTGTCTGCTCGAAGGGAGGGGTGAGAAGAAGAATGTTTGGGTTAGTGCCATTGATCAAATATATAGATGAAACAAAGGGTATGTATGATAGATGTCACCTTAATATATGGGAGCTAATGACAAAACAAGAATAGAACTGTGTCTGTTATAAAAGGCATTTCAAAGACTTGGCACTGATGTTAATAGTAAAAGGATCGCTGGAGATATAGTGACAAGAGAACAAACTATCTGAGGAAGCAGAAGTCTTTAATGAAGTGCAGTGTGAATTGTGTTTATCCAAGTTGATCACCACTGATTAAGTACATTGTTAATATTAACTTCACAGGCCAGCTCCCAGCATTATGTATATCATTAAGATTACAGTACAAGGCCAGCACGGGGAGAAAATGTTTAGCCCGATTGATCTCATACTTCCACTATCTTCTAATTAACACAACTGCCTCTTTCTTGAATGAACCTACTGTCCTGGACTTGACATTATTCCAGGCAAACTTTTACAGCTGCTGTACTTGCATGTATCTGTGCAAAGAAATACTTCTTGGCATTTCTCCTAAATTTGGTCTTTAGGACATTGAACCCATCCTCTGCAGTTCAAAGGCAGGTAAAATATTGTTCCAGATTTGCATTAACATGAACTAATGTTGGGAATATGCCCGATTTCATCCAATGTGGGGGGAACCTTTAAATTTGCCACCTAATGAGGATAATAGATCATCAAACAATTGCAGGTTAGAACCATTGCTGATTAGGAAATTCTCCAGAAGATGAAAATTTTAAAAAAATACTAAAAATAAAGTTATAAAAATGCAGATAATTCCAGTTTTTATGTTTTATGTTTCAAATCTTATGAAGTTAAGAGGGGCATAGATAGAGTAGATAGTCAAAATCTCTTTCCAGGTGTTTGGGAGTCTAAAACTGGAAGACATAGGTTTAAAACAAAGATGAGTATAGCGTAGGAATAGGCCTTACAGCACACAATGTCAGAACCTAAGTCAGAGTCAGGTTTAATATCACTGGCATATTGTGGTGAACTACATATACCTGTCTGGACATGCCCCTCTGCTGACTGCTCCTGTGGCTCCTCCCACAGACCCCTGTATAAAGGCGATTGGAGGCACTGCTCCTCCCTCACTCTCCGAGATGCTGTGCTCCGTTTTGCTGCTAATAAAAGCCTATCATTCACCTCCCGTCTCCGAGAGTTATTGATGGTGCATCACATATATTGTGAAAATAGTTTTGTGGTGAGCGTACATTGAATACATAATAATTTAAAAAATATATAAATCACAGTGAGAAATTTAAATTAGATGCTGTAAGTCGAGCGAGGTAATGTTCACGGATTCATTGTCCGTTCAGAAATCTGATGGTGGAGAGCAAGAAGCTGTTCCTGAAACATTGAGCGTGTGTCCTCGCCCTGTGACATATGGCGACCCAGTCTGTGACCTAGTCAAGATCTTCTTTCAGGTCTGCAGTTGTGAACTCTACTCCCATCCCTAGATGCCCACTATGCACACGTATGAGTAATCTGTATTTGTGGTTTCTCCTACAAGCGAACTACTTTTGTGTCAGGGTTATGGTTCAGAAGAGCAGCTGTCCTACTTTGCCTGAAATAAGTGGGCTAGATTCTCAGTTTCTGTAATTCCATTTCGATAGGGGGAGAGGGATCGACCACCAGATCAAAAGAAGCAGTCTGTGTTTAGGATGATCAGGAAATCTGAAAATATTTCCATTTCCAGCCGAAAGCTTAATGCGTCAATTGGCCTTCTTGTGGGTTGTCACAGTTTTCTGATTCTGTCAACGTAATGTCACAATCACTCAAAGACTGGTGGGTTTTTCCAGAGTTTGTTTTATTGGACATCATTATAACTTCATGACTGAAAAACTCTTGGCATGAACTCAATGACCATTGGATGGTGAACACCATCTTGAAACCATATTTCATTTTGACTTTGTAAACTCGCATGTTAATTTTTTTTAAAAGTTATATTAAATGACGCACTCATAGATTGCCAGAGTCTCACAGTACAGAGGGAGGCCCCTCGGCCTAACTCATCCACATTAAGCATTCAGTAACCATTTACACTAATTCCTATTTATCAGAAGTTGGCCTGCAGTTTTCTGTCTCTCAGTGATTCAAATGCCTGTGTAGATATGACTTAAATGCTGTGATGGTCTCAGTCCCCACCACTCTCTCAGACAGTGAGCTCAAGATTACAACTACGCTGTAAGTGACCCCCTCTGAACCTGCTAACCTTATTGTAAATCTATGCCCCTAGTTTTAGATATCTCTGTTGTAAGAAGTTCCCTATTTCCTGTACACGTCCCTCACATTTTGTGTACGAGCAAGCTTCCCTCACAGCGCCATCCCCTTCTCTCCTCTACTCTAGGTGAAACAAGCCCTACCTATACACTATTTCCTCATAATTGAAATCTCCACCTTGGGTAAGATTCTGATGAACCTCTACACTCTCTCCAGTATATCCACATCCATCCCACCCATCCACCTTCCCCCTCACCTGCCAGCACGTACTCCTTCCTCTCCTCCCACCTTCTTATTCCGACTTTTCCCCCCTTCCTTTCCGGACCCAATGAAGGGTCTCGGCCCGAAATGTTGACTGCTTATTCCCTTTCATAGATGCTGCCTGATCTGCCGAGTTTCTCCAGTATCGTTCCTATAATGTGGCAACCAGGACAACATAGAGGACTTCAGTTGTGACCTGACCAATATTGTATAAGTTTGTACCTCCCAGTGAATATCACAGTATCTTTATGAAAGTGCTTCCTGAAGTCCATATCAACTGCACTAACTGTATTGCTTTCCACAATACACAGTGTTACCTTCTGAAAATTTCAAATTAATTGATCAGATAGGATCTCCTCTTATGAAATTTTGACAAACTTTGCCTTTGCAGGTGTATATATTTTCCCTGAAACTTCAGATGCACAGGCCTGTAAAACACTTCACTTATTTAAGAATTTAAGAGCCTCTTGGACAGGCACATGGATGAAAGAAAAATAGAGGGTTATGGGGTAGTGTGGGTTTAGTACTTTTTTTAAAAGGATTATATGGGTTAGCACAACATGGAGGGCTGAAGGGCCTGTACTGTGCTGTAGTGTTCTGTGGTTATCTCTGCTGTCCCCTATGCCCATTATGTGTATTTCAATTAGCTAGGAACTCAACTGTAGCCAATTTAAAAATTGCTGTCGGAGTCCTGGCCGTCTCCTCCTTCCCTCATGTTCCACAGCACTCTGAGATCCATCTCATCAGATTTATGGCAAATTATCTACTTTGGGTTAAAACATTAAAAGCCTGCTCCTTTTTCATGGTTCCAGTATTTTGTCGTCACCTTCCCGCAATTCTCCAACTGCAATGTCCTTATCCTTGGAAAACAGGCATGTATTTAAGACCTCCATTACATTCTTTGGCTCCATGCACAGAATGCCCCTTTGGACCCTAATGGGCCCTACTCTTTCCCTTGTTACCCTCTTGTTTAAAATAGATTTCTGAAGTGCTTTGTGATTTTCCTCAATCCTGTGCATGAGACATGTTTCATGTTCTCTCTTTGTCCACTTAATTTTTATTTCAAATACACTCCACCAACACGAGTCTCTTCTATTAGCAGTTATCTGTACTTGCCATATGCTTCCTTTTCTTTATAACCAACTCTCACTATCCCATTGCATCCAGGATTCCTTGTGCTTGTTGGACTTACCTTTCATCCTTACGGGAACACCTTGGCACTGAGGTCTATTCAGTTTTGAATTACTCCCACTTGTCAGATGTAGACTTATCTACAACAGCTGCTGCTAGTAAACTTTTGCCAACTCCTGTCATATGATAATGAAATTGGCCAAAACATTGTCAAAACATTTATAGAGTTCCATTCAACTCAATGCATGTCCAGAAACCTATGTACATAGGTTTCCAGGACATAATGAGAACCTGGAACTGATTTGTGTCTCTAAGAGAACAATGGCATCAGTAAAATTTGACTTCTGGCTGAAGGAAGTGAAGGTTTATCTACAAGGGAATACTGTGTTGAATTTATAGGCTGGGAATGGGTGCCTGGAATGCGCTGCATGTGGCGGTAGTGGTGCAGGGGAATATGATAGAGGGACTTAAGAGGCTCTAAGATAGCCAGATGCATGTGCAGGGAATGAAAGGATATTGACATTGTGGAGTCAGAAGGCATTAGTTTAGTTGGAGATTTGATCATTTAATTTGCCTGGCACAACACTGTAGACCAAAGGGCCTCTTCCTGTTCTATCACAAACACAGGAAAATCTGCAGATGCTGGAAATCTGAAGCACAAACACGAGACCCTCCTGAAGAAGGGTCTCGGCCCGAAACGTCAGCTGTTTATTCTTTTCCACAGATGCTGAGTTTGTGACTGCACTGTTCTATGGCCTTTACTGTTGTTGAAGTAATGGATTGGTGTGGTTCAGAAGCAGGGTCTTCAATCCACTGAGTCTGCACTGACTATTAACACCATTTCTCTAGCCAGATCATCAACTCCCCTCAGATTTTCCCACTCGCCTACACACTACAGACAACTTACAGTGACCATTTCACTGACCAACCGGCACGTCTCTGGGATGTGAGAGGAAAGCTGAGCGTCTGAGGAAAACCCACACGGTCACCAGGAGAATGCCCATACTTCACACGGAGACTGCAAGCCAAAGAGTTACGGGGCACTACAGCACAGGAACACACAATACTCCATATCAAACAGTTATTCTGCCTAGTCCATCTGACCTGCACTGGGACCATAGCCCTCCATAACTCTCCGATCCATGTATTTATCCAAACTTCTCTTAAGTGTTACACTCACCACCACTTCCATTGGCAACTTGTTCCACATTCTCACCACCCTCTGCGTGAAGATGTTCCCCTTTAGGTTCCCTTAAATATTTTACCTTTCACCCTAAACCTATGACCTCTAGTTCTCGTCTTGCCCAGCCTCAGTGGAAGCAGTCTGCTTTCATTTACCCTATTTATACCCCTTATAATTTTGTATACCTCTATTACGTTTCTCCTACGTTCCAGGGAAAAAGTCGTAACCTATTCAACCTTTCCCCGTAACTTAGGTCCTCAAGTCCTGGAAATATCCTTGTAAATTTTCTCTGTACCCTTTCAAATCAAATCAAAATCAAATTCAAGTTTAATTATCATTCAACCATACAGGAGTACAGCAGAATTCTTCTAGGGCATTATTCTAAGGTGCAAAAACATACACAGCACATGAATCAACATAGCAAGTAAAATAAAAAGTAAAGCAAAAAAACATATATATATCTCCCAAGCCCCTGAGCAACATAGCCCACAGATTGATGGTGCAGTTTTCGGCAGTGCACCACCATTGCAATCCAGCCTGTCATTCCACCGATCGAACAGTGGAGGGCAGCACTCAACCAGGCACAGATGCCATGCTACACTGCCTCTGATGACTTCTCTCCTGGGCTGCAGCAACAGGCAAGCCCACAGCTTGAGGCCCAGTCCTCACTATAACCGAGGCCATGCAGCTTCCCTGCCATCTGTCACATCTCCAAACAAGGGTAACAGGCCTGTGCTATCTTACATTATCACTTTCCCACAGGGTCTTGCGATTGCAAGAGAAACGTCCAAGATAATAACCCACGGTTATGCTGTACACCGCCTTCATGCACCAAATCTGATGCCTTCCTGTAGCAAGCAGGAACACGGTCTGCACCCAGTCCAGCTCCCTCAGTCAATGAGTAGCTCTCTGATGGGGCAGACCTGCAGTACCCCAAGTTCTTAGAGTCCAGCATTGTCTTGCAATCATTAAAACACCTTTGGTTGGCTCCCGAGAAGCTGCTATGCCTGAATGTGCCATCATCTTACTACTACTACTACTAAGTCGACTCAGGTCTAGGGGGCCGGCTTTGGGCAAAAAACAACTTTGTTTGCCTTACAATGTGCGGAAAGGAAGACTGTGTGGTGCGCCAGTCCTCACACAGTCAGCAGGTGGCCGTGGACTCACAAGGAGTTCATCTGCCCTTTGACAGGTTTTGTTTTCAGTCCTGCTGAGTGCCTACACACCCTCCTCCCTGGTTAACCGAAGTGCACCAGGTTGAGTGGCCGACAACCCGACCCGAGACAGGTAGTACTGGGCTACGTGGTACCAGTAGCAAGGCAAGGCCTTGACCTGACAGTTTACTGGAAGTAATTTAATCTAATTGATATCATTACCATAGGTAGGTGACCAGAACTGCAAACTATACTCCAAATTAGGCCTCACCAACGTCTTATACAACTTCAACATAATAACAACCCGACTCTGGTACTCGATCTTTTGATTTATAATATGACCGCATACAGAACGGTATGGTCCCATGGTAAAGCAGAAAGGGGTGGGGAGAGGAAGTTGTGGCTAATGGTGGAATCCCATTTTAGCTAGCGGAAATGATGCAGGGCAATGTGATAGAGCTGGAGGCGATTAGGGCGAAAGGAGAGGACGAAAGGAAACATTATCTGTCTTGTGGGAGAGAGTGTTGAGAGCTCATGTCGACTATAAGAGGTGTGAGAGAGGGTTTCATCAATCACAGTAGAAGGGAAGCCACGCGTCCTGAGAAAGAGGCAGTGCCAGATGTTGGGATCAAACCAGGGTCACTGGAGCTGTGAGTCAGCAGTTTTTCCAGCTGCACCACTGTGCTGTCCCTTCCCGACTCTTTTCCTAGCTTTTAATCCTATTGGTTAAGGAGGAAAACTTTACTTTAATGTCACCAAACAATTGATACTAGAGCGTACAATCATCACAGTGATATTTGATTCTGCGCTTCGCGCTCCCTTAAGTATAAATCAAAGTAAATATAATAAAAATAGAAATTATAAATCATAATTAGAAAATAGAAAAGGGAAAGTAAGGTAGTGCAAGTCAGGTCCGGATATTTGGAAGGTACGGCCCAGATCCGGGTCAGGATCCGTTCAGCAGTCTTATCACAGTTGGAAAGAAGCTGTTCCCAGATCTGGCCATACGAATCTTCATGCTCCTGAACCTTCTCCCGGAGGGAAGAGGGACAAAAAGTGTGTTGGCTGGGTGGGTCGTGTCCTTGATTATCCTGGCAGCACTGCTCTGACAGCGTGCAGTGTAAAGTGAGTCCAAGGATGGAAGATTGGTTCGTGTGATGTGCTGGGCTATGTTCACGATCTTCTGCAGCTTCTTCCGGTCTTGGACAGGACAACTTCCATACCAGGTTGTGATGCACCCTAGAAGAATGCTTTCTACGATGCACCTATAAAAATTAGTGAGGGTTTTAGAGGATAGGCCAAATTTCTTCAGCATTCTCAGGAAGTAAAGGCGCTGGTGGGCCTTCTTGGCAGTGGACTCTGCTTGGTTAGACCAAGTCAGGTCATTTGTGATATTCACCCCGAGGAACTTAAAGCTTATGACCTGTTCCACCTGCGCACCACCAATGTAGATGGGGTCGTGTGGTCCGCTACTCCTTCTGAAGTCAACAACCAATTCCTTCGTCTTGCTGACATTGAGGGATAGGTTATTGTCTTCGCACTAATCCACCAGGTTCTTAATTTCCTCTCTGTACTCAGGCTCATCACTACCCAAGATACGGCCTACAATTGTGGTGTCATCAGCAAACTTATATATTGAGTTTGATGGAAACTTGGCTACACAATCATGGGTGTACAGTGAGTACAGCAGGGGGCTGAGTACACAGCCTTGTGGGGCACTGGTGCTCAGAGTGATTGTAGAGGAGAGCTTGTCCCCTATTTTTACAGCCTGGGTCCTGTCTGTGAGGAAGTTGAAGATCCAGCTGCAGACCTGAGTGCTAAGATCCAGGTTCCGGAGCTTAGGAATCAGTTTATTTGGAATGATGATATTAAAGGCAGAGCTGTAGTCAACTGCTGCTTGATCGTTTACAGAGGTTGTCTAGTTGTCCTTGCCACATCAATTTCAGTTTTGAGGCTGAAAGGTGCAGGGAAAGATCCAACTGATGAGACCCAAGAAGCCCTGGAAGCAAAATCTAGTAAGAAATAAAATCAGAATCAGGTTTGTTCTCATTGTCTTTTATGGCATTAAATTTGTTGTTTTGCAGAAGTAGTTCAGTGTAAAGGCAAAATTACTATAAATTGTAAAATAAATAAACAAATGGAGGAAGAAGAAAGGAATAATAAGGAAATATTTAAAGATGATACAGAAATCTGATGGTGGAGGGGAAGAAGCTGCTCCCAAAGCTTTAAGTGTGCATCTTCAGGCTTTTGTACCTCGGTCTTGATGGTAGCAATGAGAAGGGGGCATGTTCTACATGGTGAGGTCCTTAATGATGGATGCCACTTTTTTGAGGCACTGCCTCTTCAAGTTGTCCTCGCTGGTAGGGAGGCTTGTGTCCATGATGGAGCTGGATGAGTCTACAACTGTCTGCACCCTCTTGCGATCCTCTCCACTGGAGCCTCCATACCAGGCTGTGATGCAACCAGTCAGCATACTCTCTACCTTTCATCCATAGAAATTTGCAAGAGTCTTTGTTAACATACCAAATCTCTTCAAACTCCCAATGACGTAGAGCCACTGGTGTGCCGTTCCAGTAATTGTGTCAGTATGTTGGGGTCAGGACAGATCCTCAGAAGTGATGAGACCTCGCAGCTTGAAATTGTCCACCCTTTCCACTGCTGACCTCTCGACCACTGTTGTGCGTTCTCTCAACTATCCCTTCCTGGAGCCCACACTCAATTCCCTGGTCTTGTTGTTGTTGTTGCAAAACCATTCAACCAGCTCTATATCTCATACCTATACGCCTCCTCATCGCCATCTGAGAATTTACCAAAAGCAGTGAAGTCATTGAACATACTTATCAATGGTGTTAGTCAAGTCAAACTAGAGTTTCTAGAAAGTATTGGGACCTAGAGGCAAAAGAAAATGAAATTTCAAAGTAATAGCAAGAATCCACTGATAGACCGGATGGAACCCGCTGCCTGAGTGCTGCTTCTGCCCGGAACATTGGGGGGACCCCGCAGCATCACAGCGGCAGTCCGGGAGCAGCAGTATCCGGGATAAGATACTGAACTTTAAATAACTTGAGAGACTGTTTCATGGAAAAGAGCACTGCTGTCACTGCGTTTGGGTTAGCGCTAGCCCCGTCCATCGGCGCAGGTGCTTCTGGGAAATGGCGCGAGGTTTAAGAAGGGCTCGGGAACCTTCGGGAGGGGTCGCCTGGTTTGAAAACATAATGGTCTATTAGGGAGCAGAGACTGTGCAGATTGAATCCGTCTACAAAGTCCAGAGAGGCAGCCAGTTTTTTCACCTAATGACTAATTACTAACGACTAATGGTTGATGGAACTAATGGAACTATCAAACTGCCACATTTGCGAAAAATAAAAGGAGGAAAAAGGAAAAGTTGTTTGATCATTGAGTGGAATCCAGTTAAAAAACCTTTGGGTAGGCGCATTCAATCTCTTTCAAGTGGGGAAGCTGCACATGTTCGAAGAAGAGAAAGAAATCCAACTTGACAGTGTTTGAGCTGTGCTTTGCCTCGCAGTCATAAGTGAAGAGAGTGTATAGCAGTGGACTAAGCATGCACCCTTGAGGGATGCCTGAGTTGAATGTGAGCAAGAAGATGTGATAACTAATCTGTACTGGCTGCGGCTCCCAATGAGGAAGTGGAGGATCCAGATGGAAAGGGAGGTACAGTGGCCCAAGGTTGTGATCCAACCCATTATGGAGTACAAAGTACATTCATTACCAAAGTACATATGCCTTGAGATTCGTCTCCTTACAGGGACCCGCAAAACAAAGAAACCCAATAGAACCTATTAAAGACTATCAAGTATCCAATGTGCAGAAAAAAATCAAGCAAACAATAGTCAACAACTAACATTCAGAACTGAAGTTCACAAAAGTGAGTCCACAGCTGTGAGTAGCCCATCAGTTACAGGCCACAGCCTCAGTTCAGTGCAGAGATGAGTAAACCTCACAGAGCAATGAGTCTCAACAGTCTCTCCCTCACCTCTAGCCCCGCCACCCTGACCTTTTCAATCGTTCAAACCTTGGGCCACTCCTTGCTCTCGGACCTAGAGCTCTTAGTCCTTAGGTTTTAGTCACAGCTCTTAGGCTTTCCCCCCAAACTATTGTACTTGCTTTTCTGAATATCTCTGTACTTAACGGTGTACAGAATAAATGCTCTTTGCGCTTTTAATCTCATCAGTCTCCTGTTGGTTCTGTAGTTCGAACTATTTATGATGACTTATTCCCTCAGCTATATCGGGTTGTTTGATCATCGACAGATGATCAGTGGGAACATTTTAATACACCCGTATTAACCCAGTGCTCTCATTCCTGATCACTGTCCATAAACTCCTTTGGGATGAGGTGGGAATGGCTCTGCCCATGAATACTGACTAGCTAAACTTGTATATGAACAATAAACCTTTTAAGTAAAATACTGGACGGTCGAGAGCAAATTTATTTTGAGTCATGGTTTACATTGAGGAGGGAAATAATAATGGAACAAAAAAAAACTTAGGGGAACTAATATTCCAGAAAACAGGAACTTTCACAGACATCACTGTTCTTCACTGGAACAAAACTTTAGAACCTGGTACCCTGCGTAGGCGAAGAGTTCTTTCACCTCACTGCCAGTTCATAGTGAAGCAGGCAGCTCACCTCCAGCTTCCCACTAATATGGCCTATATTGCTGACCTTGTCTGTATTGCTAACATCAGCTTCCATTTAAAATGGAAATTATCACTTCAAGGTACATTAGAATCAAAATCAGGTTTAATACCACCGGCATATGTTGTGAAATTTGTTAACTTTATGGCAGCAGTACGATTCAATACATGATAACTATAGAAAAAAATCTGAATTACAGTAATTATATATGTATGTTAAATAGTAAAAATAAGTAGTGCAAGAAACAATTAAATTTTAAGAAGTACTGAGGTAATATTCATGGGTTCAGTATCTGTTTAGGAATCGGATGGCAGAGGGAAAGAAGCTGTTCCTGAATTGCTGAGTGTGTGCCTTCAGGCTCCTGTACCTCTTTCCTGATGGTAACAGTGAGAAGAGGGCATGTCCTGGGTGGTGGGCTGGATGGTACATATCAATTGTAGGTAAGCAGACTGTGGTGACAGGTACATACACCTGTTTGGACACACCCCCCGCTGACTGCTCCTGTGGCTCCTCCCACAGACCCCTGTATAAAGGTGATGGAGGTCTGAGCCCGGCCTCTCAGTCTCCAGGATGTAGTATGGTGGTCACTCACTGCTCGTTCCTTCTTCCAGTCAATAAAAGCTTTTACGTCTCAGAGTGAGTTATTGATGGTGCATCACAGACACTTGCTATATCATGCCCTGGAATCTTTAAAAGAGAATGTTGCTTATCAGGAAGAGTTGTTTTTGCTTTTTCATGCGCATCCTGCTCCCATTTTAGTGCTTACCTGCCACAAAACTTGCATGTAATGTGTTACTGAACCCAATAGTCAACAATCCAGTTAATTTGGTTAGGGTCATGGGATTCAAGCTAAATTGAAATAAATCAACCAAGCAAGATCTTGGAGCTGAGGCATAGCTATGTTTCTTTGCAAAACTGACCAGAGCTTTTTTTTTCACCTTGCAGAAACACTGAATTCACTGTTTTTGTTTTGCTGATGTGACATACATTTTATGAAGCAGAACATTCTATTTGAGTAGTGGTGTACTTTCAACTTACTTGTGCTGTATAGAAGGATAAAAGATGCTGATTTAGCTTAATTTTTTTGTGTGATGCAGGAAGTGGTCAGAACTTGGCTGTAGTAAATCCTATTCACTGGCGCCTAAGGGGAAAAAGAATAGATTATCAATTGGTAATGAATCTTTAGAATTCTCTCCCCAGGATTGAAGAGACTCGGTTGTTATGTAAATTCAGGGTTGAGGTCAATAGATTTTCTTGGATTATAATCAAGGGAAATGTGGTTATTGGTGGAATGTGACAGAGAGATGAAAAATCAGCCATAACTTTACTGAATAGTGGAGCAGACTCCAGGGGTTGAAAGACCTACCCTTGGTGCATTTTTATATGATCTTATGTTCTTCTGGTGTGTTTTGTCACCAGTGTACCATTCATCAGGAAATTATCCCAGGATCACAACACCAAGACTGTGTACCTCTACAGAAACAGATTTAAAGGGACTGAATTTGAAAGTTTGGGTTTATAGAGTTAGATTTTATCTTAACTTATTTTATCTTAACTAGATTTTTGCTGTAGAAATAAAGTCATTTCCTCAGTTTCCTAGCACTTGCTGCAATTGGACTCCAAGTCTCATACCTTTCACCTCTGTAGAAGTAGGATGTTGCTTCAGTATGTTCGAGTCCCTGCCATCACACGAATCAGCCTCTAATCTGACTGACCTGCTGGCCATTAAAAATCCTGAAGTACTTGCAAAAGGCTCCTCAGCCTTCAGTGAGGTTTGGTGTAGATAACAGCATATGAGAGCTGTGGAGTTCAAAGTGGCGAAGTGTAGAGTTGTGTTAACACTGAGGGGCTCCGATGACAAGCTGATAAATCAAGTAGGAGTTGCAACAGAAGTAGGCTGCCAGCTTAGCCATAGACCAGGCAGTGAGCTCCCTGCAACTGAGAGACCTCGTTGGCAACCCATGCATGGGACAGCAAGGTCTCGGCTCTGCACACTTCCAGCATTGGGGGAGTACAAGTGCAAGGCCCTGTACTGCGCTGTGGTGTTCCATGTTGCATGTTCGATCTTTTCTACTGCGACCTTACTTTCATCAGTATTTTCTACATTGGAGAATATGTGTTTGTGTGGTCAGTTGACAAACTGTACTGGCTGCTTAACCTCCAGCTGAATTGCTGAAGTTTTATCCCAGTACAATAAAACCACCCATTAGCTTTAACACCGTTTACTTGGCAATGCTGCAAACCTTCAGAATCTTTGAAGGACACTCCACTGAAATTAATGCAGCACTTAGTGATAGAAAGAGCTTGAAACGAGACTTGGATCCACAAGTACTAATGAATTACCTCTGAAATAAGCTCATTGTTGTTTTGTTCTTCAATATAACTCCTAAACTACGCTCACAACCAAACTAATGAGATGAATCACATTGGTGTATGATTTAGGAGAAATCAAAACACTTTACCAATAGATAGTGTCTATACATAACTGTATGACCAGTTTACATATTTTGGCATTTCTCTACCTTACCTCTTAGTGTACTTTCTGATGCAGTTTCTGCTTTATGATCACAAACAAGAGAAAATCTGCAGATGCTGAAAATCCAAGCAACACAGACAAAATACCGGAGGAACTCGGCAGGCCAGACAGCATCTATGGAAAAGAGTACATTCAACGTTTTGGGCCAAGACCCTTCAGCAGGACTGGAGAAAAAAGATGAGGAGTTGATTTAAAAGGTGGGGGGGTGGGGAGGGAGGGAGAAACACAAGGTGATAGGTGAAACCGGGAGGGGGAGGGATGAAGTAAAGAGCTGGGAGATTGATCAGTGAAAGACATACAGGGCTAGAGAAGGTGGAATCTGATATGAGAGGACAGAAGTCCATGGAAGAATGAAAAGGGGGAGGAGCACCAGAGGGAGGTGATGGGCAGGCAAGAAGATAAGGTGAGAGAGGGAAGTGGGATTGGGCAATGATGGGGGAGGGATGCATTAATGAAAGTTTGAGAAATTGATGTTCATGCCATCAGGTTGGAGGTTATCCAGACAGAATATAAGGTGTTGTTCCTCCAAGCTGAATGTGGCCTTATTGCGATAGTAGAGGAGGCCATGGATAGACATTTCATAACTGGAAGGGAAATGGGAAGTGGAATTAAAATGGGTGGCCACTGGGAGATCCTGCTTATTCTTGCAGATGGAGTGTAGCTGCTTGGTAAAGAGTTCTCCCAATCTATGTTGGATCTCACCGATATACAGGAAGCCACACTGGGAGCACCAGACACGGTATATGACCACAACAGACTCCAGGTGAAGTGTCGCCTCACCTGGAAGGACTGTCTGGGGCTCTGGATGGTGGTGAGGGAGGAGGTGTAGGGGCAGGTGTAGCACTTGTTCTGCTTGCAAGAATAAGTGCCAGGAGGGAGAAAGGTGGGGAGCAACGAATGGTCATGGGAGTTACATAGGGAGTGATCCCTGCGGAAAGCAGAAAGTGGGGGGGGGGTGGCGGCGGGGAGGGAAGGGCGAAGGGGAAGATGTGCTTGGTGCTGGGATCCTGCTGGAGATGGTGGATGTTCCGGAGAATTATGTGCTGGACACAGAGGCTGGTGGGGTGGTAGGTGAGTACAAGAGGAACCCTATATCTGGTAGAGTGGCGGGAGGTTGGGGTAGGAGCAGACATGTGTGAAATGGAAAAGATGCGGTTCAGGGCATCGTTGATGGTGGAAGAAGGGAAGACCCTGTATTTGAAAAAGGAGCACATCTTCTTTGTTCTGGATTGAGAGTAGATGGGGCAGAGCTGGAGGAATTGAGAGAAAGGCATGGCGTTTGTACAAGTAGCCTCCAACCTGATGACATGAACATTGATTTCTTGAACTTCCGGTAATGCCTCCCCTCTCCTTCTCCATTCGCCATCTCCTTTTCCCTCTCTCACCTTATCAGCTTTCTTGCCCATCACCTCCCTCTGGTGCTCCTATCCCTTCTCTTACTTCCATGGCCTTCTGTCCTCTCCTATCAGAATCCCCCTTCTCCAGCCCTGTATCTCTTTCACCTATCAACTTCCCAGCTCTTTACTTCACCCACCCTCTACCCTCCTGGTTTCACCTATCACCTAGTATTTCTCCCTCCCCTCCCTCCCACCTTTTAACTCTACTCCTCATCATTTTTTTTCAGTCTTGCCGAAGGGTCTCAGCCCAAAACGTTGACTGTACCCTTTCCATAGATGCTGCCTGGCCTGCTGAGTTCCTCCAGCATTTCTGTGTGTCTTGCTTGAGTTTGTTATCCTCTTGTCTACTTTAACCACCCCTGTTCTTTACACTAAATGGGTCTGGATGAGAATAGCTGACTATAAAGTCTTAGGAAGTGGAAGAAGCATCTATGGAGATGTCAGAATAAATGTATGGGAGAACTGATGAAAGATTGAATGAAAGAGTACATCTTAGTGTACTTGAAAAGAATTCTGAAAATGAGAAGCCAGGCCATAATAAGTTTATAAATGAGTAATTAATTATAAACCAAAGTATGTGGAAATACTTCCAGACATCGCGTGCTTATTGGTGCAATGCATATGTTCACAACAGGCAAATCTGAAACAACTGAGTGGAAAACTTGCATTTATGTAGTGCCTCTCAGAATTCTACAGCCAAGTACTTACAAAGTGGGAAGCAAGAGAGCCCATTATTGTGCTGTATTCTCTCAAAACTGGGAAACGTGCTAATCACCAAACAGTATGCTTTACATTATTTGTCTGGGGAGATTCCAGACAAAGAGCAATCCAACCAAGACCTTAACGGTGGAGCTGGCAGAAGGTGAAGAGACATCACAATGGCAGTGAAGGTGGAGGAAGGCTACAGCAGTGAAGTGTCCCCAGTCACCTTGGATGCCACTTGACTCTGACCCAGATTTGTTGGGGCCCATGCAGCAGCCTCCCCACGTTAAGCAAAGTCATGCACGGGTATCCTCCATGAAGGGAATAACCCCTTGAGTGCCTAAGACTTTTGCACAGTACTGTATATTGGTTAAAATAGGAGGATGATGAGAAACTGAAATAAGAGTACTTAGCTTTATATTAGCTCAGTAGTGTTATTTGGTAACTGGAAAGGCATAATATATAGTACAGTGCAAAAGTCTTAACCACCCTAACTATATACATATGGGCCTAAGACTTTTGCGCAGAACTAAACATTATCTAAGAAGCCTCCCCTGTTCTAGCTAATGTCACTGGGACCTTTATTTCCACTAGAGAGAACAAAGTGTGGCGAATTCATTGCCACAGATGGCTGTAGAGGCCAAGTCATTGTGTATATTTAGAACAGAGGTTGATATGTTTTTAATTAATAAAGGTATCAAAGGTTATGGGGAGGAGAATGGGGTTGAGACGGATCATAAATCAACCGAAGAGACTCGATGGGCCGAACAGCCCAATTCTGCTCATAGGTCTCGTGGTCCAGTGGTCTTAAGTAGAGTCACAGTGATCTCAAAGGCAGCACATTGGATTTTGCAGTACCCCTCCTTTCTGGAGTGAACTTTTCACATGACCACATAGCAATCCACAAATCACTGGTGTGGCTGCTGTGAATTCTGTTCCAGCCTCATTCGGGAATTTTCTGTAGTTGGCGTGCTCTACTATTTTTTTTGTTGTTAATTAAAACCAGCTTCTTTTAAAAAATGAATCAGATGCCCTCAGGTGTTTGAACAGCTCTATAAAACGCATTGACATTTTGTGATGATTTTCCAGCCATGTCAGCAAAACTTCATGGTGGCTGGGTTGGGTTTTCATGTGCAAGGAGCATATTTTCTAAACTTTGTAACTGTCCAGTAAGTGCACGTAAATATACTGACAAGAACGCAGATCTCCACACGTGCCAGTCACAGTTGCCTACAGTTTGTGAGAAGCAGAAAAAAAAGTTATTTGCATAACTCAAGTGGTTCAGTCTTGGCCAACGAGGCTGATTGGCAACTTTTTGCACCAAACCCTGACTGAAAGACTTACTTTTCCATCAGGATTAAAGTCTTTCCAGTGAAGGGAGTCATCTGCTGTGGTGACTGAAAATTCTGTGGATGTTGCTAGGCAATCCTCCAACCCCCTCCCCACACCCTCATTAGTACCATTGGAAAGAAACCTTCCTCCCAACAATATCTACAGCTCCCATGTGAAAATAAAGGCTGCAATTTGGGGTTAATACTCTGCAACCTGGTAACTCAGAGTGAAATAATGAGCATTTCTGGCAGATTTCCTAATGGTTGAAGGAGTCAAGATTTGACTTGGCAAAGCTACGAGAGAGCTTGGCAGCAGGAGGCAAATAGATTACTGACTATCCCTTAAAGTAAACTAATAGAAAAAAAAGTGGTCAGAGAACAAGTTTTGGGCAAGGTTTAAGCTTTTTTTTTACATTAAAGCAATGAATTGTGATGTCCATAAGCAAAATCTTATTCTCTAGGTACATCTTCCCTTGAGTGATGGTACATTAGACTAATATTTTGTTTTGTAAATTTGATCAAAATAAAAAAAACCTGAGATCATGTGAAGGGCGGTGTTTAATCAACAACAGTAGAGTCTTGGGGAATGTATGTGCATCCTAGTGTTAACAAGCTATTGCTGATACATTCAGTTCATGATCTATTTTAAAGAATCATTGAGTCAATGCAGCAGGTAAAGAGGCCCTTTGGGAAATTAGGTTTCTGCTGACCATCAGTCATTTCCACTAATCCCACTCTATTTTCCACCCGTTCCCATCCACTGCCAGATTTTGCTATTTACCTACACATAGGACAATTTGCAGTGACTAATTAAACAGCCAAAATGTTGTACTACATTATCAATAATATATGAATTTGTATTACGTTATAAACCTTCAACTTCCTGTTATGAAGTGCATTATTGTTCAATTTAATGAATTTTGAGGCTAATCATTTACTATTTTGTTGAATTTTCCTTGGGTAGATTACAAGAGGAAGAAGGGGGTTATTGCTGTTTGCCTATCAATCTCAATGTCCTATCATAAAACATCCTATAAAATTCATGGTTCATAGATGTGTAGAATTGTTATGAACAAAATGTTGGTGAGGATTTTCTTATAAGCATGGAATAGTATAGTATAATAGTATAACTTTAGAATAGGTACAGAGTCTCAACTTTTACTTGCATTCAGAATCACAGGATTCAATGGCATATTCAGACCATGATGCCAGTGCCTGTGAAAATTGGCTACACCATTATCCAGCTCATGGTCCATTGCTTTGTTGACTACAGGTCTTCAAGTGCTCAACTATGTGCTTTCTTGAATGCTATCAGAGTCCATTCTTCCACCGACCTTTCAAACAGTAAAATCCAAACCTATAGGACTACATGGATGGAAAATTTTTCCTCAAATTCTTCCACTTAATTTAATTTTCTCTTGTTGACAATGACTCTACCAAAGTATATCGGTTCAACCTACCTTGACTTTGCATGAATTTGTATATTTCCATTTAATCTCCTTTGGATTAGAAATTCTAAGCATATAACAATATGTTTCCAAACCTAGAAATACCTTTGTAAGTTGCTTCTGCATACACTCTGTCTAGTGCATTCACATCCTTTCTGCTACAGTTGGTGAACAGAACTCTATTTAACATTTCAGGTTTGAAATAAAATTTATTTTAGCTACTCTTTTCAATTTATGCTTAAATCTGTAGAGCAGGGTCTCTGAACTGGGGTTCTGTGTGAGATTGTAATAATAAAAAAACATTTTGTTTTTAACTTGGCGGGATGCACAATGCTAGCTCTCGCAGTGGTGGGCAGTGACAGAGCAGCCCGTTAGAGGTCTCCCAGCCCAGTATGGCCGTTTGCAGTAGTACAGTGTTTATTTGCTTGAGACCATTCTCAGTTTTTGACGTGAGATAGGGGAGGCTGTTGATAATTGGTGAGCACTGTACTGCGCAGAGTGGAGGACGGTAGGTGGGTGAGGAGAGTGAAGTGTGTTTTCCCAGCCCAAGACTCACCCGACTTGGGCTGTGATGTCAACCTCTCCCTGTGTAAAATACACAGGAGTGTTTTATTAACCCCTGTGTTTTACAGCCATGCCTGATAGTCCAGAGTGGTTGATGCACCATCAATAACTCACGCTGAGACTTAGGAAGTGAGATATTGGCTTTTATTGACTGAAGAACAACACTACATCCTGGGAAAATGAGGGAGAGCAGCAGGCCACAGTCGCCTTTATACAGGGGTCTGTGGGAGGAGCCACAGGAGCAGTCAGCAGGGTCTGTGGGAGGAGCCACAGGAGCAGTCAGACAGGTATATCTAGTTCACCACAGTGGTGATCTTTGAAGAGGAAGTGTGAGATGGAAGAGGAGGATTCAAAGCCTAGGCCTGCGGACAATTCTGATAAGGTTAATGATGAAGAATTACAAACTTCTGAGTCATTTCACTACACTAGTGCAACAATGGACACAAATAAAGTCTGTCCTTACAATGAAAGCTACTTATCAATGGGTTTTACATGGACTGGTGACCCAAGTTGTCTGATTCCATTGTGCCTCGTCTGTGGCAAATAACCTACAAATGCAGCAATGGCTCCAGCAAAATTGAAAAGACATTTAACTACAAATCACTGACATATGACACGTAAAAGTACTGATTACTTTAAACAGTTATTGGAATCTCAAAACAAACAGAGTTAAGTGTTTGTTAATAAACTCAGTCAGTAAAAGGGTTTAAGAAGCAAATTATTTAGTAGTAGAACTTATTACCCAGAAGAGGAAAAGTCATACAGTTGGTGAAAACCTAATAATGCTAGCATGTAAAATTATAGTGGGTAAAATTTAGTACAAGAAATTGAAAAGGTTTCACTCTCAAAGTCGACGTATTGATGACATGTCACATGACGCTGAAGAGGTTTTGTGTGGTAAACTGAACAACAATAGCTTCTCTATCCAGGTTGATGATAAATGTCATGTTGTAGCATTTGTAAGATTTGTAAATGATGGTGAAATTCAAGAAATTGTTTTTGGTTGCAACGAGCTGCCTGAAACAAGCAAAGGACAAGATATAATTAAAGTTTTGTCCATATCTGGAAGCAAAAAGTCTGTCTTGGAGGAACTGTGTTGGCATCTGTACTAATGGTGACCCATCAATGGTTGGCTCCGTGAGAGGTTTTGTTTCTCCTGTAAAAAGAGAAAATCCTGATATTGTCACAACACACTGCTTTCCTCACAGAGAGCTAGTATGTCACAGAGACGTCAAAAGCTCTTGGAGATTAAATGAAAAATGTTCCGGATGACGCTAAAAAAATGGTAAACGTTATTAAACAAAGACAAGTTCACTCAATAATGTTTTTAAAAAACTGTAAAACCTGGACAAAGAACACACTAATCTCCTGCTACATACAGAAATCCAGTGGCTTAACAGAAGAAGAGTTCTCAACAGGATGTATGAGCTGAAAGGTGAATTGTAGGAGTACTTTCAAGAAAATAGTAGGCCAGATTTTGCTGAGTTCTTTGAAGATGAAGAATGGCTGCAGAAACCAGCCTATTTAGCAGAGATTTTTCATCATATGAACCAGCTGAACAATTCTCTGTAAAGCCCTGGAGAACATATTTTGACTTCAAGTGACAAGATCCTTGGATTTAGAAGGAAACCAAATCTTTGGAAAAAATCATCTTGGCAAAAGAAATCTTGAAATCTTTCCACTGCTGCTTGGGCTTGAGAGTGAGCAAGTAAATCAGAAAGTCTCGAGTCTTATTGAAAACCTAGAAGAACTGCAGAACAAAATTGAACAGTTTTTCTCCTCCCTTTCAACACAAGTGTATAACCGGGTGAAGGACACTTCCTCTGAATCTTCTGGTCATGAGAACATGACTTTGAGAGAAGAGGAAGAACTTCAGAGGTGAGATTTACTGACTTGCCCCTGGACAAGTTCTGGATTTCTGTGAAAGAAGGGTATCCTGACATTAATAGGAAAGCAATGAACATCTTGCTACAGTTTTCAACTTCTTACATGTGTAAGCAAGCTTTTTTCTTGTTTAATAAGCATCAAGAGCAAGGATAGAAATTGTCTCATTTCAGTTGAAGGTGAAATCCATGTGTGCTTATCTCAAGTTCGACTCAGAAATGAGTATTTGTGAAACAAAAAACAAGCACAGGTTTCACATGCTGGACCTATATTTGATAATGATCATGTCACATAGTAAGAAAATGTTTTTTCAATGTCTTGTATAAAATTGAGTCTTGGAATATATTTTAATTCATATTGCTTTGGCTTATGGTTTTAGTAACTTTACCATTCAACAATGGCAATAAATTTTCATGTTGTAAATAGTATTAATTAAGATCAATTTACCGTCTTTATTTAAATTAAATCTACTGAGCCTACCTTTAGCAAAATTAAATCCCACTTTGACTTAAGCCAGTTATTTAACAAAAATTTATGTTTTCCTTATGAGTTTTTAAAACTTATGAAAGGGAAAGAAAGGGATTAATTTCAAGAAAGGTAAGCTAAGCTTAACTACTTGGTTTTTTTTCAAGAAAGGTTGGCTAAAAGTTCATTCTCTACTCAAAAGATCATTGGCAATTATTTTTGGATTATTATATCTACAACTTACTGATCATGCTAATATACCCTGAGCTGTAGATATAATTAATTTTTACACAGGTATTCCTTTTGAGACCTGAAAATTATTTCAAGTGTTCCTCCAGGGCAGAAACATTGAGAAAGGCTGCTGTAGAGGATCTCAATGCTTGCTTTGATATTATTTATTAGTTTATTTGCATGTATCTCACTTTACATCTTAACCACCTTCCCTACCTATCCCGCCACCCTCAAGGACAAATGGGCATGCCCTCCAAGTCCCTTCTGTCCTCTGTATTTTTAACACTTACTGGGAGCTCTATCACCTTCTTTGTCCTCCTCAAATATATCATCTCACACATGATCAGACCGAGTATCATTTGCCACTTTGTGTCCATCTAACCAATCCATTAATTTGAAATCCCTTGTCCACCAATAAATTCTGTATAATTTAGCAAAATTCTTAATCATGCTCCAAGACATTAATAACCTCCTCAAAACATTTAATTGTAAGACTAAATGGCTTTGCTTTAATCAATCCATGCCTACACCTGAGAGTTAGCACGTTCTTCTCTTAATTCTGATTTATGGTTTCCCTCAGAAATTCCACTAATGTACCCACTACTGATGTCAAATTGTAGCCTTAATTACTCAGTCTCATTTTTTAAAGAATCGCTACAGAATTATACAATGCAAATATTGGAGCCTTTTTTTTTGAATTTCCTAAAGCTATTTTTTCCACTTTGCTCTTACCTACATAAACCTTTCTCTTAAGCGTGGTTTTCCTTCCTGAAAAATAGTGATTTCTGTGTGGATCAGTGGCAGCTCCTCCTCTACATTGGACTAGCCCCTATCCTGTAGGATGCTCTACATGTCTCTTAGTGTTGTAACATCTACAATCATTGGACTCATTGAACTTGGGGGTTCTGTACAAATGATCTAGAGCAGGGGTTTCCAACTTGGCATCCACAGTAGGGGTCCATGGCATAAAAAAAGACAGGGAACCCCTGTCCTAGAAGAACATGGTCCAGACTTTAAATCAAGGGAAGTTCTGATTCCTGGGATGAAGGGGCTGTCTTATGTGGAAAAAACAACCAGATTGGATGATACTCATGATCATGTTAAAGAATGAAAGGTATGTATGTATGCATGTATGTATGTATTTATTTATTTATTTGCCTTTTATTTATTTGTTTAGAGGTGCATCATGGTAAAACGACCTTCCAACCCAATGAGCCCACAATACCCAATTCACAGGTTCAATGGTTCCATTTAATATCATATAGTATACAACCTGAAATAACGTCCATGTGACTAATTAACCTGTTACCTATATGTCTTTGGAATGTGTGAGGAATTGAGTAGCAGCGTTTGCTGGCACTGTAATAGTATTATGCTAACCACTACTCTATTGTGCAGCCCCTAACTGAGTGAATCAGGGTCAAGTTTATCACTCTGAAAATTGTCATGAATTTCATTGTTTTGTGGCAGTAGTGTAGTGCAAGGCATAAAGCATTCTTGTAAGTTGCAATCAATCAATCAATAAATAATCAAACAAATTGATAAAAATATAGCACAAATGAGGAACAGAGAGATAATGTTGACGAGCTCATAGAGAGACACAGCACAAAACATTCATTGAGTCAGCGTGGACCACTGAATTCCTGTTTTTGCACTAATCCTACCCACAATCCCACCAATGTCAACCAGATTCTACCAATCACCTAGGCACTGTGGCCTATTAATTTACCAATCCATGTTTTTTGAGAGGTTGAGGAAACTGGAGCACCTGGAGGAGACCCATGTGGTCACAGGGAGAATGTTCAAAGTCCACACTGATAAAACCAAGGATAAGGATTGAACTTAGTCCCTGGAGCCTGGAGCACTGAGGCAGTAGCTTGGAAAGATAGTTCAGTGGTATAAAAGAGTTAATACAGTAAAAGTATTTCCCCCAGTAGGTTAATCTTAAGTTAAGTGGCATAGTCTCAGAGAGTTGTGATTATTTGGAATTCCTTTCTAACAAAGTTATAGTAACTGAATTATTGAATATACTCAAGACTGAATACAGATATATTTTTGGGCTATGTGAGAATTATAGATTAAAAGACAGCAGGAAGCTTTGAGATTATCAATGATCATTTATTACTTATTTGTATGTTTTTTTTAATCTTTGTATTTGCTGTTTGTTGTCTTTGCACATTGGTTGTTTTTCTGTTTTGTGTGATGATTTTCATTGATGCTACTGTGTTTCTTTGTATTTTCTTCACCACCTTTGGAAGGTAGAGAATTCAGAAATTCCCTGCAAGAAATGTCTTGCACCTCTATTTAAAATGACTGGTTCCTTATTTTGTAACTAAGACCAAAAGATATAGGAGCAGATTAGGCCATTTGGCTCATCAAGTCTGTTCCCCAATTTCATTTTGACTGATCCATTTCCCTCTCAGTCCCAATCTCCTGCCTACTCCCCATTTCCCTTGATATCCTCACTAATCAAGAATCTATCAACCTCTGCCTTAAATATACCCAAAGACTTGACCTCCTAAGCCACCGAGGCAATGATTTCTACAGATGCACTAGTCTCTGGCTAAACCTCCTCATTTCCATTCCAAATGGATGACCATCTATTCTGAGGCTGTGTCCTCTAGTCTTAGACTCCCCCACCATAGGTAACTTCTTCTAAGGTCGGTTGCTTCCAGGGGGCTGTATCGGCAAGCTGCAGCGGTGGAGGTTCATGGCAGGAAGAGTTTTTCTTCCTTCTACCGTCTGCGTGAGATGATGGGCTGTCGGGACTTTGAGACTTTCTTTTTACCGTGCCATGGTCTGCTCTTTATCAGATGATGGTATTGCTTTGCACTGTTGGAACTATGTGTTAAATTATGTGGTTTTTGTCAGTTAGTCTTTTATCAATTATGGTATTGTTTGCACTGTTGCAACTAAGTGTTAACTATAACTATGTGGTTTTGTGTAGGTTTTTGGTTTGTTGGGTGATAGTGCTGGTCTCTTGACTTGGTGTGTCTGATGTAGTCTTGTTTTGTCTGGTGGGCTTGGAGTTCCTTTCCTGAGAATGTGCTAAGATGGTAGCGCGATATTGATACACAACAGCCTCTCCGGACTCTGGATTGGGGATTACCAAACATTATGTGGTTTTTCTTGTGTGGTCTGTTTTGTCGTGTGATTTTTTTTGTGATATCAATCCGGAGTACGTTGTCTCATTTTTTAACTGCATTGCATTTGTGGTTTCTAAGTGACAATAAACTGAATCTGAATCTGAATCTGAATGATCTCTTCAGCCACCTCTTTCAGAACCCTGGCGCATAGACTATCTGTTCCAGGTGACTTATCTACCTCCAGACCTTTAGATTCTCAAGAACCTTCCCTCTAATAATGGCAATTTCACTCACTACTGCCACTGACACTCTTGAACTTCCACCATGCTGCTAGTGTCCTCAGTGAAGACTGATGCAAAGTACTTATTCAGTTCATCTGTCATTTCCTTGCCCCCCATTGTTACCTCTCCATCATCATTTTCCAGTGGTCTGATATCTACTCTTACTTTTCTTATACACTTTATGTGCCTGAAGAAACTTCTGGAATCCTCTTTAATGCTATTGGCTAGCTTAACTTTTGTATTCCGTCTTTTCCTTCTTTATGTCTTTTTTTAGTTGCCTTCTGTTGGTTCCCAATCCTCTACTTTCCCACTAATTTTTGCTCTACTATGTGCCCTCTTTGTCTTTTATGTTGGCTTTGATATGTTTGTCAGCCACAGTTATGTCATACTACTTTAAGAATACTCCTTTGTGATGTATCTGTCCTGTGCTTTCCAAATTGCCAGGGTCCAGGTTGCTTTTGATCGTGTCCACAGTATCCTGAAGTGGGAAGGTGAACAGCCAGAGGTACAGAGGAGATGTCAGGGGTAATTTTTTTATGCAGAGAGTGGTCAGTGCGTGGAATGGGCTGCTGGGGACAGTGGTGGAGGCGGAAACAATAGGGTCTTTTAAGACAATCCTGGATAGGTACATGGAGCTTAGAAAAGTAGAGGGCTATGGGTAACCCTAGGTAATTTCTAAAGTAAGTACATGTTCAGCACAGCATTGTGGGCTGAAGGGCCTGTATTGTGCTGTGGGTTTTCTATGTTTCTAATACATCTGATACATCTTATGTTAGCTTCTCCTTCTTAAATTGCAGGGTGAATTCTATCACATTATGATCACATTAAGGTTTCCTTCACTTTAAGCTCTCTAATCAATTCTGGTTCATTGCACATCAGCCAATCTAGAATAGCTGATACCATATGGGCTCAACCATGAGCTGTTCTAAAAAGCCATCTCGTAGGCATTCTACAAATTCCCCCTCTAGAGATCCAGCAGCAACCTACCTGTATATTGAAAACGCCATGACTATTGTAACATTGCTCTTTTGATATGCATTTTCTGCCTCGCATTTGTAGACCACATCTTTGCTACCATTTGGAGGTTGTATATAACTCAGGACTTTTTACCTTTGCAGTTCATTAGCTCTACCCACGACAATTCCACACCTTCTGATCTTATGTCGCCTCTCTGTAAGGTTTTGATTTCATTTTTAACCAACAGAGCTACCCCAACCCCTCTGCCAACCTGCTTGTCCTGTTGGTACAATGTGTACCCTTGGACATTAAGGATATAGCTATAATTCTCTTTCAGCCCTTTACATCATACATGCCAGTCTGTATCTGAGCTACATCCATCTTATTCCATATACGGCGTGCATTCAAATTTAACACCTTCATATTGCATCTCATCCCCTTGACTGCAATGTTGTTCCATCATCAGCCTGTCATTGCTAGCACTCTCACTCCACACTGCCCGTTTGTAAACCAAAAACCTTATCATCAGCCCTGGTTCCTATCCCCCTGCCAAATTAGCTTAAACCCTCCTGAGCAGCTCTAGCAAGCCTGCCCACAAGGATATTGTCCCCCCTCAGGTTCACACGTAACCTGTCCATTTTGTACAGATCATACCTTCCCCAGCAAACGTCCCAATGATCCAGAAATCTGAACCCCTGCCCCCTGCACCAGTTACTCAGCCACACATTCACCTGTCAAATCTTCCTGTTCTTACCCTCGCTGGCATGCGACACAGGTTGCAATCCTGAGATTACTACCCTGGAGGTCCTGCTTTCTACCTAGTTCCCTAAATCCTCTCTTCAGGGATGTTCCCTTATTCATGAAATGTTTTGAAATATATGCCAAATTCTAGCAGGAGTCCCTCTCAGTGCATCTGATAACTCATAAATAGAATGGCAACAGATGTTAAACAAATTTATATTCACATGACTTACAAAAAGGACTATTTCATTAAACAAATCCTTATTCCCTTTATTTCAGAAAACATAAAGACAACCTGTCTGATGATGATCAAATTGACCTAGAACGTTGAAAGCTCACAGAGTGCCAAATTACCATGGTCTCTGATTTTCTTTTTGATCTGAACAAGGCATAATATCTTATTACACAATACTCTGCCTTTATATTAGTCAGTATAGTCACAGATCCACTGAGTTATTATCTGCTGGACTACAGCCAGGAAGACATCATACCTTCTCATTATGTTTAGCTCTGCCAAGGTGGCCAGGCACAGTCTACACTGCCTCTGAATTATAGTCTATTGGATTAGAGTCTAAATAGTTATTTTTCTAGTAGCTTAACCTTCTTTATGTTTGCTTATATTTTTATATAATCACCAGTTTGCCTGGAATTGTTTGTTGAATTTTCAGTAATTGTAGTACAGATAGCTCTTTACAAGGTAACGTAGCAGTTAGTGTTATGCTTTACAGTGCCAACTGTAAGTTCGGGGTTCAGTCCCCGGCACTATCTGTAAACAGTTTGTATGTTCTCTCCGTGATCACGTAGGTTGTCTCTGGGTGTTCCAATTTCATTGACATAGACACACACTTAGACCAGTACAGCACAGGAACAAATCCTTTGTCCCTTTGGAGCTTCACTCCAAGTGAGGTAAGGCCGGGTAAGTTCCTTTCAAAGGAGGAAGTTTCAAAAGTTGAGGCAAGTATTGGGTAGGTCATGGCAGCTGAGATCGGCCCCGTGGTTTGTTCATCCTGCAGCATGTGGGAAATCAGGGTTACTTCCAGTGTCCCTGACGACTATGTGTGCAGGAAGTGTGTTCAACTGCAGCTTCTGGCAGACCGCATTGAGCGTCTGGAGCTGCGATTGGATTCATACTGGAGCATCCGCGATGCTGAGAAAGTCGTGAATAGCACGTTCAGTGAGTTGGCCACACTGCAGGTAAAAGCTACACAGGCAGAAAGGGAAGGGGTGGCCACTAGACAGCGTAGCAGTAGGCAGGTAGTGCAGGAGTCCCCTGAAGTCATCTCCCTCCTAAACATATACTGTTTTGGATACTGTTGGGGGAGATGTCTCATCAGGGGAAGGCAGCAGCAGCCGAGTTCATTGCACCATGGGTGGCTCTGCGGCACAGGAGGGAAGGAAAAGGAGTGGGAGAGCTATAGTGATAGGGGATTCGATTGTAAGGGGAGTAGATAGGCGTTTCTGCAGCCGCAAATGAGACTCCAGGATGGTATGTTGCCTCCCTGGTGCAAGGGTCAAGGATGTCTCTGAGCGGCTGTAGGACATTCTGGAATGGGAGGGTGAACAGCCAGTGGTCGTGGTGCACATAGGTACCAACAATAAAGGTAAAAAACGGGATGAGGTCCTACAAGGTGAATTTAGGGAGTTAGGAGATAAACTAAAAAGTAGGACCACAAAGGTAATAATCTCTGGATTACTACCAGTGCCACGTGCTAGTCAGAGTAGAAATAGGAGGATATTTCAGTTGAATACGTGGCTTGAAAAATGGTGCAAGGGGGAGGGATTCAAATTTCTGGGGCATTGGAACCAGTTCTGGGGGAGGTGGGACCGGTATAAACAGGACAGTCTGCACCTGGGCTGGACTGGAACCAATGTCCTAGGGGGACTGTTTGCTACTGCTGTTCAGGAGGCTTTAAACTAATGTGGCAGGGGGATGGGAACAAGTGCAGAGAGACAGAGGGTGTAAAATGAGGGTAGAAGCAAAAAGTAGTAAGGTGAAAAGTAAAAGCGGCAGGCAGGCAAATCCAGGGCAAAAAGCAAAAAGAGCCACTTTTCAACATAATTGTATAAGGGCTAAGAGTGTTGTAAAAACAAGCCTGAGGGCTTTGTGTGTCAATGCAAGGAGCATTCGTAATAAGGTGGATGAATTGAATGTGCAGATAGTTATTAATGAATATGATATAGTTGGGATCACAGAGACATGGCTCCAGGGTGACCAAGGATGGGAGCTCAACATCCAGGGATATTCAATATTCAGGAGGGATAGACAGGAAAGAAAAGGAGGTGGGGTAACATTGCTGGTTAGAGAGGAGATTAACGCAATAGAAAGGAAGGACATTAGCCTGGAGGATGTGGAATCGATATGGGTAGAGATGCATAACACTAAGGGGCAGAAAACGTTGTTGGGAGTTGTGTACAGGCCACCTAACAGTAGTAGTGAGGTTGGGGACGGCATTAAACAGGAAATTAGAAATGCGTGCAAAAAAGGAACAGTAGTTAAGTTATAATGGGTGACTTCAATCTACACATAGATTGGGTGAACCAAATTGGTAAGGGTGCTGAGGAAGAGGATTTCTTGGAATGTATGCGGGATGGTTTTCTGAACCAACATGTCTAGGAACCAACTAGAGAGCAGGCCATTCTAGATTGGGTATTGAGCAATGAGGAAGGGTTAGTTAGCAATCTTGTCGTGCGAGGCCTCTTGGGTAAGAGTGACCATATTATGGTGGAATTCTTCATTAAGATGGAGAGTGACATAGTTAATTCAGAAACAAAGGTTCTGAACTTAAAGAAGGGTAACTTTGAAGGTATGAGACATGAATTAGCTAAGATAGACTGGCAAATGATACTTAAAGGGTCGACAGCAGATATGCAATGGCAAGCATTTAAAGATCGCATGGATGAACTACAATTGTTCATCCCAATTTGGCAAAAGAATAAACCAAGGAAGGTAGTGCACCCATGGCTGACAAGGGAAATTAGGGATAGTATCAAGTCCAAAGAAGAAACATATAAATTAGCAAAAAAAAAGCAGCACACATGAGGACTGGGAGAAATTCAGAGACCAGCAGAGGAGGACAAAGGGCTTAATTAGGAAAGGGAAAAAAGATTATGAGTGAAAGCTGACAGGGAACATAAAAACTGATTGTAAAAGCTTTTGTAGATACGTGAAAAGAAAAAAATTGGTCAAGAAAAATGTAGGTCCTTTACAGTCAGAAACAGGTGAATTGATCATAGGGAACAAAGACATGGCAGACCAATTGAATAACTACTTTGGTTCTGTCTTCACTAAGGAGGACATAAATAATCTTCTGGAAATAGTAAGGGACCAAGGATCTAGTGAGATGGAGGAACAGACAGAAATACATGATAGTAGGGAAGTGGTGTTAGGTAAATTGAAGGGATTAAAGGCAGATAAATTCCCAGGGCCAGATGGTCTGCATCCCAGAGTGCTTAAGGAAGTAGCCCAAGAAATAGTGGATGCATTAGTGATAATTTTTCAAAACTCCTTAGATTCTGGATTAGTTCCTGAGGATTGGAGGTGGCTAATGTAACCCCACTTTTTTTTAAAAAAAAAGGAGGGAGAGGGAAACCAGGGAATTCTAGATGGTTAGTCTGACATCGGTGGTGGGGAAAATGCTAGAGTTGGTTATCAAAGAAGTGATAACAGCACATTTGGAAAGAGGTGAAATCATCAGACAAAGTCAGCATGGATTTGTGAAAGGAAAATCATGTCTGACGAATCTTATAGAATTTTTTGAAGATGTAACTAGTAGAGTGGATAGGGGAGAGCCAGTGGATGTAGTATATTTAGATTTTCAAAAGGCTTTTGACAAGGTCCCACACGGGATATTAGTGTGTAAACTTAAAGCACTCGGTATTGGGGGTATGGTATTGATGTGGATAGAGAATTGGTTGGCAGACAGGAAGCAAAGAGTGGGAGTAAACGGGACCTTTGCAGAATAGCAGGCAATGACTAGTGGGGTACCGCAAGGCTCAGTGCTGGGACTCCAGTTGTTTACAATATATATATTAATGATTTACACGAGGGAATTAAATGCAGCATCTCCAAGTTTGCAGATGACACGAAGCTGGGCGGCGGTGTTAGCTGTGAGGAGGATGCTAAGAGGATGCAGGGTGACTTGGATAGGTTAGGTGAGTGGGCAAATTCATGGCAGATGCAATTTAATGTGGATAAATGTGAATTTATCCACTTTGGTTGCAAGAACAGGAAAACAGATTATTATCTGAATGGTGGCTGATTAGGAAAAGGGGAGATGCAACGAGCCCTGGGTGTCATTGTACACCAGTCATTGAAGGTGGGCATGCAGGTACAGCAGGCGGTGAAAAAGGCAAGTGGTATGTTGGCATTCATAGCAAGAGGATTTGAATACAGGAGCACGGAGGTTCTACTGCACTTGTACAAGGCCTTGGTGAGACCGCACCTAGAGTATTGTGTGCAGTTTTGGTCCCCTAATCTGAGGAAAGACATTCTTGCCATAGAGGGAGTACAGAGAAGGTTCACCAGATTGATTCCTGGGATGGCAGGACTTTCATATGAAGAAAGACTGGATCGACTAGGCTTATACTCACTGGAATTTAGAAGATTGAGGGGGGATCTTATTGAAACGTATAAAATTCTAAAGGGATTGGACAGGCTAGATACTGGAAGATTGTTTCCGATGGTGGGGAAGTCCAGAACGAGGGGTCACAGTTCAAGGATAAAGGGGAAGCCTTTTAGGACCGAGATGAGGAAAAACTTCTTCACACAGAAAGTGGTGAATCTGTGGAATTCTCTGCCACAGGAAACAGTTGAGGCCAGTTCATTGGCTATATTTAAGAGGAAGTTAGATATGACCCTTGTGGCTAAAGGGATCAGGGGTATGGAGAGAAAGCAGGTACAGGGTTCTGAGTTGGATGATCAGCCATGATCATACTGAATGGCGGTGCAGGCTCGAAAGGCCGAATGGCCTACTCCTGCACCTATTTTCTATGTTTCTATGTCCCACAGTGTTGTACTGAACCAATTAAATCGGTAATCAAATGGCCATCTAAACTAATCTCTTCTGCCTACACAATATCCCAATCCTTCCATTTTCCTCACAGTCACGTGCCTATCCAAATATCTTAAAAGTCCATAATGCCTCTGCCTCTACCACTAACCTAGGCAGAGCACATTCCAGATGCCCACCACTCTCTGTGTAAAAAACCTGCCCCTCAGATTTCCTTTGAAATTACCCCCTTTCTCCTTAAATGCATGCCTTTTGCTATGAGATATTTCAGCCCTGGAGAAAATATACTGTCTGTCTACTCTATCTATTCCTCTCTTAAACTTATAAGCCTCTATCAGATCTCCCCTCAGCCTCTGCCACCCCAGAGAACAAACCCAAGTTTGTCCAACCTTTTGTTATAGCATATGCCCTCTAACCCAGGCAGCATCCCGGTAACCCTCTTCTGCACCCTCTCCAAAGCCTTGACATCATTACTATAATGGGGTGACCAACTGGATGCAATACTGCAGATGTGGCCAAACTAGAGTTCTATAAAGTTGCAACATAACTTGTGGAAGTGGAATGAAAATGGACGGCCACTGGGAGATCCTGCTTGTTCTGGTGGACGGAGCGTAGATACTCAGCGAACAGGCCTCCCGCTTTACCAATATACAAGAGGCCACATCGGCAGCACCAGATACAGTATATAATCCCAACAGACTCACAAGTGAAGTATTGCCTCACTTGGAAGGACTGTTTGGGGCCATGAATGTTACCCTCTGTCCTCTATGGGGAAGCCAATTCTGAATCCAAATGACTAATTCACCATGGATCCCATGCATCTTTATCTTCTCCCTTGAGGGACCTTGCCAATGGCCTTACCAAAATACATGTAACCAACATCCACAGCTCGACCTTAATTAATCACTCTCATAACTGCCTCAAAAAAATTAATCAAGTTAGTAAGACATGACTTGACCCATACAAACCCATGCTGGCTATCCTTAATTAGGCCATGGGTTTTCAAATGCTTAGAAATCCTATCCCAAAAAGTTGTCTCCAGCTACTTCTTTACCACTGACGTGACACACACCGCTATTTAGTTTCCAGGAATATCCCTGGTTCCCTTCTTGAACAATAGAGAAACATTAGCTTCTTGCCAGTTCCCCAGGATTTTGCCTATGGCTAGAAAGGACACAAAGATATTAGTGACTTAAGGTTAGGGAGTTGTGGGCATGCTATGTTGGTGCTGGAAGTGTAGTGAGACTTGTGGGCTGACCCTAGCACAATCTTCGGACTGTGTTGGTCATTGATGTATGTTTCAATGTCTCGGTGTACATGTGACAAATAAAGCTAATTATTTTGTAGTTTCTCTGCAGGTTGCTCCTTATCAATGAAATATCTCTCACCTGTCTAGTCTGATTCAGTTTTTGGTATAAGACAACCATGACTTCTTTCTTCTTCGTCTTTTCTTTGTTCTTCTGCTTCACCTTTTCTGTTCCTCACAGTAGAGTGAGTTAATTAGTGTTATTTCTTTATTATGAACACAGCTGTTGCCACAAGAAGAATGCCTCGTTCTTAGCTTTCATATCTCCTTATTTAACGAGTTCATTTATAATTCATTTCTCAGTTTGAGCACACCTACTGTTACTGACAAAGGGTACTGGCGGTGCACCTGGATAACAGACTGAGTGGAGCACCAACACAGAGGCTGTGTACAAGAAGGACCAGGGTTGCCTCTACATCCTGAGGAGATTCAGGTCCTTTGGAGTATGCAGGCCTCCCCTTCACAGTCTGTTGTCACCAGTACGATCTTCTATGTGGTGGTGTGCTGGGGCAATGGCATCAACACGGTTGATGCCAACAGGCTCAATAAATTGATTAGAAAGGCTGGTTCTGTCATAGGAGTCAAACTGGCCACACTGGAGACTGTGGTGGAACAAAGGACCCTATGGAAAATCCTGCCAATTCTGCACAATGCTTCTCACCTTCTGCATGCCACCTTGGCTGAACAGAGGAGCATTTTCAGTAAGACAGCTGTGCTGCTCCAAAAAGCACTATATGAAGTCATTCTTACCCTCGGCCATTAGTTCTATAATGAGTCAACCTATAGCCAGGGAAGTGATGAATCCCTCATATTAGACTGTTTAAGGTTACTTATTTTTATTTATTCCTCTTACTTTTCTTCTAATATTGTATATCTCTGAACTTGTAATGCTTGTGACACTGTAATTTCCTTCGGAATCTGTAAAGTATCTATCTATCTAGCTAAAGTTCTGTCTTCACTTTAACTACCAGCACTGCTGTAGGATTGCAAGGTATACTGCAGCAACTCACCAAAGTTTCAAAATCTGCAGCTCCCCATCCCACAACTTAAATCACCAGGAAGAATGGGGTAGCAGCTGTAAGTGAACACCCCCAAATCCCAGAACTCCTTAGTCTGCCGTAGTCTGGGATACCTTCACTGAAAAGATTGCTATAGACCACCATGGTGGCTCATCACCACCTCCCGAAGGATAATTATGAAAAAGCATTAAATGTTGGTCTTGACATTAATGTGTGAATAAACAAAAATATCGCTGTTTGTTGCCAAAGGCCTAGATAGAGTGGATGTGGAGAGGATGTTTCCTATAGTGGGGAGTGTTGGACAAGAGGCACAACCTCAGAATAGAAGGACATTCCATTAGAACAGAGATGCGGAGGAGTTTCTTTAGCAATCTGTGAAATTTGTTGTACAGACGGCTGTGGAGGCCAAGTCATTTGGTGTATTTAAAGTGGCGATTGATAGGTTCTTGATTAGTCAGGGCATCAAAGGTTACGGGGAAAAGGCAGAAGAACGGGGTTGAGAATGACAATGAATCTGCTAAGATGAAATGTCAGAGCCGACTTGATGAGCCAAATGACCAAATTCTTCTCCTACATCTTATGCTTTAACTCTTCCTCACTAGATCTGCACTTTACCCCATATCCTGAAGATGTATATTTTACTTGTCAATCTAAAGTCGGACTAACCTGAAAATGGACTCTGAGCACTATTCTGGAAAAATCTGATGCTTGCCGCAGCTGGTGGCCTGGGCTTTCCATTCCGTTTGCCAGCAGATGATTTTCTGCCCGTTAGCCAGTGGGTAGAAAACCACAACCTGGCGAGAGCAGATGTGGAAAATGTTGAGGGGTTGTTATTCAATGTCACAATTAATCATTTTGAACTTCTTTGAAGGGCGTACCCTGTTACTCTTCCAGCCATATGGGCAGTACCATATTTTCCAATTGTTAACAGGTGTCAGAAGTAAATCCACAGTAAACACCTGTCTGCAAATTGAAGTTCAGGGTCTTTATATATTAGTCAAATTTATTTAGTAATGATAATTATTTGCTTCTGTATTCTACATTATCTAAAAGCTTTAATCTGTAAACAAGTTTGAAATTCATTTTCTGTCATCTAAGGTGGAGATGTCACATCCTCTCAGGGTTGTATGTGATGACATATACGTACTTTGATAATAAATTTACTTTGAACTTTCATGTTCTGTATGGCCTTCTCTTGCTCTTATTTTAAAAGTTTTTATGCTCAAAGATTCAGTTGGTAGGTTTCAGAAACAGGAGAGAAAATTGCAGAGTTTGGAAAAGGAAGTATTGAGTTTCCATATATAGAGTGGGAAAGCATGTATATAATCTTTGATGATTATTGGTTTGTAATCAGAAAGAAGCATAGATCCCACTCCAGGCTCGTGCCCCCAGTGGGCACTTTAGTGGGTGGGCCTGTATACCTGCTCATTAATATTTAAGGTGGAGTTAAATAAAATTTTAAAAGAATCAAGGGTCACTGGGAGTTAAGGCCAACGTTGATCAGGATGCATGGTAGAATACTGGTGAGCACACTGCTTTATGGCTCCATCAATTCCTGCCACTGACTGTAAGGAGTTTGTACGTTCTTCCCATGACCGCGTGGGTTTCCTCCAGGTGCTCTGGTTTTCTTCCACAGTCCAAGAGCATACTGGTTGGTAGCTTAATTGGTTGTTGTAAATTGTCCAGTGATTGGGCTAGGATTAAATCGGGGGTTGCTGGGCAGTGCAGCTCAAAGGACTGGATGGGCCTATTCCATGCTGTATCTCAATAATTAAACCATCATATGAATGGGTAGGGCAGGCCCAAGGGCCGAGTGGCCTACTCCTGTTTTCGCTGCAGCAGTTTGCCAGCCTACACCCTCAGCCACCAGGAAGGTAAAGGCAACAGGTAGATGTGAGCATCTTCAAATTCCCTTCCAAGTCATGCATTACCCTGTCATGAAGATACATAAAATTCCCTTATCATCGCTGGGTTATCATCCCAGAAAAGGCTGGTTGTCGACACTATCATAGCTCGGGGCCTCGGAGTTCAGAGTTCAATCCTGGTGTCCTTTGCAAGGTGTCCGTACATCCTCCCCATGGAATGTGTGGGTGTCTTCTGGGTCCTCTGGTTTCCTCCCACAATCCGAAGGCATAAGGTTGATCGATCATTGTAAATTGTCCCGTGATTGGATTGGGGCTAAACTGGGGTTGCTGGCCAGTGTGGCTCTCAGGGGCCTATTCTGCACTGTTTCTGTGGTGAACTACATATAACTGTCTGGACACGCCCCCCCATGACTGCTCCTGTGGCTCCTCCCACGGACCCCCGTATAAAGGCGATTGAGGACACCACCCCGGCCTCAGTCTCCAGGATGCAGTGTGGTGGTCAATTGCTGCTTGTTCTTTCTTCCAGCCAATAAAAGCCGATATCTCGCCTCACGTCTCCGAGAGTTATTGATGGTGCATCAGTTTCAAAATGAATGCCGAAAATATATCCATTTGCCTCTGTTGAGTTGTGCAAATGGGGTGGGGGGACTGTCTTTGCAATGAAGGCCGCAGCCCTGAGGTAGTGGGTCAAGTTGAGTGCTGGTATCGGAGTCTAAACCTGGGCTACTTTTACTGTGACTAACAGTTCAGTGTGTGGCTACATCTCATATACACCTTTGCAGTGTTCTGGAATATTTAGTATACATGCAATATTATAAACACTTGCATTTTTACGGTAACTTTTAAGATTTCAAGGTTTTCGAAGGGCCTGACAATTAACTTTGGAAATGTTACCAGCGCGGAACAGGAGGCAAATGGAACCAATTTACTCATCCCTTACAAACAGCAATGAGATAAAGTACAAATCATTTAATGTTGGCCTGGGCACCGGGAGAATCATGTTAGAGCAGGGGATCTTCGGTCGGATTTTATTTTCTGTGACACTGTTGCCGTGGGTGTCGGCAGATTTGAATTTCCATTGGTGGAAGACTAGCAAATCCGCTTGCACCTTCCAAAGAAAGGTCTAAACTTTCCGCCTTCCGTGAAGTAAGCAGTTCAGGGAATTATCTTGAAAGTTTTGCTAAGCTTACTGACGCGAGTGATGGGGTGCATTTTTATAATGATGCTATTTCTGAAATTAATAGCCTGCTCGATGAAACAGGGGGTTGAAACAGTAACGAGATACACTTGGGGGGGGGGGGGGGGGATCTTTGTTTCTCCAGTAGCTGCCTGATTTTATTTTTAGCCTCCAAACCCCTTTCCTCCGAACATAATTCATCTCCTGTGCTTGTGTTCTTGAAGACGAGATTAAGCCTATTTTTAGTCTTTTTTTTCGCAACAACACCCATTTTATTTTTTCTTAAATAAACTCGGACTGAGCTGAGACCTGCTTCAGACACTCACTCTCTCGTCAAATGGAAAGATCATCAAGTGTAACTATCTCAATGGTTCCCATATGTTCAGGCAAATTGCGTAACCGAATAGCTCGGAAAGAACAAATCTGATGCAGCCAAGTTCGGAAGAGAAACATGCAAATTAATATTCTTCTGGTAATTGGGGAGGGAGGTGCGGTAAGAACTCGAGCATTAAGTATGTTTGTCAGTCAACTGCGAAAAAAAAACTTGTCATTACCATTTCCCCTCTGTGTCTCCGCTTTTCCGCAGAACTGACTCGCTATCACCCTCTCCCCTAATCGCCAGAGAATCGAAGTGGTAAGGATATTTCGGCCAAATTCTCACCCCTGTTATTCCATCACTAGCTGGCAGGAGGTGTAGTTGAAGCAGAATTACTGGATCTCGTTCTCCCTCTTTCATCCCCTCCCCACCCTGACATACATTGCGTCCCGAGAGGCGCTTCACCTCGCAGCTTGGCTGAAATGTGTTGAAACATATGCCAAGTGCAGTATGCAGTTGCAAAGGGACACGCAGTCCTAGGATTTTGCGTGTCAATTACAGGTCAGTTTCATAACAGCTCGAATCGTCAATGTTCCCTGCGTGCTGGGGCTCAGTTAGAAGCGGGGATGGCATTGCTGTGATAACATTTATATAGCATTCACATTAAAATAACAAGAAACTTGCTGTCCTTTTAAATAATTAAGGAAGTTAAAACTAGGTTGAAGTGGACATTCTTCAATCTATTTGAAAAGGGGTGCTGCAAGAAGTTGACGTATTTCTGTTCTGTTTAATGGTTCTGCACCCAGTCGTTTCCAGTGATAGTAAGTTGCAGTTCCAACTCCTGTATTTGTGATTCAGATAAGAGAGGGTTAGAGTTCATTCCTTCCCCCTCCTGACTCCCATCAGCAGACGGGGTTGGCAGCCTTCCAGTAACCAGACTCAGTGGGTGGAGGAACACAAGTTTAAGTCTCTGTTGAGAAGTCTGTTTTAAAAAAAAATGCATTCGTTATCTTCGGACCTTTAAAATGAGACTACAGAATATAAATCTGGGAAGTTATTTTAAACATGAGTTGGGCTGCAACTGCAGGGCTTTGTTCAGTTCCGGGCCATCCTTTTGGAACCCGGGCTTGGTATGGGTACACTGGCATCAGGGTTTAAAGGTCAGGGACTTGCAAAGGCCAGAGGAAATTGGGAAAAACTGTAGAATTGCGTTTAGCGTAACACGATCACAGTGCCGTCAACCCCGGGATCACTTCTACCACTGTCAGTAAGGAGTTTGTACATTCTCCCCATTAACTGAAGGGTTTTCTCCGGGTGCCCTGGTTTCCTCCCACATTGCAAAGGCGTATCGGTTAGTAGGTTAATAGGTCACGTGGGCAGCACAGGATCATTGGCCAGAAAGGCCTGCTACAGATCTGTATCTCTAAATTTAAAAAAAACTAAGATTGCTCTTACAGCAAAGGAGGTTATAGGGGTGGGACTTGATAGAAGGCTCAAATTCATGAAAAAAAACACTGCAGATGCTGGAAATTGGAAGTTTAAATAAAAAACCCAGGAAATACTCACCTGGTCAGGTGGTATTTGTGAGAAGGATAATAGGGGTAACATTTCAGGTTAGAGGCCATTCTCTGAGCTGAGAGAGGAAATAAGTTTTCTTGCAGCAAGGACAAAGAGGGATGGATAGGGCAACAGGAAAATATCTGAAAGAGTGAGGCCAAGATTGCTATGGTGATAAGCTGATGATGAAATTGATGGATTGATAAAGGCAGCTGAAGAGAGAACAAAGAACAGGTTTTTTATTTTTTAAAAAAGCTGCAAAATACAAGACACAGCTGTAGGAGCTATCAGCAGATCAGGCAGCTCCGGCTCCTTTTAAGCATGAGTGCCCCTCACTGTCCATGGTCCACAAAAATCGGGGGATGCGATTCAGGCTACAGTGCGTCTTTGACCACCTGTACTGATAAGCACATTAAATGTTTCGAGGACCCAGAACTCAAAAGACTTTGTGGAGTGCACCTTTAGGTTCTGTGATCTTATCAAACACTTCTGCTGCAGATATCAAACACTAGAACGGATAGAACTTATCATTATTCCTAAAAGGGAGGAGGTACAGGCGTCTGAGGACATACACTCAATGTTTTAGAAGCAGATTCTTCCCCACCACCATCAGATTTCTGAGCGTTCCATGAACACTATCTCACTATTTTGCTCTATTTATTACTTATTGTAACTTATAGTATTTTATGTATTATACTATGCTGCCATCGTAAAACGAAAAGAATTCACAATGTATGTCGGTGATAATAAATCAGATTCTGATTCAGGTTCAGATTCAAGCCTTTCCCTTCCCTCTCAAGTTACTGCCCCCATATTGAAGAGGACTATTATGGTGAGCCTACTGAAGAAAAGCATTTGGGTTAAAGCTCTGGGGACTCGGGTGGTGGGTGGCATGGGTACTGCAGAGGGGCGTGGGAGCTTGGTCAGTTTGTGTACCTGTGATTTACAGGCAGGTATTGCAATCAGGAGAGACTGGACTTGCATTTCTTCCGGATACAGTGTTTCTTTCCTTCAGACAGGACAACATCGTAGGCATAATTTGCAGGGCACTAGAACACTACGTTGCCTTGTACTAAAAAGTGTTTCATGCCCTCCAATGACTGACTGGAATGGTTTCAGAATCCCTGGACTGGATGCATTTGGAATTAGAGCTATAAGAAGATTCTGTCACCTGTTCTAATGAAACTTCTGAATTTTCTTTTGGTTTTACTTTCTATCATCAGCTATGATGATAATTTATCCAGAACTCATATTTCCTCAAGGAGCCACAGAGCAGAGAAACAGGCCTGAGAGCCCATCAAGTCTGACATAGAAGGAGGATCTTTCATCCCATAGTGTCCGCTCTGGCTCTTTGAGCCATTCCTTTCCTCACTAATACTCCCTGTCACCTATCTCAGTCAGCTCCAGTTTAGACTCTGCACTCACCTGTGCATCAACACATGTCCTTTATAAAATAAAGTGAGCGGCACTCGGTGGTTGGTGGGGCCTCGTTGTCACTCTGTACAGTAGAAGCAATCCAGAATCAGGTTTATTCTTACTGACATGCGTCATGAGATTTATTTATCTGTGGCAACAGTACAGCGCAATACATTAAAAAAATACTATAAGTTACAATAAGAAATACAAAAATGTATAAAGAGCAAAATAATGAGGTAGTGTTCATGGGTTCATGAACTGTTCAAAAATCAGATGGCAAAGGGGAAGAAACTGTTCCTAAACGTTGAATGTGCATCTTCAGGCTTTACAATTCAACCGCCAGGACTTAAGAACTTTTTAAAAGCTATTATTAATGCTTTTTGAGATAGTGATTTAGATGCATATCATATTTTTTTACTGAGTTAAGTATTGTATGTTATTAGTTTTGCTACAACAAGTGTATGGGACATTGGAAAAAAAGTTGAATTTCCCCATGGGGATGAATAAAGTATCTATCTATCTATCTATCTATCTCAGACTTCTATACCTCTTCCCTGATGATAGCATGTCCCAGATAGTGTGGGTCCTTAATGAAGGTTGCTCCCTTCTTTGGTCACTGCCTTTTGAAGATGGCCTTGATGATGGGGTGGGTGGTGCCCACACTGAAACTGGCTGAGTCTAGAACCCTCGGCAGACTCTTCTGATCCTTTGTTTTGGAGCCTCCGTACTAGGCAGTGGCGCAATTGGTCAGAATTCTCTCCATGGTACTTCTGTACAATCTGCAAAAGTGTTTGGTGTCACACCAAATCTCCTCAAATCCTATTGAAATAAAGCCACTGGTGTGACTTCTTTGTGATTGCATCAATATGTTGGGCTCAGGACAGGTTCTCTGAAATGTTGACTCCCAGGAACTTGAAGCTGCTCATCCTTTCCACTGCTGACCCCTCAATGGGGGGGGGGGGGGGGAGAAATTCCCTTCCTGAAGTCCACAATAAATTCCTTGATCTTACTGATGTTGAGTGCAAGGGCCACTCAAGCAGCCAGTGTGGATTTAATCTGGCTTTTTTTTGACACTGATCAACAGAAAAAGTTTCTTCCTTGTCAAAGTGAAAACAGATCTCTACAAAGTGATCTAAATTAATTACAAACATAAAGCACAAAATAATGGTTTGTATAATTACTCACCCCCTTCAAGTCAGTATTTAGTAGATGCACCTTTGGCAGCAATTACAGGCTTGAGTCTGTGTGGACAGGTCTCTATCAGCTTTGCACATCTGGATACTGCAATTTTTCCCCATTCTTCTTTACAAAACTGCTCAAGCTCTGTCAGATTGCACGGGGATTGTGAGTGAACAGCCCTTTTCAAGTCCGGTCACAAATTTTCAATTGGATTGAGGTCTGGACTCTGACTTAGCCACTCCAGGACATTAACTTTGCTGCTTTTAAGCCATTTCTGTGTAGTTTTGTCTTTACGCTTGGTGTCATAGTCTTGCTGGAAAACAAATCTCACAAGTCACAGTTCTCTTGCAGACTGCATCGAGTTTTCCTCCAAGATTTCCCTGTATTTTGCTGCATTCATTTTACCCTCTACCTTCACAAGCCTTCCAGGACCTGCTGCAGTGAAGCACCTCCACAGCATGATGCAGCCACCACCATGCTTCATGGTAGAGATGGTGTGTTTTTGATAATGTGCATAGCATTTAGTTTGATGGCTAAAAAGCTCAATTTTGTTTTCATTAGACCATTGAACCATCTTCCAGCTGATTTCAGAGCTTCCCATATGCCTTCTGGCAAACTCTAGCAAGATTTCATGTGAGTTTTTTTCAACAGTGGCTTTCTCTTTGCCACTCTCCCATAAAGCTGCAACTAGGCAACAGTTGTTGTATGCGCAGTCTCTCCCATCTCAGCCACTGAAGCTTGTAACTCCTCCAGAGTTGTCATAGGTCTCTTGGTGGCCTCACTCACTAGTCCCCTTCTTGTACGTCCACTCAGTTTTTGAGGCAGATTTACAGCTGTGCCATATTCTTTCTATTTCTTGATGATTGACTTAACTGTGCTCCAAGGGATATTCAGTGACTTGGAAATTTTCTTGTATCCATCTCCTGACTTGTGCTTTTCAAAAACACTTTTCATGGAGTTGCTTGGAGTGTTCTTTTTTCTTCACGATGTAGTTTTTTGCCAAGATACTGACTTACCAGCAGTTAGACCTTTCAGATACAGGTGTATTTTTACTACAATCAATTGTAACACATTGACTGCACACAGGCCTCCAAAAACAAATCTTCATTTAACTGGTTATGTGTCTTCTAAAACCATTTGGTTGTGCCAGTGATGATTTGGTGTACCATATTAAAGGGGGTGAATAATTATGCAATCAATTACTTTGTGTTTTATCTTCGTAATTAATTTAGATCACTTTGTATAGATCTGTTTTCACTTTGACACAGAAGAGTTCTTTTCTGTTGATCTGTGTCAAAAACTCCAAATTAAATCCACTGTGATTCAATGTTGTGAAACAATAAAACATGAACACTTCTGGTGGGGGGGGGGGGGGGGGGTGAATACTTTTTATAGGCACTGTATCGCACACCTGTACACCTTTTATTGCTATTGGAGATTCTACCAACAATAGAAGTGTCATTGGTGAATTTGTAGATGGAGTTTCAGCTGTGCCTAGTCAAACTGTCATGAGTGTAGAGAGAGTGGAGCACACATCCTTAAAGTGCACCTGTGTTGATTATCAGTGAGGAGGAGATGTTGCTTCTGATCCACAGTAACTGTAGTCTCCCAATGAGGAAATCAAGGATCCAGTTGCAAACGGAGGTACTGAGGCCCAGGTTTCGATGCCCAGTCCTCCTCTTACGTATCCATCTGCTTACAATAAAGCAAGCCTCCCTCTTTCATATCCAGCAGTGGTCGACTTATGGCTTCTTCACGTTCCAGTGCTTGTGGCATAAGTATAAAGAGTAAATATCAGTGTGTGCCCAGAGTTCATGTAAAAATGCAGCTTTAGAACTCCGATCCATGCCTGTTGGAAAACTGGAGTCAAGGGTACATAGGTAATTAGAAAGCTACCCAGAATTCCAATATAAGGACAAGAGGTCAGTGAGCATTATCAAGTACGGGAAAGTGGCTGAAGAAGAATGTGATGTGATTAACGTATTTTCTCTAAGTGCAGGGACTGAGCAGGGAAAAGTTACTGATTGTTAAAGGTAGTTCCAAAACTATCCTGTTATTTAAGATAATTGAATCTTGTATCATCCTATACATCTTTCTTTTCATTATTAGAAGAGATTTTGTCTTAACTAAGATACCTCAACAGATTTATGAATTGAACGTATATGCTCAGTGTCTACTTTATGAGGTCACCTGTACACCTCGGTATTGCCAATATCTAATCAGCCAATCATGTGGCAGCAACTCTGCATAAAAGCATGCCGACATGATCAAGATGTTCAGTTGTTGTTCAGACCAAAGATCAGAATGGGGAAGGAGCCCCTCAGGGCTGTGTACTAAGTCCTCTCCTTTACTCACCGTATACCCATGACTGTGTCGCCACCCACAGCTCCAATCTGCGAATTAAATCTGCAGATGACACTACATTAATTGGCCTAATCTCAAACAATAACAAGGTGGCCTACAGGGAAGAAATCATCTCTCTGACACAGGGGTGTTAAGAAAACAACCTCTCCATGTCGCAAAAACAAAGGAGCTGGTTGGAGATTACAGGAGGAATGGAGACGGGCTAGCCCCTATTGACCTCAATGGATCTGGTATTGAGAGGGTAAACAGCTTTAAGTTCCTCAGCATCCACATCACCGAGGACCTCACGTGGTCTGTACACACCAGCTGTGTGGTGAAAAAGGCACAACAGTGCCTCTTTCACCTCAGATAGTTGAGGAAGTTCGGTATGGGGCCCCAAATCCTAAGAACTTCCTACAGGGGCACAATTGAGAGCACCCTGACTGGCTGCATCACTGCCTTAGATCAGAACTCTGCCACTCTTAATCGCAGAGTTCCGCAGTGAGTGTTAAGGACAGCCCAGCGATGATTCAGGACGTTTACAAAGACAGTTATGAAAAAAGGGCCAGAAGATTCATTGGGGACCCGAGTCACCCCAACCACAATCTATTCCAGCTTCTACCATCTGGGAAACAATACTGCAGCATAAAAGCCAGGACCAAAAGGCTCTGGGACAGCTTCTTCCACCAGGCCATCAGATTGCTTAACTCATGCTGATTTGAGTGTATTACTATGTTACATCGACTGATCTATGTATTATAAATTATTATAAATTACTATCATTGCACATTTAGATAGAGATGTAATATAAAGAGTTTTACTCACATATGTGAAAGATGCAAGAAATAAAATCAATTCAATTCAATTCAATTCAAAATGTGATCTAAATAACTTTGATTGTGGAATGATTGTTGGTGCCAGATGCGGTGGTTTGAGTATCTCAGGAACTGCTGATCTCCTGGGATTTTCATTCACAACAGTCTCTAAAATTTGCACAGAATGGTGCGAGAAACAAAAAAAAAATCCAGTGAGGTCAGAGGAGAATGGTCCATCTGGTTCAAGATGACAGGAAGACAACAGTAACTCAAATAACCATGAGTTACAATAGTGGTGTGCAGGAAGCCGTCCCTGAATGCACAACGTATTAAACCTTAAAGTGGATGGGCTACAGCAGCAGAAGACAATGAAGGTGATTCAAAGATTGGTGGAGGGCCAGGTAGTGTTGAAGAAACGGTAAGCTTGTGGAAGGACTTAGATTAGGGGAATGGGCTAGAAAGTGGCAAATGAAATACTATGTTGGAAAATGCATGGTCATGCACTTTGGTAGAAGAAATATATATACAGACTATTTTCTAAATGGGGAAAAAAATCCAAAAATCTGAAATGCAAAGGGACGTGGGAGTCCTTGTGCAGATGTTAACTTGCAGGTAGAGTCACTGGTGAGGAAGGCAAATGTAATGTTAGCATTCATTTCAAGAGGTCTAGAATATAAGAGCAAGGATGTGATGCTGAAGCTTTATAGGGCACTGGTGAGGCCTCACCTTCAGTATTTTGAACAGTTTTGGGCTCTTTATCTAAGAAATGATGTGCTGGTATTGGGCAGGATTCAGGGGAGGTCCACCAGGATGATCCTGGAAATGAAAGGGTCATCATACAAGGAACATTTGATGGCTTTGGGCCTGTACTCACTGGAACTTAGAAGGATGAGGGGGGACTCTCATTAAAAACTTTCAAATGTTGAAAGGCCTAGACAGAGTAGATGTGGAAAGGCTATTTCCCATGGTGGGGAAGTCTAGGACAAGAGGGCACAGCCTCAGTTTAGAGGGGGGTCCATTTAAAGCAGAGATGCGGAGTAATTTCTTTAGCGAGAGGGTGGTGAATTTGTGGAATTTGTTATCACAGACAGCTGTGGAGGCCAAATCGTTGGGTGTATTTAAGGTGGAGATTGATAGGTTCTTGATTGGCCACAGCATCAAAGGTTATGGGGAAGGCCAGGGAATGGGGCTGAGGAAGGAGAAAAAATGATCAGCCATGTTTGAAAGGTGGAACAGACTCAATGGGCCAAATGGCCTAATTCTGCTCCTATACCTTATGGTCTTAATGGCTACTTTGTTAGGTACAGCAAGTACCTAATAAAGTGGCCACAGAGTGTAAATTCCCTTTGGCACAGTCAACTGCAAAACTAAAAACAAAATGTGAAATAAAATAGATCATTTGTGTTATTTCATAGTTTATGCCAAATGACAATCAACACATTGCATTTAGATGCAAAATACCTAACAGATGTTGCTTTGCATAGGGCAGACAGACTCTAGTATATGATCCTGTCATTTAAAATACTTAGCAGTGGTTTAACCAGGATTATCAATAAACATACTAAATCTTTAATCCACCTCAATTTTCTGAACCAATGAAAAATGCAGATGATGACTAGGAATGTACTTAGCTAATTTGAAGTACTGTGTGAGGCATGTTAATTATCTCAGCAGTTGAATACATCCAGGTCGTATGACTGCCAATTCCGACAAAAATCTACGGCGTGTATTTTGCTGAACTTCATAATTGCAGCTTATCAAAGAATCTGTCAGATAGGACCTGGCTCTTTGTGATTACAAAACTGTGGGCTGGAAATTCTTAAATTCTCGGAAAGGTGTGTTAAGTAGCCACTACACGGTGCCCAAAGTATAGTTGTTACACTGTTCCCTGCTGCAAAGTTTTATGGTATATGAATGCGTCCAAAAGCCTTTCCCCCAGTGATGGATTGTGAGAGTCACAATGGGAACAATAAAACATAGAAACGTACAGCAGAAGAACAGAATCTCTGGCCCACAATGTCTGTGTTGGACATAATGCCAAATTAAACTAATCCCTTCTGCTGTACTTGATCAATATCCCTCCATTCCCTGCACGTCTCATGTCTCTACCTATAGTACGATGCCAAAGTCTCTGGCACAAATACAGTATATTGCTAGGGTGCCTAAGATGTTTTCAGAGTACTGCATTAATGTTATGTATTGCACTGTACTGCTGCTGCAAAATAAAACCGAATTTCATGACATTTGTTTGTGATAATAAACCTGATTCTGATGTGGACTGAGAGGGAGAAGGGGGCAAAGGGGGAGGTCATGTTTGGGAAAAGGGGATGGGAGAGGGGAGGAAGTGGGAAGCACCAGAGGGACATTCTATAATGAAAATTTGAAAGTTCAAAGTAAATTTGTTTTCAAAGTACATATATGTCACCCTGTACAACCCTGAGATTCATTGTCTTGTGGGCATACTCAATAAATCCATAGAATAATAACCATAACAGAATCAATGAAAGACTGCACCAACGTCGGTGTTCAACCAGTGTGCTAAAGACCTACAAATACAAAAGGAAAGAAAGAATAATAATAAATATATAAGCAATAAGTATCAAGAGCATGAGATGATAAGTCCTTGAAAGTGAATCCATAGGTTGTGGGGACATTTCAATGATGGGGTAAATGAAGTTGAGTGAAGTTATCCCCTTTGGTTCAAGTGCCTGATGGTTGAGGGGTAATAACTGTTCCTGAACCTGTTGGTGTGAGTCTTGAGACTCCGGTACTTTCTTCCTAATGGCAGCTATGAGAAGGGAGTATGAACTGGGTGGTGGGGGATCCTTGATGATGGATGCTGCTTTCTTGCGGAAACGCTTTGTGTAGAAGTACTCAATGGTGGGGAGAACTTTACCTGTGATGGATTGCGCCGTATCCACTACTTTTTGTTGGAATTTCCATTCAAGGACATTGGTGTTTCCATACCAGGCTGTGATGCAGCCAATCGGTATACTCTGCACTACACATCTATAGAAGTTTTTCAAAGTTCTGGATGTCATGTTGAATCTTCACAAAATCCTAAGGAAGCAGAGTCACTGCTGTGCTTTCTTTGTAATTGCACTTACATGTTGGGCCAAGGACCGGTCCTCTGAAATAATAACACCAGGGAATCTAAAGTGGCTGGCCCTCTGCACTCTGATCCTCTGATGAGGACTGGTTTCCTCTTCCTCAACTCAATAATTACCGACATTGAGTGAGACGTCGTTGTTGTGGCACCACTCAGCCATATTTTCAATTTCCCTCCTCTCTGCTGATTCATCACCACCTACGATTCAGCCTACAAAGTGGTCAGCAAACAGTTCAGGACTGTGCGAAAGTCATAGCCCAGCTATATATAGGTGCCCAAGACTTTTGCACAGTACTGTAAATGTATTTGCTTCTACCACTACCCTTGGCAGTGCTTTCCAGGTGCCTATCCCGCTCAGGGTATGTCTTGCTTTGCATATCTCCCTTAAGCTTCCTTACATCTGCTCACCTTCCTTCCCCAAAACCAAATTCTGAATTTGCCCCCGAGTTATCAGGTGTCAGAGTAGGCTATAAAAGAGGCTTATGTTTGGTCCCGTGATCCATCTCCGCCATTCAGAAAGACCATGGCTGATCTCTTCGCTCAGAGCAATTTTATTTCACTAACCCACATCTCTTGGTATCCAAAAATCTTTGTCATGAAATACTCAGCAGATGAGCATTTACAGCCATTCCAGAAAGCAGATTCTAAATACTCACTAAGTGTTCTCTAAGTGAAGAAATTTCTTCTCAACTTTGTTCTGAATGTCCAACCCATTACTTTTAGACAGTCACCCCTGTGTGAAACCCATAAGCGAAACATCATCTCTGTAAGCTCTGTCAAGCCCCAAACATTTTAGTGTGATTACTGCTCATTCCTTTAAACTCCAGACAGTTTAATTCATCTTTATGTATAGGACAACCACCATTTCTAGGTATCAACCTAATTTCAACCACTCACATTGGGCTGGCTACACACTGAAGTTTAGAACTTCAGGGTCCTCTATAAAATTTACATTGACTGTAATAGTATAGTAACTGAAATTCTCACGGTAATACTGCTAGCAGCATGGAGGCCAAGTCACTGGGTACATTTAAAGTGGAGGTCTGTAGGTTCTTGATTAGTAAAGCATCAAATGATACTGAGAGAAGGCAGGAGAATGGGATTGAGAGGGATAATAAATCAGCCACGATGGAATGAAGTAGCAGATTCAATGGGCTGAATGGCCTAATTCTACTCCTATGTCTTTTGGCAATTTTGAACTTGTCAGATTTTTTTTAATGTATGTCCAACAAGATGGTAAGGAAATGGGTGGAATATAGCTCTCAAAATTTACTGCAATTCAAAGTGATCATGACTGATCTATGCTGGGCTCAACCCTTCTTCACTACCAGCTCCCCATAGTCTTTAATTCCTTGTCTGTCTTCATCTTAAGTATTTCCAGTTAACCGACCTCCTCCAGATCATTAATGTAAACAGTAAACAACTGAGGACCAAGAACTGATCTCTGGCATACTTAAGTAATTTCATCCCTTCAGCCTGAAATGGATCCATTTATCCCAACTCTATACTTTCTACAAGACAGGCAGTTTTCAATCTGTACTAACACATTTTCTGCATTATCTTCATTGATCCACCTGCTTCTTATGCCGCACCTTTGCCAAGTGCTTTTTGGAAAACTAATTGCACTACATCTACAGCTCCCCTCTATCAACTCTCCCTGTAATGTCAAAAGTCTTTCACAAATTTGTCAAACATGATTCATCTTTAATAAAAACATACTGAGGAGTTTTGAATATATTCTGATTTCCTATAAGATCGGTTATTTCCTCTTAGATAATTGATACTAGCACTTTGCTAACAATAGTTACAGCTCTCTGTTTCCTGTCTCCCTCCTTTTGTGATCAAGGGAGTCAGACTGGCTGTTTTCCAGTCTTCTTGTGGTCCCCTTGAAGTCAACAAGTTCTGAAAAATTTCAGCCATGGGTCCACTATCTCTGCAGCCGCCTCCTTTATAACCTACAGGTGCAGGTTATTAGTGATTTCTTTGCTTTGAGCCCATGGGGTTCTCTAATACTTTCTCCCTTGTGATTTTGATTTTTACAACTTCCTTCCTGATCGTTGAAATTAGCCCATCTGTTATCTTAGGGATAGTTGTAGTGTGCTCCCTGCTGAAGACAGATAGAAAAATTGATTTAACATATCTTCCATTTCTTAGGTTCCTGTAATTAATTCCCCAGCCTCATTCTCTGGAGGGTCCACACTCCTTAGCTGTCCTCTTCCTACTTATATATCTTTAGAAGCACTTCCTGTTTAGATATTACACACAAGCCTTCTCTCAAAATCATGTTTCCCACTTCTAATGACCTTTTACTCCTTTACTGCAGGATCCTAAGGATTTCCCAGTGCACTGGGCTATCACCAGCCCTTGCAGTTTTGTATGCTGTGCTTCTAAATGTAACATCCTTGTCCTCTTTTGCGAGACACAGAATGTGATTTATCTGGGATTCCTTTCTGAGTGGAATAAATTCATGTTGAGACTTAAGGACCAGCTCTTTGATTATCCACTCCTGATCATCCACTGACTTGCCTCTTAGCTTACAATCCCAGTCTACTTTAGACTACTGGACCATCATACCATTATAATTACTATTATTAAGTTGAAGACAGTGGCTTTGGTCCTGTGGTGTTCTTTCTCAAAGTGAATATAGTGGGGAGAAAAGATAGTAAGAGATGTAAGAGATAAGAGATAGTAAGATGGTTTTGGTCTCGGCCCAAAACGTCGACAGTGCTTCTTCCTATAGATGCTGCCTGGCCTGCTGCGTTCCACCAGGATTTTGTGTGTGTTGCTGGAATTTCCAGCATCTGCAGATTTCCTCATGATGACAACATCTTTGCTTTCTTTGAAGTTTGCTTAGATCCAGCACAATCTCAATAACTTTCACAAACCCTTGTAAATGCACAGTGGACAGTATCCTAATTGGTTACTGGTTGCATCACAGCCTGGTATGGAAACACCAATGGCCAGGAATGGAAAAGGCTCCAGAAAATGATGGATGCAGCCCAGTCCATCATAGCTAAACTGTTCCACACCATTGAGTATATTTACATGGAGCCCTACCACAAGAAACCAGCATCCATCATCAAAGATCTCCATCACACTACCGCCTGTTTCTCACTGTCACCATCTGGCAAGAGGTACAGAAGCCTTGTATCTCACACTATCAAGGTCAGGAACAATTAAGCTCGTGACCGGTGTGGATGACTTCAGTCACCATTACTCTGAACTGATTCTAAGACCTAGAAACTCACTTTCAAGGACTCCTTGCAAATAAATCATGTTCTCAATATTATTTTTATTTTGTCAGCTTGCCTTCATTTGCATATTGTTGTTAGTCATTCTTTGTCTGTTTATGTCACGAACAAGAGAAAATCTGCAGATGCTGCAAATCCAAGCAACCCACATAAAATACTGGAGGAACTCAGCAGGTCAGGCAGCATCTATGGAAATGTCGACTGTGCTTTTCTCCATAGATGCTGCCTGACCTGCTGAGTTCCTCCAGCATTTTGTGTGCGTGGTTTGTCTGTTTATGTACTGTTTTTCATAAAATTCTTTTGTATATCTTTTTTCCTGTAAACACCTGCAAGGAAATGAATCTCAAGGTGGTATATGTTGGCTTTATATGAACTTTGATAATGAATTCCCTTTGAACTTTGAACTTTAGTGAGTGGAAGATGACTGAGTGTAATTTCTATGAAGATGGGATAACTGTTACACATCACAGGTAGCAGCCTCACATGGTCGTGCCAGAGGGAGTTCTTGGTCCAGTAGCAAGGAGGTGCAAGGCAATTGGAGATGAGGTTCTGATGTATATTTCATGTGCACAGGGTGGATTCCTTCTGGAGGACTGGGGTTGTCTGACTCAGAAGGAGCTGTGACTCTATGTTAGGCTCTCTGAGCTCTATGTTAGGATCAGCTCACCAGTGCTGAGGGGGTGCCATACACTGAGTGTGGCTGCACCAACCTTGTAGACTGTACATCTGGCATTTAGACAACTAGTATTAAGCCTGGTCAAAATCCTGTTTCATCTACTCCCAATCTTTGTTTGCTCTGCTCTTCTAACTCTCTCTCTAGTTCCTCGGCTTCCATTCTCAGCTTTGCTCTTCTATCTCCCTGCCGAGCAGTTGAAACCTTTGCCCAGCAGCAACCACATACTTGTTTACGGGCACGCTGACCTGGTCCTCCTGAGGAGCAGCCCCTGTGGCATGTGTAGGTCCCACTTTGTCCAGCACTGGCTTCATAGACCCAGAAATCAAAAGCCCTTCCTGCTACACCATCTCCTCAGTGTGCCTTTTCCCCAGATCTGTTCTCACTGCTGCATCATTGGGAGATTACTACTTTTAAGGCTCACTCTCCTAACCCCTTAAAGACTTTTGCCTGAACTCATCATTTCATCTATTTTGTTGGCACTAATACGGATACCAACCTTTGGTTGTTTGGCCTACTCTCCAGAATATTTAACATCAGCTCTGTGATAGCCTTAATGCTAGCATCAGGGACCACCTTGGAAATACGATTGTAGCCATCGAATCCACTATCTATATAATCCTTATTGATCTTTATTTCTGTAGTTTTTATTTTTTATTTTTTATTTCTTATTTAGAGATTCAGCATGGTAACAGTCCTTCTGGCCTAATTACACTCAATGTGACCAATTAACCTCCTAACTTGTATGTCTTTGATTGGTGGATACCGACAGCAAATCACAGAGAAAACCCTCCCCACCGCAGAATACATCTGCAATGAAGCTGCTGGTTGGAGACCCGACATCGTCGAGGCTAGATTTTGGGGCCTAAAACTGGAGGCTGGGAGGTGACCTGTCCTGGCGTTGGAGGCCTTTCGGTCTGTGTGAGTGGGGAAAGAGGCTTGTTTTGCTGCTGCTCTTTTATCCTTTTGTAGTTGAGGCTGCCGCTTGTGTTCATCTCAAACCTCTGTAGATATACGGTTGAGAGGACCCGGAATGGTTGCTTCACTGCCTGGAATGGAAGCATCAATGTCCAAGAATGGAAATGCCCATACACGGTGTACAGCTCAGTGCATCGAATGCAAAGCCCTCCCCAGGGATGAGCATGTCAACAAGGAGCTCTGCCGCAAATAAGTCACGTCCATCATCGAGGACCCCAGCATCCAGGCCATGCTGTCTCTTAATGTTGCTGTCAGAAAGGAGATACAGTAACCTTAGGCCCTGCACCTCCAGGTTCAGGAACAGTTATTACCCTTCAACCATCAGGCTCCTGAAACAGCACGGATAACTTCACTCACTTTAACACTGAACTCATTCCCCAATCACTCTCAAGGACTCCACAACTCGTGTTCTCAGTATTACAGTTTCTATCTATTTATTTATTTTAAAATTTGCACAATTTGTCTTCTTTTGCACATCAGTTGTTTGCCAGTCTCTGCGTGCGGTTCATTGAGTCTATTGCATTTTCTTTGTTTTACGGTGAACGTCTGCAAGAAAATGTATCTCAAAGTAGCATATGGAGATGAAAGTGGACTTCGATAATCAATTTGCTTCGAACGTCGAACTTTGTAATGTGGTAGGAGACCAGAGCACTCGGAGGAAACCCAGTGCTAACCTTACAGACAGAGACAGGAACTGACCCTGTAATAGGATTACGCTGACCACTACACTACCAAGTGGCCCCGAGGACAGCTTTTACTCTTCCTGTGCAGCTGAAGGACTCAGGGTACTACAGTTTTGGCCCTTGCTGTAGTCCCCAGGAACATAGAACAGTATAGCAAAAACACCCAAACACTAATCCTTCCTAATGACCCATGTCCACATCCTTCCATCTTACTTCCATCCATGTGCTTATCCAAACATCTCTTAAAAAGCCTTGAATGTATTTGCCTTTACCACCATACTAAGCAGCGCATTCCAGGCATCCACGACTCTCTGAGTGAAAAAACTTACCCCTCACGGCCACCTTGAACTATGACCTCTCACCTTCAATGCACGCCCTTTAGTATCAGACATTTCAACCCTGGGAAACAGATATTCTCTGACCTACGCCTCTGATCATCATGTAAAACTCTATCAGATCTCCCCTCAGCCTCCAGTGCCCCAGAGAAAACAAGTCAACTCTATCCAGCCTTGTGTGATAGCATACACCCTCTAAGTTGAGCAGCATCCTGGTACCCTCTCCAAAGCTTCCTCTAACGGGGCGACTAGAGCTGTATGCAATTTTCCAGATGTGCCCTGTCCCTTGGCAACATGCAAAAACAAATGCTGGCTTGGGGCCAGGAGTCTCCTGAACTACCTGTTTGTTGTTTCACTCGACTGGAGCCCACCCTGCCCCTCTCTCCCTGCATTCTACTGAGCTGTGAGACAACCATCTCCTGAAACAAACCATCCATGAAGCACTATATGTCACAGATGGACTTAAATGAGATCCACTGTTGCGCAAGCTCTGAAACACAGACTCCAAAGCTCCGACAGCTGATAACACTGCCTCCCCTTGTGGTTGACCAGGACACAGGAAGCATCCTGGCATTCTTACACAGCACAGGAGATGCCCCGCCATATGGCACTTGGCAGCAGTCCGCCAACCAGCCACTTCCATGGTGCCTGGATGAAGTTGGGGCTTGATTTATTCTAGGTCTTTCCGTGTAGGTCTTGCCCTTTTAGGGCAATAATGATTTCAGCACCAGAAGTGGCTTGAAGAAGTACTGACCCACTTTATGTGCCTTCCTCACTGCTGCCTCTGTTTAGTAGTGTGGTGCGGATTACGTTGGAATGGATGACTTAAAATAAGGGGAAAAAAACAGATCTGGTTCTTTAAAGGCTGAGGAAAAAACATGTTGCTCAGAAGTAGGAGACTCTTTGCTTTCATTATGTTTAAAGTAATGAATGTGGCCCTTCAGTGTGTTTTAATATATGACCATTTATGTTCCTCCTCTGCCTTGGATTTCTTCACAATATCCTCTCACATTGATTTTACTGTCCAATCGATGCCAAATTTATAGGATGTTTTGGAATATGTACAATATAAATCTGCTTTACTTCTTAACATTTGAGTAACAATGAATTACACTTTGAAAAACTGAAGCACTGTTGTGGGACTGAATCAGCTGAAGTCAGCTGTTCTGTCAGGTTTTACAGTGTTTAGATTAGCTAGTTTATTTATTTCTCCATGCAGTTTGGAGCCTATTGATCATTGCATTTGATACCAGAGTCTGGACACTTAAGTATATGAATGACGTTTTATGTTGTCCATTAAATTTAAATGGATTAATACCTCAGTCAAAATAAATATCAAATTAACATGTCACATGCTGCAGTGCACACAGAATTTGTAGACTTTTTTTCCACTCACCAATGGGGAAGGCCTATTTAATTGGCTCAACACTTGCAGTCACTTTTAACAAATACACTGGCAGTTCATAAAATAACATTTAAATCCACTGCTCAACTACACTCACATATAAGTCCAATATGCTTCCTGCTATCAAACAAAAAGATAAAAATATATTTCTGTAAAACTTTTCTTACTGTAACCCTGTGAATAACAATTTTTTTACATTTCCTAGAAATATGTACTGAGCTTCACTCATGAAATTATTAGCAACCTACAGTTGAAAAATAGGTCACTCGGCAGATTTTGAAAGGATTTTTTTGTATGCAGACATTTTAAAGCAGCAGACAGGTTTTTCATTTTTCTTCAAATCCGGTATTAATTTGTCTGCAGGATTTGTACAAAACAGATGTATGTTGGATTGGTTTTAAAGGTTTCGCTACCAGGAAAACTTACTTTCAAATTCTATATACATTTCATCTTAGCAAGAATATTCCCGGAAAATCTGACGAACTCCTTTAAAAGAGAATCCTGCTGTGTGAGAGAAAAAACATGCAATAGTTGCACGCAAACGTAATTACAACTGAAATGTTAAACATAATTTGCCATTGATTTCTGACTTGACTTCTGTAAATAAAAGATTTCCTTTGCCAAGCACGCCATTCATTAGTGGTTTTTGGATTACAAACCTCCCTTACTTTAACAGATATTTTCCTGGGAACATTCTGTAAATGCGAATGACTTTTGTCTTCACCACATCAGCACCTCCCCCAGCAGACAGTGCAGCTGTGCTAAGTGCAGCAGCCCAGATTTCATGAGAGCACAATGCCGTCTCAATGTGCATTACATAAGCAGCATAAAATATATCTTTACACCGAAAGATGGCAACTGTCTGTCAGTCTCATTCAATTCAAGGATTAATAGCATTTTCAGATTTCTGTGCAGAATAAACATGGTTTCTCCATGCACAGTTAATGTTGAACTGCCCAGTTGCACAGATTGATTTTCAATCCACAGTCACAGAATAAGTAGGCCGCAGTCCAAGTACTTTCATGATTTTGGGTGGTGTGCCAAAATTCTCTTCATGAAAGTACTACATTTTCCAGCAGACTATATATAATCAATGCTCATACTTAGAAAAAAGAATGGGAACAAGAATTCTGAAGTCTTGGTGGTTTATTTGAACCAAGGAACTTACAATTTATTTTAGCTTAGTTGGTTCTGTACTTAAAACATCACTGTACAATGTCTTCATTGAAAGTTTTTCCTCACCACCAGTTTGAGCTAGAAATTGCTTGAAGTCTGAACTTCTCTCAGTAATGTGTTCCAGATGTGTGCAGAGTAGGCCAAGTCTGTGACTGAAGCACAACCAATGTCCATTGGTCACGCTCTGTGCACTTGTGGCGAGCCAGCTTACACAGAGACTCAGCATTAAGGTAATCTTAAATAAAGGAAATCTGTTTTTATTTTAAATCCCCTTTCATAACTATCGTCATTTACATTTACATCCAATTAAAAGCATTAAAGGCATTCCATCACTTGGATACAAAGTGATTCCAAATATCACTGAACTTTCAACTCATTGATAAATTTCCCTAAATGATATCCCTCAAAGGAATCCATTGATGCCTCCACATGATAATGAGACCCTGGCATGTTTTCACACCACAAGAAATAGTTGATAGAAATAGAGGAATATCAAAGCGAGACACCACAATGTTGAATATCCATGTATACAAGTTAAGAAAATCAAAATATACCAAAGATATATGTGAAAATATTAACATCAAAGGCAATGATTTGGTACAGAAAGACGTCAGATGGTTTTATGATGTGGAAATATACAAAGCTGTTAGGAAGGAAAAGCCTGTCTGGTCCATTGAGCCTGTCTCACACAGTTGTGATGTCTGAAGTATCACAACTGGATACTTCTACACACCACAAGCATGTTACAAAGAACATGGCACATGACAGCACAGTACAGGCCCTTCAGCCCACGATGTTGTGGCAGCCTTCTAACTTACTCTGAGATCAAACTCACCCTTTCCTCCTGCATGAGCTTCCATTTTCTAGCATCCATACACCAACCTGAGAGTTTCTGAAATGGTCCTAATGCAGTGTTTCTCAATCGGGGTTCCGTGAGAGATCACCATTAAAATAAACATAGTTTTATTGAACTTTGTGTGACAGGCATTGCTAGTGCTCGCAGTGTGGGCAGTGACTGAGCAGTCCTGTTAGCAATCTCATTAGAGGTCTCTCAATCCAGTATGGCGGTGCACAGCAGGACCGTTATTTGGCTGAGTTTTCTGTCTCCCGAAATACCTTTCCCGACTTCCAAAATCAATTTGCAACCTTTATTTAAAAATTCATTCTCTATTCAAAAGAGCATTGACAATTATTTTTGGATTATTATATCTACAATTTACTGATCATACTGTAGATATATTAATTTTCATGCAGGGGATCCCTAAGACCTGAGAGAGGCAATGGGCAGGCAAGGAGATAAGGTGAGAGTGTGGCCACATTCAGTTTGGAGAAACTACACCTTATATTCCGTCTGGGTAGCTTCCAACCTGATAGCATGAACATCAACTTCTCGAACTTCTGGTAATGCCCCCGCCCCCCCCCTTCACCATTCCCCGTCCCTTTTTCCCTCTCTCACCTTATCTCCTTGCCTGCCCATCGCTTCCCTCTGGTTCTCTTCCCACCCTTTTCTTTCTTCCACGGACTTCTGTCCTCTCCTATCAGATTTCCCCTTTTCCAGCCCTGTATCTCCTTCAGCAATCAACTTCCCAGCTCTTTACTTCACCCCTCCCCCTCCTGGTTTCACCCATCACCTTGGGCTTCTCTCTCCCCTTCCCCCACTTTTAAACTCTACTCCTCATCTTTTTTCCTCCAGTCCTGATGAAGAGTCTCGGCCCGAAACATTGACTGTACTTTTTTCTATAGATGCTGCCTGGCCTGCTGAGTTCCTCCAGCATTTTGTGTGTGTTGCTTGGATTTCCAGCATCTGCCGATTTGATGGAGTTGCTTTTGTGATTGGAAACCTGTAACCAGTGGTGTATTGCTGTTAATTATATACACTATGGGAAGGACGTGGCTGCACTGGGGAGAAGCCATGGATGACTCAGAATCAGGTTGAATACCACTGCCATATGTCATGGAATCCTGGGATAAAATGTTATGAGGAGAGATTGGATGATTAATAATGTTGTTGTCAGGCATGATTACTACACAAAAAGCCGGTGGTGTTGTTGATAGTGAGAAAGATAGTCTTAACTATTTGAATGTTATTGAACAGCTGGTAAATTGGGCAGGGCAATGACATGGAATTTAATCCTAATAGTATAAGGTAATGCATTGTTTGAGGTGCAATAAGGAAACAACATATTCCATTTTTGGAAGTTGTGGGGCGAAAAGGAATATTGTGGAACAAAGAGACCTTGCTGTGCAAATGCAAAATGCTTGAATGTGTCAGCACAGGGAAGTTGTAGAGTGAAGAAGGTATATGGAGTGCTTGACATCATTAGCTGAGGCCTAGCAGGAAGGTTTTGGTACAACTCATGGCACCAGAGCCCTGGGTTCAACCCTGAACTCTGGCACTGTCTGAGACCATAAAACCATATGACCTAGGATCAGAATTAGGCCATTTGGCCCATCCAGTCTGTTCTGCCATTCAATCATGGTTGATTTATTTCCCTCTCAACTCCATTCTCCCAGTGAGAGAGGAAAGTTTAAAGGAGATTTACAAGGGAAGTTTTTTGTTAATGGAGGGAGTGTTAGGTGCCTGGAACACGCTGCCAGGGCTGGTGGAAGTGAAAACATATGTGGTGTTTAAAAAGCTTTTCAACAAGGCACATGAATATGCAGAGAATATGTCATCATGTGCAGGCAGAAAGGATTAGTTTAATTTGGCTTCATCTTTGTCACAGACGGCATGTGGGCCAAAGGGCCTGTTTCTGTTCTGTTCGATTCTAACCATTCAGAACACAATAGGTTTCAATAAATAACTGCCATTACCAACTTTCCATTATTTAGTCTTAGTGCTAACACTGCCATTCAACTGAGGATTTGTTCTTCCAAAGTATACTGTTACACTCTGGCAGATTATAATGTTGTTTAATTTAGTTTTACTGGAAACCTATAAATTAAAATCAAAACTTAAATACTAGTAACAAAAGTTCAAAGACCTTTTATAATAGTAACCAAGAATGGAAAAGTACAGATTGAGGGATCTGCCTGTGCATTCCTTTACAAAATCTTCTCCAATTTCAGCCAAATCTCCTCCCCAACAGTCAGAAAGAATCTCCACATCAACTTCAATGTGCGGTTGAAAACCTCTGGCATTGCGAGGGCCGGATTGTGGAGTAGAACACCTTCCTGCGCAAAGGTTGCAACCTGGTGGAGGAGAAGGGTCACGCATTGGATTTGTACAGGATTAGTACCGAGCAGTCTCCGCTTGGAATTGAACTGAAATAGGTTGAGAGAGACGATTGTGAGTCATAGTTCATATTTCTCCAAGGTTTTTGGGCAATTCCATGAATTCAGAACCAAAGCAAATAAGGGATTAGATTGTTGTGATAGGTGCTTCTGGTCCAATGCGCTCCATTCTGTCCTTGCCCAAGATTTTACTTAGACCAAATCTGGAATATTACTTAAGATTTATTTCCTCCTGTCTTTAACAGAATTTTCAGTGGAGAATGTAGAATCTAAGTAGTTGGAAAAGAAATTGAGAAAGCCCATTAGAGTGATTCCCAGCATGAAGCAACTTAGTTTCTCACACGGATTTAAAATGATATGTGAATTTAGAAGCAAAGTGAAGATAGCACACTGCAGTGTATTATGGTTTAAGGGAATTGATGAGAGTGTGGATCTTAAAAGGAAAGTTATAACAGGATAGGTTTAGTAACCTGACAGAACAGCACTAAATATTAGTTATATAGTCTTAGACACATTGAAGAAACAGACTTTTCAGCCACCATGCTGACCATCAATGTACCAATTCATCCGAATCCCATTTGCCTGCACCTGTTCCATGGAACATTATGTCTTGCTGATTCAAGTGCCTTTCTAGATTCTTACTAAATGTGTAAGAGCACATGCCTCCAAAACCTTTCAGTGCATTCCAAGTTCCAACCGCCCTATGGGCGAAAGAATTTCACCTCAGATCCCCTTTAAATCGCCTCCTCCTCCTCCTCATTGTAAACCAATGCCCTCTGATCTTAGTTGGCTTTGCCATTGGGGAATGTTTCCTACTATCTACCCTACCTATGTCTCTCACACCTTTGTATACCTGTGTCAGTCGCCGGCTCTGCTCGAGAGGCAACTGTCCCAGCTTACACACCTTCTCCTCGGGGCTCAAAGTTTAATGTAAATGTATTATCCAAGTATGTATATACTACCTTGAGATTCACAGGCATTCACAGTAGAACTCTGAAATGTAATAGAATCAAATATAATAGATATAATAGAATAGAGAAACAATGCCTTTAAAAAGTATTCAACCCCCTTGGAAGTTTACATGTTTTATTATTTTACAACATTGAATCACAGTGGATTAATTTGGCTTTTTTTCACACTGATAACAGATGTCACAAAAGCCAAATTAAATCTGTTGTGATTCAGTGCTGTAAAGCAATAAAACATGAAAACTTGCAAGGGGGTGAGGTGAATACTTTTTATAGGCTCTGTATATACTGTAGAGACTGACAACCGATGTGCAAAAGTATACAATTTATGCAAATGAGATAATAATAAAAATAATAGATAGATAAAATAAATAATGAAAAATACTTCATGGCATTTTATCCCAAGATTCCTGATTAATCTTCCCCATTTTCTCTCCAGTGGTTTGGATCCTTCCCATGGTTTGGTGACTACAACTGCACAGTGGTGATTTAAGCAATATTTTATAAACCTATAGTATCAGGTGGAGATAGAACATGGAAACAGCTCTTTAGGCCAATCGAGTCCATACCAATCACCAATCTCCCATTTTCGACTAACCCCATTTTTTAATTCGCCCCACATGCTCTTCAACCCCCCTCGGATTCTGCCTCTCACCTACACACTAAGGGAAATTTACAGTGTTTACTGGGATACGATGTTACGAGGCATAATTCATTATTTGTTTATTTATCTATCTATTTAACTGGCCATCTTTGGGAGAAAACCCAAAGAACCAGAGGAAACCCATACAGTCGCAAGGAGCATGCGCAAACTCCTTATCTGAGAAACGATGTGCTGGGGTTGGAGAGGGCCCAGAGGAGATTCATGAGAATAATCCCAGGAATGAAAAGGTTAACACATGAAGAGAGTTCGATGGCTCTGGGCCTGTACTTGCTGGAATTTAGAAGAAAAAGGCGGGATCTCATCGAAACCTATCGAATATTGAAAGGCCTGGATAAAGTGGATATGGAGGGGATGTTTCCTACAGTGGAGGAGTCTAGGACTGGAGGGCACAGCCTCAGAATACAAGCATGTCCCTTTAGAACAGAGATGAGGAGGAATTTATTTAGGAAGAAGGTAGTGAATCTGTGGAGTTTATTGCCACAGACAGCTGTGGAGGCCAAGTCATCGGGTATGTTTAAAGCTGAAGCAACAGACACAAAATACTGGAGGAATTTGGTTGGTCAGGCATCATCTATGGAAATGATTAAACAGTCAACATTTCAGGCAAAGACCTTTCTTCAGGACAGAGAAGGAAAGGGAATAATGCCAGAATAAAAAGGTAGGGGAGGGGAAGGAGGCTAGCTAGGAGGTGGTGGGTGAAGCTGGGTTAGTGGGAAAGATCAGGGGCTGGGGGAGGAATCAGAGAATGTACCATGGGAGAAATAGAAAGAAGAGGGGTCCCAAGGGGACGTAATATGCAGGAAAGAAGAGATAAAAGGTCAGAGTGGGGAATAGAGGAGAGGAGGCAGCAATTTTTTTACTGGAAGGAGAATCAATATTCATGCCATCAGGTTGGAGGCTATCTGGATGGAATATAAGGATTTGCTCTCCGATCTGAGGGTGGCCTCATCCTGGCACATGAGGAGACCATGGACCGTGACTTTGGAACGGGAATGCAAATCGGAATTAAAATGCTTAGCCACCAGGAAGTTCCCTTGTAACGGCTGGAGTGGATGTGTTCGACGAAATGGTTCCCCAATTTACAACAGGTCTCACCAATGAGGCTGCCTCAGGAGCGCAGGACACAGTGGAAGGACCCCAGCAGATTTGCAGGTGAAGTGCTGCCTGGGACCCTGAACAGAGGTGTATGGGCAGGTGTAGAACTTAGGCCACTTGCAGGGGTAAATTAGCGGGGAGGGAGGAACGGACGAGGGAATCACAGAAGAAGCAATCCCTGCAGAAAGCGGAGAGTGGAGGGTAGGTAAAGACATTTTGGTGGTAGGATCCCTTTGGAGATGGTGGAAGTTGTGGAGAATGATGTGTTTGATTTGGAGGGTGATGGATGGCAAGTAAGGACAAGAGGAGCTCCATCACTATTAAGGTGGCGGGAAGACGGGGTGAGCGCGGATGTACGAGAAATGTCCTCTGATGCCAGGAGAAGGTCAGGTGTGCTAACCTGAGTTACACCTGAAAGTATTCGATCCAATTTTGTGATTGGTGTGATTTCACTAATCGTGTGAATATTATTCTGATTATAATTCCTAGTCCACTACTTCTACTTCTCCACAGACTCCAGGAACCATCTCCATTTGAGTGAATGGTGGATATCTGTGGCAATTCAAAAGCTGATGGATATCTGAAATAAAATTGGAACAGGATGGAACCGTTCAGCAGGTTGGACATTAAGTCATAAATCAGGCAACAGAGAAACTGGCCCAGACTCACTGAGTCTTCACCGATCAGCAAGCCCTCACTTACTGTACATCTGTCTGACTCTAATGCTAGTTTAGTCTTCCCACATTCCTGTTAATTTTCTACAGATTTTATCACTTACCTACGCACCCTTGGCAATAGTTGCCAATTAATCAACTGACTTGAACAGCTTTGGATATGGGAGTGAACCGGTGCAGAAAGCACACATGGGGACACAGGAAGAATGTGCAAACTCCACACAGATGGCAGTGAAGGTCAGGTTTGATTCCAGATCATTGGCACAGTGAGATGTTAGCAATATCAGCTGCACCAGTGTTTGAAGAGAAGTAGATTTAACTTTTCAGATCATCAAAACAGGGAAAATGAGAAAAACAACACACACAAAATGCTGGTGGAACACAGCAGGCCAGGCAGCATCTATAAGGAGAAGCACTGTCGATGTTTCGGGCCGAGACCCTTCGTCAGGAAATGAGAAAAATGAGGGTCTTGTGTTAGGTTGCAGAGAAAGTAGGATTGGATGGACTATTGCTGGGAGGGTGAAGTCAGGATTGTCCAGGTCATCCCAATATGGCCCTTGTTAGATATTTGGATATGGCCAAGTTAGATATGGCCCTTGTGGCTAAAGGGATCGGGGGTATGGAGAGAAAGCAGGTACAGGGTTCTGAGTTGGATGATCAGCCATGATCATACTGAATGGTGGTGCAGGCTTAAAGGGCTGAATGGCCTACTCCTGCACCTATGTTTCTATGTTTAATTTTCCTGAACAGTTTGATTAGCAGATTAGTAAGAGTAGTTATATATATTAAAGCTTTATCGGAGTTGTTGCTGGAGCCTGAAACAATCTCAAGAAGTATTGGGATCACCTGAATCACTCGGTCTTCAAAATGGAACTGATATTCGCTTTGTCCTATCCATTTCTCTGCAACTTCGTGCAAACTGGTTTTCCAGTGCTGATGACACGTCTTCCCTGAAATGACATTCATTCCCTTTTCCGACATATTTTTGAATTGGTTCCAAGGTACCGTGGATAAGGGTAGGTCACAAATTGAACAATGCTAAACCTGGAGATAAGGTAATACTCTGAAAGTCTGGCTTCTGATTGTCTGTAAATCCTGATGAGCTGGTATTTGGCTCACTCATTAGTTTGGAGCTTGATCTGTAGATCCAGAGTGTGGCCCCTGATCTGGAGGTTCAGACTGAGCTGGGCTCATGGTCCAGCTCTGGGACACCAGGGATGAAGCAGACAAGTCAGTTTGTGGGAAGAGCCAGGATCTGGAAAGCTTAAATATTTCCTGCACCCTTTAAGCCCACTGGGTTCACTGGAAATTGTATTATACCTTTGTGTAACAAATAAAAGAAGTGAAATAAAATTGTGTTTTGGGATTAGCATACAATTATCTGGAAAACCTGATAGTCTGCCACCAGCAGACTGTTTTTGGAGTTTAGCTTTAGGTGTGTGCAATGTTAAGTTTTGATAGTGTGCTGTTGAATACCAGTAAGTTGGAATATTACAGAGGAATGTTATAATGATGAAGTAACCAACAGATGGCAATGCCATCTGACTTGTTTGGAAGAGCGAACCTTTGCATTTTCCTAATTGGCGTTGAAGCACACACCCCGAAGGTAGAATTTTAATTTACTGATGATGGCATGATTTTACTTCAGGAGGCATACGAAAATCTTATTACTGGCAGTGGCAGTACAATTGCTTCTGTTACATCTGATCTGATCCTACACTCAGTTGACACTTTATTAGGTACCTCCTGTATCTAATAAAATGGCCGCTGTGTGTAGGTTCATGGTGTTCTGCTGCTGTAGCCCATCCACTTCAAAATTTGACATGTTGTGCATTCTGAGACGCTCTTCTGCACACCACTGTTGTAGTGCGTGGTTGTTTGAGTCACTGTCGCCTTCCTGTCAGCTTGAAACAGTCTGGCCATTCTCCTCTGACCCCTCTCATTAACGAGGTGCTTTCTCCCACACAACTGCTGCTCACTGAATGTTTCTTTTGTTTCCTGGTCTAACATTATCTCTGTAAACTCTGAAAATCACCAAGGGATCAATAGTTTCTGAGATACTCAAAGGACTCCATCTGGCATGAATACTCTGATGTTCGGTGTGAACAAAAACGGAACCTCTGGACCATGTTTGTGTGTTTTTATGCACTGAGTTGCTGCTACATGATTGGTTGATTAAATATTTGCATTAACAAGCAGGTGTACCTAATAAAGTGGCCACTCCAAGTTGGGACATGCCTGGTTACAAAAATCTGATCTGTGTGCCAATCAAGTCCCTTTCCGTCATACACGGAAATCCACTTGGGCTGTAGAGATCTGGAAGTCTCTAATCTAAAGAGCCATTGAGAACAGTCTAATTGAAAATCCTAAAACTGAGATTGCAAGATGTTTGTAAATGTGAGATGTTATGAGTCATATGTCTGGAAATTTAGTTACGCTATCTATATAGTAGCTCCATATAGTAACTTCGGTACATTGTTCCCTGCCTTTGAAATGCATTCTGTTGAATTTCCCTCATCCTGTTTATTGGAGATAAGTTGGGAAGGCAAATGAATTTATGATTCAGAACAGCCATGTCCTATTTGGATAGCAGTACTGGCTCGAGAGGCTGAATAGTCCACTCCTCCCCCCTTGTCCCAAAACCACTAACCTTTGTTTAAAAAATAAACTTTTTGTGTCAAGTGGAATCAAATTATTTGACATATTACATATATTTAGGATCATAAATATAAGCCCCTTCTAAAGAGATGCTAACTAGATGATGTGCACGTTCTAATTAGATGAACAAGCTTCAGGTGTATACATTGAGAACTGTATGGAGGAAGATACTATAAAGTATAAAACCACATTTAGGTGGTAAAATGTACAAAGTAATTGATAGTTTTAAAATTATGACATGAATAAGTACATATGCACGGCACATGAAATTTCTGTGCAGCATGTGACACGTCATTTAGGACTATAGTTCCATTGTCCTGACTACACAAGAAAAAATAGCAACAACTATACTAGACCAGTGACGCTTCCCTCCCTGACACTCCAATCAACTTCTATGCCACACTTTGAGGCATGCAACACAATGCCACCATGAATGCCACCCCCTTCCCAGGTGAGCAGCGACTGTAACAGCAGCAGATGTGAGGAGGACTCCACAGAGAGTCAATCCCTGTAAAGAGTCAGGCTAGACACCAACCCAGGCCGAGTACTCGAGGAGTGTGCACACCGGCTCACTGTGTCATTCACAGATTGCTTCAACACTTCGCTAATCTAGGCTGCTGTCCCCACAGGTTTCAAATCAGCCACCTGTACCAAAGAACTCTACACCTCCAGAAATAAACTTCTATCTGCCATAGCACTGATGCCAATCATCATGAAGTGCTTTGAATGGCTGGTAATGATACATATCAAAAACTCCATTCCTTCCATATTGGATACTCACCAATGCGATTACTGAAAAAAGCTCACTATGACAGATGCCACAGCATTCAACTAGCCCTAACACATATAGAAATAAGGAAACTTATCTCAGAAGGATGATTTCGCCCGACTCCGGCCCCCCTAGGCCTGAGTCAACGTAGTAGTAGATGATTCTGGATTCCAGTTTGGCATTCAACACTATTGTCCGACAGATCTTGGTGAACAAACACCTACTCCTTGGTCTAAGTACACCACTGTGCTACTGGGGTTGGACTTCCTAATGAACAGACGTCAGATACTGAGGATGCACAACCACTCCTCCCTTCCCCCCCCCCCCCCCCCCCCCCAGGGCTGTGTGCTGATCCCACTGCTGTACACCCTGCTCGCACGTGACTGCACAGTCAAACACCCGAGTAATCGTCGTTTACTGGCGACACGATGGTGGTGGAGCTCATCACCAATAAAGATGAGATGGCCGACAGAGTGGAGTTGCAAGAGCCTGAGATCTACTGCCAGGTAACTAACCTCTTACTCAGTGTCAACAAGACAAAGGAGATGGTTATCGACTTCAGGATCACTTGTACCACTCACACAACTCTTTACATCGGTGGCACAGCAGTGCAGACTGTGAGCAGTTTCAAACTCCTGGGAACTCCTGAAATAAACAATCTTGTTTCTTGAATCTTACCAATAGTTTGAGTGGTCAGTTTCAAGTTCAAGTTTATAGTCAGTCAATGCACACAAGTATAATGCCAAATGGAACAAGGTTCCTCTGGACCAAGGTGCACAACACAGGACATATAATAAACCTGAGAAAGTCTGCAGATGCCGGAGATCCAGAGCAACACGCACAAAATGCTGGAGGAACTCAGCATCTACGGAAATGAGTAAACGGTTGACATTTTGGCCAAGACCCTTCTTCAGTTGTAGGTACTTCTTACAGTACATATAACTCACAACACGTAAAGTAATATTACCACAAATAAATTAAGGAACAACAATATATTTTCCAGAAGATTGACATTTAGGCACAAGTCAGAAATTAAACAGTATAATGTCATGGGCACTTCATAAGTGACATGACCTCGGTGCTGGCATGGAGTTCAGTGGTCTTATGGTCTGGAGAAAGAAGCTGTTTCCCATCCTAACATTCCTGGTCCTAATGCAGTGGTGCTGCCTGCCTGAACGTAGTGGGTGTTGGGTCAAAGAGGTTGTTGGGTGGATGGAAGGGATCCTTGATAATCCCTGAGTACACAGCGCTCCTGATAAATGTCTCTGATGGGTGGAAGAGAGACCCCGATTATCCTCTCAGCAGTCCTCACAATCCCTTTAGGATCTTGCCATAAATGATCAGATATAATGTTTGCTGAAAATAATTTTTCTGAGGTTTAAACCAAAGCACCATAAAACAAAATCTGAGAAATCACACAGGACATCAGCAAATGGATAATAATCTTGAAATATATAAAGCAGAGGTTTTACTTTCCGTCCTTTGGCACAAGAAACATCACTGCAGACCTCCCAACAACTGCTTGAGAAGCAGGCCCAGAAGAGCCCGCAGTTTACACTATCTGGTGGAAACCTGAATGACGTTTTCAGCGGTTTTGCAGCCAGGAATTTCACTGGAGATTTCAGGGTTATCCAGCTGAAGGCTTGGTATCTTCAAATCAAAATATTAACCGCATTCATGTGCTTTGCAAAATTTTTAAAAAAGGCTATCTACTGATGAGATAAAGCACGACTTGTGGAGTATAAAGACTGTTCGTGCATTCTTTGCTTTGACATGACAAGTCTACTTGAATAGATAATCATGATTCAAAATGCCTTCCTTTATCTGCCTTTGTTATTGCATGTGGGCAGTATCGATCATTGGGCATCTCAAAGGATAAGGAGGATTGAATGAAAAGAATGTTGAGGTGGGCATGCTCCACTGGAAAAATCTGAAAACAGCCATTAAACTGAGCATATTTCTGCATTATGCTCAGTGTTGTGGTGAGTAATGCAACCTAATCCCTTTCTTGTTTGTCTTTGTAGTGTGGCTGAATGCACGATCCAAAGAGAGTAGCATTAAACAAGTTTTTTATATATCAGAAGAAAATACCATTGGCAGGATTATCATGCGTATGCAATAGTTATTTTTACAATAAAATATATTTATTAAGTTGAATGCAATGTATAAACATAAATTGAGAAAACTCCTAAGCTGCGTTTGCATTTTTGTTCAGAAACGGTAAAAGAAAATCTAACACGAGGAAATATGCAGATGCTGGAAATTCAAGCAACACACCAAATGCTGATGGAACACAGCAGGCCAGGCAGCATCTATAGGGAGAAGCACTGTCGATGTTTTGGGCCGAGACCCTTCGCCAGGCCTTTCAGTTAGTCCTGACAAAGGGTCTCGGCCCAAAACGTCGACAGTGCTTCTCCCAATAGATGCTGCCTAGCCTGCTGTGTTCCACCAGCATTTCGTGTGTGTTGCTTGAAAAGAAAATCTAGTTTGTGAGGCAGCTAACCATATCCATTCAAAAACAGAAGAGAATATGCAGATGCTGGAAATCCAGAGCAATGCACATAAAATGGTAGAGGATCTGAGCAGATTAAACAGCATGTATGGAGAGGAATAAACAGCTTAGATCCATCTATTTATTTCAAGATCAAGTCCAAGTTATTGTCATTGAGCCACACATGTATACAGCTAAACGAAATAATGTTCTTTAGGGACCAAGGTGCAAAACACAGTACATATACAGTCCCTAAAAAAAGTATTCAACCTCCCCCCACCCGGAAATTTTTGTGTTTTACTCTTTTACAACATTGAATCACAGTGGATTTAATTTGGCTTTTTTGACACTGATCAAGAGAAAAAAGACTTTTCTGTCAAAGTGAAACAGATCTCTACAAAGTGATCTAAATTAATTACAAATATAAAACACAAGATAATCGATTGTGTGAGTGTTCACCCCCTTCAAGTCAGTATTTAGTAGATACACCTTTGGAAGCAATTCTAGCCTTGAGTCTGTGTGTATAGGTCTTCTTCAGCTTTGCAATTTTTCCCCATTCTTCTTTACAAAACTGCTCAAGCTCTGTCAGATTGCATGGGGATCGTGAGTGAACAGCCCTTTTCAAGTCCAGCCACAAATTCTCAATTGGATTGAAGTCTGCATACTGACTTGGCCACTCCAGGACATTAACTTTGCTGTTTTTAAGTCATTCCTGTGTAGGCTTTGCTTTATGCTTGGGGTCATTGACTTGCCGGAAAACAAATCTTCTCCCAAGGTTTTTCTCCAGGATTTCCCTGTATTTTGATGAATTCACTTTACCCTCTACTTCCACAAGCCTTCCAGGGCCTGCTGCAGTGAAGCATCCCCACAGCGTGATGCAGCCACCCCCATGCTTCATGAAGTGTTTTCAATGATGTGTGGTGTTTGGCTTATGCCAAGCATAGCTTTCTTTTGTTGGCCAAGGAGCTAGATTTTGGTTTCATTAGACCATAGAACCTCCTTCTAGCTGACTTCAGGGTCTCCCACATGCCTTCTGGCAAACCCTAGCTGAGATTTTGTAACAGGTACAACGAGGAGCAGGTAGGGAGACAGATTCTAGAAAGGAGTAATAATAACAGGGTTGTCATGGTGGGAGATTTTAATTTCCCAAATATCAATTGGCATGTCCCTAGACCGAAGGATTTAGATGGGGTGGAATTTGTTAGATGTGTTCAAGAAGGATTCTTGACACAATATGTAGATAGACCTACAAGAGGAGAGGCTGTACTTGATCTGGTGTTGGGAAATGAACGTGCTCAGGTGTCAGGTCTCTCAGTGGGAGAGCATTTTGGAGATAGTGATCACAATTCTATTCCCTTTACCACAGCATTGGAGAGGGATAGTAACAGACAAGTTAGGAATGCGTTTAACTGGAGTAAGGGGAAATATGAGGCTATCAGGCAGGAGCTTGGAAGCATAAATTGGGAACAGATGTTCTCAGGGAAATGTACGGAAGAAATGTGGCAGATGTTCAGGGGATATTTGCGTGGAGTTCTGCATTGGTATGTTCCATTGAGACAGGGAAAGGATGGTAGGGTATGGGAACCGTGGTGTACAAAGGCTGTTGTAAATCTAGTCAAGAAGGAAAAAAGACCTTACGAAAGGTTCAAAAAACTAGGTAATGATAGAGATCTAAAAGATTATAAGGCTAGCAGCAGGGAGTTTAAGAAAGAAATTAGGAGAGCTAGAAGGGGCCATGAGAAGGCCTTGGCAGACAGGATTAAGGAAAACCCCAAGGCATTCTACAAGTATGTGAAGTGCAAGAGGATAAGACGTGAGAAGATAGGAACAATCAAGTGAGACAGTGGAAAAGTGTGTGTGGAACCGGAGGAGATAGCAGCGGTAATTAATGAGTACTTTGCTTCAGTGTTCACTACGGAAAAGGATCTTGGTGATTGTAGGGATGACTTACGGTGGACTGAAAAACTTGAGCATGTAGATATTAAGAAAGAGGATGTGCTGGAGCTTTTGGAAAGCATCAAGTTGGATAAGTCACTGGGACCGGATGAAATGTGCCCCAGGCTACAGGCGAGGGAGGAGATTACTGAGCCTTTGGTGATGATCTTTGAATCATCAATGGGGATGGGAGAACTTCCGGAGGATTGAAGGGTTGCTGATGTTGTTCCATTATTCAAGAAAGGGAGTAGAGATAGCCCAGGAAATTACAGACCAGTGAGTCTTACCTCAGTGTTTGGTAAGTTGATGGAGAAGATCCTGAGAGGCAGGATTTATGAACATTTGGAGATGCATAATATGATTAGGAATAGTCAGCATGGCTTTGTGAAAGGCAGGTCATGCTTTACGCGTCTGATTGAATTTTTTGAGGATGTGATTAAACACATTGATGAAAGAAGAGCAGTAGATGTAGTGGGCTGAGAAGTGGCAGAATGAGTTCAACCCAGGTAAGTGTGAGGTGGTTCATTTTGGTAGATCAAATACAATGGCAGAATATAGCATTAATGATAAGACTCTTGGCAGTGTAGAGGATCAGAGGGACCTTGTGGTCTGAGTCCATAGGACACTCAAAGCTGCTGTGCCAATTGACTCTGTGGTTACAAAAACAAACGGTACATTGGGTTTGTGTTTAGGAGCCGAGAGGTAATGTTGCAGCTATATAGGACCCTGGTCAGACCCCACTTGAAGTACTATGCTCAGTTCTGGTCACCTCACTATAAGAAGGATGTAGAAACCATAGAAAAGGTGCAGAGGAGATTTACAAGGATGTTGCCTGGATTGGGGAGCATGCCTTATGAGAATAGGTTGAGTGAACTCGGCCTTTTCTCCTTGGAGCGACAGAAGATGAGAGGTGACTGATAGGGGTGTATAAGATGATGAGGGGCATTGATCGCGTGGATAGTCAGAGGCTTTTTACCAGGGCTGAAATGGCTAGCACGAGAGGGTACAGTTTTAAGGTACAGAGGTTAAGAAGTAGGTACAGAGGAGATGTCAGGGGTATGTTTTTTACGCAGAGAGTTGTGAGTGGGTGGGATGGGCTGCTGGCGACGGTGGTGGAGGCAGATACGATAGGGTCTTTTAAGAGACTCCTGGACAGGCATATGGAACTCAGAAAAATAGAGGGCTATAGGTAACCCTAGGTATTTTCTCAGGTAAGGACATGTTCAGCACAGCTTTGTGGGCCAAAAGGCCTGTATTGTGCTGTAGGCTTTTTATGTTTCTATGATTTCATGTGATTTTTTTTCAACAGTGGCTTTCTCTTTGCCTCTTTCCCATAAAGCAGCACCTGAAGCACCTGGGTAACAGGTGTTGTGTGCATAATCTCTCCCATCTCGGCCACTGAAGCTTGTAATTCATCCAGAGGTCTCCTGGTGGCCTTCCTCACTAGTGGACGTTCTTGCACGGTCACTCAGTGTTTGAGGACAGCTTGCCATAAGCAGATTTACAGCCATGCCATATTCTTTTCATTTCTTGATGATTAACTTAACTGTACCCCAAGGGATATTCAATGACTCGGAAATTTTCTTGCATCCATCCTCTGACTTGTGCTTTTAATAACCTTTTCGCAGAGTTGTTTGGAGTGTTCTTTTGTCTTCATGGTGCAGTTTTTTCCAGGATACTGACTCAATAGCAGTTGGACCTTCCAGATACAGGTGTATTTTTACTGCAATCAATTGAAACACCTTGACTGTACACAGGTCTCTAAAAACAGATCTCCATTTTATTAATTATCTGACTTCTAAAACCTGTTGGCTGCACCACTGATGATTTGATGTGTTATCTTAAAAGGTGTGAATACTTACGCAATCACTTTATAGAGATCCGTTTTCACTTTGACATGAAAGAGACTTTTTCTGTTGATCAGTGTCAGAAAAACCAAATTAAATCCACTGTAATTCAATGTTGTAAAACAATAACACATGAAAACTTCCAAGGGTGGAAGAATATCTTTTATAGGCATTGTATAACATACAGCTCATAAAAATTATTACCACAACATTAACACATTAAAAGTATTCTGTAGATGTACAAGTTGACTTAAAGTGCATATACAACATACAGTTGAAACACCAGTATATTGCTACTGTTGCTGTCATAAATAATGTGTACTGTGTGGTAGCAGGGTGTTCTGAAGTCTCGCAGCCTGGGGAAAAAAGCTGTTACCCTGCCTAACAGCCCTTGTTCTTATACTGTGGTACCTTCTGCCTGAGGGTAGGAGATCATGGAGATTGTGGGGCAGATGAGAGGGGTCTTGACCATGTAGAGGGCTCTGTGAACATAGCACTTCTGGTATATAGTATGCCCCTAGATGGGGTGGGGGAGGTGGAAGAGAGACCTCAATGATTCTCTCAGCAATCTTCATATTCTGTTACAGGGTCTTCTGGTCAAATGCCTTGCAATTCCCATACCGGACAGTGATATAGCTGGTTAAGACACACTCAGTGGTGCTCTGGTAGAATGTGGTTAGAATGGGGTGTGGGGAGTCTCACTCGCCTCCATCTCCTCAAGAAGTAGAGGTGTTGCTGTGCTTTCTTGATGAAAGAGGTAGTGTTGAGTGATCAGGTGAGATTGTCCGTGATGTGCCCTTCAAGAAACTTGGTGCTGCAAACTTCCCCAGTGGAGGAGATGTTGATGTGGAGTGGTCAGTTTGCAACTTCTTGAAGTCCTCAATCATCTCATTAGTCTTATCCACACTGAGACACGTTGATGAGTTTGCACTGGTCCCCTTGAGCCGCTCTATCTTCTCTCTGTATGCTGACTCATAATTTTTGCTGATGAGGCCAGCCACTGGTGATTAGTTAAAGATGTTACTGCCAGCATGGACTGTCTGGGACCTCTCCAGAAGTCCACGATCCGGTTACGGAGCGACAAAAAGGACAGTTTACTCACCAGCTTCTGAGGAATGCCCGAATGAAATTGATGAACTGTATACTGACGTAGGACATCATCCTCCAGATAGGACAGGACTGAGGCTACGGCATCATCGGTTGCTCTGATTTGGGTGATATGCAAACTGGTAGGGTTTGCAATGGCATGGGAAGGCAAAGTTTAATGCAAGATTTGAACATAATCAGTGCAATTTACATGATAAGATTGTGATCTGGAAAGATTAATCTTTTCCTGCATCATCCAGGTACACAAGTTCTATTATCAGCTCTCATCAAAGATAAACACTTGGTTGTGGAAATTCACTTTTGCTACAGTTTTCCTAAATCAATGCTTATAGCAACATATAAAAAGACAAGAATATCTTTACCTCCATACATATGATTTAAAAAAATTACACCTTCTAAAGAATTTTTGAAGTGCCACGAATAATCCCATTTCCTGGTGATGGAACAAATACAATGGAATTCCAAGGAATCATCATGGTAGGAGCTGTTGGGTTGTGCTGGAGAATTACCCATGTATTGCAGTGGAGACTAAGTTTCATCCAGTATTAATGCCCCACATAGAGATGCACCAACTAGCTGTTGGTTTTGGGTGTTTGCACACAGAGTATACTGTTCACTCTTGTATTTTGGAATGTGATTTAATGTTGATAAGGTTAGTAGTCATCTCCATACCCTTGGCTGAGGCTATCAGGAGTATATCCTCAAAAATACTTTTCAGAGGTTTGTGATTGGTGAGAATCATGAAGTTCCATCCACTAGATTTCCTATGTGGAACCCTTGGCCACCAAAAGAAATGTTGATGCAAAACAGGTAGATTGCTTATTTCCATTCTCCATAAATTAGTCAAAAGTTACACCAGTGCCATGAAGTAATGCATCACCCAACAACAGAAATATTTTTGCTGGCTCATAGTGAACAGCCGACTCAGCAGCAAGTGCTTCACCTCCTGAAATTCAGCTTCTTCTTTCCTTGCCCACCTCCATGTTGCCTTGTGAATTAGCAATTTATCTCGAGGTTAAGAGTAAAAGATTAAATATTTAAGGCAGAACTTCTTTACTCAGAGGGTGGTGAAAATGTGGGAAGAGTTGCCAGTGGAATTGGTGGATGCAGCTTTGATTTCAACATTTAAGGGAAGTCTGGATAAGTACGTGGATGGGAGGGCTATGGAGGACTATGGTCCAGGTACATTTCAATGGGACTAGGCAGAATAATAGTTTGGCATGGACTAGATAGGCTGAATGGCCTATTTCTGTGCTGTAGCACTCTTTGACTGTAAGGGAAGAACCATTTATAACATTCGAGGAGTTTCAAGTAGGCCTGTTAGATGGACTAGGTATATCCAACACAACCTAGAACTTTTCTGCAACTGGTGGAGACCTTCAATATAACAAACATGAATCAGTTTTGAGGAAACAAAAACGTACTTGTCTTCCATTTTCAGCTGCACAGTTCCATCTGGCCAATGTCATTTAAACTCTCCTCGCACATCTTTGCACATCAAATACTGTGCATTCTCTTCATTACCTTTGATAATTGGAAAGATTCAATAGACATGTGACATGAAGACTGCGTCATGAAGCTGTCATCTAGGTCAACACTTTATTCACATGATCCTCCCAGTCCATCGTAGGCAAAGCACTCCCCATCATTGAACACATTTACATGGAGCGCGGCTACAAAAAAGCAACATCCATCATCAAAGACTCTCACTATCCAGGCCATATACTCTTCTCCCCACTACTATGAGGCAGGAGCTACAGAAGTCTTAGGTCCCACATCACCAGGTTCAGGAACAGTTATCACCTTACAGCTGACAGTCATCTGAATTTCAATTGCCACAACTCTGAACTGATTCTATGACCTACAGACTCATCTTAAGCTTCCAGTTTAAGATGGCGCTGGTGAACTTCAGCCACTACCGGCTGACAAAAACAAGGAAAACAACTAAATACTTTGATATTCATACTTCTTCTGACAAATGATCATCACAAGTAGTAGGCTGTAACTTCCCCTCACTCTTGGAGGCAATTTGATGTGGCAGAACCGAGGCAAGGTGAGGCAGCAGGCCCGTCGCGGAGAGCGAGGAAGACCCGGGATTCGATCATTTTAAGCACCATGCCAAATTGGAGAGGTTGGTTATATGCCAAATTGAGGCAACTCTGTCCAGGCCCAGAGCCTATCAAGGTGACTGAACTCAATATTTGGATAGAGATTCAGGCATCGGGCCAAATTTAAAAAGTCAAGGTGTCAGAGCACGAGGGAAGGGTTGGGCTGTTCAGATCTCTGCTCAACAACACAGCTCTGCGCTGAACTATGTTGCACTTTCTTTGCAGTCTTATGTTCAGAACACTATTTGCTTGTGGGTATTCTTCGCGTGATTTTTTCCCTCTTTTTTAATATAGGTTACTTTGGGTTTCTTTGTTTCATTTCTGCCTGTTAGGAGATGAATCTCAGGGTTGTATAATGTGATAATGTTGTATACTTTGATAATAAATGTACTTTGAACTTTGAAGGACAATTGTCTCAGATACACACAGAAAATGTTGTAGAAACTCAGCAGGTCAGGCAGCACTGACGGAGAGGAATAAGTGATCGATGTTTTGGGCCAAGGCCCTTCATCAGGATGCTAATTATGGGAATTTGGAGGATTTCACAGAGCAGAAAGGTGGGGAGTGATTTAGGAAGAGGGAGGACTGAGGGTGTGTGAGGTAAAGGAGAGGATAGGTGAGGTGATGGAGGAGGAAGAAATTGAGGGAAAGCCAATGGGTAAAGTCGCTTTTACCTGAGCCCATTTGTTTATATATATGCCAAATACTTCCTTCATGTTAAGGGCAATCACATTGGAATTCAATTCATGGTCCACACTTGAGCCAAAGCTCTGATGCTGTGTAGAGTCAAATAGTGAAACCCCAAGTGTGCATCAAAGTGTTGGTTATTAGTGGATAAGTGACTCTGAATAATACTGCTGACCTTACCTTCTGCACTCAGTGACCTCTTTATTAACACCTACTTGTTCCTGTAATTGTCTTATCAGACGATCATGTGGCAGCAGCTCAATGCATAAAACATGCAAACATGGTCAAGAGGTTCAGTTGTTGTTTAGACAAACATCAGAATAGGGAAGAAATGTGATTTAAGTGCCTTTGACGGTGGAATGGTTGTTGGTGCCAGGTGTGGTGATTTGAGTATCTCAGAAACTGCTGATCTCCTGGCATTTTCTTACACAACAGTATTTAGAGTTTACGGAGAATGGTGTGAAAAACAAAAATACGTTCAGTGAGCAGCAGCTCCGTGGGCCAAGGCACTTTGTTGATGAGAGTGGTCAGAGGAGAATGGCCAGACTGATTCAAGCTGACAGGAAGGCAACAGTAACTCAAATAACCAGATGTAGCATCATTGAAGAGCATCTCAAAATGCACAAAACATCATTTCTTGAAGTGGATGTGCTACAGCAGCAGAAGATCATGAACATACACTTACCTTCTGTACCTAATAAAGTAGCCATTGAGTGTATAACTTTGCTGATGAAATGGTCCTAATAAAGATGTGGTAGACAAGCAAAATTGTTGGCATGGCACAGTGTGCCAAAAGACACATTTCTGTGCTCTATGATCCTATGACTTTGCTGAGAGAAGACACTAGGTGGTTAATAACTAGAAAAGATTTGTCTTGCACTTTGTGAATATGACCTTTCTAGAAAACACAAGACAAAGTCGCAAAACACACCACAGAACTGGGTAATTTTCCACATGTTTGGGTGTTGCAACTATACTGGAAAACCATGATTGAATCAGAATGGTTTTTACTGCAATTTGCAAGTTTCGTGTTTGTCATTACTAATGGCAACTTTAAAAAATAAATTCCAGATCATTAACTTAAATTCCACAGCTGCTGTAGCGGGATTCGAAGTCACGTTTGTTTTGATTAGCTTGCACTTTACCCTACTAGCCTCCAAGAGGACCACAATCTTGTCATAGGATTTGGAGGCTTGCGTGCCTCAGTGACCTGGAGAGCCATGTTAGCTGGAGTCAAGGCTTTATGCTTTGACTCTTGGTAGGGTCACCCATGCCAAACAAGTCAAAGGGTAGAGGACAGACTAGGAGTGGTCCACCGGTCCTCCAGGTTTGGGGGTTCAGCAGAGGGCTAACAACCCTGTCTGGTAAAACAACATTGTTATGGAGACAGCAATGAAGAATCCTTCTACGTCTGAGCATTCCTAAGTCTCCACCCTGGACTTGCATGACTGACAGCAGGGAAAACTGGGAGGAGGCTACTGGGCACCCTTGAAGGAACCCTGAACACCACCAGAGATGGAGGACCTTCATTGCTACCCTAAATGCCAGCAGTATAACAGGCAGTAAGTGAGTTATCCTACTAGTGTGGTAACTTAACTATTGCTTCACTTTAAGAGATACAAATGGAAGCAGGTCTCTTGGCCCTGTGTTCAACAAATATGTTGGTTCATCTTTGACCTCTGCCTCACTTTCCTGCTCCAACTCCATATTCCCTGCTTTCCATCATTTCAGAAAAAAAATCTATTGATCTCTATCTTGAATGTATTTGGCAATTGAGCCTCCACAACTACCCAAGGAGAAGAATTCCATAAACTCACTACTCCCTCTGAGTGAAGAATTGTCTTTTCATCGTTCTCCTCAATGCCTTACCACTTACACTCAGTGGGCACTTTATTAGGTACACCTGCTCGTTAATGCAGATATCTTAGCAGTCAATTATGTGGCAGCAACTCAATGCATTAAAGCATACAGGCATGGTCAAGAGGTTCATCTGTTGTTCAGACCAAACATCAGAATGGAGAGGAAATGTGATCTAAGTGACTTTGACCATGGAATCTGTGTTGGGTGCAGATGGGCTTGCTTTGAGGATCCCAGAAACAACTGAACGCTCTTGGGATTTTCATGCTCAACATTCTCTAGAATTCTCAGAGAATGATGTGGAAAACAAAAAACATTCAGTGAGTAGCCATTCTACAGGGGAAACCGGTTTGTTAATGAGAAAGGTCAGGGGAGAATGGCCAGGATAGGCTGCAGCAGTAGAAGACCACGAACATACACTAGGTGTAGTTTGAGACTGGGATACATGGTTGTAAGCAGCGCAGCCAAGAGAAGTATCAATTCTGCATTAAACCTTTTCAAGCCCCATAAGCGTTTTATATGTTTCAATGAGATTATCTTTCATTCCTCTAAACTCCAGAGAGCATAGGCCCAGACTGTTTACCTTTTCTCATATGTCAAAAGAATCAACTGGGTGAACCTGCATTACACTCTCCCTATTACATTTATCCTCCCCTATGTAGGGATAAGAAATCTATGCACAGATTTCCAGATGTGCTCTCACTAGGATCCTCTCTAATTGAAGCAAGGCATTGGCCATTTGGCCGTTTGTACCTGCTCTTTCATTCAGCAAGATCTTTAACATCATCTGTTGTCAAATCCTTTTACAGCAAGGCCAAAACAGAAACTGCCTTTGAAATTGCTTGATTCACCTGAAAATTAAATAACTTGTGTACAAGGACACTCAGGTTCTGCTTAACTTCTGTTGATTCCTGCTGATTATTCGAACTTAAAGGTAAATTTGTTATCAAGGTACATATACGTTACCATACACAACTGAGATTAATTTACTTGTGGGCAATCACAGTAAATATAGAAACACAATGGAATCAGTGAAAGACCTCACCCACCAGGGCGGACAACAACCAATTAGCCAACCAACTGGTACGTCTTTGGACTGTGGGAGAAAATCGGAGCACCGAGAGGGTGTCCACGCGGTCACGGGGAGAATGTACAAACTCCTTACAAGCAGTGGCAAGAATTGAACCTGGGTCACTGGTACTGTAAACATTGTGCTAATGACTATGCTGCTGTGCCATATTATTAAGGCTACGTCCACACTACACCGGATAAATCCGTAACCAAAGCTTTTTCTCTTCGTTTTTACCCTCCGTCCACACTAAAACAGCGTTTTCGTCCCCAGAAACCAGAGCTTTTCAGAAATGCTTTCCAGGGTGGGTATTTTTGAAAACGCTGCTCGGGCAGATCAGTGTGGATGGGGTAACCGGAGACTTTTGAAAACGCTGTCAGACAGCAGCGCACTATTTCATTGTTTTCTTGAACGCAACCTAGCAACTTCAGAACAGACGGCAATGAGACTGAAGCCAGAAGAGTTAGAAATGTACTCACCAAATACTTTGACCCATAACTTACTGAATAAATAAGCATACACACTTTGCCCTGTTTTCAGTCCTTGCTCGTATGAAGGTGGTTTACCTATTTATGCAAATATTTCTCTGACAATAGTTGTGTAACAGCCTAATGTAACATTGTATGGAAATACAAGATAACACTGATGCAGACATGTTTTATACATTTAACAAAGTGCTTTATTAATGCAACAGAGTTAGTCAGTTTTTCAATGTTTGTCGTCAGCTGGGTCAATCTGTCCGTGAACTCCCTGTCAGTTGCCCCCATACGCTCCAGTATTTGTTTTTTTTTTTTACTTTTAAGTTCTCCTGCACGAAAGCCGACAGCTGTCTGTCATTTTAAGTTTTTCTAGTCTGTAACTACACAAACGCGCACTTTTACGGCGAGATTCGACTCCAAACATGTCACTGTTTTTCGGTAGATGTGTCCTGCGCATGCGCAGGAAGAGGAGATTCACTGAGATCTCCGTTTCAATGTGGATAGAGATATTTTCAAAAACGCACAGTGTGAATGCCTATCGTTTTTACACGAAACCGGCGTTTTCAAAATTATCCGGTCTAGTGTGGATGTAGCCTAAGTGTTACATGCACAAAGAACAAACAGAGAAAAATGAGCTGTGAGAACAAAGAAAGGAGCAAAAGGCAAGTAGATGTGGTGTTTCATACTCAGACTAGAGATCACCAAAAATTTCAGTGATAACAATTAACCTACGAAACAGCCAGATTCAAGTGACATGACACATGCTACTGAAAGCTACAAAGTTTCTGGAAAAATGCAGAAGCAATGTTACCATAATTACTGGAAAATTCACTGAACCTAATAAAGTGACCACTGGGTGTACGTTCATGGCCTTCTGCTCCTGTAGCCCGTCTACTTCAAGGTTCAACATGCTGTGTGTTCAGAGATGCTTTTCTGCACACCAGTAATGTAACCCATGAGTATTTGAGTTACTGTTGCATTCCTGTCATTCTCCCTTGACCTCTCTCATTAACAAGGCATTTTTGCCTGCAGAACTGTTGCTCAGTGGATGTTCTTTGTTTATCGCACTATTCTCTTTAAACTCCAGAGAACATTGTGTGTGAAAACCCCAGGAGATCAGCAGCTTCTGAGATCCTCACCTCCACCACCCTTCCTGGCACTGACAGTCGAAGTTATTTAGATCACATTTCTTACTCATTCTGTGCAACAACTGAACCTCTTGACCATGTCTGTGTGCTTTTATGCATTGAGCTGCTGCACATGATTGGCTGAATAGGTGATCATTGAAAATTGCAAGTAAGCTTAGAAAGGTTAAACTACAAAAAATACAAGAAAAATAACAAGCTTAACACAATGCTACAGCATACACTGATGAGATAGCAGAAGGGGAATGAGCAATGGGAATTGAAGGCATATAGAAAGGAATGAATTTTCCTCCCCATCATGTTAACATTATTTACCTTTGTTTGCTTCCAGTGAATTCCACAGGGGTTCATAGAAGAGCAAGTAAAATAAGTTTTATCAGAAATCTGTGTATTGGAGGAAAGAAAGCCTGGAAGACATTATTCTTTGGAATTCTGCATTGGTTGGTGAATGAGTAATGTGAAATAATAATGCTTGGCTTCTTTACAAATATGAGAAAAGTCCATAGGCTCAAGTTCAAAAAAGATAAACTGACTTCTAAATATAAGTAGATTGCACAAGGTGGTAAATAAATAGAAAGGGAATGTGGAGGCAGATTATGTTGCCAAATACTGAAGGAACAGAAGTGGGGAATGTTTTTCAAATTTTAAATAAGAAGCTCTGTAATGGGAAAAATGACTTTTGAACACAATGCTCAAAAACATCCAAAGTTCAATAGAAAATTCAATTATTTCCATCAGAGAAAGATACAATAATCCTTGAAAGAAGTGTAGTTATTACAAGTGTGCCTCTAGGACAGTAAGTTAAATAATAAAAAAATACGTTTTTTCATATACAACACTAAATGCTAAACTTGTTGAGAAATTTAAGTCTTGACATGTTCAGCAATTGGCATTTTTTCATCATCCTGGGAATATCACAGTGATATTCACTTCTGGTTTCACAGTACTAATGGACTGACTTCCAGATACCGTAGTTTAGAAAAAATCTGAACTATAAAATCCCACCCATTCTTTCTTTCTTTGTGCTGAGTAGGTCAATAAATGATCAATTTCAATTGCCAAGTGAACCCAGTCAAGTTACACACAGTGTAATATAGAATTAGGTGTTATATCTTGTGGAAATCATATGACCTTCAGATGAGAAATACATTTAATATGTGATCTTCTAGCTAATATGTTGAGAGATAGATAAAAGGTCAGAGGGTAACCGTAGAACATGTTTTCTCACTGTTCGCCAGTGGTCACCTGCCTGAATCCAGATAGCACTCATCCTTCCTGAGACCCAACGATATTCTTTATCCACTCTGTCATCTTCTGAAATTGTAGTAAGCACTTCAGTGCTTGCTTGTCTTAGAGGAAATGCATCAAAAGTTTCCATCTGCAACAAGCAACATGCTGGAAGAAGGCTACGGCTGAGGTACCTATCATATCCTAGCATCTGTCACTATTTCCACGCTCTCCTCCCACTGAATCCATCTATAGAAACATAGAAACATAGAAAATAGGTGCAGGAGTAGGCCGTTCGGCCCTTCGAGCCTGCACCGCCATTCAGTATGATCATGGCTGATCATCCAACTCAGAACCCTGTACCTGCTTTCTCTCCATACCCCTTGATCCCTTTAGCCACAAGGGCCATATCTAACTTCCTCTTAAATATAGCCAATGAACCGGCCTCAACTGTTTCCTGTGGCAGAGAATTCCACAGATTCACCACTCTCTGTGTGAAGAAGTTTTTCCTCATCTCGGTCCTAAAAGGCTTCCCCTTTATCCTTAAACTTAAACTATCACTTGCTAACTCTTGCTTCACCCCTTCCCTTCACCTTTTGTTACTGGCTGTCTCTCCTCTTGGGTGGCAGGGTGGAGATATATCACTACTATAGGAGGTGTAAGACACTCCTTGCCTTCGCTAGCCTGCAGGTCACCCTTGGGAAAGGTGTAGTACCTAGTTAGCCCCCCTGATCAGGGTCATGTGAAGTCATGGGAGCAGGTGGTGGATGGTCATATGAGCAGCTGGTGCATATCACAAGTCCTGGTTATGTGACCATTAACACCAGGCAGACAATTTCTGAAGAGTATTGCTAATGGTTGGAATCACCCATCTTGTAAAGACACTCTTCACAAGAAAGCAAGCCACTTCTGCAGAAAATTCGGCAAGAACACTCATGGTTATGAAGACCATGATCGCCCAAGTCATTACAATATGGCACATGATGATGATTTTCTTTCCTCTGTTTCTCAGTCCAGATGAATGGTGTGAACCCAAAATATTTTCTGTCTGTTTCCCTCCATCCCTTTGACTTCCTCCAGCTTCTTGTTGTTTGCTATAGATTCTAACATCTCCAGTCTCTTGTGCCTCCAACAGTTTACACTTTTCCACATAGAACTCATTCTAGGCCTTTGTGACTATGAATCAGGATCAATCCACTGACCATGGTCAATGCAGCAAAGGAGGGACAAGTAACATAAGGAAGAGAGGGCAGCACAGAAGCACAGCTAGTAGAGATGCTGCCTCACAGTGTCAGAGACCCAGGCCTAGTCCTCAACTTGGGTGCTGTCTTTGTGAAGCTTGCATGATCTCTCCAGGACCATTAAGGTTCCCTCCAGGTGCACTGGTTTCCCCCACACCCCAAGGATGTCTGTGTTGGTCGGTTAATTGGTCACTGTAAATTGTCTCTAGTGTGTTGGTGAATGCTGTGATCTGTGGGCAGTTGATGGGAATAAAATATCAGATAAGTGGGACAATAAAAAAATTGAAAAGTGTAGGAATGGAATAAGTGAGTGATTAGTGGTTAGTGAAGGCCTTTGTGATATAGGGTCTGTTTCTGTACTGTACCTGACTATGATTCTATAATTCTATGATATAAGTCTGCTTGGAATGTAACAAAAATCATAAGCTCTAAGAGCAGAATTAGGCCGTTCAGTCCATTGAGTCTGCTCTGCCATTCCACCATGGCTGATTTATTATCCTTCTCACCCCATTCTCCTGCCTTCTCCCTGTAACCTTTGATCCCTAATTAATCAAGAACCTATTAGCATCTGCCTTTAATATACCCAATGACTTGGCCTGCACATCCGTCTTTGGCAAAGAATTCCACAGATTCACCACCCTCTGGCTAAAGCCATTTTTCCTCATCTCTGTTCTAAATGTATGTTCCTTAATTCTGAGGCTGTGTCCTCTGGTCCTAGAGTCCCCCACTGTAGGAAACTTCCTCTTCACTTCCACTCTATCCAGACTTTTCAATAGTCGATAGGTTTCAATGAGATTCCCTCCCCCCCCCCCACCACCTCATTCTTCTAATCTTCAGTGAGTACAAGCCCAGAGCCATCAAACACTCCTGATATGTTAACCTTTCCATTAGGGGTATCTGTACTACAATGTCTTTATTTGGAGTCATCTGAAATACTCCTGATGATCTGTTTTGGTTAGATGGTGCATGTTTGACCTTCCTGCTTGTCTAGCTTTTTAACTTGCAATGCCGAGTGACGAGTACCCAAGGCATTATGCAAATAGAGGGATGAGCAGAATTTGAGGAGTGCAGATGCCTTAGAGAATTGATGGGCTGGGGGATAGAATGGGCATGGATATGGGATAAATTGAAAATAAGGCAACATCTTAAAGTGGCTACTTTTTATTTATTTTATTTACTTAGAGATGCAGCATGGAAACAGGGTGTTACGGCCCAATGTGCCCGCACCGTCCAATTACACCCATGCAGCAAATTAGCCCAGTAACTCGTATATCTTGGGAATGAGGGAGGAAGCTAGAGCTCCTGGAGGAGTCTCATGTGATCATGGAGAGTGCATACAAGCTTACAGAGAGTGGCGGAACTGAAATATGCTGGCGCTGTAACAGCATTGCGCTAACAGATATGTGACTTTGTCTAACCTAATGTATGGGTGAAGGGTGAACTCGACTAGGCTAACATTAAGTCCTGAGGAGCAGAGTTTTGGTTGACCTCATGCTTACAGAGATCAGTGGGATGTTAGTCATGCATGGGCAGGAATAATTAATTAAAAAGGCAACAAAGTGCATGTATAAAGGTCTCAGCAACAGACAGGCTCAGTGAAGGTAGTGATAGGAATTGGACTTCTTAATAATGGTATGAATGTGTGGTCTGCCTCTGAAGCACCAGCAGTCTGGGTCAATCCTGCCATTCACTGGAGAACTCAGCTTTTGCTTTTACTGAGCATGTTCCTGCTCTCCAAATAACCTTTCCCTTCTCTGTAACTTTCTTAGTACAAATGGCTCT